>NC_133951.1:7291595-7934095 GCF_031877795.1 Strix aluco
ACTTTAATATTGCTCACCTCCCAGAAGCAATCCAGTTAGGCAGGGAACAGAAATATTGGTATGAGCAGCAGTGCTACACACTAAGTTGGCCTTCAACTAACTTTCAGTTTTCCTACAGAGTGCAGGTTTTTCTCATGCTTAGCTTAAGCATGTAATTATCATGTGATACATGCAAGCTACCTCTGTAACACACATAAACATGCTTTTTGTGCATATGGTTGCATTAAACAATCCCCATCGGTGCCCATACAAAGAAGTTGTACCTAATTTTGCATAGGCATTTGTCAGAATAAGCAATTCAAAAACTTGTACATGAAAGGGGATTTTATAACGCCATTATTGTTGTGGAGTCCTTTTCTAGTTGCTTTTCACAACCATTTTATCTTTTATGCCTTGAGCTATTAGATGTTGTTGACTCTTGTCTCCACAAAGGCTCAAAACACTTTTTCCAGCACTTTGGTGCAGAACCTCCTCCTCCATAACTCTTCATCCAGCCCTTTACTACTATCTCCTTTCCAGTACCTTTCTCACTCCAACAGTTTCTGTGCTGTTCCATTTCTTTAATAGGACCAAGAAAAAAACAACCCCCCTGACTCATTCTAGAGCACTAATTTGTTTATGAGCAGAATTCATGTGGAAAAATTGAAGAGCAAAACAAGACGACTTGGAAGCAGTAGGATTCCTGGTTTTAATTTCAATAATTTAAAATTATAGATGTTTATAAACTGTTAGTGATTATCTGGTGGCTTATAAAGCAGGCATATTACTAATAAAAAAATTAATCTTTGAGTCTGTTTCATTTTTCACTTTCACAAGCATATATCAGTAAAAGTGGGGGTATACAGACAGGTGTTGCTGAGTTACTCAGCATACTGCTCTGGTATTTACTGGATGTAAAGCCAATTCGACAACCCAGAAGACAGTGGGATAATAATCAAATAATCTAGAAAAAGCATATTTTATATTTAATTCCATCCATTTAATTTTTAAAGTCATTTCAAGCTTAAACAACTTGAATGATTCAGCTTTCATCTCTCAGCAATGACACTACTGGTTTTTGTTGTTTTTTCCATTGCTAGGAAGATTTTACTATAGAGGAATGTGAGCCTTTCTGAATGAGTTAGAGTGATGGAATTTAAAGTTGATGCTTAAAAAAGGAAAAATGATGAAAAATATTCCATTAAACTTCATTACATTTTTTGCCTTTCATTTAAGTGAATTGCATTTCTTTTTCTCAGTCAGAAATCTACATTTGGAATTGTACAGTGAACGCTCTCTTAATTATGATCTTGCTCAAACTCAATTGAATTTCTCTCTGTCTCTATTTCTTCCTTTTTCTCCTGCTGCTGCTAATTAAGATAAATACGTCAGAAGTGTTATTGCTGAAGGGAAAGCTGTAGCAAGTGTCATTGGTCCCTGTGATATTTTCCATTTTGCCATGAGCTGTCACCAATGATTTAGGACCGAGTGCCAAGGATTATATTAATCTTGATGAAATTAGCAAATGCTCTGTGATGTTGACATCCCTTGGTGCTAAATGACATTCTCCTGGCTGGACCATTACCACCGAGAAAAAAAATACTCTTTCTTCCTCAGAGGCTAGGAAATGAGGGCATTAGGTGAAGATTTTTGTTTTTTCCCAGAAAGGATGAAGGACAAATTCAGGCGTTACTTGTTATAAATGATTAGCCTTTATTTCAGCATCATTGGTGAAAATCTGTGACAGACTCTTAAAGGATATGAAAAAGCTTGTCTGAGGCCAAGGGATGAAGGAGGAAAAGAATCCTATTCTATTTCAGCTTGATAAAGGACCACTGTTATTATGTAAGAAAGATTATCTTAATAGCCAATGTACAATAAAAAGAAATAAAAATAGATTTTTTTTTTCTTTGAAAGCACATTGCATAACACTGCCTGCAAACAGACATATGCACATGTCCACCTGTTGTACATCTTCCTGGATACAGGATTTTCTTAATACTTTCCTAGCTTGACTCTACAGCAGCCACAGACAAAAATCACCTCCAGAAAAGCCCAGCAAGTCAGGTAGCTAGTGACTGCATCAAGCCAACCAGTATTGTCTCGTTGCTTCCTTTCTTCACTATCCATTTCTTCATGGCCTGACTCAAGGCATCTGTAGTCTTTTATTCAGTCTGAGGAGCAGGGAGCTTCTTCAAATTCTCCACATAAACTCTCACCCAGTCCAGGAGATGTAGCAAATAAACCAGAGCTTTGTTGGGCTTAGGGTAAAAGCTTCATTAGCTAGCTATTAAAATCTCTTTTCTTTGCGGCCATGGACAGCCAAGAGGTCAACTTGTGCTATTTGTTCATCTGTGTGATCATCTGTGCTGATTTATATGCTCATCTACATGCCTCTCATGGATATTTCTACTCCTAACATGGGTTTATTTGTGACAGTACACATGACTGGAGCCACTATGCACAGGACCGAAGACATCAATGCTTGCACAAGGTACTAAATAACATATTGCACACTTCCAAAATTGACCCTAAGCCTTTTAATGTGGTTCATATATGACCTGACAGCTGAATTAAGCTCCAGTGAGCTCAGCTCCCACCAAATCTGTATTCTCACTAAATAAATATGCTCAAATTCTAGGAGGAGTAGTGTTCAAGCTTTGTCCTTAGAAGAACCTCATAACTTCTCCAGAGCTTCAGCTGGTTGCCTGTGAGCATGGCCATTTGCAGGATTAGGGTTTGCAATTGCTGTGCTGATGCATCTTAATACTGATGTGACCCTCAGTAAATTCTACTGTTTATGGATTTGCTGCCACTGCAATTTAAAAGTAGACAGACCTCAGCAAGGTTGAATTAACATGTGTCAGCACAGATTTACACAAGGATAGCTGATAACTTCCTGGCAGGAAAGGAGGAGAAAGTTACTTTTAAATGAAAGCATGGAAGTTGTAAGGAAAATGCAGAAGCAAAGGAGAGGCACAGACACCTTTCCTGAAGGAACACAACACCAAGTCTCATTTTTACATTTCTGATTTTCATCAATCTGACATCAGGAGGGATTCTGTTAGCTATTATCCTGCCAGTACAGCCCTCCATAAAAGGCAAAAAGGCTGTTCCTACAGTTACAGGTACCTCTACTTAACTGTCATCTGTATAAATTGTTTTCTGCTTCACATCTTTAGGAAACAATCTTGAACTATTCTGCATTTTAATATCAAATAGTTTTTTTTAAAAAAATGTCTACATATAGCTGTAGCAATATATGATCTGTCATAAAAATTCATAACACTATAGTACTTGTAATAATGCTGTATTTATTAAGAGCCTGAATAAATGGATTTTTAAATTTTTTGTTGGGGCTTTGAAACACATAAACATACATAAAATAATGTCTGTGTAAAGGCTACAGAATGTGATCATGAAACCTAAGTTAAAGCAGATTCATCATATCTAGTAAAAAGTATCAGACATGATGACTTACTGTCACTTAAATTGTTGCATAAGACTACATATGGTATATGGAATTGTTTTACAAGTAAAAAGACCCATGACCTATCCTATAAAGTTTATGTACTCTATTGACTAGCTGTTCCTTAGTTTGATCTTCACTTAAAAAATAGTTAAGTGAAATAAAATATCTCTCACCTTGTTTAAAGCTTTCTGCTATGACTGATTAAGGATACTACATTTGGTTCCTGAGTACATTAAGGCCAGTGATGATAATTCCTTCTAGCAATACTGCTTTAACTCAAAAGAATTGATTTTTCAAAGCTTTGCATTAGCATAGAAGAGAAATCTGTTAAAAAACCCAAAACATTCAGGGACATTCACATACAGACTCAAATGTGCACATCAGTATTTAAACCTGAAGTAAACTTATGGATGACTTAATACATATGCAGAAGTGTTTGAAAATATAATTATCCTATTGTCACACTTCTTATTTTCAGTGGAAAAATGCGTGCATGCAGCTTCTATAATTCCTGGTCAAATCTGAATGAATGGATCATGTAAGATTTAGATTTTGGGAGCTAGGTGCTGTTAGAATAAAATTTCTGCCTAGGAAATGAAAAATATTCTCCATAGAAAATAAGTAATTGTCCAAAAGAACTTATCAGTGGGGGAAGGGATGTAGGAGCTGGCTGTCCATACAGAATCTCTCCACCAAATCCCATAGGATGCTGCTCCGGAGGATCTCCATCCGTTGAGTAAGAGCACGCTCCACTACAATAGGGTTCATCAGATAAATTTTCTCCAATATTATGGTGACATATTTCAAGGAGGTAACCCATGACCAGGATTTTTAATGTTGAGTACTGAGATACTCTTACTCTTCTGTAGAGCCACACAGAGTCTCTAGAAACAGTCTCAGATTTCTCAGCAGAGAAGTTTAGGAATTGCAGCTTTAATCCTTAGCCACTTCAAAAAAAACTCTTACACTTTCTTTTGTGTTCAAACTATTGATGTTATTTATATACTTCAATCCCAGACTATTCCTGCTCCAGTGGACAGAATATAAGAGGCAGTTATGGCACAAGTCCCTTTTTGCCAAGGTTAATGCCAGCACATCAACAGGCTTCTGGAGAAAAGGCTCGCTCAGTTCAGCAAATGTTTGAGCCTTGTATTACCAGAGCTGTGAAAGCAGTTAGATACTGTGAGATATAAACTGTATGCACAGATGAGTAAGAATAATTCTCAGTTGTTCTAAAGAATTATCAAAAATGTATTTAAGTATAAGGATTTATTCCTTGTTCTTGCATAGGAATTAGAGGTGGCTAGAAGTTTCTTATCAGGAAATTGTTTCAATTACCCAGCAAAAGTTCTGCAATAAATAGCACATTTTTGTGGAAAGGAAAATGGATTCTGAAGCAGGATGAGGAAACAGAAAAGGAAAAATTTACCAATATGTGAAGTTTTCCTGATGTCTGCAAGTCAGATTGTGTGTCAACTGTTACTAGAGAGGATTTTAAAGACATTTAAAATGTGCTCAACTCTTGCTATCAACACAGCAAGAGCTAAATGCTTTTTAAAATTACACTATTTCTTCTTAACTACAGTTTTTGTTGTCAGTCCAATTCTGAACAAGACATTCCATCAATCATTCTATCAGAAGGAAAGTCTAAGTGAATTTGAAGACACTAAGATAAAAGGATCTCATGTTTCATTCATAACATTAATATTTATACTAAACCTGTCCTTGTACCCATGGAAAGTAATTAAAGCAACTAAAAGCTATTAGAAAATTCAGTTCATAAGAGAAAGTTTGTCAACTTCTATTATCTGTTTTATTTGTGCAAGACTGCAGCTGTCATAGAGCACCTCAGCTCATGCTGCCACACTTAAAGTACCAGTGTTTAAAAGATACCAGTCATCTCAGAGGCTGCATGTCCACATGCAAGCACACAGGCAGGACAGCTCCTGCAGAGGCAAGTATGTGCATCATCTTTAGTCACTGATTAGACTGCACTAACCTGGGTAGTAGCTGATTCTTTAGCTTTCTCAACACCAGTCCCTTCTAATTCTCATAATTCAAGTCAGCAGCAGCTTGGTGAGCCTGCTCATTCTCCTATTAGTCTGCAGCATCTGCCAGTGGTTGCAAGCAGCACACAATTCACCGAGCGAGATCAATACTATTGATTGCTTACTTAGGGGGTGCATCAACAGTCACTCCCAATGAGGCCAAATCCACCTCGCTGCAGCAGCAAGTCCAGCTCATTCGCAACACAGCAAGTACAATTTTGATGTTTTAGGGCACTGAGTTAGAAGATTTAAATTCTTTAGTCCAGCAGCAAAACCAAAACATGCTGTAACACAGGCATTCGCGTTAAAACAACAAATAAGATAAATCTAATGCTGCTGAAACACTGATGAGTTGATTATTACTATCAAGTGCAACTTGCTTTTCCTATAGATTAAAAACAGAGATATTACCTTACATGTCTGCCTAGTCTGGATCCATTAAGAGCAGGAGTACATAAAATCTTTCATTTAGGTATTGGATCATCCAGCTATCAACAAGTACCTAGAAATGTTTAAAAAGTTCTCAACCAAAGTGCAAACCTAAACTTTGCAAAGCTGAGTGTGCTTGAATACGGAGATCTGGACTGATCTACTGTAAGAAGGAACATAAAGAGTTGGGAAAAAAGAATCACTTTGAGAGTAGAAGCACAATTCAACTACAGCTTTCACTGTCAGAACTATGCTTTAATGTTTTTTTAGATTCCAAGTATCGCAATTAGCAGAGGAGGAAATTTACTAAGATTCCTCACTTCATTTTCATTCATAAAAAAGGCAAATCTCTTGCTGATTAACTTTGTTCTGTGTTTGATGCTGTGGTGATGAGGCACAGTGAAAGAAGGTAAATAAATAGAATAAATGGAAGGGAAATTGGTTTCAAGCCCCTATGAAGAATTACCAAGCGACATTTATGACTGTCACAACATATTTGTGGTTTCAATGTCAGGTTTTCTTTTGCTGTTTGAGTGCTATCTTTTCCCTTTAGAAGCATCATCTTTCAGAGTTGCCCAACTGAAGTTCACAACAAAGCAGTAGAACTGCATAAAGCCTAGCAGCTTTATTTTAATACTGGCTTTGCTCTGCAAAGACTAGATGAGCCCAAAACTCCATACAAGTCCCACTAGGCACAAGCTCCACAGACCTGAAAAGATCTGAAAAGTTCAAGAAACATAACATGAAGTGACAGAACAGAGTTTCACAAGGCGGTGTTTAAAAGTTGCTTCAAGCCACAGCAAATGGGAAGGGAGGGGAGGGGAGGGGAAGGGAGGGGAGGGGGGAGCAATGACAACAAAGGAGATGCCAGTGAACCATCTGTCTACCACTTGGGGGACTTCATCCTCATCAGTTTGGGATAACCCTATGATTTTGTTTTCAATTGCAGTCTAGAAAAACCTGCTCCAGGAAGACATTGGTAAAATAATCAGCTGAAGTAGCATGAACTAATAATGGTCATGGCCCAACCAAAGGGTTCCACTCTGAATATTCTTTTGTGCCAAAACCGCATTATGTATCTGCCTTCACGGATTGAAAGCAAGAAAATTGACATAATTTATAGGTTTATTGGCTTAATTTTAATGGTAGTAATCAAACATCAGATGGGTAAAAGGAACAAGCCCCATAACTTACTGTTAGGCATTTTAAAACTAGTAGTAGATGGATACTTACAACTTTGGGGTGAGGTGCAAATCTTACCAGGCTGCAGAGTCCCAAACAGCCTGCAGCAACCTCCAGGATTTGTTCTTTAGAGAGATTAACAAAGCCCCTAGGTGCTTTTCCCTCTCTCCTTCCTCTTTCCAAGGCACTGGGGACAGGTAAAATACAGAACCTGAGCTTAAAGCATAGACAACAGATGCACAAAAGGGCTCTGAAAATCTGATTGGACATGAAAGAGAATTGTGCAGCCTACGCTGCTGGGCTGACAGAGCACTTATACTAATGAATAAGTAGAGACACTGTCATGTTATCTGCCATATTAGTGATTCTGTAGGGTTGAGTATATTATCCAGTATGTACCCTTCAAAAAAATCTTTCTGCAACATTTGGGAAGTGTTGTAAACAGCATTACTGGAGCAAAATGCAAGTTAAGGTACTTTATAATTGTTCTAGGATGTTATGACCATTTGTGAAAGACAAGATTTTGAGGTTTGTATGTCTAGGGTAAAGAGACTCCTCAAAAACATGATCAGTAGTAGCAGCACGGACAAAAACAAGGGGTAACCCATTAATTCTACAAACAGAAGAAATGTCAGAGCTTAGAGACAAAGCTTAATGGGCAACTCTGACATGAACAACATACCAAGGTCCTAAACTAAAGTGTGGTAGCTACAGGCCAGTCATGATAATGCTTCTGGGCTGTCCTACAATAACACAATAACCTTAAACAATCGTTGTATCTCTGTTATCTGCAAGATAGAAACTCCTGCAGATCTTGAGAACTTTAATTACTTAAATTTACTGCTTATCAATTGCATCGGTGAAGCACTATAGAGCAGCCTGGATCGACTTGTAAAGTCATCTCTATGCAAGTCATTCTCAAAGAACAATGAAAGCTGCTTCTGCTTTAGCTCTGAGAACAGCTTTATCTCACTGTAGGTCTTAATGATTTCTCCTTTTGTAATATTTTACACAATTCAAGAAAGCCTATGGTGCTTTTATTTATCCCCTGTGAAGCAGTGCACAATCATGATTATGAGCTCTATCGTGATTACATAAATATAACACTTCAGTCAGGTTTCTGGTGTGAATAATTTTCTTCCACAATTAACATTTTCCTCCCCAGAAAATGGCAAATATTTGCTTTAAGTTCTTTGCTACTTTGCATTTTTTTGCTAATAAACCAATTTGCCATAACAGGTATGAAAAAACCCAAGATGATTTTTTTTTCTTTAAATAAAGTTAACAAAATCTAATTTCTTTCACTTACTATATTGGAAAAAAAAATAATCAGTAAACACTACTAAGCAATAATCCTGAACATGCCATGAAGTCAGCTTATTTTTCAGACAAAATACTCAAAAAATCAAACTCTTCAATTCTAGTCAAATAGACCAGGTTTTTTTCACCAAAGAGCAAAATAGAATATAGAACTACTTGATTAATAAGATTAGACCTAGTCATAAAATAAAATTTGTATTCCACAGGTAATCCAGTCATTTCAAAGTATCAAATCAGTATGAAAAATCTTAACTGAAATTAGGAAGTCATCCGAACAATTTCTTGGTTCATCTAAAAAAATCATAAAATGAAAGCAAGAAATTCTAAAGGTATTATTTGACTTTATTCTGCTGAAAAATCAACATGCTTTCTGAAAACATTTTTTATTTGATGAAATTGCTATTTGTGATCAAAAACAGTTGTTAAAACTTTCAGCCAGCTCCAACAAAGATGTTTTCAAATATGTTCTCTGCTATTAAGTTCATTACTTTGAGTTTATAAGATGACAGACAGTAAAATTTAACACAGATAATTATTTAAATTAGAAAGCCTTTAAAACTTAAATTGACATGCCATCTTGGAGTTGAAAGAATATTTTCAGCTTATTCTTCTGAATACCATCCACTTTGCCATTCAGTTTAATGTAACTCTCAAGCAATTAACATACCACTCGGACTATCCTGAAATTTTCATTCATTCTACTAGACCTCCACTGAAACGTTCAATTCAGTTACTTTACATATTACCATTAGAAAGCCATTAAATTTACCATCAAAAAGACTAGTGGAGAATACCATTGAAGTTCAACTACACGCCACTAATTACTCTATTTTAACAACTACTTGTAACCAGTGTGAAGGGTTTGATAAAATTATTGAATACTACTTTTTTCAGAGTAATGGCAACACATCCATCAAGACATCACACACAGCCAGTGGGTCCAGTATCATATTTGGGCACTAACAGAACTACCTATTTTGGTGACATTCCCAGTCCCCTAAATCTTGCCAACATCTAGTTCTTCCCTGACTCTGTGTTCTGTCCTTAGCATGGGTTTCAGTCTGTGCTCTGCTTCCAATCTTGAAACTGTCAGTTTATAAGACATGAATGAATATAAGAAACACCAAATAATCTCCTACACTATCTCCTTAGATTGACAACAGATGCAACCTAAGCACGCAATTATTAGTTAATTAACAGGTATTTGTACTTCAGGCACACACAGATCAGGAAAACCCAGTCAATACTAAAGACAGAAATTCTCAGAGAAGATAAGCTGAAACATATGTATTGGTCTTATAGATAAACCAAGAGATAATTCAAAATACACATTGATTTGGTCCTCTCACCCTTACCTATTTAAAATGTGATACAAACACAACCTGCTTTACCACAGAATGACAGTGTAAGAGAGGCACTTTTGCCATCAAGTAGCTTCCAGAAAAGGATACCTAGGGGGAGTTTTAGAGGTAAGAAGACTCAGAGGATCAAAGTTGTTTTCCAAGAACTAATTCCTTGTGAATAGATGTGTTTCTCATACGTATACATAGAGGACACACTGTTCACTGTGAAAATGTAATTATGAATACACCACGTAACATCTCTGAGGAAAATATCTTCTTCCCCTCCAAACATTAGACACTTAAACAAACGCAACTTGCTTTTAGAGAAGTTGAGAACCTTCTGGAAAAAAATGTGTGAAACATCTGAAAAATCAAAACGTTTATTTAAGTGTCTAAATTTATGTTTGTGAGATCTAGCATCAGGCTTGATTTCCCCCCCCCCCCCAAAAAAAAAAATTCTTGAACAACAACAAGGAAGAACAAGGAAAAGTACCTGAAAAATGAAAGAACTGTCCATTTCCCATTTCCTGTAGCTCTGCTCCATGAAGTAGCTAGCATGCTTTCTGATCACAACTAAAACAAAACAGCAATGCATTTTTTATTCCAGCTCTATTAGGACAGAAGAGTGTTAGAAAAATCCCCTTAAAAATACTGACTGGAAAATGAAAAAAGCTTAAGATTTTAAAATCTTGAAGGAGGTGTTAAATCAAAACCAGTTTTAAAAACTCAATTCTTCCCCCCCCACACACCTTTTTTTTTTGTTTACTTGCAAACTTCTTTGCAAAAACACAAGCGTATTGTTACAATTGCAGTTTATGGTACAGTGTGATTTTACCTTTGAGACACAGATTGTCATTGCTCTAGGAAAAGAACAAAGGGTCTAATTTTCAGAAGAAGCGAACACACAGAATTTTTGCTGAAGTCAAGTATAGCTGTGGGCACTCCAGATCTCTTGAAACAAAATATATCATGCTCAGCCATTGTTCATAGTGTTTTGCCTATTTATGCATAAACAAAACGAAAAAGAGCTATTCCCATAGGATGGACTGGTTTTCTTTTTAATATAAAAGAGAATGTTCAGGTTTTTAATTATTTTACATGAAGAATAGCCACTTTGTCAAATTCCAAAGAAATTCAGAAGTCAAAATTCCGTTGAGTACAGTTACCTGTAAGAAAAACAAAATATCGAAAAAAACCCACCTTCATTCTAACTACTCAGTCAAAAATAGGAAATCATAACACTGTTCAAATCTTATCTTCCCACATAAAGCCTCTACCCTTAACACTGGCTAATAATCACCGCTCTGTAAGGCTCAGAGAAAGCCCTGGTTAGAGGTCACACCTCAGTCCATCTTGGGACATGGCTACGGACGTTGAGATCTGCACTCCAGCTCAAGCGCCAGCCTTTGCAACTACCACCTGCCACTCTCATCTTTCCTGTCAGCGAAGCACAGATGGAAATACATCCCATTCACTATCTTACCAGATCAGACAGCAAAGCACCAGTATAATTATTGTGGTTTATGTCTGGTTTTTAAGTGTTATTAAAGCTGGGATGCTTTTTACCATGACTCACATATTCCCAGAAACAGGCTTTTCTCAAGTATCCTTGCAGCATCAGGTATTATTTCAGTAATGACATTAGTAGTTCCAGGTGTGTCACATATTAATTGGAAGAGGAGAAATAAGGTGAGTGCACTACATTTTTATTATTTATTTATTATTCAGTAAGTAATGCATGTTCCTGCAAGGTTGAATAAAACAGAAGATTTTGATTCTAGATAAAAGTAGTCAGACAGAATCACTAAAAATAGACAATATTGAATTGGATCAGTGACTATTTCTGGAAAATTCACCCAACATAATAAAAAAATTTATCTGGCCCTTAAAAAAAAAATTAAAATCACTTGGAATATTTTATAAGATGATTTAAGATGAATCGGTAAACATTTGTGTTTGTGTTCAGCTACTTGGAAGCATGAAGAACAGGTGTCTTGTTTTTCTAGAATATACCACGATACATTGGGAGCAGGAGAAATATGGACAGGACTGTTCAAGGTGGAACAAGAGACAGGGCACCATAAACTGAGCAAGATACAAGGGGAGAGACTGGACTACTCAGAAGAGCAAGAGAGATCATCCACCTGCCTTTCCTCTCCTTTCCTCTCCTTGCCCACCTCAGAGGAGCACACAATTTACCCTCCATTTAATGCACAGTGGGATGTTGAGGCAATTCTTCGAATCGATTCTGGCATCATTCCAGGTTGGCAGCAGGGAACAATGATGTCTTTTTAAAGATTTGTTTATTTGTTCAGTTGGCATAAAACAATGATATAAAGCTAAAAGTAATTGTGTTGAGAGCGCCAAGTATAAAGAGTGCAGGTAGCATTCTGCTGCAAACTCCTGTCTGAGCAGTGCCGTTGCCCCCTCAGCACCATGCTGCACAGCAGCACTTACCATTAAAAGGAAATGGGGAGACAGGGAGTGAAAGTCTGTCTCCTTCACTGCCATACAAGGAGACCATACAGATTAGATGATCCTGTTGTAGAATTACTGCCATTCTCTTGAAATAACAGTTTATAAAATGTCACAAATAAACCAGCTTTTCAAAAGAGTTGATAATGTAATGTAATGACACTTTTATAGCTGTTTGTTGCTGGCATGTACTGTTGTGCACGAAATTCAAATGTTGAGTGGATATTAAAAAGAAGATTGAAGAGACCTGTGTAAGAAAACACAGCTTTGAGTCTGCATTTTAAGACCCTTATTAGATTACGATCAAAGTTTAGGGAAACGTTGTCTCTCCCCCATCACCAGCTGTCTGTCTGTCCCCCAAACAGTTAAAATAGAAAAAGATAGGCAAGACTTTCATATACGCAGGACTATCACATTGCAATAGTTTGTCACTTAGAACCATTTTCTAAGTTGCAGTGAAAGCCTTCCCGGAATAGGTGCCTATCTCACAGTATGAATACTACATCATCACCATGTCTCTGTTCACCCTTGTCATAATTGCACTTCCTTTGCTTTTAGGACCTAAAAATTTAAGTTGTCCTGAGATATAAAAGAAAGGATGAACCAGTAAAAAAATAAAAAAGAAGTTTGAAAAATACTGTTTCCATAAATGTCTGTAGTTCCTTCTTATTAAAATAATTATGTCTAAAGTCTTCTAATGTTCTCAAAGCCATTTTGTTCAGAAACAGGAGCCCAGATGTTTTATTCTTTTATTTCCACAGTTGTTTAATTTTCAATAGCATTTGCAGAGATTATATGATTTGATACTTCCAGACACCTACCACTTCCTATTGCTAACAGGATCACTGCATTCTCACTTTGGATAGGCACTGGAGTGCCTAAATCTAAGTACAGAAATTTCTGATAACCTATATTTGGACCAAGATTTCACATAACAAGCTATTCACTGTAATTCATGGAGAACCATCAAACCCAACAAATCACTACAATTGTAGGGGTTTTATAACACTTGTTAGATATTCTCTGAAGGATCCGGGTCAATAAACACTAGTAATTAATATGGAGGTGGGCGTGAAATGCAAGTGGGAAATCAAAATAATATTCAAATCAGAAAAGTGCAAGTCAGTACTTCTTTTATTTCATAGTATTCCTGGTGGATTGATGAAGTTCATTGCATTTTCATTTTCCATCTTTACCCAATGAAAAGCTCAATGTTAAGTCAGTTCTTAATTTTTTCTTAAACCCCAGAATCTTAAAGTCTTACTGTTAGAAACTTGTGGAATTTTTTTTTTTTTCCTTTTCTTTTCATCATTAGTGTGGGTGAGAACTTTCTGTCCACAGAATTGGAAGGTGTCATCCTCTGCTGATTGCTCAGCTTCCATAACCATTACAGAGTCACCTAGTAATCTTTCACATGGCTATCGTGTGAAAGAGGATGCCACACACAGAAAGATTAGGCTCCTTTGCAAGGAGTAAGGAAACTGAGCAAAAATGGTACTTGTGCAGAAGTGCTTGTAAAGGAAACCCTTAATTTTATACCTAGGAGTCAGTTCATGTAATATGTAGTAATGGAAACTGTCATCTCAGTATATTTTCTTCCATTAGTGCATTTGCTTTCATAGTGGAAGACTTTTTTGCAATATCAGCTTCAGATACCTCTTCTCTAGGGTGTCAATTTTTCTCCCTGCATGCTAATAAACTTGGTAAGCTAAGTCTAATAACTGAACTTACCCAGAAATGTGCAAAAGTGACAAGAAAGGTCAAGTCCTAATTGGGCATGTGTTTGAATAAAGACAGAATATGCAGTGTATGTACCGTTACAGAGGCTGACAGGAGCTCAGCATACAAAGACCCCAGGCCTGAGCTGTATGGATAGTTTCCCCCGTGCTATCCCTGGAAATCCCTTCCTTCCAAACCATCCCCCTCCAGTTATTAGCTCATGCTATATCTGTGTACAAATACCAATTTAAAGAGCAATTTACTGGAACTTTGAAAGCACAAACATCACGGTTTAAATCTGATAAAGTAAGCTCTGCACTCAGTTAAACTCTTGCTTGGGGCATGTCTGATTTTCAATGATTAATAACTATTGCAATGATGTCTATAGTTCAGCATTTGCCAAGAGACAAGGAAGCAAACACTCCTCACTGCACCATGCATAAGGAAAGCGATGTCTTGTAACTGCCAGCACCTCTCTCCCTTGTGCCTTGAATTATACCCTACTCAAAAGGCACAAATGCTTTTAGCAATGGGGCAGATAGCAGCTAATGCAAAACATTAAAAAAGACATAATTTTATCTTGCCATACTATGTGAAGACTTGCAGAACTTGATTTCCAAAGGGGCTGAGAAGGTAATCAACTCACATCCATTTACACTGCCCAGTTACGAACATTTCTTTTGTGCCTTATTGAGAAAGAGGATAATTTAGCAGACTCCAGATAGCTGGTTCAGAGGTCTGTTATTTAGTACTAGTACTCAAAAATACATTTATGTTCAACATTTCTGTTGGATCTGGAAAGTCTGAGAGTGTGGTCCTGCTGGCAAGGGCCTTGCAGGATTTAAATTGATTTTTCAGATATATGTGCCTTCTCAGCTAATTTATATTTTCTGCCTGGTTTGCTTAAGGGCTTTAATTCAGTTACTGAGCAGCGTGCTCTAGGAGTGTACTGTTTGAGGCTATACAACTGCATCATGTTGAGGAGATGATATTGTCTCCAGTTCCCCACTCTGCTGGGAGCTGTTTTACACTGTTAGTACCACACAAGCTCTCTGCTTTGCTCATAGGCTGTTACCACCTGCTAGGTATTGTGGAAGAGCCAAGGAGTCACAGGGATTAATTGGATAAGCCATACGAAGATAAAGCTTGCCTAGACAACTGCCAACTCCTGCCTTCAGACATATTTCCCCCCCCTCCTGTCCTGTTTTTCCCTGAAGTCCTAAGAATCCTGATTGTAAATCGTGATCATTACCTCAGCTCTTTGCTTCCGGGGAGGTTTGTTAACTCTGTCTTTCTAATCCAGTTGAAAGAGCCAAGCTAATCTCCCAGTCTGGTGCAGGGTGATTCCCACACACAGACAGGATTATTCAATTTTTGGAGCTTCAGGTACTAGAGATTGGACAGTGTTTTCTTTTCAAGTTCAAATTTTAGGCTAGATATGTACTATCAGCATCAAAAAAAACCAAACACCAAACCAAAACAGCACATTGTACCATGTCTGTGCACCTGCTGACCTAAATGTTGCTATTAAAAAAAAAAACAACACAAAAAAAACCCAACAAAAAACACCCTACCATTTTTATGTGACAGTTGTGTTATAATGGCACAAGAGCTCCTGTAGGTAAATGTCAGCATTTCCATTAACAACCTAGAGAAGCACTGATGTGAAATTAGCTGAGTCCTGGTCATGGAGCCAGCTGGTATCGGTGGTCCACGCAGATGCACGTTGGACCCAGTGGATTTAACGATTTACCTTTAACCTCCCAGCCAGAGCACGGCTCCAAGCCCAGCCAGCCTGCAGGCAGCAGGCACTGCCACGGGCTCTCCAGCTTGGTAGAAAGCCTTCAGGATCCAGAAATAGCACACCAAGCTGTTTGGCAAGTCCTGACTTTGCACTTCAAATACTATCAATATTTGGCAGCAAACTTCATTTAATTAACAATCTCTTACTTTAAAAGCAGATATATTCTTTTAATGAAACAACAGTCCTGCTGCTTTGAAGAATTCAGAGCAAGATGAAGCTGGCACCTAACGATAATTCTAAGAAGCCTCATTGCACCTTCTTGGCAAAGCTGTTCAAAAGCCCTGTTTCATTCTGCTCTCTGATCAGTGGATTGTATGCTGCTTTCAAGCTATAATACACATTTTGCTTTTTGATGATGCAATGAAGAAGTTGATGTAAATAAGTAAAAGGTGATGTCTTTAGAAACCATACTTTTAGAGGAGGGGGAACTCTAAGATCACTTTGTAGTAAGCTGGAAATTCTTTAAACTATATCATGGCATACTTTCATAATGGAATCTAAGATATGTAAGGTGTCAGAGATTAAGGTTTCAAAGTTTAAAAAAATTAAGCAATTAGATTTGTAAAAATGTTTGTGAGAGATTATGCAGCAATGTTGCTGTTTTTTACTATCATTTAATGTGTCGTTAAGACATATAAAATTCTTCCTTAGTCTATCCATCAGTACTGTTACCTCCAGCAAGTCTGGAGGCCTGAGAGAGATAGCAAGATAGCTCAGAGGTACTGGACATTCTTAAAGACACACAAAAAACCCCTCCAAAACCCAAATGCCAAAAAATAGATATCAGAGAAGTAAAACAAGTCTGGGTTTAAGAAATCCAGCTCATGAAATGCTGGCAAGCAGGGACATGCTTTCTGCTCCTTAACACTCAGCTTTCAATATGGATGAAAATTCATTAGAGTCTAATCTTTTTAGGAAACTAAATTATCACAGGTTTCTGTCATAATCAATGTGGCAGATGGCTTGGTTTTCCTAGATAGATGACAGCATTAGAAACATTTTTAGGAGAGTCATATATTCACACATAAAGCTCTAGCATTCTTTATCTAAAAGAGTTTACATTTCCTTTATAAGCTGTTAATAACTTTTCATAAAATTAAAGAAATTAATTATTAGCAACTGATCTCTAAAGGTAAATTACCTTAAGTAAGTGTAATTCTACTTTGATCCCCATTAAAGCTTCCATCTTGGTATTGATTTCTCTGAGGCTCCACATAGAGAGTTTATGTTTAAAATTTAAAAATATGTTTAAAATTTAAAAACAATGATTGGTAGGGAATTGACACTAGAGTGAAGTGGCTTAAATTCTCATCATTACCCACTAAATTTTGCCTATATCTTAAATAGTTATAGTTGTTCCAAGAGTTGTAAGAGGTGTTTTCTTACCCACCCTCTGGAATAAAGAAGTTTGAAATCACTAAGTTAAACCTCAGTAGAAGGTCTGAGAGCCCAGCTCTACAGTCCGCTTCCCAGCCTGTTAAGGCAAATACAAACACTTAAACTCTGAAACAGTGTTTCCTCAAGACTATCCTCAAGATATTCAGTATGTATAAAGCTGATGCAGTTTTGAATTGCAGTTTTTAAAATCTGAATCCTAACACTAGAAGGATGCAGACCCAGCAATCAGAGTGGCAAATCCCCAGTCCCCAAAATGCTCCTTTAAGTCATCTGCTACTTCTGCAGTCAGGGCAATGACTGTAGCTGCTTCTCCTGTTCAGTTACCTGATGCTGCAGTAATACATAATGCAAAACACCCTCTATTCATCTCAGGAGTTCGGAGGTACAGCTCTGCCATGCAAAGGACTAGGATGGAAAGGAATGGGGGGGAGAGGGGGGAAAAGAGGATTAACTGGCATCCTGTCAGTTCAGCGAGGAGTTTGAAATAAACTGTTTTTCACCTCTTCAAGTAACAGATTCTCAGAGTTATATTAGTACAAGGATTTGCATAGACACAATTATATGAGAGGAGAGTTTAATTTTCAGCTTTTACTAGAAAATTTGCTAATTCACCATACTCTCTTCTCATGGGTATTTGCTTTATAGTTCAATAATGTCAGGGCACAGGTCAGTCACTAGCGCTCTGCAGAACATTTACCATGAGACTACTAATTAAATTAAACAATTTACGTAATCTCACTTTCCAGTTCTCAACCTGAGCACAAAGGCAAAGAGAAAGAAATTAACTTCAAAACAAATGCCTCATAATTAAAGTTTAATTTTCATAAACATGAAGAAAGTTAACAGCATTCACTATCTCAAATTAAGAAGTCAGCCTATTCCCTTTGTGCACATATGCACATCAACCATTAAATTTTAATGTTAATGCAGCGCTAGCAGTTCGCATATGCAAGGACTCTAATCCTCACTCCAAGAATCATCTGCTCCAACATGATCTCCTCTACCACCATTCAGTAAAGTTTGTGCACCCTTTACACTTGAGGAAAGCAGGGAAGAAAAAAAAAGATTTAACATGGTTGAGCACAGATAAAACATACTGTTATTTTTGAGCATTAATTCAAATTAAGAGCCAGTCTGCATCAACAACGCTGATTTGCATTTCTTGCTTTCTGCAAACAGTTTTGTAAGTAGAGAGATTAAATTACTTATAGAAGTTACTGAACAACAGAAGCAGGAAAGCATCTCTCCAAACGGCAAGAGTACAATGTGAAATTCAGCAGGGTCCCTCCGACTTGGACTACAAGTACTGTCTGTGTAAACATGTGCTGCCAGAGCAGGATATTCTTGCAGGCAGAACACAACCCTCAACTGACTGTACAGCTCCTTACTGCAGGTAGAAGTCTGGAGTATCACCTAGTTAATCAACCACGTCATGGTAGGATGAAACCAGAGTAAATCCACCAAATGCATTTTTCTAGAAGGGCAGTTCTACTAATATGCTCACCCACTGTAACTTTCCAAATCAATATAAGCAGCCAGACATAAAGCTTTTTGTTGCAGATAGAGATTTGCCTTCCAGGTCAGAGCCACAAACGTGGCACAGAAGTGAAATATCAAACAGCGGAGAAGAAGCAGAGTTATGCAGAAACATTTTTTCTTCTTGAATATGAACAAGTTACATACATTTTGATGCAGGCAGACGAGCCAGTTTGCCTGATTAAGAAAAGCTAGATTCAATTAAGCCACAACTTTTCTTGCCTTCAGTTTCCAAACCTGTAAACATGGACTGATAGCACCTCTAACCCCTTCGCAGATCACCAGTGCAATGGGGATTCCCCAAGCTTTGAAATCCTCAGGGGGTTCCGATATTGATACAGAACTGGGACAATGAAATCTAAAGACAGTTTACAAATTTCAACAGTTTTTCTTTTGAACAGAATTAGGAAACAAAGAGGACTACCTTATTTTTTACATGGCATGAGCCTCAAAATTGTAGATCACTGCTGACTACGTGAACATCCGGCTGCTATGAGACCCAGCAAGGATCAGACCAAAATGAGTGCATTTTTAGTGTTTTGGTTATTATTTTTCATCATAAAGGATTAGGAAAGTGGCACCCCTCCACTAAAAAAAAAAAGTTTCAAGTCAAAACAGTAGAACCAGTCCACTAGGAAAAGTTAGAACAAAGGCTAAAATACTTCCAGCATCAAACAGTTTGAGGTTTTTATGCAAGAACAATAAAACAAGTAAATTCCACAAAGCCTGATGTAAAATTTACTTATTTCAATGAGTCAAAGCTTTGATTTTTCTTTCCAGTTCAATCCATTCACACCATTTGGAAACATAAATCTGTGTTCCACCCTTTGGGGATGCACAGTTATGTATTAGGAAATTATGCTGTAATGTTCTCTACTGTATGCTTCTGGTGCAGCAGTCAGCCTTTTTGCTGCACTTTATCTTTAGCATAACTACAGTCCCTGATAGAATTCTGCATGAGTCCCTGTTTAAAAAATAGTGGTAATAAATTTTTTCCCCCAAAACGCAGGTAGGAACTCAGAGTCAGCTGTTTTAAAATTTATGAAAAGAAGCAGTAATTTAAACGTGAGATGGGAGCAATTTTATCCCCATTTCAACTAACGCTAATGTTCAGATTTTAGTTATTGAAATTAATTTGCTTCAATTATATTAAAATCAGTGGAATTGTGTGCCACTGTATTGATGGATAATAGCAATAAGCACTAAGTATGATGTTTGAAACCTGTGCTCACTGTAAGCATAAACGCAGCCACAAAAGCAAGAACAGAAAAAGGAAAAAGAAAACTCATCCCTTTCATAGACCAAAGTAGAAAATTACACACAAAAAATTGTAATCCAAAAGGTAAACATCTGTCTGCATTTTAGGTGAATCATGTCCTTTGATACGGATCTCATATTCATGGGCTTACCGAACCCTGACCACATCTCAAACTTCATCTCCTACAAAGTTCTCTTGTGTTCACCTTAAGACACAGCGTTCATCAAATTCTACTATGCACTTTCTTTACATAAGGTAAAGCCAAAGAATCTTTTTTTCCCCCCACTGTCACTGTAAAAAAGCAGAGACTTAACTTCCCAGCAAAATATATATATAAGCATGGCTGCAGAACAATGCTTGAAAAAAGTGTCTTCATCATCTTGGCAATCTTTAGAGGAGCTCTGATTGATCTTATTTACAAAAGGCTCACATGGATCTAGTTTTTCTTAAGATTGGAAAGCATGTAATAGGAGACCATAAAGCTAACGGAGGTAAAATTCTTCAATATTGTGATCAGTTGCAAACTACTTTACATTTATCACAAGTGACTGTTTTTCTTTGAGCTGATTCTAAGACTTTTATCTTCTAGATTTTCCTTCTTCCTTTCTTTTTTAATATGTTTACTGAATAATTAGAAAACCTTCAACAGAACACAGAAAAGAAATGAGCTGGAAAAGTATTTGTGCATTCAGGCAAATCCAACTGAAAAGCGAAACCCCTCCTCATGGATGCAACGATCCTTTTCAGTTCTGCCATGGAACAGAACTGAATATGTAGGAAAGACCTGCCACAGACCTAATTAGCCCTGAGAAGACACTTGATTCAGTGAGAGCTATAATACAACATCAGGCACAGACTGTTTGAGGAGAGTGATATTACAGGCCAAGCAGTCACATCATCTCTAGCATTCCATCTTGCTACCTTCTGAGCAGCAGCACCCATAGAGATCCACATTACTGTGAGGTAGGAGCAGACCCCTACAGACTTCACTGGGAAAATGATCACAAACAGTATTAAAATACTGGCAATTTAGCTGCTGAACAGGTTTTACATGACTCGGAAGATCTCAGCCCTGTAGTCTCAAGGTGCTACAGCAACGGCACAGCCATGGTTACATGCATCCTCACAGTCCATCAACCATCCAGACCAAGCAGCAATTTCTCAGCCTTCCAATGCTCCAGTAGAAGTCACAGCAGTTCTCTGAGCACAGTGCAGCTCTTCATCATTGACTTTGAATAAGGTGAAGAAAAAAACCCCAGGATCACTGGATTCAAAGGTAGGAATGCTTACTATCTAGAGCTCAAGAGACTCTTGACTTGCAGAGACACAGAACCAAATTGTGACAGTTGAGTTTACCTGATTACTTACGCAGCTTTGAAAGAATGCATGGTACTTAAAATACACAGGGTATGATACCAGTCGGAAAGGTTTCACTAGAAGACAACAAAAGAGGAATAAACCGACAGATTGCCTGAGTGATTGAAAACTTGCTCTTGTATATTTTCATACACTTGCAAGCCAAGACAGCCTTTAGTCAAGGTAGTAGTCTAGAAATCAGAGTTTCAGAACTTGGCATTCATTAACTGAATTGTGGTATTTTAGTTTAAAACAGTGTTTAAATATGCAGGTTGTTCCTAAGCAACATTAGTCCCTTAGTCCCTAAAGCTGAGAAAAGATCTGCTAGAATGTAAGCGTCCCCTTTGAAATGATCATTTATTGCACAAGGGTTTTCAGGCATGATAAATTATTCCAGTCCTTAAATTCACATTTACCTCTATTTTTTGTTGTCCTTTACTTCTTCATGGTAGCCTTAGAAGAGTTCTCTTTAGGGCTCCAATATTATACTGTGAACTAATGTAGACCTTTGCTAGCATTTTCATTTACTTGTAGTGTGAGTTATGGATCCCTTCAATGATACTGAATGGCCAAATGATATGGGGTCAAACAGAGTTTGCCAAAAGCTAATGCATATCATATGCTAGACTGCATATGAAACTTAACTGCTATCATTCTTCCACCATACTATTTTTTTTTTTATTTTTATCTTCTACCTTTGGAGAGGACAAGACAGTCAATAATACAGTGGGGGATTCATCACACAATAGGCAGACCTTTTTCAAGCAAGGAGCTTGCTAATGAATGTATTGCAGAATGATCTGTACATTTTAATGGACCTTGAACAAAGATTTGAGCTTTCCTTTTTTATTTTTTTTAAACACCACATGAATTTTTATTAGTATATTACTCCAGACTTGTTTTGAATACTTGGGGGTCACCTTCTTTGTTGGAGCCCGCATAATGGCAGAGAGGTGAAAGTAGAGTGGAATGAATAAATAAGGAAAGATTATATTGTACTTTCAAGGACATGAACTACAAATAAAGTTTTGGGGGTTGTTCGTTTTGGTCTTTTTCCCCACTCTCAGGTTTTGGCTTTTTTTTTTTTTTTTTTTTAAACTTATCAACTTATAAACTTAAACTTATCCATGCACTATTAGGCATGGAAAACATCTGTCATACTTTGGGACTAGTGATTCGGTTTTTTTTTTGTATAAGATTTCACTTCATGGTCAACCATAAGCTGTCTTGATAATTCAAGCTTTAAATTAAGTTTGCCTAAGGGTACCCAAATAAGAGCTAATGACAAGTTAATTACAGATGTCATTAAACATTTAACCTTATCACATTAAGTAAAGACCATCCCACATTCTTCAGTTCAGCTGATAACAGTCAGCCAGGAGAATATCCTTGAGCATAAAGCCCAATATATCCCCTAGGAATTAGGATTTTGTGCAAACAGAAGTCAAGCTATACCACTGATACCGTCTACAAGCGTGTCAGCCTGCCTCTTTGCATCTGGAAGAATCATGCTGAAACACAAGTCAACCTAAAATGTCAAAGCGCTGAGCACCCTTGGCTACTGCTGATGCATGTGTAGATTAAGATCCCACAGAATGAACCCCTGAGGTTGAGCGCAGGTAAGCCTCAGAGCTAGGGGATGATGTGCGCCCTGACTTAAAAATCCCTTCAATGGGAAGAAATATTTAAAAAGGCAATTCACTTTCAAGAGCACGTTGCACTTTCAGAGCCTGATAGGATGTCAGGACCAGGGAAGAGGAAGGAGGAAGCACAGAAGGAAGTGATTCGGCTTTTAAAATAATAATCCAGATCGCTAACATCCCGGCTGTCTCCATGACAACTGAGCTGGATTGCTTTTGAATGCGATTGTTGATTACCAGTTTTTAACCCTCATGAATAAAAGGGCATTGGAGAAGCCCACTTATGTGGTTTCAAATCTGGTTTTCAGCAAGGAAGTGATTTAGTGTACATGTACTTTTACAAAATAATGTAAAAATTATTTTTAATTCATTGTTTGAACCAATAAATGCAGAAGAGTTACTCCCAAAATGCTGAAATAAAACATTTTTCTGCAGAACAACCAACAGTGGAATGTGAAAACCCCAGTAAATATGGGCTTCACTGTAACTTTTCCAAGAGTTTTTAGAAAGTCATTTTGCAGCCAACAAAAAACCAGCAGTTCCCCAAGAATTAAATTCAATTATATAAACCCCACATATTAGGCACAAACAATGTATGAGATATTAACGGGATGAGAGAAAAGTAGTTCAGCTTTATCCATTTAACTATCAAAAAGAACTAGATCAAGTTTTTCATTTTGCCAGATTTTCATTTTAGTAATTCGTTGAATTCATCTCTTGCTCAGTTTCATGGAAATGAAACAAAAAAATGAGTTGGGATTTTTCTGACCCATGAACACAATCAAGATTTATAGCTATCCATCTTCACTTGGTCTTGACATTGATGGGAATTGCTTGATTTCACTCCACTGATGTCAACATTTAAAAATCAGGTAGGGATTTTTCCTCAGGTATAGTAACAGACTCCTGGTTTGCTTCAGCAGTGTAAACCAGACTCAACTAATAGTCTGTTATTTCACATCCTAATTTATGAATTCATCAATATAAGAGGCCACTATCAGAAAACCCGTAGAACATGATGTGGGCTGTGCTACATGTCAATGTTGTGGTAATTCTGTCATGATTATTTTATAAGTGCATATTAGCACCAGCCAAGTTTGCCTCGCAGTCAATCATTTGGGGCAAAAGGGGAGAATATAGCAAAAATGGAAGCATGCTATAGTCATCTTGTCAACCTTAACAAACTGTGATTAGCAAAACTGCCTTTTCGTGCTTCAGAGGTGTCAGAACTTATGCTCTATCTAGACACACTACTTCTAAAACACTGCCATCACCACGTAGCAGCCTCTCATTTCATATCACTTATAAGCAAAACATCCTTTGGCCTATGCTGAGGGATGAGCAGCTGTAAGGGTTTGTGCTCTTCTTGCATTTCTTTGCAACTTCACAGAAAGTCTATCTCTAGTAAAAGATTTTTTAAAAAAATCAAGCCCACTTGATTTTCTCAAATGAATTAGCCTGAAAAAATCCTCTATTAAAAATAATTGAAGATGCCACATAGAATTATTTAGGACTTCATTTCTCTTCCAATTACAGTTTGATAAGTTCGCTTTGTATGACATCTATGGACAACACTAAAAACCTTCATTTTCATCAAATACCACCTTAATATTGATGGCATCTAATTAAAATCCATGGCGTCACAAATTACACAGTACTTACCTTAGGAGTAGAATTACCCTAAAACTATAACAGAGACGTCCATATAAAAGCTCCAGAAAAGCTCACACGTCTTTTAGGCTGCAACACCACCATCAGATCACAGCTGTTATAGATTTATCTGTCATTTTTCTGGCAGTTTTGCATATTAATTTATTGTATTGATTGTGCAGCGCACTGGGGTGCGTTAGGGTTATCTTCAAAAATTAAATTAATTCAAAATATTTTAGTACTACCTGTCACTTTTTAAACTTACATTGTACCATCCAGAGTTCTTGCTTATGATATCGATTATTCTGTTAGTCTGTGCTATGACTTATTCTTACAAGTGTCTTAGAGCCATAAAATAGTATAACATCACATCTGCATCCCACACAGCAGCTTCATAAAGTCTGCTTTCTAATCCTGCTCATCAGGAAATAGAGAGCTCAGGTAAAACCTCATGTAAAATGTCATCCCCAATTCTTTATTTGTTTTCAAGTGTCTTTTAATTAAACATTGAGGTGTGAAAAATGTCAAAACCACCTCTTCATAGATCCTTGAATGCAGTTGTGATTAAAATGACAACTATTTATTTAAAATTTAATCAACAGCATAAACTCCTGAGAGTTGAAGCAGGAAGCAATGCCTAAGACACACCCTAAACACTGCATCCTTTACAGGCTTCTCAAGGATGCAGCTGCCAGGTCCTTCTGCAGTTCAAAAATAAACAGACCAAGCAGTAAGAGAAGAAGTCAACAGCTGAAATGGTCTGAAGTTGCTGGTAGCTTGTTCTCCACAAACTATGATTTAGTTTAAGTTTCATGAAATATCTAGCATCTGCATATTCTTGTCAAAATATAAACTGATTACTACTTGAGTCTGCCAGCAGCCTGAAACAACTGAGATATAAATTCACACTTCCATCATAAAGATATATATATATAATTTTAAAGCTGTCAAGAAGACACAGAATTAAAGAACAGCATTATTTGATTCTCAGTAGATGAAGAAAAAAAGGAAGATCAGGAGTCTTGTCTGCTGTCACAGGTGGGTGGAGCTTGACATCAAACCCTCATAGCTAATTGGCATAGAGATAATGAGTAGTTCAGGATGAAGGTGACATAGAAGCAAGCAAAGCTGCAGGAATGAATATGTGTCCTTCTTAAGAATATGCACAGGACAGGGTTAGATGCTGTTTTGTCCAGCCATTGAGTAGCTCTCATTTACAGTCCCATACCACAATATCGCAATAATCAGGCAATTTTTCAGATACAACTCCCCCCGTCCCATCTCTCATTCCACTCACTACAAAAAAAATTAAACCAAAGAGCAATCCAGTCACTTATGTTTCCTCTATGAAAATATGGTATTGCAGCTTGAATACAGATAAGCTAAAATTGAGTCCTGTAGCATTTTGCTTTAATTCTTCAATGACTTCTGAATTAATATGAAATTCTTGACAACATGAGCTCTATTCCAAATACATCTATTAATGCTACGTGTATAAATGGCAGAGGTATTAACAGTGATTAACTGCTGATTGTTTTGCCTATCATGTTCATTCTGTTAACATGCAAAAACAACCGGCCTTATTAAAGCATGTTTTTGAATCTCTAACTTCAGTCAGTAAATCAATATATTGTATTTTCTGGTTGAGGAGTCTGAATAGTATCATACGATCCTCATGCAAGCAAACTAAGTGTAAATAAGCTACTAAAGCTGACTATCAATTAAAGATATGCGAAAGCCCTTTATTAGCCCCAGTTTTAATACTGCTCACTTGGCTAGAATCCTAATAAACAAGGCAGGTGATCAGCAATTCCAGTTAAGTAACACAAGTGCCACCCTCTCGCTGTTACACTTCCCCACAAATAAAGCAAATATACTTGTAGGTTGATCAGACAAAGGAAATGGTGTTCAAAAGCACAACTTTGATAATCAGAAATGAATTAATGTTCCTACAGTGCTTTAGAAAGCATTCCACAAACACTCTTAAAAATCAATTGAGCTGTGTTCATATGCAATAAGCAGAGCACTTTACATTTAAAATCACCGCTGCCCATTCCAACAGGAATGATTGCAATTAAAAAGGTGTTAAGAACAATCATAATCTGGTTCACAATTAAATCCATCTTCATACCATGGTTAAGGATTGTAAATTAACTAGAAGATAACTTCCCACCTGTAAGATTTGTACTAGTACTTCTGTCATAATTCATTTAAACCAATGAGCTCATTTAGTACAAGTTGATTAGAAATGCCCTGAAACCCCCCTCACCAGCTACTTTCTAAAGCTAGGACATACCTCTGCTAGAATGAGAGATGCCAGCATTTCCCAGGGTAATACACAGCCTTCCACAGCATTCTAACCTGTAGCAAAATAGTCCAGTAACTTACACATAATAGCAGTTAAAGAGGTTAATAGCTATCCTACAGCTGATGCAAGGGACAAAGAGAGCTGTCATTCTTACTGGGAGAATAAGATGAGGTCAAAATAAACATGAATTACTCAATTTACAGGAGGTCAGACTAGCCAATCTGAATAGTCCTTCATGGCCTTAGGATCTATAAATTTTCTCATGCTTAGATTCAGTTTCCTCTGGCCTATATTCAAGTTTGCTTGTAAATGGGTTTTTATTGTGTCAGTGATCACACTGATAAAAGAATACAGTGCATGGGATAAGGTCTGAAGCATCATTATCTATAAAAGTCCACAAGATCCGAGTTTATGTAGCCTAAGATACTTAAGTATCTACACCAAGAATATTTTCTTCAAGCAAACACCAAGACACTGTCAGACATCCCTAGGACATGCTTGTCCCTTTCAATGAAATGGAGCATAGGTGCCTTCAGACGCCTAATTTTGATTAGCATGCTCTGCAAAACCAGCAATCCCACTGTTCTTGGACCTGGGATTGTTAAGGTAATGCCATAAAATTGGAAGGATAGAAGCAGTCAGAGAAAATGGAACAGCAATTCTGAAGTTAGACCCTTGTGTCAACACAAGGGCTTTTTACCAGAAAAGCAAACAAGCTTAGAGTTTTTTTGGTAAACTTCGTGCCTTCTCAGAAATATTGGTCAGAGGCTGGCAGGTTTTTCCTATGGAACCATGACAGGTGCAAAGCAGAGGGATGAGGAAGACATTTACTGAATCATAGGCAGCTGGAAAAATCATGATATCATCCTTCTTTTAAGTCTGCTTTATAATTTTGTATCTATGGGGAGCAGCCTAATCTTCAGAGCACACTAGCCAGACCAATTAAGACTCTGAGAAGGAGACTGTCTCCTCAGTAAACATTTACTCTAATATGATCACACTTCAATGCAAAGAGGGAAGCATGAAAAAGGAGAATGCCCATGTTTGATACATTTATAAATTTAAGTTTTAAAGAATCCAGCACAAAAGGATGCAGCTCCACAAAGAATTTCAACAGTAGGGAACAAGTTGATGTACAGAACCTTTCATCACTGCATAGCTAGGGGTCATTAACACAGAGGCCTCAGGCTAGGGCATTCATTTCCCTAGCTGCCTAAAAGTGAGAGATGTACAAAATAAGCTTTTCATTGCATATTCGAACAGTGTTAGAGTCTGTACCACATCTATGATTTGGAGTTTTGGCTTGGTGGGTTTTTTGGGGTGGTTTTTTTTCCTGTAGTCTACCTGGTTTTTACCTACTGGAATATGTCCTGCATTCCAAAGACAGCCACACGTGGATCTGACAAATGGCACAAATGGATTTGTTGTTGCTGTTCACAATAATCAAGCTCAGAATTTACTGAAAAGTAGTGCAAAATGTACTAGTCCTCTTAGCTAGATACAGGCCTATAAAAGCATGCACAGTGCTTCATAGCCATGGGACTACAGGTTATCACTAGCACATATCTCTAGCAAGCAGTGCCTGCAGTTCTACACTTCATAAAACTGTTGCTGGTCAGTGTGGTATAGGAAAATTGCTACATGGAGAAACTTCTACTTTCTTTCCGTTGAAGTTGTAGTAACAAACATAACAGCAAAAAGTTTTTAGGTTCACTGTTCTAATTTTAGAAGTGATAATTTTTAAATATTAACTTTCCAAAGTTTACTCCTTTCTATAGTTCACTGTTCCCCCTCTTTCCTAACAATATTCCACTGAGACTCAAGAAAGGCAGGATTCAAAGCTGTTGAAGAGAGAGATTTAAATGTCCAGTAGCTTGCAAATTCTGAAGACACAGACATGGTTTCCAGACACCACTGAAATGGAAGGATTATATTGCTTTTCAGGAGATACGCTCAGCATTTCACCTTATTCCTAGAAGATTTAAAAGCATTAAATCTTAACGCTGTTTTGTGGTTTAACCCAGCAGGCAGCTGACCACCACATAGCCATTCACTCACTCTCCCCCAGTGGGATGGAGAAGAGAATTGGGAAAAAGGTAAAACTCATGGGTTGAGATAAAAACAGTTTAATAGGACAGAAAAGGAAGGGAAAATAATGATAATGACAAGAGAACATACAAAACAAGCAATGAACAATGCAATTGCTCACCACCCACTGACCCATGCCCAGCCAGTCCCTGAGCAGCAGGCTGCCACCCCCCGGCCAACTCCCCCCAGTTTTATAGTTCAGCATGACGAGTATAGTCAGGGATATCCCTCTGGCCCAGGTGGTGTCAGCTGTTCTGGCTGGGTCCCCTCCCTGCTTCTTGTGCATCCCCAGCCTCCTCGCTGGCAGGGCAGTATGAGAAGCTGAAAAGTCCTTGACTTAAGCTCTACTCAGCAACAACTAAAACATCAGTGCATTATCAACATTATTCTTATCCTAAACCCAAAACACAGCACTATACCAGCTACTAGGAAGAAAATTATCCCAGCTGAAACCAGGACACACTGTATCATCATTAGGCATGGAACAGCTGATTTTTTTCAAAGGTGGCTATCAGTTATCTTCCCCTCCTTCTTAGAAATGCAGTAAGTTTCATTACCAATGTGACAGACAAATTAACTTGAAGCATTAGATGACAAGTCAACATGGCGTTGAAAATGGGCCCAACACTGATATGGGAGAGGGTGTTGCCTGAGAAAGGCTGCTGGACATGCCCACTTTGTACACTGTAGTAGAGCATAAAGAAAATTAAATTCACTATTGATAGCAGTAGCTTAATTTACATTCTAAAGTGTTAAATCTGAGCATATAGTAAGTGTAATTGAACTAATGGGAGGTGGCTGGAAGGAACATGAGAATACTCAGACTAATTTAAAAAGAGCTGCCAGTACTCCTATGAAGAAAAAAATGGTTTTATACTAAGATACATAACTGACATAGGAGAACATAAGACTATGAAAATTAATGATTAAGTGATGTGATTTCCAGGAAACTGCCAAACCAATTTCTCCTTTATGTCCTAGTCCAGCTTTCCTTAGAGTACTTCCACTCAAAAGTGTCAAATGAGGTAAAAAAAAAATTAAAACACAATCAGAAGTACAAGGGTTAGAGCTTGGCTATTAGGAAATTGAAGTAGAAAGAGAAACAGTGCCCAGTGCAGACGGCATACAACTCCAAACGAAACAGAACTCAGTTTTCTAGGGCCTTAATCAGCAGAGATACTTACACTGCCACAAAAGACTTTCACTTGTTTCAATGAATTCTCTCTCATTCAAAAGAAATTACAGCAAAAGGACCAGAAATAAGACACAAAGAACAGTTAACGATTGGGTTTTCTTAAATGCATTGGTGCACTGAGATGCAAAGCAGTCAGGCAAGCTATAAGCAAGAGCAGTGCTGAGCAAGAACAAGGGAAAGACGTTTACTTTGGAGTAAATGACCTTTTAAAATTGCCCATCTTTCAAGAAACTTTAAGGATGACAAATTCTCCAATAGCATATTCCTTTATCATCCTTGCTCTTGTTAATTCTTCAGAAATACCCTCAAAGACAGAAGGTTGTCAGATGAGCCAAAAATTAATGTCAGACAGCTCTGTCCTGTGAGTCATTTGACGTGCTACTGCCATCTATTCTGGTTTTGCCTCACAAAAACCACACAAATTGGGGACATAGCCATTCCAATAATGGAAATGTAGACATGAGCATTAATTGCATCTTGTAGGCAAGGGAGGGAACAAGATAGCTGAGTACAAGTGCTAGAATCACTGCTTCAAAGTGCTAGACCACCCATACCCAGATAAATATGTCACAGTCTTGAGTCACTGCCTTTCAGCCTACTGGCTGAACCAGTTCATTATCATAGCTTATTTGAATACCTAATAAAATTACAGCATTTATGAAAGCTACCATGCATCTACACTTCCCACAGAAGTACATTTTTTGGTACAAGAAAAGGCTGTTTTACAAAGTCTTATGATAACATGAATGTAAAGGCATCTTTTACGATTTGAACAGGAAAAAATGTGTAGGTAATTTTATCAGGCTTTTTTTTTTTTTTTTTTTTTTTTTTTTTAAGATTTTCTTTGAGAAGTAAGTTGCAGTGATATTTTGAATGTGTTGGCCAATTGAGTGGGTTTGCAAATAAAGACAGATGGCAATGGATTACCCAAATGTTTCATTGTGGGAAGTCAGCCGTTTGCTATGCCTCCAACATGATTGTTTGTAAGATCCTACCCTGCTTGATTCCCCGACAGCTCACACCACCTGCTGCCCTACTATGGGGCTATATGCTGTGAAGAAGAGTGTTGTGGGTGACCACTGTTCTATCAAAAGAGAACGATGTGAGAAATCCTAGACATACAGGTTTTCAGGACAATGTGTGAGTATGAGTGGTCAGATCAATTCTTGGTGCCCTGGGTGACTTCTGATTTTTTCCAAGCATGAGGTGAATGAGGTTAACAGCTACTCAGAACCATCTAGAAACCCTAGTGTCCCTGATTCTTCAGTCACAAAGTGATGCCAGACTGGAACTAGATTAAAGGGAAAGCATAAAACTACAGCCTGTGCCTGGCTAAAACACAGAGGAGTGCAAATCACAACAGTAATGAAACAAACTTTCCAGGATGTCCATCACTCAAAAGGCAGCCAGTGTGTCCACTGTCTAGGAAAAGAAACTCCCAGGCAACGCCATTTTGGGAACTAAAATCTTTGTTGCTGCTCTAAATCGGCCTCTTTAAACAAATGTATTTTCAAAAATAATGAATATTGGAATATCAGTTCACATATCTGGTTCTCTTTCACTGCAGCACAAAAAAAGGTTCATCTCCAGGGCTGGCTGATAGTGTAACTCAGCTAAAACTTTGAAGTGGACTGTTCTTCCCATCCTTCTTTCCTTTAAACAGACAGACTAAAAGACAGGAACAAGTTCCCAGTCTCTAAAGCCACATTTTATTACAAAATACAAAAATAATAAAAGTGGAAGATAAGTCCTTAAATATAAAGAAGTCTCAGGTCTGCTGAGGGAGACAAAATAAAGAAAAGGCTCAGAAATAACCCCCTCCAACAGCACCAGGAAGGATGACAAGTCCCTCCTGCCTTGCTTCACAGCAGAGCTTCCCTCCAGGTGTTGCTTTAGGTTGGCTTTGTGACCTGAGCTGCTGCCAAGTCCCTCTCAGGGATCAGTGTCTCTCCTCCCTGCCTGACACCACAGCCCCTCCAGCCCGCCTCCCCCCTTGCCTCTCCCAGAGCTTCCCTTCTCTCCTTCACCAGGGTGACTCAGAGCACAGCCCACAGGACAAAGCAAATGTCAGTATCTTCTCTCGCTGCCAGCTGCACCCTCTCCAAAAAAATACTTACAGTTTAGCGAGCTGTGAACCAACCACTATACCACTAGTCTGAGACAAACTTACAAACGTTGCTGCAAGAGCATGTTATGGAGGTATACCAAGACGGCTTCACACAGATAATAAGTCTGCAACAAACTTCAATTTATAACCAAATCCAAACAGCCAAAACCAACAGGACAACAGTGGTAACCAGAACAACGCTCCTATAACATTTACCAAACTATAGGTTTGGCGTACCAGTTGGGAAAGTTATGACTACACAAGAACACGGAAAAATGATGACATGTAAGAACGATGACTCCGAAGTGTGCACACACTCAGTCACCGAAGGGGAAGCCTCTCACTCAAGGGCACCCAGAAGATGCAATCGCTCACCCAAAGGGGCGAGGGCTGCCTCAGGGATATCCAGCAGAAGTATTCACTCGCCAAGGGGGAGGTGAGGGCACTCAATCCTGGGAAGTTTCCTTGGGCAGAATCCCAGTCCCAAGGGGAGAGCTCACGATCACAAACCCGCTGCTCCCAGGAGAAGCACTCCAAGGGGGCTCCGGCAGGACCCCATCTAATAGCCTGGCTGGATCTGAACTGTGGCCATATATGGTCAGCATTCTAGAAACTTCTCTCAACTGAGGCGTTTCGTTGGCTGAGGGCCTTGTCTGTCAACCAGGGGTCTTACCTCCCTTTTCCCGCCATGGGGGGTGGCTGCACCCGGCCAGGGCACGTATGTGGCAGCAAACACTGTGTCCTGCCAGAGGCACGAAAGGGCCAGTGACCGCCATGTTAAAGCCCTGGCCCCTGTGCAGGGGAGCTCCCGCCACAGAGCATGACAAATGGACTTCTTCCCTTCTCCTCAAGACTGCATCCATTTACATCTTCATTATGTCCTTACCTGCTCGATTTTCCCCAATTTTTCCACACAAGCTCATGTTGTCAACTCACTGCAGCAGCTTTGTGCTTTACCATAGCTGCTGCAGCCAGACTCGAGTTCTGTGCACCAAATTTGTGCATAGTTTGTTCTGCAAATTTCTCCCTCTAACATGGCTCTTACCGAGTCCAGGCAATGCTTCATTTTAGAGTGAATCATTGCTCACCTGTTTTCTATAGCCATAACAGGCCACACAGTTGAATAAGCATGTTCAATTTCTTCCCCATAACACTGAACAGTTCACTTGTATGCTTTAAAATGCTGTGGCTACTTAAAAGTTTTCAGTCTGAGCCAAACAAACCACACAGGACGTTGATCCTCATGTGCTTGTCCTTTGCCATCTCCAAGTTACAGCAGTTAACTACTGATGAACCCAGGGACGTTTGGGGAAGGTGGTATCACTGCTCTGCAAACCAGGGTTCTGTAAAACACACCCTGCCACCCAACAGAGCTTCGTGGAAAAATGGCACTGGTCTATTTTTCTATCTATTTGTACAGATAAGCTCAAGCACTTTGTATCTTCTTTATAGTACTAGCATTTCTACACTGTATATGCAGTCTCAGCTTCAGACAAAATTCACACAGACTGGTACCCTATTCTCTTTTTTTTCTTCCTTATAGTCATGTATAATAATGGAGGAGGAAAGACACTGTCAAATGCAACAGGAAATCAGGAAAAACAGCTTTGCATTTCAATTACTTCTACATATGTTTAGGACTGCCTTGCAAACATCTCCCTTGCAACTTCAGGAACCGTTTAAATCATCACCTTCAAGAACTCAGGCATTCCTACAGCCAGGTATCCCTAGTGTGATCATCTTTGCATTAAACCACTGAAACCCCGAGTGATGTATTTAGAGCAGCTAAGCTATAAATCTATTGTTGCATTAAGGGATTTCCTGTTAAAAAAAGAAGCAGCTTGTTTCTCTCTTGTGATATGACTGAGCACTGAGATCCTTTAGTCTAAGTAATTAACATAGCAGTATAAATTTATTTTTCACCAGGCAATTTCACTCATGATCCCTATGACCAATATGACCATCAGGAAATTTCAGAATAAAACTGTCAGACAATTCAAACAAACTTTAACGAATTACAAAACAATAAAGATGCATTTTTTTAAAAGGAGTTCTGAATATGCAAACATTATTAAAAACAACAGATGTGCAGCTATTTTATGCAACATATAAAACATTTTGTCATTGTCAAGATTAATAGGAGGACTGAGACTTTCATATAAGCAAGACCAAAAAGCCTCACCATAAAAATGCCAGCTCCACTACAATAACAACCAAATATCTGAAATACTCCATTCTTTGGGAAGAACAGAACTACGTTGAAGATACTGAATTAACCATTGCCAGTTTTGAATGAAATGGGGGAAATGGAACCCCTTTCCCACAGTGCTTTAAATTTCACTGGATTGTGCCCTATGCTCTTTGGTCACGTAGGCAAACGGCCACATTCAACTCCTTTGACCTTTGTCATTGCTATCAGAGGCCACATTACTATATTTCTACCCATGTTGCAGTTAATCAGATGAAATGAAGAGGATCATTAGGTTAATTAGGAGAACAAGGCTCGCTAATGGTAATAAGCAACAGATTGCACAGAGCAGGCTTCAGTGGATAAAAATATAGTGGCAGGTATTGGCACAGAGCACCCACAATTATTTAAATCAGCCTCAGATGAAGAAAGAGCAAAGTCCAGATTAATAAAGTACATAACCTACAGACAGCCATCCTGACCTCATATGCCAAAGCCAAATTCTGACCTGAAAAGAATTCTTGAAAAAGAGCACGAATGACAACGTTGTCCTGCAAAACTCTTCGTAACTTGGAGACACTTCCATTCAATTTCATATTCAAAATTTATAGCCCAAAGTTTTCTCAAGGAGAAATTAAAAGTTGCCTAATTTACCATGTGTAACTCAGCTTTGACTCAGACTCTATTCTTGATCACTACATTATGCAAACTACTTCATAAAGCTCCATAATCTCCTTAATGCAGCCCACACTGGTTTAAAAATTAAAAATCACTATTGTTTCCATTATCCTTTTAATTGGATGATGGCATGACTAATATACAATATAAAAGTCAACTATTTAATCACACATAATCATCCTGTTTTACATTTTATTCATGCCAGGTATTTCTAAATTCAGATGTTATGTTGTCAATTAACATGAAATTTATGGCTTTCAGCTTTTCAGACACACATTACCTCTGAATCAGTAAAATATTGAAACACAATTGAAATGCATGGTAGGAATGCAGTGTAAAAATAAATAATTGCATACCAGACACTAGATGTTCTAAACATTTTGTGTCAGATTGTTGCGATTCCTCTATGCATGAGAGAGACAGTGAGAGAACATGATGAGCATTCGCCCTAATAACAAGGGTTGTTGCATTGGCATCAGCTGCAGCACTCCTGGGAAACCAGGAAACTCCTTTCTGCTTCTCAACAAGAGGATGAAGGAAAAAAAGAATGACAAGAACTTCTACTCAGCAGCACATAAGCACCTGCCTTACGAAGTGATTTGATGAGCTGATTCCTATGCTAAATTGAGCGCCTTATACTGTTGCAGAAAAAAAGGCATCAGAAACTCCTCTAGCAATGTTCACTCTTCAAGAAAAATTCTCTCTGGCTGAAGCAATTCCCCCATGCAATATTACATTGACTCTGTAAAGATATCATCTGGTATGTTATAGTATTTAAGTGACTGACTACATAAATTATTTGGTTAGAGGAAAGAACTACACATGCATTGTGGCAGACAATACCAAAACAGTACAAAAATATCCAAGATTAAGGTACGCAGGCAGTTCTTTCCGGACAGTCAAAGGAGAGGCTAGACAGTAAGTTCTTAGTTAATGCTCAAGTGTCTTGTCTGAGTCATTTTCTGAAGCATCTCAACCACAGCTACTCATTAATTTTTAAATAATTCTTAATAAGTATTGATTTGCTAATCATTTTGCAGAAACAGTTCTGTGACTTCTTCTTGTTGTTCTCATGAATTTTCTGTTCTGGTGGAAAAAAAATAAATCTTTAAGTGGCTGAAAAGTCATGTTTTGACATTTTATAACAGATTTCTTCATTTAGACTTCAGAATTACAGAAAGTTTTTAATCTTTGCTCTAAATGTAAAAGGTCAATATCTCAATGAAATGTCTTGATTAACCTAGTGCATACTTTGTTAGACTCAGTTCACAAACCATTCAAAGGCTTGAACCTTACATCCCTGCTCCAAGAAAAGTATTTTTCTAAAAGCTCAGATGGTCATTAGACAGAAATGCTTTTATATCTCATTCTAGTTCCAGCCCATCTTCATAGCCCCCCTTTAAAGATTCACTTGTCTATTTTCCTCATGGTGAAATATTAAGATTGAAATTTATGCAAAGAAATTAGTTAAAACAGAATGCTTCAAAGTTATTATAAAATATGGTAAACCATTTGAATGGTAGAGAGAACACCGAATCTATAGAGAACTCATTTATTTGGGTCGACAATGTATGAAATATCTGAAACACTCCAATATTTAATAAAAGGAAGTTGAGTTTTAAGTATTAGAATACAGTTTTGAGTAAGGGAAAGAAGGTAATATTTTGAATAATAAAGTAAAAATAAATTACACACAATTTAAACTGTAAAGCCATTACAGAAAGCAGTAGTTATTAATGTCTATATAACACCATTAGTAGAAAAAAATAGTAATTGGCTCTGTTATTGGAAATAACTAGTAATTGGCTGAGCTGTAAAATTCCAAAGCAGTCAGATGAAGTCAGTCTTCTAAATTAAATAGCTGCCACCTACAAAACAGATACGAAACCAAATCAGATGTGTAGAATCAAAGCGTAATCTGAAATAAAACAGGAGGAAAATGAAAACACACTATTGAGAAAATAAGACTGCCGAAGACCAAAAATGCCAAGAGTCCACAATATCAGCCAAACACAGTTTCTAGATCAGTTAAAAGAGCCTCCCAGTCCATCACACAGAGAAATAAACAAAGCTTAGATGTCACCAGAACTAAAAGAATCAACTACATAGGTGGAGCTGCCATAAAAAAAAAAAAAAAAAAAAAAAGCTTTATTGGGCTAAGGGTTACCAAAAAAATAATAGGTATAAATAATAGGTATTTCTAGAAGAAATGGTAGAGGGCTTTTTGGTTTTATTTTTTTGCAATAATTGCATAGCACGGCACACGTAGTTTGTTTTTAAAAGGTGTTGTACAGTTAGGTGAGAATTATCTTGTGAAGAAGAGGTTTATCCTTCATCTGTAAGATATTTTAGTTAAAATCTGGCAATAGCTCTTGCAGAAGTTATGAAATTTGTTGTACTTTTTATGCTGTAGTTGTGCTGGAAGTTATTGCCTGATTCCAAGAATTATTATGTGAAATCTACTGCCTGTGTTATGAAGGAGGTCAGACAAGATGAAGATAGTGGTCCCCTTGGTCTTTAAAACCCATGAGCAGATGGATATGGCAAAAGCTACGGAGTTACAGTAGCTCAGATTTTATCCTGACATGAATATGTAACACTGCCTATGCTTACAGCTCTGTAGAACAGGACCCAGGTATGGTAGCTCCCATTCTGATAACTGAAAACAGGACTCGTAGTAGGTGATTATATTCCTGTATGATATCAGCATTGTTTGCAAACTAGACCCAAAAGCCAGGGTTCTCCTTTCCTTTTCTGATCCCAGTACAGAAAGTTTTAGGTATATGTGGACATAAGAGAGCCCAGGTCAGGCCATCTGGTTATGAAGCCATGTCAGAGTGACCAGTCAGAGCCCCCCATCACACAGAGGTTAACAAATGAGCTGCTTTCCAACCCCAGTCTGCCCTATCCTCTGAACAGACTGAAGGAAGAAAAGGAAATTTTCTTGTGCTTCTGTCTGCACTCTTTCATTTCCTCCTCAGTCTGGCGCACTCCCTGCTCCCCATGTTCCCTGTCAACTACTTTGATCATCTCTTTTGAAAGAGAGGTGAAGTAATTGAACTTTTGAGCTTTTGCACAGATCAGCTGCTGAACAACCCCCTAGCAATGTCCTCATCAATGCAAAGGCAAAATAGCTTCCCCAATGTATCAAAAAAACCCCGACCAAACCCGCTGCAATAGGGTTCCTGTCCTGCAGGTAAGTTGCAGAAGCTTGGATAAATACTGATACAGTGCCCAGTAAGGAATAAAAGCCTTCCCTGAGACTGAAACAAATGAGTGTCAGCACCACCATGGCATGAAAGAATATATAATTCCTTGCTCATATTTCCTCCCTTTAAAGTGGGTGGAATGTGGCCCTCGGCATCCTTAAGTACCTTTGTATACAGTTTCTGTTTGCTCATTTGGTTTTATAGGTATGGTGTTTTTTAGAGCTCTAATGTGTTTTGTAGATGCAATAAATCTAAATAAGTATTCATAAAGACTTCTGTTTCCCTAGGATTACTCCCTTTTACATGCCTGCATAATCTCTACCAGAATCATTTTACCTTAATTAGTATTTTCTGTACAATGCTACCACAGAGTGTTTAAGAACTACATATATCATTGACTTCTCCCATCTCAAATATGAGGAATAAAATCAGTATGGTATTGCCCATGTTGAATCACAGATGGCTTAAAACTGAATCTTATTGAAGAGACAGCTTTTCTCACAAGTTCTAGAAGTTATTAGAGTATTTTTTTTAGCTTAACAATAAGAACAGATTCAGCTTCAAGTTTCAGACACTGTGTGTTTGGTAGGTTTTGCTTTTGTTTTGTCAAGAGCAATTTAAAAGTATATTTAATTTAAAAATCTACAGTTTACTCCATAGAAGTTTTCCTTTCTTTTTGTTTCTTGCTTTGTAAAGTCTGTTGAAATGAATAATTGAACTGTTTTCAGTAAGATTTCCAGTAGGGAAAAAAATAATGTGGAATAACACCAACAGTTACACAGAAAAACAGACCAAAAAAAAAATACTTTTGAGTTCGGTAAACAAGCACTGAACTCAAGTCTGCTTCAGCATGAAAAATACATGCAAGTTTTTAATAGAAAAAAACCCTCAGATTTCCTTGTTTATGTAATATAAAGTTAATGCCAAAGAGAGAAAGAAATCAATACCATTTCAATGTGAATCAACACCAGACAGTACCAGCAACTCTTAGTGCACATTTCAAGCCTTCTAGGGCTCCTTTGAGCTGCTGAACTGGCATTTCTCAAGAGCGATACCACATTAGCAGTCCTGCTGGGAGTAGCATCCAGAGCCTACAGGAGATAGCTGAAAGGCCACTTAGGAAGTATCTCATCATATTGTGATAAAAAGGAGTTTGGGTGGCTCGGGCTTGCCTTTGCCCAGGACATTCACTGGAAATTCAGCACATTCCTTTGGTTTGCTTTTCAGGTTTTGCATAAACTCTTCTGTGCCCTGTGCTTCTTTCTCTCTCTTTCCTTAGCCTGGAGCAGAGGCTGCTAAAACGTCTCAGCACTATTGTTCCTCCAGGATTATTCAAGGAATTTGTCACACAGTAAATATTTGTAACTATTCAAGACATTTCTTATCATGCCCAGCATCAGTAAATACGTTAGTCTATCTTGCATCACTCCCCTTGCTAGCCTTCTAGATGCTCTTCCATTCCTAAAGATGCCATAGATGTTCACAAGTCTGGTTTCAGAGCCAAGGAGAAATCTCATTTCTTTATGCCTACTTCTGAAAGTTTAATTTCACTGGCAATTCTTGGCACTATTTCCCATAGAGCATCAGGAGCACATGAAAGCAAGTAAGTGTGGCACGGGGGATTTAGTAGCTGTTTCTATGTATAACATTTGTGAAAGCCATTAAATCACCAACAGAAGAGTCAGTTTCCTATACTATGCCCACGCTAAAGGAGTACTCCTGTTTCTTCTTTCCTTTTTCTCTAGTAGAAACAGTGTCCACCTCTCAAACTGATATTTCCAAAGGGGCCTTTCTTCAACTGAAAGCAGAGGACTCCTCTGAAAAGAACAGATAAATGTCTTGAGTTTTCAGAAAAATAAGGGTTAATTTTTATATTGATTTTTCAAGTCAAACTGACTGCTTCATCTGAAAAGAACAGATGAATGTCTGAGTTTTCAGAACAATAAGGGTTAATTTTTATATTGATTTTTCAAGTCAAACTGACTGCTCCATATATTCAGGATGAAGACAATGGTAGAAACAAATATTGTTAACAAAGCTTATTAGAGTCACATTTAAGGGCCAGTCATGAATACATACCATTGTGCTATGCTTACAGCCCTGAAGACATTCTGTAAAGAGGAAAAATAAAAGTACAGGAACTGACTCTGAGAAACATCAGCTCTTTTTCTCAGGTACAGGGAGGAGTCAGTAAAGATCAGGTAAAGGAATGGAAAAAAAAAAAAAAAAACCCAACCAACAGAAAATGCTAAGTGAAACAGAACTGAAGAAGGAACTGGTGGTATAAACTGAAAAATATTAAGGAAATACTCCAGCAAACAGTCAGGAACAGGGTAAAGTCCTGTTTGAGCTGCAGGAGGCCCTGCCCGCTTGCTTCTGCTACTGCTCCTCCCAGCTGGGGTCTGGCTGGCTTTCATCTGAGCAACAAAAAAAGCAGTGAAAGGAGCACAGCACAGCCTCCTATCCAGAAACAATGTTACCCAAGTTAGCCTTAGGAAATCATGAAGCATATACATGATGAAAATACCACATATGGTTCTCTTGTAGTTTATAAGCTATCTATACTAGTCAGAGACTGAGTAGAATGAGCAGATTTCAAAGGAAGAGCCTGGCTGTCTTCCCTACAGAACTGCAATTGCCCAAGTATTCCTTCATTCAAAAGGAGAAAGGATTCCTTCCACTTTTCCAGGCACAACTCAGGACAAATAATTCAAAAAAAAAAAAAAAAGTGAATCAAAATGATCCTTCTTCAACAGATCCCTAAAGCACCTGTACACCGAGTGCAAACCCCTCTGCCTCTCTCCATTCCAAGGGTGGATGTGTTTGCAGGCAGGCTGAAGTCTCAGCAACTTGCTAATGCAGTAAATTACACACTGGAAAAAAATGAGGGTGACAGCATCCAGCTGTAACAGCAGGCACACAGAATGTAGGTAAACAGTTTAATTACCCAAACACTGTCAGCTCCACAGAGAAATTGATGAAAGATTAAATTTCCTTTTTAATCCCCTTACATTTCCCCCACATGAACATTCGCCTCCCAGAAGTACAACTCTATTGTTAAGTTAAATAAACACAAATACAGCCTGACCATTCCTCCTCAGCTTCACTTCACTTCAAATCAACCTTACACCACGTCTAGTCTTTCTCCTTATCTTTTGGATGAACAAATGTGTTTGAGGTAAATCAGATTTCCTTTTTCTGGTATGCAGTCAAGAGGAAATCATTCTCTCTGGAAGCTCTTTGCAGCTCATAAATAGCAGTTTAAAGCTTAAATAATAATACATCCTCCGAAACACACAAGTGCGACATGACCTATGGCAGGCACAGGCTTTGATTTTATTTCGGTTATAATGGTAACAGCAACACTTTTAGCAACTCCAGCTGAAACACACTTAGTCCCACTGCCTTTGTCCCTCCCAAGCTTGGAGGTGGCACCAAGAGGTCTGTCCCTCGTACATCTGGCCCTTTGCTGTACTGGCTTTCCCTGGGCTCCTATCAAACAGCAGCAGGTTGCACATGGTAAATACATGGAGCCAATTGTTCGGAAGAAACAAGGCTTATGGCAAAGTTTCTGCCAAGCTGAAGAAGCAGATTTTACTATGCAAATGGAAATTGCAGCAATCTTTAAAGAGAAGTTGTTGACAAGCTTTAGGCAAGGTAAAACCAGACAAAAGCAAGCAATTAATTTATTATTTTCCCCTGTAAAGAACAGTGTATAGGTAATGGCCCATTGTAAGCATGAATAATACTGAAGCTGCAAGCAACATGGTATAATTTTAGCATTCTACAGCCTTTTTTAATCAATCTTATTGATGTTCATCACATCCATAAAGCTCAGAAGAATGGGTTTACTAAACTTAAGGAAAATATAAGATCTCATTTTGCACCTCTCAGTTTCTTCATTATGTTGCCATAATGTCATCAGTGTAATATATTTCACCCTTTTGCAACTGTTTTAGCATTAATTTTTTGATTCTGCTGTGATCATATTGGTTCTTTGAACCAATATGATGAGTTATGAATACTGCAACATCTGGGAAAGGAGCATGATGTGCTGAGAGGAAAAAAAGAAATCACTTGCTTTAGGATTGGGAAGGCAACACCAAGAAGCAGAATATCTTACCATCTGACATACTGGCCTAAAAGAGCCGTGGGACATTAACAGTGAGAGCAACAGCTGGATCTGGTAGAAATGGCTATAAGATCCGCGTGGCTTTGTGGGGAGACTTTAGCCAAAGATTTGCCAATTTATCAACAGGTTACACTCTGCTGAAGTCTGCAGTATAAAATGAGATCTAGAGAACTGCATTTTCTCCAGGACAGAGAGGTCAAGAATCTATTACATCTACAAGTCCCAAATGTTGGGGTAGAGCTACTGAACAGCCACATGGCTGTTCCTGTAAGAGTGTCAGGAGCCTGCTGACTACCTCTGGACAGTACTGCAAGGCAAAGTTTATTTAAGCCAGTTCTCCACAGAAGATATGCAATGTTCTAGCCTAAGAAGCATGGGGTAGATCAGCAAGCTGTAATGGGCAAGATCAACATTGCATGTTCTTCTGAGCCAGCATCTCACTCTGTAGTTGACAGTTTTAACTACATTACCTGAAGTGGAACAGCTTCACTGGAGGCACTTAGATGTTCTGTTTATGAATGGCTCATTCAGAGTCCAAATCCCTACTCCAAATCAGGCAGAAAAGGAATTTAAACTTGAGACCCTTGAGTCACTGGGCTATAAGGCAGCACAGAAGAGTTTAGGAAGACACTTTGCCAGTATCTTTCAAAGCTAGGTGGGAAAATAAGAGAGTTCTTAATGTGCACACTCTTTGTGTGCGATCACCCAGCCAGTTCCTTATCCACCGAGTGGTCCATCCATCAAATCCATGTCTGTCCCATTTAGAGACAAGGACGCCGTGCGGGACAGTGCCGAGTGCTTTGCACCAGTCCAGGTAGATGATGTCAGTTGCTCTTCCCTTATCCACCAACGCTATAACCCCATTGTAGAAGGCCACCAAATTTGTCAGGCACCATTTGCCCTTAGTGAAGCCACACTGGCTATCACCAGTCACCTCCTTATTTTCCATGTGCCCTAGCACAGTTTCCAGAAGGATCCGCTCCATGATCTTGCCGGGCCCAGAGGTGAGACTGACTGGCCTGTAGTTCCCCAAGTCTTCCTTTTTTCCCTTTTTAAAAATGGGGCTTATGTTTCCCCTTTTCCAGTCAGCAGGAGCTTCACTGGAGCGCCACGACTTCTCAAATACAATGGATAGTGGCTTAGCCACTTCATCCGCCAGTTCCCTCAGGACTTGTGGGTGCATCTCCTCAGGTCCCATGGACTTGTGCACCTTCAAGTGCCTTAGATGGTCTCAAACCTGATCTTCTCCTACAGTGGGTGGTTCTTCATTCTCCCAGTCCCCACCTTTACCTTCTGAGTCTTGGGCAGTGTGGCTGGAGCCCTTGCCAGTGAAGACAGGCAAAAAAAGTCATTGAGTACCTCAGCCTTCTTCATATCCCAGGTGACCAAGTCTACCTTTTCGTTCCAGAGAGGGCCCACGTTTTCCCTAGTCTCCCTTTTATCACCAATGTATCTATAAAATCTTTCTAATTCTATCAGGCCTTTGGCTTTCCCAACCTGATCCCTGACAGGTTCTCTGTATTCCTCCCAGGCTACCTGTCCTTGCTTCCACCTTCTGTAGGCTTCCTTTTTGTGTTTGAGTTTGTCCAAGAGCTCCTTGTTCATCCACACAGACACCCTGGCATTTTTGCCTGACTTCCTCTTTGTTGAGATGCATTGGTCCTGAGCTTGGAGGATGTAATCCTGGAATAATAACCAGCTTTCTTGGGCCCCTCTTCTCCTCAGGGATCTATCCCATGATACTCTGCCAAGCAGAGCCCTGAAGAGGCCAAATTCTGCTCTCCTGAAGTCCAGGGTAGCGAACTTGCTGTGCACCCTCCTCACTGCCCTAAGGATCTTGAATTCCACCATTTCGTGGTCAGTGCAGCTAAGTCTGCCCTTGAGCTTCACACTCCCCATCAGCTCCTCTTTGTTGGCAAGAACAAGGTCCAGCATAGCACCTCTCCTTGTTAGCTTCTCCATCACTTGGAGCATGAAGTTGTTATCAATGCATCCCAGAAACCTCCTGGATTGCCTATGCCCTGCTGTGTTGTCCCTCTAACAGATATCGGGATGGTTGAAATATTCCATGAGGACCAGGGTTTGTGAATGTGAGGCTGCTCCTTTCTGTCTATAGAGGGCCTCATCCACTCAGTTTTCCTGGTCAGGTAGGCTGTGGCAGACCCCCACTATAATGTCACCTGTCCCTGTCCTCACTCTAGTCCTGACCCATAAATTCTCAGTCAGCTCCTCATCCATCCCCAGGCAGAGCTCCATGCACTCAAGCTGGTCAGTGACAGAGGGCAACACCCCCTCTATCTCCCCTGCCTGTCCTTCCTAAAGAGCCTGTATCCTTCCATTCCAGCCCTCCAGTCATAGAAGCCATCCCACCACATCTCCATGATGCCAACAGGATCGTAGCCCTGCAGGCGTGCACACATCTCTAACTCCTCTTGTTTATTCTCCATGCTACCTGCATTTGCACAGAAGCACTTAAGTTGAGCTCGTGGTGAAGCTGACTTATTGGCTGGAATTCCTTTGTGCTGCTCTTCAGGTGCTCTCCCACTGACCTGTGATCCCTCTCCAGGGCATCTATTGCTGTCACTGGCATTAAACTGGTAGAATTGGGATAGATTGAGATTCCCCTCCACCAACAACTTTAGTGTAAAGCCCTCTTCACCAGCTTGGCAAGCCGATGACCGAAGATGTTATTCCCCTTCTCTGACAGATGGACCCCAGCAGCCCCCAGTAGACCAGGTTTCTCAAAGCAAGTCCCATGGTCTAAGAAAACAAACAAAGTTTATGAACTGAAATATGTTGAACTTTGTCAAAGTTTTCTGCAAGAATATCAGAATCATTTAGGTACAATAGATGCAATGGATACAATAACAAAGGGAAAGAAAACAAAATGAAGATGCACACACAGGGAATTGTTGATCTGATAGATTTTGTTTTACTTAAAAAGTTTGTGTTTTACCTGCAAAGTTTTCAAAGTCATCTCTTCGTTTCTTAAATGAAATTATTCAGAAGTTGTTTGTAACCACATGCTTGCCCTCAATCTGCCTCATCTTAGTTTGCAATTCCTTGGGGAGAATGACGCTTTTTTTTAAACAAAAAAGCAGAAAACAATGGCTTGGAATCTTGCCACTTTCTTATTAAAAATGAGTATCTACACCCAACTAGTTGTGTGCAGACAAAAAAAAAAATCTGTGAATACATTATCTAAAGCACAACAGCATGCAAATATATTCAACAATTCATCTTGCTTAAGAAGCCTAAGGAAAAAGGCACACTAAACAAAAAGTGTGTGAAGCATTCCAAATTCATCCTGCTATGTTTGCAGTGATCACTTAAAAAAAAGTGTAAAGGATGAGAATTAGATTACCCACTTCATAACGACTTCATGAAACAGTGACCCAAAGAGAATGAGACTACAGTTAGATGTTCACCATCAGTGCTGCTTACAACAGCTTGAGCAGCAGCTGCCCTACCCACCCGCTTCTCCAAGGCCCTGTACATTAATCTATACAGCCCCACCACGAAAGGTAGGGATGAACACCTACAGAAAGGAAGAAAGAGGCAGGAACTGTTTAGCTTAGCAAAAAAGTTCATATATAACTGTAGCCTAACAAACTACAGATAAAATATTAAACCCCTAAATGCACATTTGAATAATTTAGTGTCATCCAGATCTTGAAGTTAATTTGCTTCCATATAAATTTAAATTAATAAGGTTAACTGGTAGATTTTTATAATTGCTTAATAAGTTTTAAAGAAACATCAAGTTTTGAAGTTTTATTTTCTTTGCTAAATCAGGTATTTGGTCTCTTTTTCAATAGACAATATAGTGAAATATGTAGAATTGCAAGTTTTCCCTACTAGACAATTAACGGTTTTACACATTAGCCGCCTTTGTAGTAGAAGCACGCAGGCATAGCCCAGCCTCTTTAGTGTAACACACACTTATCCAGACAAAGAAGAACCCCATACACAGACACATTTCCAAATGACTAGGTCCCAAGAACTAGTGCCTATCAAAGATCAATTAGAAAACCAACTTTTGGCTCCAGCCTTAAGAGAAGTTGTTTGTATCCTGTTCAAGCTTTTTACTTGCTCTCAGGAATCCAGTTATTGCATAACATTTATATACCTGTTACCTTTATTAAGTAATCACGTAAGTCCTCAGAGACCTAAGCAGCAATGTTCAAACGCACGCTGCATCCATGCTCTCATAACCAGGAAGGAAATCCAAAAGTCAAAGTCAGGTAACTCCCATTGATTTCTACTGTGGCTTATCATATGGTAATGAAACGTTCCCAAAACTTCACAGGAACTGTTCTTATTTAATCAAAATGCACTACAGTTCCCAAGACTTAAGTATTCAGCATACGTTTTCAAGAAATCTTTCTCATTTAAGGCAGATGTTTGTAAGAAGATTTTTCATTTGGATAAAGGTCACTAGCTACAGTTGGGCAGGTCACTCTGTGCTGCACAGCAAATTGTTTCTTTGACTCCACAAAAGATTTAATATCCTGTGAATCAAAGCGTAACATGCTTTTTGTTTGCTTACAAAGAGCTTTATCACAGGCACATGCCACCGATTACCAGTAGAACAGACCATAACTACAGTGAGACAGACAAACCTCTTTGTCCTAAGAGCTCCAGGCAGTGGGCAGCATCTACTAAGTAGTCATAACATATGAAAGAAAAGGGATGACTTTGACCATAGCAGTAGGATGTCCTTTCTCTGTTGCTCATAACATCACTTCTGCTTTTGGCCCTCTAGGCCTTTTCCCACTTCCCTGTCTCGGTAACCAGAGATGAAATCAGAAGGACCAAACTGCCAGGGTACATATGTTAACCAACATTTCCCCCTTCTTCACCATTCAATGGCTCTAACCAAAGAACACCATTCACAACTTCAGTGGGCTTGGGATAGCTGGGTCTGTACATGACACAGCTGAGATAACCAGGCAGGAGATTCTTCTTGCTTGCTTCATGACCTTAATGCATGAGTTTAGTTAGCCCTGCGAGCCACAGAAGCACAGTAAGTAAGTCCATAAAATGTAAACAGATTTCATGTGTGCCTGGATATTTTCCAGTCTGAATTTAGAGTAAAAGATGTATTTAATACCTCAAAAGAAACTCTCTACTCTGACTTTTACTGTTGGGATTGCATTGGAAGAGAGTTTGTGCTGCTCTTCTACAATATCTCAGTACTATCATCTGTTTTCATTAATCTATCTTAATTTTTCTTATCTTTATTGGATGGTTACATGAAGGGTAAGACATTTCTCTCCCATATCCTCTATCTGACCAGTTTGAACTGTATTCATCTGAACAGCACCAAATGAATGAGCAAAACCCATGGCAGTGACATTTGTGGTGTCAGAGGAAGCACACAGGACATCAGAACTTGATCTAACAACTCCTGACAATTGTGGCTGATTAAATGCTTAAACTCTTTTTTTTTTTTTTTTCCCCCTCCAGTTGATGCAAACAAACACGAGAACCTTGTTAACAAAAGCAAAAGACAGAACTCATCCCCAGGTATTGCAGATCAAGTAAAAACATTTAAACTTCCATGATCATTTGCTACCATATTTATCCTGTCTCAGTCTTCCACACCCACCAAGAACCCCTGTGCTGTTAGCACACCTTGTGAAAATTCCAGGGAAAACACACCAGCAGAGAAGGCTGAACCTGTCCATACAGAAAGGCCACAACCCTAGATACAGTCTTTGAGGTGTTATCAAGCCCTTTATTGAAATGCATTAACATTTGGGTTAGATATTAGAAAGAACTGAAATATAACGGCAAGAGGTGGCTTTCTAAAAATTGCCAGATAAATGCAGCAGGACCTGTTTGTCAGCAGCTGCCAGTCCCACACATGTAGCTGCATCTCTCACTACACTTCATTTTAGAGCTCATAACTGTGAACACCAAGTGCCTGCTGTGAAGCTGAAGGCACAGAGGTCTTCACGAGCAGAAAGCTGAAAGACGCCTCCTTTGACTACTGCCAAGTGCAATAGAGCTGAAAGCAACACCAGTACACAAACAAGAAAATGGTTTATAGCACGATGGCATAGAGAATCTTCGGAGCTAAGTGGACATAAATCATTTAATCACAGAAAACACCTGGACAGCAGAATAGAGTCTTAGTTTGAACAGTTTTGCAATAGTAATAATAATCCTATCATTTCATTAGCAGTGTTCTTTAATGAACTTGTATTCAATTTCAAGGTCTTGCCTTCACAAAGTATTCTAGAAGCCTCAGCTACACTCAATCCTCAGACATTTCATCTCAGACATTTTACAAGCAATCACTGATCTAAAATCCACTTGAGTTATTCTTTACAGCATAACATACTTAAAAGGTATCAAAGTATTAAATATAGTACAACAAACACTGGTGTTTAATGCTGTTATACAAAATATTTTCATCTCCATTCAAAAGATAATGCAGATAGCAATTATGATAATAGTGCAGATTATACACTACAGCAGCCACAATTTACCTGCTACAATTTTACCACGGCAAGCGTTCTATAAGCGTCCATACTGCATGTCTATTTGCAAATTCACTGTTCGACCTGCTCTGTCTGATGTTAAATGTATTCATATATATTCAAATGAAAACTGAGAAAAGTAAGTGTATGACCACGACTGCCTATTAGAATGCGTGTCTCATGGCAAATATATTAACAGTGAGCTTTCGGTTATTAGTATTACCAGGGTGTTATTGAAAAGAGGAGAGTTGTTAGCCTCACTGTTCTGGACAGGTTCCAAGGCTGGTAATTGCTTTCTGCATACCAGCATCATCCCTGCATTTAGAGTCAAGACCTCACGTTCCCAAACACTGTAAGCTAAAGAAGACTTTCCACCAGCTCGCTGGAGGGACCATCATGTGTTAAATGACTTGCTATATTACAATAGAAAGTAGTGTCACAAGCCACTGTAGTGTATATTGCAGAGATCAGAAGCCTCTAAGCATGATTTAAAGGTGGCAGTCTGGAATAGATTTCTAAAAGGAAAAAAAAAAAAAGGAAAAAAAAAGAAAAAAACAAAGGGGGAAAAAAAAAAAAAAAAAGGAAAGGCGCCTTCAGTTCTCAAACAGCCGTCCTTAAAATTTGTACTATTAAAACAGAAGTACACCCACAGAGAAAAGGGCTTGAAAAAAAAAAAATAGTATCGTTAATGACTTGGTGGTCGTTCATCATATTGGTCTTGTTGATTCACGCTCTTGATTAATTTAGCCTCAGCATGGAGGAGGAAAACTAAAGGACAAAAGAAATATTTCACACTTCTCTTTCAAGACCTCTTGCTAATCTCAGGGCTTTTTTTTTTTTTGCCTCAGTTTAAAAAAAAACTAAGAACAAAGGAAATGTCCTTACTCCACATCATTGTGTAGGCACCAGATTCTGCCAAAGTGATGTGCCTCTAAGGATTTGCTACAGAAGTTGACACTTCAACAGGATTTTAAATAAATTTTACATAAAATAAGCTGGAAAAGGAAGAAAGGGATTGCAGGGAATAGTCCTCAGGTAGATGAATGAGAGCAGCAACACTGAAGATTCCAGAAGAACTAAGTTTCACTTGAGCTAAAGGTCCTACATATTATTTCTTTAAGGCAAGAAAAAAAATCACTACTCAAAGGAAAAACTTCATAAGACTATTTACAGCAGCCCATCCGAGCCATCTACTTGTCACTGCAGGACGGTTCAATGCAGTGCATCTTGTTGAGGCTAATCCTAGAAGTCAGGACATCTCTTCTAGACAGGAAAAGCAACAACACAGCTTAATATACCTAATGCAATTATTAAGCCCCCTTTTGCTTCCTGTGTATTTTTAAATAACCTTTTTCCTCCCTGGTGTTTGTCAAGATAATTTTATTATTTTTACTGTCTCTTTTTAAAGCTTTTAGAATTCATAAGTTTGCTCATGTTGACCCGCTGGGTTCAAGCACCAGACCCCTCCTGCAGGTACACAGCATTACTTCAGCAGAAAACCATGATGACCTCTCTGTTTCTCTTAGCCCCAGAAGAAGCAAACCAAAACACTAAGGGAGCTCAGTTCCCTTGTCTGTGGAAGGAAGGGAATGACAGAGAAAGTTAACATTTGCTGTCAATTTTTTCCTTCAGAAAGATCCTCTCCCACTCCTTCCCAAAGGATCTGGACTATATCCCAGGTAAGGAAAGAACTACAAATACAAAATAGTGAATTAGAAAAAATAAGAAGTACCCAACAATTTCTTTGGGAATCAGTGTAAGACATGACCCTCATCTTTTCATGCCTTACATTTCCAAAATTAGAGATATGCAGACCATGTCATTTTGTACTACTTTCACAAGAAATAAAACCTCTTTTAGACTGAGTATCCAAACATCTGCAGCCAGTTAAAAAAATTTAGCAGTACCTATTTTGGGGAGCTCTAGCATAGTAAGGAAAATTAAACTCTTCCTGGCTACCTGAAACTACATCTCTGAGTAAGAATAGAAGGAATTTACTTAATATTTGGTCATATATAAGATGATTCAGTATGCGTATTGACAAAAACTATGCTAGATACATGTCTCTTCCATTACAGGAAGAATTATTGATTTTTCCCTGGTTTGTTTCATTTTCTTCCAACTTTATCAAACAAAGTAAGCTATTATCCAACCAAGACAGCTGCTACTCAGAGACCGGAAAAAAAACATCTAATTTGGTACTAAGTATTCAGGATGATAACAACCACTGTACTCCCGGCACATCTTGCAAAGGGGAAAAAAAAAAAAAAAAAGTGTGCCTGTTGTGGGAGGGGAGAAAAGGCACATACTTAGTGACTGCCAAAATGTAACATCAGAGCAGGAACCCATAATCATCAAAGCAAAAGTGAATGCAAAGTAGCAGTGTAACTATTGTTAAACTCTTCTTATCTTCAGGAGATTGGAAGATACAGCAGCCTTTTTATGTATGTGCATGTATATAGGCACACAAATATTAAAGCTCGCTTACTCTTCTATACAAATCTTTACAGCCTTCATAATCCAACCTCTCTCTCCCTATCCCCTCCAAGGGATTTTCTTTCTTTTATTTTCCTATTTCAAGTAGCACAAGCTCTCTGTACAGCAAGCAGAGAGCACCACAGTGAACTGTACACTTAGCAAAGCTTCCACAAGCACCAAGGACTTTCCTACAGAATCAACCATATGGCGGTATGCAGCTGTATGCAAAGAAAATACTCAGTTCTCTGCCATGCTACACCAGAATTCAGAGTTCTCCATTTGAATCGCGCACTCTCAAAGTTTGCTTAGCATTTTTAAAATGTAAAAATACACATTTACAAAGGAAACCACATTTAACGGGACATTGCAACACCTAAGATGGGTTTTTTATAAGATAGCATTGTCTCCTGAATAGGAGTTTTTGAAATATCTGTAGCACTGAAGTATTAAAAAGATCATGCATTAGATAGCACTGCTCCCCCTTCCCCCCCAGTGAAAACACCATGCTTAACAGCTTGCATTCTTCAACCATTAATTCACTCATTATTTCTGGTTACCCACTGAGCAATTCAAAAGCAGAGCAGTAAAAACCCATGCCAGGACACCAAGAGACAGAAACTTAAAAAAAATCCCAACATATCTGCAATACAGAAAATTATCAATAGTTAAAAAAAAATACAGACCCAAACATCTCTCGGTTTCCACTTTCTGCTTTACCCATGGATTGGGTGTAGCACTCAGGACTCACCCAAATCCAATCAAAGCTTTTAGGCAGCTACCCAATGCCTTTTCTCTAAGTACTCTCTGCTGGGTTTGCACCTGGGGAAATACTGGCCCAGAAAGTTAACTCTGTAACTGCCACGCTACTTCGAATTGACTGTGGCACCAGCTTTTGTTAAAACCTTCTGTTCTAATAAAAGTGCCCCATTTCCCACAGTGCAGAAGGCCATGCAGGACTGACGGTTCCACTCTCCTTGGTCTTTTTTGGAAGGAGAGTTTTCCATTTCATAGGCTGTGACATTAGCCTGGATCTTTTCCTTATGATGTTGCTGAGCAGAAAAAAATAGTGCAATTGATACACTCGCTTTTCCAAAACCAAAAGTAATTATCAAACTATTGCCATAAAGTTTAAAATATCCAAAGAATATAAATTTTCTTCCAGCACATCCAAAGGAGACACCTACCTATTTAATGAAGAATAAATCACAGATTTATATTTTCTGCTGAAATACAGAAATTGGGCTATTCTGATTCATTTCTGGAGTGCTTTTCACACTAGTAATGAGACAATGACAAACTGAATGGCCATGTCTCTGTCCTTATGCCTCATAAGACAGCCAAAAATTCCATTTTCAAAGAGAAAACATCAGCTGAGGGATGCATAGTGAGAACGTTTACAGAGCTTACAATAAGTCCACAAAGTACACACAAAACCAAATCTGAATTTGTAGCTATTGACTTGGGCCCCTTCTGTAGGACTTGTATATGCACAAACAGTTGAGTAGGCAGTTGTTTTAAACACACATCTAAACTGAAAACTTCTAACAACAGCATATGGTAAGTGAAGTCTCAGTGTAGCATCACACAACTACTCCCTTTACCATGCTAGGGCTTCCAAAGTTGTTACAGTCATCCTCAGAGCAGCTGCAATGGGGCAAATCCCCTCCATCAGGAATAACCATTTCTGCACCTTTCCATGGAATCCAGGAGCTCTCTAACCTGCTCAGCATTCATAGCACTGAAAGAATCTATATCTGAGGAATCAGTTAAGGTGTTCTCCTTTAATAGTAACTCAATTCAGAAATTAAATGGGACTAATATGCAGAAAGAAATAAGGGTAACATTTTAATAATGACTGACCCCAAAATTTCATATTGCAAAATATTTCAAAAATCTTACACAACATGGAGGGCTATATTGTAAAATGGCTTCACAATATTTTTTGAAAATCTGCTCTGTATCTTTAAGCATTGCAAATAGCGAACTTGCAGCTTAGACTGCCAGAGAAAATTAGCCTCCTAAGGATGTAGGTGGGCATTCCCTTGGGACTGATGAAGCCACCCAAGCATGCTAGGTGCCTGACTCCACTGGGAGCAGATTCCCAGACTACTTATGCAAATTTCATGAGGTGCCTGTCTGCATCTTTTCATGTTTTAGGAACACCTCTGTGAATTTAGCCTTGGGTACAGTACAGGAAAAAAAAAAAAAAAAAACAAACCCCAAAGCAAATTAAAATGAGGTTTCCAAGTGGTGTTTTAGTTTTCTTTCTTTTCACATAAAAGTGGAAGATATAATGCTTTACCTTCCTTGAATGTATTCTAGAAGGACAAAGCATTGTATCCTACACTTTTATTGGATTGGATCTCAGCACACTCTCCAACAATAATTAATGAACATCGCCTCACTGCTCTTCTTTAATCTAGATAAGCATCAGCAATATTTTACACAGCAGGGAATAGGGGAACACAGGTGTTAAGTGGCTTGCCCAAGGTCACCCAGCAAGGCTGTACCAGAGTTAGGAATGAAATCAGTTCTCCCTTGCAAGACACCCATCCACAACTTTTAAAATTACTGCTGAAGTAATGCGGCTCCTCTTAAATTACAAAGCCCTGAAAGTGCTTACATGCAGTCTGTGGGCATCTTTAAAATCATTCTGAAGAGCAGACCCTCCATTTAAACATCATGTTCCCCTGAGGTGGGGTGCAGAGCTAAGGAGAAGGGGAAGGGCTCAACAGTTGTCCAACAGTGCTGTACCATCATTTTCTTGTACCTGAGAATTTGTCCTGGCCCAGAATCTATGCATGGAAAGAAGGGTAGGCCAGAGGAAAATGAGTGTGCTAAAATACGATATATCACACCACCCAGTAATCCTCAAAAAAATAAGAATTCTGGACTGTATTAATTTTCTACCACACCATCCTGCTAGTGAGACTCCTTTCTTAAATGTAATATTAACAGCCACAGAGCAGTGAAAGGTCATTGGAAGTTATAAAGAAATGGCAGATTTGGGCGCTTCATTCTTGTGTCTATTTCTTGGAAATGGGAGAACAATCTACACCAAAAGAAAAAAAACCCACACCTGTCTGTTATATTTCCTCTCTCCTAGACAGCTTCATGATCTATATTGTTAATATAATGACATAGCTTGTTCCATTCTTCAATTGCTTGTCACCTGAACTTGGCAGACTTCAGAAGGCCAAAAACAGAGAGAAAGCAGCCAGTAATTACCAGAACCAAACCCACTATCTTACTAGTAGGAGAGGTAGAAAACATGAATTATCAAATATCTATCTATCTACTGAGTTAAAGAAAAGGGCTACAGACTAATGACAATATGCTTCTGTTATTATGTCACATCAAAAGTTACCATAACCACCAGTTTTAATCAATATTTTTCAAACAGTAAGGAATATGTGTACTCTTTCTGATTTTCCAGTCACATTCTGTGTTAGCTGCACTGACCCCTGTTACCCAAATAGTGCTATATTGATGTTGGGTGTGCAGTGCAAATGGGATGAAAGCATTTTCTCGTACAAAGGTAAAGCAGGGAGGTTTTGGTTTATATGCTTCCCAGCTACAAGTAGTTTCTGATATTCAGGTTTATCCTTCTTTAGCAGTTCCATGATATCTTTCCACAGTTCCTTAACAAATAACAAGACTAATTAAGCATCACTTTGAAAATTTGCAATCTGCTTAGGGGAGAAATGTTTCCAAATATCATGGAATTATTTAATTTTCCACATTAGAAAACTGACAGTGTCCAACAGAGGGCTGAGTTTTCAGCTCATTTGAGCTGGTTTAGCTGGAACGAGACTGTAGCTGTTGGCATTATTTACCACTGTTTACCACAACTAAAACTTTATTCACAAGAATAGTTCTTCATAAATACAAGCAGAGATGCCAAAAAATTAGATTTAAGGCCCTATTGCCTGTAACTGAGCTCTTTATGCATAAGGATTACTCGCAAGAGCAGAAGGTGCCCAAGGAGACCACTAAATCAAAACATAGACTCAAAACCAAAAAGGAATATATAATAATGAGAAGAACAGGAGAGAAGTAAACAGGGCAGACATTTGGAGCTGGAGAAGAGTGGTAACGGAGAATAAACCTCATTTCCCACATTCTCAGCTGTCTACAAGGAGTCAGCTTCACATGTTGCTGGTAAAAAAGTCAGATTATTGCTCTGTTAGGACTATCCCGTGCTCTCATGCCTTGTCCCCTGGAGAAGTCCTCCAGACATAAGCTATCTCCTCACATGCATATTAGAAGTACATGAAAGGATGGATGCAAACAGCTACTTGCAGCAGCTTTCTGATGGCAGAGATTTTCTCTTAATCAGAATTCCCCAGTACACTTCTTAGATCACTTTAAACAGGCTTTGCATGGTGTGAGTGCCACTTGCATGACATAAATTTACCTAGTAAATTTAAGAATTTCATGTTGTATTATGAAAAGACGTGAATCATCAAAATGTAATGCTAAAAAGCCTTACAGGTATAGAAGACAATAAAAATTAGCCTTGTCAAATTGGACAGGTCCACAGATGTTACATTAGTCTATGTGACATGGCAAAATTCACAGAAAATAAGTCCTGCAGATGCTGGAAATGTGATCTGTAAGAGGATATTCTTTGATAAGTGGTAAGGGGATTAGAACAAGAAAAATGAGGTTAGGGTAGTTGCATTTCAGTCCTTCATAGCTTTGTTGAAAGTAGAAGTCTACAAACTGACCTTGTAGTTGGATTACTGGGACAGGTACTGAATCTGAGATATAATGATCACAAAATGTTTCTTACAGATTTTTACTCATTACCAAGCTCCGTTGAATCTGAGCATCCACTAGTTAAGAAACTACAGGAAAGTGAAGTGTGAGAGAGGACTTTGTAGAGAAAGTGGCATGCTGCTGTAGTCTGTCATCCTGGCTGATATCCTGTCATATCCATTCTCTAGGCACCACATCTTAATGACAAAAGAGGCACACTTCACAACGAGAACGATCTTCCCATTGCCAGACTGGAAAACTTCTGAAATAAGTCATGGCTCTTGCTCTATTTGTGTGTCTGGGTTTTTCCCTGATGAAAACAAGGTCATGGAGTGGAAAGCAAGTAAGAGAGTGTGGAAGCATGCCTGGGCCTTCAAGTTATGAGATATTCCCAGGTTCTTCAGTTTAGTTGCAGGTAATGATAATGCATCGCAGGTCACCAGCATTAAAAGAATGCATGTATAACTTATGTCTGATAAAATATTTAATATGACTGTACTAGAAACCCTAATTACGTGTGGAGAGTTTAAAGTGAACTGTCCAGATTGTATAGTGACAATTAACCAGCTGTGACTAGGAACAAAGGGAAAATAGTCTGTGCTAAGAAAGAAACAGCAATGGCATTTACATAATTTACATACATTCTGATTATTTGTAAATCAGGATTGGGAAATAGCAAAGCTATTAGCTCCAGATAGGATCACTGGGTATTTGTGTTTCTATCCAACACTTAATTCTGAAGCAATATACATAGGCGTAGGTGGAACGAAAATCATCCAGAATTTAAGGAACCAGATAAATGACATTAAAAAAGCAACCCTATATTTACAAGATTAAAAGTTCCCCTTCACACTGTAACCACACAGACACAAATTGTTTTGGTTATATTTGAAAGGATTGTATATTGATACTGAGAATTCCTAAGAAGATTTTTAAACGAACGGTGTCTCGGCCTCTTGATTGCTTCTCAGTGGGGTAATACAAAGAATCGTGCTTAGTAAGAGTATACCAAACTTTGTCTGAAAGTGTAATCAGAGTGGAACCATTTATCCATCTGTATAAAGAATGCTTCTTACCTCTTATCGACTGTCCAATGTTTGATTGAAAGCAGGAATTTTTCCTCAGTTTGATTTGCAAAATACAATTGGCCAGATCAAGAAAGACATTTTATTCTTTCTTAGTCCTATGGAAAATTTCAGCCTTTGTACCACCTTCAAATACAGTATCATATTCCTTTCATCAATTCATAATTCAAATAAGGCACCCTTTCTTCTCTATAGGCTTACACTGTGATAATACACATTAGTTAGAGATGTCAATGTATGTTTTATTACAAAAGTCAAACTAGGCTTTATCCATAATTTTCTAAATCTCATTAAAGGTTCTTTCATATTGCAGATAGGATAAAGTAGCACTTTAAACTTTATAAATCTATTTCCCCTAGTACAGGGAATCTATTGCCATCTGTAGTTACAGTATATGACAAAGGAATGCCTTGGGGGTGAGCCTGTTCAAATGCAGATAAGGTGGCCTGCAATGAATCACTGTCCTCTGGAAGTGACTAGCTTGTTAATAAAAGGTCAGAGATCACAGCATCACTATTTCTCCTGTTTCCCCAGCAGAAAGAGGAGTACTGGCTGGATTTTCTTTATCACTTCCTTTTTCTTTTTCCTCCTCACTGAAGTACTCTCAAGTATCTGTTCTTGTTCCCACCGTCTCTGTTTTGCAGATGAGCACTGCCTTTTGAGACAGCACAATTGCACAATATATTTCTAACTAGGTAGGACTGCTACAGAATTGGACTGTACAGATTTCAGACTTCTTTGCAGGATGTGATTCAATTTCACTTTAGTTGTTAAGAACAGAGATTTGTCAGTAGCACAAACCCTCCTTTTTTAAAATTAGGCTAATACCAAAAGATATGCCTTGGAGGACATTTCTAATCAGGGATTATCCTCTAGGCCTGTCAATGATAGCAAGTTTATTTATTCCACTGAATTTTCTGAATGAAAATAAAATAATGACAGTTTCTCTATATAACTTAACAATTTATATCATAGAATCTAGAAGGGTTTGGGTTGGAAGGGGCTTTAAAGATCATCTAGTGCCACCCTCCCTGTCACGGGCAGGGAAACCTTCCACTAGCCCAGGTTGCTCAAAGCCCCGTCCAACCTGGCCTTGAACCCTTCCAGGGAGGGGGCAGCCACAGCTTCCCTGGGCAACCTGTGCCAGGGCCTCACCACCCTCACAGGGAAGAACTTCTTCCTTATATCTCATCTAAATCTCCCCTCTTTCAGTTTAAAACTGTTACCCCTCATCCTATCCCTACACCCCCTGATAAAGAGTCCCTCCTCACCTTTCCTGTAGCCCCCTTTAAGTACTGGAAGGCCACTCTAAGGTCTCCCCAGAGCCTTCTCCTTTCTTGGCTCAACTCTCTCAGCCTGTCCTCACAGGGGAGGTGCTCCAGCCCCCTCATCATCCTCGTGACCTCCTCTAGACTTGCTCCAACAGGTCCATGTGTTTCTTACACTGGGGGCCCCACAGCTGAAGGCAGCACTGCAGGGGGGGTCTCTTGAGAGCAGAGTAGAGGGGGACAATCCCCTCCCTTGACCTGCTGGCCACACTTCTCTTGATGCAGCCCAGGGTAGGGTTGGCTTTCTGGGCTGCAAGTGCACATTGCTGGCTCATAGTTTTCCATCCACTAATAAATACCCCCAAGTCCTTCTCTGCAGGGCTGTTCTCAATCCACTCCTTGCCCAGCCTGTAGTTGTGCTTGGGATTGCCCCAACCCAGGTGCAGGAGCTCTCACTTGGCCTTGTTGAACTTCTTGAGGTTCGCACAGGGCCACCTCTCCAGCCTGTCCAGGTCCCTCTGGATGGATCCCTTCTCTCCAGCGTGTCGACCGCACAACACAGCTTGGTGTGGTCGGCAAACTTGCTGAGGGTCGCTCAGTGCCACTGTCCATGTCGCCAACAAAGATGTTAAACAGCTCCAGTCCCACTACCGATCCCTTGTTGCTGCTCTCCACTGGGACATGACATATGTGGCAGTCAAGGTTATGTTTCAATTTAAAACTTGTTTAGCCTCAGGCTCCAGTTCAATAAAGAACTTAAGATCATGCTTAAGTGCTTTGCAGAGCCAGCATTTCAGTGGGTGCATCTTGGCCCAGCAGTCATTTCACAATGTAAAATACCATAAACATGAATCAGAGCCAGTTAACCCTTCTCATATACGTCTGTACTTGTCCAGAAGTTTGGGGATACCCCAAATCCCCAGATATATTTTTATCACAATAATTTACCTAGTGAAGTTTGCAGTTAAAGACTCTAGGGCAGCCATTCATGTATTTAGACTGAAAAGGCAGTAAGGCTATAAGAGCCCTAGCTAGCCAGGAAATATTTCTCAACAACGTAGTATATCATTTGTATAACCCTGTTTAAATTTATCAAATACACTCCAGTGAGCATGCTGCCAGAATAAAACAATCCAAAACAAATAGACAATTAGGTCCCAGAGATAATCCTTATCATTGCATTTTTCAGCAATTCTTTTTCAAAGTGATCCAAAAGCAGCAGGGCTGTGGAAGTTGACCTGATAAATGGAAAATCTTCCCTGAGAAACCTTGTTGACTGACAGATGGGAGAGAAGGGGAGATACAGCAGAGCTGGGATTCCAAATGGAGCAGCTGGTCACTGCTTAATGGATTTTATCAGGAGTGGAGGATTAGATTTCATTAACCTATACAGACAGAGTAGGTACAATTCACCTGAGCAGAGCAGTACATTTTATACTGTAGCAGACTTACAAGATTGTCGAAGTGTTGTGTGGGTCTTGTCCTGATATGAATTTCAGTGAAGAAAGGGAAATAATAAAGGAGAACCTTGAAAGGCAGTTTTTCTCACCTGCTTTTCAATTTCCTTGTTAGAAACTTATATTACATCCCTAGCTCCTCTGACCTTATCCTACCCCTAGAGAAATCTTATGATTTTAAAAGCATCTTTCTAGGCTGGCCATCTATTTATTATGTAAGTAGAGAACATACTCCACACAGCATTTGATGCTTCTGATACCTAAGAATTGCTGTCACAGAAGGCCAGCCTTTCAGTCTGGCAAAGAATTGTAGAGACAATCTCTCATTAACACATCCTTTGGTCTCAGTACAACTGCTGGATGAACAAATTGGAATATTCCACAGACCCTCTGCAAGACAGAAAGGGTTAACACTAATTTGGGACTGAGTTTCTCCCTTCTTTGCTTAGTTTCCTCTAGCATCTTGGGACACTCCTCTGAACTGACCTATACCATGTAAGATATCACAGTCTGGGTCTCTTTCCCAGTCTTAGCTGAACAAAGCTGGTGCAAAATTTTAAAGGTATGATTTGGCAGCATTTTCACCACCTTTGTGTAGATGACCATACCTGTATGAAGCGTAAAGATGTACAGTGAAGCCCAATGAAATTCTCCTACACACAGAACGCTGACTCTGAAATACACCTATTTTCCATAGAGGAAGATATCTCTGCCACTTTTCTACTTAAAATTTTAGAATGCATTTGGAATTCAGAGGAACATGCAATCTACTCCACACTGAACTCAATTCTCATTTATACAATGCCCCATTTATACCAGTCTGTCAGCTTAAAGGACCTTTGGAGTAGGAGTAATTACAGTTATGCACACTTCATGGCCCCATTATTCTGACAAAGTGGCGTAAGGAAGCTCCGATGCAGAAGAAAATCAGGCCTACTTATTTTTTAATACAGTGACTTTAATATGGTTGTGTTTTATCTTCAATTCTGTCTATATATCTCAGTCCTCTCCTGTGCTTTTGTGTGTTATTTCTATTGCTTGATACTATACTCAGTCTTCTTGGAGTATTGCATCTTCAATAAAATATGAGAACGTTAGGGGTGAAGAGTAAGCTCTTAATTCAAGTCACATACTGAGTGGCAGGGGAATGAAAGCCCATGTGTTTTGAACTTATGCCATTTTCATCCTTTCAGATGTGCTTGTGGTTCTGCTCTGACTACAGGTCTGTTCTCAGGACTTTATTTATCAACAGTAACTCCATACTCATTGCATGGTGGAGATGTTCTTAACTCTGCTTCTGTGACATCTCACAGTTTTGAACTGAGTTGATTCTTCTTTCTGGCAGTATTCCTTGCTTTTGTTCTCCCCAGTTTTAGTACTACTAAACCAAAGAAAAAAGTTAATTTGTCTCTTTTAATAACCCTTCTCCCATAAACCAGCTACAGGGATCATCCTTGTACTTGATGGGAAATATTTTGGACTACTTTTAGCATTCATTCCACCATATTGTACTTTGGAAAGTTCCCTAAAACTATAAGACAAAATCTAGGTGTGCTGGGACAGGCTGTAGATAGTCATACCAAGGGATCTCGATACCAAGGGACAGGTTCTAGGTAGCCATCTCAGTAGAGCTCTATGTCTTCTTGAGGTTTTGGGTAACATAGCAGGGGTTCTAGGTATACAGGACAGGGATACCAGTATCCACGAGTTCTTGGAAAGCCATTGGGAAATATCTGAAAAGCTCTTCAAAAATTCCCAGAAAGATTTCAGATCAGCGAAATCCTAAAAAAGGTCTACAGCTAGGAATTATTAGAAAGGTCTGGGAAAATTCTAGAAAGGTTTTGGACTGGGAAAATCCTAGAAAACATGGGGGGATTCCCAGAAAAGTTCTACATTAAGGAATTCCTGAAAAAAACAGTGGGAAGTTCAAAGAAAGCAGCAGGGAATGAATCCCTTTTGTATCTTCTGGAGCACCATAAAAAGCTGTATCTGGGTTATGCATCTTTAAGGAAAAGGGAAAAGTTGTGCAGCAATGAGACACAAAGGACAAAAGGGGACAGAAGGGTAAATGAAGAAATGAGAAGTCACCTAATTAGCCTTCTTAAGAAGAGAAACCCTTAGTTACAATCATTTTCACAGTGCTTTTCCAGGATCCTTATCTTTCCTCACCATAGAATTCACTTTTCTATGTTGCTGTGTCTAATACTGCTTTCCAACTGTGATGAGATGTGTTCCTAAATCTGACTAAAGTGTGGAGGGGGCTTGGAAGTGCTCTAGCTGCCAAGTCTTTCATTTGCATTATCTCTGTGTCATGTCTAGTTCTTGGTGAACATCAGTGTAAGTGCTGTGTAACTAGTATACCTCATGATTCATGAAATATTGTAACAGTCTTGGTAATGCTGTGGCCAGAAAGAGACCTTTTTTCAAGAAGAACTGTGCTGATGAAAGAAACCTTACTATTGTGAATTCAAAGGTAAGGAAGGGCCCTAATTAACTAATCTGAGTTGGCAGCATAAACTATTTTAAAAATAAAAACATGTGAGAGAAATGCATCTTGGAGAAAGGATCAAGACAGACCCAAGAGAAGCCTTCAGTTGTGGCACGCTATGTCTCCATGCAGACTTTAAAGTTTCAGGAGGCTGACTGCTACTGAGTCAGCCCCTCTGCATGACACACCCCAAAGGTTTACGTAACACCAAGAAGTATAACTCCTGACATACCACTGAGGTCAATTTGAGGGTAAGTATTGCCAGGAAGGAACAAATTTCCCCTAACTGGGGGCCAGCACACCTCCACCAGGTGGTAGATGATTCACAAATTGGAGTGTGCCTTATCACAGCCCTTAGTGTACACCAGTCTACATCACTCAGACTCCTGGAGGTTCACACAAAGAGGCCCATACAAATACAGCTTATCTCTATTTTCACAGGCAAAGTCCATGAGTAAGAACTAAGGCCGCCAGCAGACAGAACATACACCGAGCATCTGTCAGGGAAATACAGGTCAAAGCAATGGGACTTCCAATTTCAGCAGTGGAAGCCATATTTCTTCAGGTAGTGTCAAATGACAGCGGGGCTCAACTGTGCTGGAGTTTGTACATCAGAGCCTATCACCCAGAGAGACTTCGATGCAGGCAGAAGAAATAAAGCATAGGTGACAGGACTGCCTCAAACAATCACAGCAAAAATGCCATGGTAGCAAGCGTCAGGTTGGTTCTGCAAAGCTGGGTTATTTGATGCAAAAAATCAGAGTTCTTTTCCTTCCTATTTGCCATTGCTTTCAAAAGAAGACCTTGTGCTAGAAGCCTATTAGTAGCAACTGTGATTTAAATATCTGTAGGAAACGGGATTCAGATTCAAGAATGAAGGGCATGAATTCTACAAGACATATTCATAGAAACATATTTTTGTGATGCAAATGTAATGCATGTGAAAGTTTTGCTCCCTGCAGCATCTAAGGGCTCATATCTGACAATTCTGCTAAAGACCAAGGTAATTAATTATCGTGGCAGAAAATACTGTAGTGGCGCTCCCCTTCTGCAGCTTCTGTACGCGGGCAGTTCCACACCAGTTATTCCAGTTGTCCCTATGCAATATATGACTTTTTGAAAATCGTCTCCCAAATATTTCAGATTAATATTAAAAACCAAATGGAAATGTATTGTTGAAAGGCCACTGTTTAGAAGAGATTTCAGGGTAAAACAGAGTATTAAGGTTAACCTCATACTGTATGAAGAGATAAAAATCTTTTCCCTGTGTCCCAGTTCACTGTGGGTTCCCTTTTCCAAAGCTTGCTAGCTGCATTCTGGGAAGTAATTTCTTCCACACATGGTAGGTATTTTCTTGGATGCAGCTGTCCACACAGCTAGAGTTAAGAGGGCACAATACTTCTAGAGGGAGATTTCTGATAACATGTACAATTATTTTTTTTTCCATTCTATGAGTAAACAATCAGATCTGGACTCATGGAACGTCACAGAAATCTGTTTTTCACATGTTGGCAGTTTCTTATTCTGATTGGCCTTAGGTCTTGCAGTACATTAAAGTATGCAAATGCTGTATGACTTTATAGGTACATCTTTTAATACTACACCATCCCTGACAGCATGTCTATGAAGTAAGCTGGTGAGGAACTGGCAATAAAATAAAAATAAGAATAAAAGAGAAAAAAATTCTATTCAGATTTATCTCTGTTAAAGTAAATATAACTTCTACACATAGTATATATATATTTTACAACTATATCTTAGATAGGTAGTAAAAAGGACCCTCTTTTTCATGTCCATTTTGTGTGCAAGGCTGCATCTGTATATGCAAAAAAATAAAGGACCCATCTAGGTACTTGTGCTGTAACATTATTAGACCATCTAGTCTAAGGCAGGGAGATGGTACATTTGATTCAGATTTGTATTTCTGGAAATCTGGGGTTTGATGCTACATGAAAACTGGGTGTGAGCTTTAGTAGGCACAGCAAGCCAGCTCCATTACCCAGAAAGATTTAAGTGCCTAAATGTCTGTATGGATCTGGTTTGTGGTGTGTCATGAACACTTTTCTCGCATCTAAACTGCTTCTCAGTGCAGAAAAATCAATAACAATGGCCTTGATTGTAGACGTTTCAACAGGAGTTTGAACTCCTGGACATTTCTTCTTGGGCAAATAGGAATTTGTAAGGAATGAGCATGTTAATTCTAGAATTTCCTATTTCCCTTAGGAGATCTGTCATCCTGAATGACTTCTGGGCACCAAGGCTCTCATGCTCTACTGTGCCATCACAGGCATTTGTCAGCTAGCAGAAGAGAGGACTTGCTTCAAAAGATTTGCTACATGTTTCAACTCCCTAAAACAAATTTAGTGATAAAAATATGTTACCAATTCTCTCTCAAAAGGCTACCTAGAAGGATGACTTTGCAGTTTGCTGAACCACGCCATGTGACACATTTAATATGTAGGACAAAATAAAGACAGGAGTGCTGATCAGGAATTAAAGGATTTGGATGCATGAATCATACTGAAAAATCTTCCTATTATGGTTACTAAATCCTCTATTGCTTTTTTTTTCCCCCCAAACAGACTAAATATAGAAATGTCTCACTTACTGTAGCACTGTTAATATGCATGACTACAATAGCAACAAGATACCTCCTTGCCTTGGTCTTCCAGTTGTCCTCTTCTTTACCAATTCTTGTCACTATAGCTCAGTTCAATTGTTACAGAGCTTTCTGCATAATACTGTGATTTCAGAGTAATTCCTGACTACATCCATAAATTACAAACCACTACACATGCTCCCGGATCTCTGGGGGAAACTAACCAGTGAGTTAACAACGCTTTGCACACGGGAAAATGACTGAAACAAATAGATGCAACTTAAACTTGTTGGTCAATTCCTTTTTGTTTTATGTGTCTGAACTGTTCAGCTAAGACAGGACAGCAGTTGCAGGCAGAATTTTCAAGACTCTCTGCTTGAGATCTTAAAGATATCCCTCCTAACCTCAATGTTTACTTGTGCATTGACATTTATATTGATAAAGGGACTTGTCCAGTGATCAAGGTTCTAAAATGGATGTTTTCTGTATAATATGCAAGTAACACAGATTCTGTTCTACATGGTATTTCATATAGCAAAACTGCCATATAAATACACATTATGAAGCTGCTTTCTTCATGGTGGCAAGTGGTGTTTCAGGAAGCGAGAAAGAAATCCACACAATCACAAGAATGTAATACCAAGGAATTCCTAATGAGTGTACAGTAAATAGAAGAAACAGATGAAAAAAACTGGGAAATAAATGCAAAGATAGATTTACTGCAGTGCTAACAGATTGAATGAAATGTGGTGGAAAATGCAACAAATTGGGAAATAAATATTGAACTTCTCAGCTGCTCGGATAGATATGACTAATATTTATAAATTGGGAATGTATGTAATTCAAGTTACAGCAGAAGATAAAATCCTAGGAAAGACAAGGCTTTTAGTAACGTCTTTACCAGTTAGCAGGCCACTCTGATCCCTGAGGTCTTTTGACTTGATCTGCTAACTCATAGACTGCTTTGACTTAGAATTTTACTTCATTTTATATTTTCCTAGGGACATTTTACATTTTCATAGCGAAGAGCCGAAGTATGCAAAGGTAACATCATAAACATTCAAGAAACAGAGTTGAATGTGTTTTCACTATATGAAGATAGAAATTTTAATAAACTCATTTATAAATGATTGTCTGTAATGCTACTGTACAATGCATAATGAAATCTAATTAACCATAGTGAGTCTAAGAGCACTTCCACTGTCAGTCAACAGAGCTGCACTATATGATGAAATTATTATGTGTGCTATTTGCTCTATACACAAATTAATTGACATTTTAGATAGTTGCTACCATGATCCGCTTACAGACTGCACTTGAAATAAAGTAAAACACATACCAAATGGAATTAAAACTAATTGAATAATGTAACACTAGCCTCAGTCCATTTCTCCCCAATCAAAGATGTAATAGGTTTTGTAATACTAATTATTAATGACTTGCAATTTGTAGAAGAGATTTTTAACAGTTGAGTTAGGCTACCCACCAGGCTGTAATTTTCAAATTATCTTTTAATTTACTGGGATTACAGATTTTAATATGTGATGAAGTTTCTTTCCAAAACCCTAATGCACTTAATAAATTTTGGCAATACATGGTTCCTGTATTCTGCACCTGCAGCTCTCCTGAGAAATTATTATTTTGATTCTATTCAGTGTCAGGGCACTTAAATAGTAGAAACATCTCTGAACCCAAATAAAAGTCCAATGGTTCTGCAAAAAAAGATGTAAATTTATCTGAGTAAACTATAGAGAAGAGCGGATTGGTGGCTCTTGGCTTTGGTAAAGATAAGTGTAGAGAGATGATTGAGATGAAGACATAATAGCAAAGTCCAAAAATACTGTGAATAAATAACTTCAAAAAAATTACTTCCTCTCCCCTCCCTAGCCCATGGGACTTACCTAATCATATAGAAAAACAAGCACCATGTTCTCCATGTCACACAGTGAGAGACTGCGTGTAGCAGGGATGGGTTGTACTGGAAGATAACAATCCTCAAGCACTGAAACCTTTGAGACCTCCAGCTCCCCAAAAGGGCCTGAGTCTGCAATCATGAATGTCACTGTTAGAAGCAGTTTCCAACCTGGTGACAGACACAAGCAAGTATGAGTGATCACAGGGTCAAAAATCTGTCCTGCTGTACCTGATGTTAATAGTGTCATATGCTTTTTTTTCTTCATTGCTCTACTGCATGCTGGGCTGAACCAAGATGCTTACAATCAAATGCTTATTTTTAATCATATGCTTAAATACTTTTCTGAATGAAGACTTCTACCGGGGCGCAAGTTAGTTCTTACATGTCCAGTACTTAGTTTAGTTTCCACTTATTACCACTTTTATTATTTTAGAAGAGGAAAAAATTCATACTATTGCTAATAAACTGATTTACAATATTATGTATGTTTTTTCCACTTTCCGGGTATTTTTTATCTTGATGCAGAGTAGAACTGAAATTCTAGCCTGTATATGCAATTTACTCATATTAAACAAGGTTTTTGTTTTAGTGATATAAAGCACAAGGACAGAAAACAGATTGTGGGACACAAAATAACTGGTTCGTGAAGGAGTTAAAGTACTCATCAACAGGAGCACTTTGAAAACACAGGAAATTCTGATCCATCACTTAGCTGTAGGCTTATGTGACATTTACAACAAGAGTGTATATTTTGAGATAGTTGACAATGACATCTTTATGTTTTTGTTATCAAAGCTTCCATCTTACAATCCCCTTTGGTCCTGAGTATTGTTAAAAATGTGCCAGGGTTATGGCTGTTCATACCTTTCCACTTCTAAGTGGTACAATGATCAGAGAAGAGCAAAGTTTTATGATCCCTTCAAGGTATTTGAAAATGACACTAAATGACGTTTATAAAGATTTCTAAAAGTCAGAAGAGCCTTATTTTCCTTTTGAGGGCTTGTTCTGATCCTTTTGAATTGTGCTAGATACCAATTCCTCCACTCTCTTTCTAGAAAAATACAAAGTGTGAATTTCACAGGCCCCATAAATCTAATGATAGCACTTGCAGATCAGCCATCGTGGACTTTTTTTGAGTAACAGGCTTTCTTAGAACTTACATGGTATTTATCTTCAGAGCTTACTGCAAGCATCAGCTGTTATATTTTTGCATCCTCATGAGGACTATCCCCATTTTACTGAGGAAAAGTGAGGGAGATGAAATCAATTTAGAACAGGCATCAGTACAAGTAATTCGTCCTGGAATTTGGATGATTTAGAGAAAGGATTTAGGAGAAAGCTATTTTCTTCTGAACTGTTGCAAATGAACACAAAAGTTCAGTTCACGCTGTAGCTGAGGAAGTGCCGTTCAGACCGTGGCTATTCCAGTCTGTTGGCTATAAACTGTAGTTGTGCTGTATGAGACATTGTGCCTCTGGAAGCCTCCTACAAAAAAACCTGAGTGCATGGTCTGTTTTAAGCACATGAATAATTCCATTTGCTGAATTACTTTTGTGATGAAAGTTATCCAGCTGGCGAAAGGCTGAATTGAGACTTAATTTCAAAGGAAATGTGTTAAAAATCAAAGGGTGAAACTCCCATTCACTTTAATGGGAACAAGCTCAGGCTCATAATTGATGCTTTATGGACATCTGCAACATGTGAAAAGTTGCAGGGAACAACATCTAATGCTAAAATAAGCATATTAATCTCTGGTTTCAGAAACCTCATATTAACTGATTTTGCCTAAAAAAAAAACTGGAGGTATTTTCTTGCAGAATAAAGAAAACTTAGATTAGAATATGTAAAAATCTAGAGAGAGACAAGACCAATACTAAGTGTGCTTCCTTTTCCTTCTTAATTGTTACTCATAATTGCAGAAAAATACAGCAACGTATTTCCCATAAAAAGCAAAATGATTCACGTATTAATATAAAAAATAGTGAAAAGAAACAGGCAAGAATTTTAACAAGATGGTGCCTCGTTGCCCACATGTGCACAAACCTAAACAATATCCACACACAAAGAAGTCAGGGAACATGAATTTTGTCCTAGACATACATCCTTTAGGTTCAAGTTCAGGAAAGAAACACTTCTAATGAGTTTCTTCGCTTCCCACTGGGCAGTCCCGCTGGAAAGGACGTACGCTCAGAGTTTACCTCTTTCCTACCAAATGCCCTGGTGGCAAATCTTAGCACAATGGGAAAAGTGCTCTGCAAGCAGATACCTGTTACATCCTACATGACTTCCCAACTCAATCCACTCCGAGCGCAGCACAGCCTGAAAATTTACAGCATAGCTGCCTTGACTCAAACATACATAATATTAAAATGATATTGCAATCACCATTACCCTATGCGTCATAAGAAATTATATTAGACAGGCACCAGGTGACAACTAGCTGTCAAAATCTGTAATGAGGAACCAGTAAGATCCATATCAGAATAATTTTCAAGATGTGTGTTCTTTTCTTTTAGATTGAGATGACAAAGAATCCTCAGTATCAGAACATATATATTGCTTTTGATCTTTTAATTAATTCAAACTTGCAAAAGAAGAGGATGGCGGCAGAAAACAAAAAGCAGGAAGTTCTCTTTCCTGCTTTGTAGCTACTGCAGGTGGCTTTAGAAAGAGTCAGAAACAGAGGGTGTGACATGTTGAGGTACATGACAGCAACTTTCTCCCTTTTACCAAGCAAAGTTGCATTGAATGTGGCAGAAACGGTCTTGCACGGATTCTGGGGCAAGGCCCAATTGCAAGCAGTGTGCTAAACCAGCCCATCTGTTGTTGTTAGGCCAAGTGTGTAGATAAACAAAAAGGGACACAGAATAGGCATCAGTACAGACCAAATACCCCGGTGTGCCAGAATGACCCTCCTGGAACACCAGGAGTTTGGCACAACTTACATCAGTCCATAGAGTCTCTGAACTGAGTCAAAGCCAAAAGCTGGATTAAAAGAATGTCCTTTCTCATCTTCCACCCCTCTTGGACTACACTGCAGTCAGTTCTTACAAAAAACAACCCCCCTCCAAATCCTGTTCTTTTATCTTTTAATGATTTTTTTCACTAATATACTCCCCAGCTGTGGGAAATAAGAATATTACAAGGACTGTAATCACTGCAGCACCTGAAGTCAATTTTATCTGGTGACTTTGACACTAGCAAAAAAATCAGTTTTCCCACTCTACATGCCTACTCAGAAAAAACTAATTCTGTGGGCGCAGAGCTGCCAAGACTCCCAAAGAATCTATTGAGGTTTACTGAGGAACTGCAAGATAGCATGACGTTTTAAACACTTTGGTGACTAATTTCTCACTTCCAGAAAAACTAAATCACTGCAGTTTACATATGTCTTTTTGAATTAGAAGAATGTTATTTCACAAATACTCGATGTCTTAACACTGTTTGCTGGAGTTCAGACATGAAAAAGGGATTTGGACTGAAAATAAGTCTTTATGATAATGAATAGACTGACTCACAGGAAAAACACATTGATTGACTTAATAGTTAACTGCCAGTCATTTTCCTTGTTCCTTTGCTGGGGGTGTTTTTTAACTTCAAATAAGTTGCATCATTATCTCTACCAGTAAAATGTAAATTCCATCTCAGTTTTAATAAAGACCATCAATACAAGAAAAGAATTACCTTAACATCCATTGCACTGATGGATTCTTAGAGGCTGTATTTTTACAATGATGTGTTAAATTTTTTATCAGTTTCCTTACTGAGGTCAGCACTATTTATAAGCACTGAAGATATTCTCAGAAAATACAAGAAAGCATGGCGGTAACAATATATGGAACAGAAGCACTAGAAATTAAATGGCAGTATTATCGCTCAGTTATATATATATATAGTTATATTCTCAGCAAGTCACCTGTTGCTAGTGGCTTTCTAATATTAACTTGCTTAACCTCTGAACCAAGAAGGTATTTAAGAATCTTTGTAATTTGAGTGAGGCTACCTAAAAGCTTAAAATGAGACACGTGGCTATGAGGACTGAGTTCAGGCATAGGCAAATAGGAAATTGTTATGGGCAGCAGACTGCTGACAATGATGAAATCCCAACAGTGCTATCATGGAGCCTTTGAGCCCCATCCTTCTCAGCTGCCTCGGACCACCAACACAGCACGCCCCGCACTGATGGAGCTGGGCAAGGGAGGGCTGGAAGCTGCCCGAGTCCTGCCTTGCCTCACCACTCGCTGGCCAGGGGTGTTACACAGCCCCAGAGCAGCTGGGGCACTTGTGACTCTTGAAGTGGAAAAAGTCAATACTGTCTTTCTTACTGCAAATTATTAACGTGGTCTTATTGAATTCCTTGCTGAATTGTAGCCCATTTTATAAATGCAAGACAATGAGATACAGACAGTTCATCAGAAGCCACATAGTCAATGTTGGCACAATCAGGACTATAAATTCTTTCCTAATCCCATACTTATTCCCTGAGATTAGAGTCCCTCATACAGTAATAAATAAGGACCAAAGGTTTGAGTAGACAAATGTTTACGTCTTATTTTAAAAGAAATATGTATGTAATTCATTATCATAGCTTCAAACGTTTGCATGGAATGCACAGAATTTTTCTGATAGGTTTTTGTGATTTATTATGATGTTTTACTGCCTCATCTGAAGCTACTTGGAACTTGCATGGAATGACATTTGAATGTACAGCCTAAACACAAAAGTCCTTTTTGTTGTCTACAAACAATTCAGTTAACTGCAATAAAAAACTGCTAGTGTAAGTTTCACCTGGAATGTAAGTGTAAATATAGAATAAACTTGAGATGAGGAGGAACAGTGTCATATTAACGTGACTTAGACAGCAAGGTTCAATGCTATCTCTAGGATAATTTATTCCAAGCAACCACTTTCATTTCAGTAGTGGTTAAGGTCCAGTTCTGGTAAACAGACTGGTAAAGTTCCCTGAGCTGGACACTAACAGACTGCTGATTTTGGATGATCTTCAAATCCCCATTTGGATTTGGAGACCCTTTAGCTTTATTCCACCTGAGTGAACTGCACCATTGGCCCTTTCTTTGATTTTGATCTAACATTGATTTAGGTTCACGCTTACATCCTAGGCTGTTCCAGCGGCAATTCGGAAGCTGACTCACAAGTTCTTCCATCATCCCTGCCATGGGGCCAGCAGCCCCTGGGACAGGGGAAAACGAGTAAGAGCAGGAACTGTTCCAGCTCTGCCAGCTTAATTGCTGGAAACATGCCAGAAGCTTCAGACAACTTCAATAGCAGGCCTTTGCTGATCTGACTTATTTTGACAGAAATGAGTTAGGGAGCACTCGGGGAAGCTGCTGTACCAGATCAGTGGTTCAGCAGCGCAGTTGTGATGAATGGCAGCAACCTCTTCCATGGACACAGGGTAAGCCACAGCTCAACCCATTTTGCTCAGAAGTTGCCAAGTTCAAAACAATTTCCACAATTGATCTTTTCCGATCCAAGCTAATTTTGAGTCAAATGAGTGGAAACGCTGGCTCCTCTGAGAAGGTACAAACCTTATTCTGCTTTACTGAATTGGAATGTGTTATGTTGGTATAAAAACCTTTAAGGATTGGATTTTCTAAGTACATTGAACTCTGTTCTCATAGCTAAAGCAAAATATCTTTCTCTGTAAACCTGGCCTGAAGAAACTAGGTGTCCAGCTTGTACTCTTAAACTCTGACAGAAATCCCAGCCACAGCTTCTAGATAGTAAAATCCTCACAATTAAAATACACAAACATGCATCAGAGACCTGTCTAAAACCACTCTGCAGTCATTTTTACCTCTAGATGCATGAGTAGTCCAATGACTTCAGTACAGCTTAAAGGTTGGCAAGATTAAGTTTAAGAACTTTAGCCGACTGTATAAATATGAATGGAACTCAAATAAATGCAGCAAATATCAAACTCCATTTTAGTGAGTTACAGAAGGAGTTTTCAATGGAAACTCATACAATAAAAAATTGATGCTGCAGCCAGCATTTTTGTCTGTTTTGAATGTACCACCAATGTACACAGGAAAGTTATGTTCTGCTTCTACCCCAAATACACCCTACTTTATTAAACCATTTCCCTTGGGATCAAATATACTGTGCTAAATTCTGCAGTGAAAGCCTCATCCAAAACTCATCAAAGTCTGCAGAAATATTCCAACTGATTTCAGCGGGCTTTGGAATAGGCCCATATCGACATCCATTCAACTTTATTGAACTAAGCTTTCCTGTGGAGCTGCAGCAGCCAATATGGCCATAATGACTTCAGAACTGAGCTTTAAGGCCACTGCCAGTCAAATAACATCACAGCAAGTAAATGACTTTGAGCACAATGAACACATTTTTATTTATCCAGATTTTTAAAAAAATGCATGTTTTCTGAGCTCACAACTGTGTTCTCCAGGTGAAGAAAACTTTCAGTTTGCCTTTGATCCCTCATAGATTTTTCAGTCTCAGTCACAAACTATTTATCACAGGCCACTGAAATAAGGATTGCATGAGGATAATAAACATGCCACACTAAAACGATGCACAAAATTTAATATATTTGGGAGTTTTGGCTATCTGCTGGCAGCCAGCATGAACTGCCTAATTTTTGCCTGCCATTAAACTCAAAGTTCCACTGACATCAACAGGAATTAAACATGAGCTTGCTGCTTAGGATTTGGCATTCTCTCTTGTCACCAAATCAATTCGTTGCTGGCTTAATGGACAACGCACCCTTTTACGACAGGTCATCTCACTGGCTTGAGACATTCATTTTCCTACATGTAATGCCATAATTTCAAGGAGACTAGTTTAGGAACAAGGATGTCTGTGTAAATATGAGCATAAAAGATAAAGGTCTCTTTGCGGGTTTATTATGTTCTGGATTGGGATGTTATTGTAAGAAATTAGTTGGGAAAGCCCAAAAGAGAATTTACAGTTAAATTCATGGAAAACAATCATCTGTTTGAGTAAAGGAGTTCAGCTAAACATCAATGGAAACATTTACTGAGCATGTCCTAAAGCGTGTTTAAATACATATAGACTACAGACAGAGGATGCCACTCATGCCTTTTATAATACCAGAGTAGGAGGTACTAACCTGGATTTAAAAAAGGCATAAAGAAGAGAATTGCCTATGCTGTGTGACATGACTCTGAAAACACAGAATACTCAACAAACAAGGTCTGGGGTTCAACAATAATTTTCCACTGCTGATCTGAGAGTTCGTTTGATAACATGATCTTGAACGATTTAGAAGGACTCCTTTCAGTCCTTATTTCATTAACTTTTCAAGAACCAGATGCAAATCATATTTCAACCTCTTTAAAAATCTATACTTGTTTGGTGCTTCTGGACAACTCATTCAGTGCCCAAAGGCATATCTATATAATGGCACACCTGATAAATGCCTGCTCACCCACAGGCTGCCTTAGTTCCCTAAATCCTATGCAGTTCATTTAGCCCAAGAGGGATAATCCTCAACTGCCTAAACTTAAGTATTCAAATGACACTCAGAATTTTGCAATCCTATCAAGGAAAGAAATCTCTCTTGCTGCACAGTCCCACTGTTTAATGAAAATCCATCAAAAAATAGGGAATTCTTTAAGTCATTTGTCCCTAAAGTCTTGAATGACTGTGCCTCGTGTCCAGCCTTGCTAGGCAGATGATGGCAATTAGTTTGTTAAAATCCTGAGTCTCTTTATAACCCCATGAGAAGAGATGGAGTAAACATCAGCAGAGACTGCTGCAGTGCAAAGAGCACTTACACCACCCTGAGAACTAGCAAAATGAATACAAGAATCACATTGACTCCTAAGTGACTGCAGTCCAGATCTTCCTTTCAAATACTGATGATTTTGTCCCATCCAGTTGCTTTGAAGCACTCGGGAAATCTGATCTACCGCAATGAAATACCATCAGGATTACTTGAAACCTATGACTCCTACACATTTCTCAGAGCCGATGAAAATAACAGCCTAGCCTGTGCTTTCTGCTGTTAAAGATCCTCTCCCTCCCCATTCAGAGATCCAGGCGTCCTCATTTTGCTAGAATCCAGACAAAGGTGGATTTGACAAGTATGCCCTGGGCTGGAGAACTGTTTATAAACCAACCTATGGTCAATCTATTATGCATGCATCCCCCGCTGGAGTATTTGTAATCTGACCTCTGCATCCCTGCCAAGAGCTGGGCTATCAGTTTGAAACCCAAAGCATCTCTCTCCCTCCCCCCTCCCTGTGCCTTCCAGTGATCAATGAAGGCATCCGCAGTCGAAGCAGTTGCGGGATCACCTTTTCACACCTGCCCTGAGCCGGGATTTTCGTTTGCAGCCCAAAGCCCCTGCCCCCTCCCTTCTTCCACGCTAGACCGAGCCACCCCGCAGGGCGCTGCGGCCCGGGGCAGCCCCCTGCCCACCTCCCCGCGCCGCGCAGCTCCCCAGCCCGCAGCCCCTTGCCTCTGCCAGCGCTGCCTTGCTGCGCCCAGTCTCCCTTTCCGCAGAAAGGGAAACCCAACCTCTCCCCGCACCAAGGTGCGCCTCTTTTTTTTTTTTTTTTGAGGGGGGAAAAAAATTTTAAAAAATAAAAAAAAATGGACCCACATTTTAAACAAAGTGAGCAGCAGCTTCTGGAATGTGCCCGAGAAGACAGACAGCCCAGGCGGCGGCGGGGAGGGAGGTTTTTTTGCTTCTGCCTTGCCCCCGCTCCCGCCGGCCCGGTCCCAGCCGCAGACCCCCCTGCCGCGGTGCGGCCCCGCCGCCGCCCGCCCAGGCACCGCCTCCGCGGCGGAGCCCGCGCCCGTGCGCGCCGCCGTGCCGAGCCCCCGCCGTGCCCGGCGCTGCCGCCCGCCGGCCCGCGGCCCCCCGCAGCACGGTCTCCGACTCGGGGAAATGGCGAAATAGTCGGAATTCAGGGAGGAGGGGGGCAATCCAGCGAGCTATGGTACCTCCTCACAGCTGAGGTGGTGGTAGGTGGCTGCAGGCAGCGGCTCGGAGCTTGACCTCGATTTGTTTTTGGGACTGCAGGCAGGAGTGGCAAATCCGATGAGCTGAAAAAAAAAAAAAAAAGCAGGAGGATTTGGGGGTAAGTAAGAGATAGCCCCAAAACTGACACTGTTGGGGGTTTTTTTGGTTGGGTTTGTTTTTTTTTTTTTTTTCGGGGGGTAATCTATGCAGAAGTATTGTGGATTGGGGGATGCAGTTAGATACGCGTTGCAGCGCGAGTACTTCGCTAACTCTTGGCTGTATCGTCTTGTTGCCCTTCCCATCACCAAAACCACGAGAAGTTTGGGTTTGTTTTTCTTTTCCTTCTTGTTTAAATAAGTTTTAAAATACTGGCATTCTTCGCGAAGCCGACCGGCGATACACGCGAGCCCCCGCTGCTTGTACGCTCCCGAGTTCTGCAGTTCAGATCCGGGGGGGGGACGGACGGACGGACGACACGACCGCCAATGTAACAGAGCCCCCCGCTCCCCCTCCCGGGGTGCTCATCGCGCTGCTGTGCCGGGGGGCTGCGGCGGGGCCATCCCGGCCGGGGAAGGGCAGCTCGGTGCGCGGGGCAAGAACGACCCCTGCAGTCACCGGGCGGGAACCGCCGCGGCTCGCCGGGGACTGCGGAACCCCGGCAGGGCCGGGGCAGCCGGCTGCTACGTGCTCCGCGCCGCCGAGGTGCGGGGCGGGGGCGGCGGGGTGGGGGGGATGCGTTGCAGCGGGTATTAATCTCTTTCCGCTCGTTTTGTAGCAGCAGGAGAGGAGCCCCCGCCCGCCCTCCGCCGCCTCCCTGCCCCCGGCATGCTGGCACTGCCCCGCTGAGACGTGCAGAGTTTGGGGTTAACTTGCACCCGGCCGCCCTGGAATAGACTCTCCGGACCGGATCAGTGGGGGTTTGTTGTCTATGTCTTGTTGGGAAATCTGGTGGATTTTTTTCTCACTCGTGGAGGAAGAGCCTGGTGCTGGCAGTTGGCTTCGTGGTCTTTTTTGGAGGGCGAAGGAAGGGAAGGGATCTCGCTTGAGCTGTGCAGAGAGAGAGCTCGGACATGTGTTGTCAGCACATCTGGGGAATACAGGCTGCAAGTCCGAAAGGAAATTTGCTGGGATCGTTCAAACTGCGATATTGATCTTTGTTATTTTTTTTCGCCGAGGGATGCACTTGGCATGAGAATCGGAGGATGGAAATTGTTTGGGAGGTGCTTTTTCTTCTGCAAGCGAATTTCATCGTCTGCATTTCAGGTACGCAGCTAGCACAGAAAGGGCGGGGGGGGGGCGGGGGGGGGGGGAATACCATACAGGGTTGCCAGGCTTCCTCTTAATAAGGGGCAAGAGAGGTATAGTTAAACCCAAATCAAAATAGTAGTTGAAAAATACATGAACTATGTATTGTGAGTGGGTCGTGACAGAATCAACAAACATCAATCCCCCCCCCCCCCCTTAATTCTAATACCTGTGTAATAATTATGATACGTTAGCTGCAATAAATAACCACAGTGTGCTGATTAGGCAGATGCTTAAAATCCCTAATGTACCCGATTGTGATAATTAATTGCAACATTGCAATAATCCCAGAATTTCACAGCTTCTGAAGTCCTTAAACTCAGCTGATCCACAGATCTTAAAAGGTTTGCGGTTCATTGGCGGAGTTGTCATGTTCTGGTGCCACAGTTCAGGGTCTGCAAAGGGAGGAATAACACGGAAGAATGTGCCTCTGCTTTTAAAAGAAGCTTTACTGTGGTCGTGCTCTGAAAATGAATTTTTTTTAAAAAAAAGCCCCATTCAAAGAACTCTTTGGTGGCTGGGATTCCAGCTTTAGGCTTCTCACTTTAAGCTTGCAAAGATCTCTCCAGTATGTAGAAGTCGGGTAATTTCAGTTGTCACCAGAGCTTGTCCAATTAATGAATAGGCACGGCTGGGTGTCTAGCGTAAAGGATTGGAACAATTTATTCTTGGGGAAAACACTCCCTTCTACTGCAGAAGCCCTGGCTGCCTTGTTAATTTGTCATGTCAGTCATGCTGGAATAATTATGTTGCAGGAGGCAGGAGTGGGGAGGTGGCCAGTTTTCTAGTTTGGGACACTTCAGGGAGCCCCATGGGGATCCAGGCTCCTGTGTCGCCTGCTGTTCCACTTCTCCGCAGGCTGCTTCTGCCCTCAAGTCGTTGCGTAAGTCCGGAAATGGGAACGAAGGCAGCGCGGGCAAGGCACTGCCGGGGGGAGGTGGGGGGTCCCGGGGGACATCTCAGTGTCCAGCCTGGAGGTGCTTAGGGAGAGGGAGCTCCACAGCTCCGTTGGGACCACGCAGGGATGGGCCTGGGCCATCTCCCAGCCGCAGCCCCCAGCGAGCAGCACCTGCAGCATCTCACCCGGCAGTGCCTGCCCCCACTGAGCCTCTGCAGCACTTCGGACTGAGCCACCCGTATGGCCCTTGGACTGGTGACACTTACACTTACATTTGGGGTGGCAGCATCTATGTTCATTTGTATTGCCTGCTCCATCCACAGAACTTTTTTATTTCTGAGCAAATAGTGTTGCTATTGGCCCACGGGGTACGTCACCCTTCTTTTATCCCTACGGACTGGCACCATCTGCTACCAGGCACCTGGGTGACACTGGCAGCACCCCAGGCTGACCTCCCGCCTGTGCCCATTGGTACCATCAGAATAATTCACTCTCTCACTCGTTACAACAGCAAAACCTGCTGCCTCTTGTCATTTAAATCTCACACTTATCTATTTAGCTCAGTGTGACATGCCACCTGTCCAGTTCTCTTCAAATTAGGCACTTCTTAATGTGCCACAGTGAGAATGGAAAGATGAAGCTCATTGCTTTCTTGGCCATTCTGACAGTAATATCCTGAGACAGAAAGAAGCTTTCCCATTCTGTGCAGGTCCTTATGCCATGCATTTAGCTGCCAGTGTTTCCTTATCTCCCCCCCTCCCTTTCCTCATTTTCAGACATGGGAACCCAGGCTTCTGAAACCAGTAGTGGGATCAGTCCTGCAGGGGCTCTCATTCTCCATCTCCCTCTATCACGAAGAACAGACTGATATCTCTCTCTGTTTTCTTTTTCTCTTTTTTTGTTCTTTTTTTTGGGAATAAAGTGAATAAGTGAATGGTGGGATGCTTTTGCTGCATGGTTAAAGCTGTGGTTTCAAATAACTAATTTTAACTGCATAGAGGATGTGTGTGCATGCTTTAGCCTTTTTTTTTTCCTCCTAGGGATTTTTATTTTTTTTCAGGAATCCTTAGTATTTCTCATCTTGGCAAAAAGGATTAAGATCTGTAGATACCTGCTTGGCACTAATGCTATGTATCTTTCCTCCGTCATCCTTCTTACACTGTATTTTGTAGCATATTATCTAGCTGGGATGTCTGGATAACAGTGTAAGTAAAGAGAAGGTGCAATGAAGCCTGTTAAGGTTTGCCTCAACACTGGATTCCAGAAACTGTATTTTTAGCACTTCATCGCTGGTCATTCATACAACAGGTTACTTAAAAAATCCACTAGTTGAGCACACTGTTCCAAATTACAGGAATGTGAATTAAGGAGCGGGGTAGCATTATATTTTTCTTTTTTTTTTTTCTTAAGTCAGTTGTTTCAGCAATGAAGATACAAGACTGGTCTTCCGTGCATGGATCTTTCCTGAACATTAGCAAACCCTTGATTCAGTGTCTATTTAAACCTGTGATGGCCCTCCTACTGATGCTGGTGGTTATTTGGATTAGGGCCTATTAAGGGCTGCTGTTCGAAGGGATGATGTCAGTCACTGAATTGAATAGACTAATAAGTTAGTTTATCATTATTAGTAAACTTATTTATTAAACATAGGTTCAATGTTATGTCACATTATCTTTTGCTATGTATTTACATGACATTTAAACTGAATGTAGCACTTATGCTGTATTTCTTAAAATAAATAATGAAGTTATACAATTGGCTTTCTGCTGTCTCTCACATGCATGAATTTTTGTGAGACTTAGTATATGGAAAGTAATTTAATCTATGAAAAAGAGGCATATGTATTTTCAAAATATTTTATACCTAACGTATTTTTTATAAGCCTGTGTTACCTGTGTGTGATAGATTGCTTGGCTTGGAAGAAATCATGCTGAGATTTAGGAATATATATTCTTTTTATTACTGGGAAATTATTGGGAAATAAACAGAATATTTTTGTTTTCTTGGCATACTGAATTAAGGCTTTTGCTGTTTGAATTTGCTTGTTTGAAAGGAGAATCTAGTTTCTTTGTGCAGATGCAAATGAGAAATAAGAACAGATTGAGGGACCACGAAAACAATTTCTATCCTTTAGAAAGGAATGAAAGCTATTTCTTCCCTTCAAAGTCATGATGCATATTTATTTCTTTGAGTTGTATCTCTGAGGAAAAATAGTCATGATTTGTGTTATAACTTTTAAGGTTTAGTTCCTTTTAATGATACTACAGCATAGAAGGAACACAGGGTAGTGGAAGAGATGTCCTGTAGATAGAATGCTGAAATGAGACCTCTCTGGTGGTTGTGCCTTTGAAGATGCAGATAATCATGGCGTGGGAATGATACTGTTTATATAGAAAGAGGGTAGTAGTTGTTGGTATGATGTCCAAAATTTCCTTCCTGGGTAAAAATACCACCAGAGATTAATTGACATCAGTGTTCTCAGGTGGGATGTTGTTGATCCCATAATGGCTGCCACCTTTGCTTGCATAGTCATTTGTATAAACAGTGAGCAGTTTTTCTGTGATTCTACATATTAACAATCAATTTTAAGAAAAAAAACAGGATGCTGTTTTCAAACCCTTGCAGGATGCTTCATTTAAGTAAGAAAATGCTACTATTGTGGACATTGATTAAGAACGTTTCTATATGGCATGTTAGCTAAGGCATTGACTAAGAAGGTAACTATGATATTAATCCATCAACAGAATGATTTATAAAACCTGCATGCTCAACATCTTTGTGGCTTCCTGTGAACTGATACGTTGCCTCTTACTGTTTTGGCTTGCGGGAACTAATATGGATGAAATTCATGCAATCCCTACAGCTCTCTTATTATTTGGAAGTATTTTAATCCTTTGCCGTCATCCTCAAGTCACGCAGGGGCAGATCCCTTCTATGATGTAACTTCTTTGGCCTGTTAGTCAGCACACAGGGATCATAAATCATGAATTATGAACAACGAAGATGGTATAAAAAGAATCCTGTCTATCAAGGAGTTCCACTGTGTATTGAACATCTGATGTAGCATCTCCTGGCATTGAGGACTAGGGATGTATCTGGAGGAGAATTGCACTTCATTTTCTGTCTTGCTGCTTCTGCAGTCTCTGAGCTCTTATTACCTGACATAACACAGAGTTGTCCTGCAGGAACTCTAAATTATGCCAGGGCTTGAATTATCTGTTGAATGATGATCTGTAAGGTCTGATAACTCTTCTTTGCTTAGCATTGTACAACCTGACATAATTCAAGCTAAAGCAGTCTTGTAGAAGGGAAGAATATCAAGGCTCTGATGGCCATTAGTAACTAACAGTGAATAGTTCATTGTTATGGTTGGGCAAAAATGTTGAAATCAAGTTAATTATTCTCAAATAGTGTCACAGAAATAGCTTTTCCTGTACTTTTAAGTACAAAATGTACTATCCTAGGGAAGGAATTATTCATAGCACAGATATATATATATGAAAGAAAGTAATCACTAGGCATGTAGGAAGGTATATCGTGCAGCCTGGTACATGTGGTAGCTAAGAGCTTTTAGCATCCAGTCCATTATAGTATTCTTTCCTGCTTTGTCCCATCTCCACAGCGTCATGTGTGTGGGCAAACCTTCATGCCTGCACGGAGTTTGTTGATGTTTCTGAAAAATCCACGTGGATTCAATCCTCCTGCTCACATTCAAACACAGGATGGAGGCCATATGTTGGATCCAAAGACTTTCAGTTCCTTAGCACTTGAATGCTTTCTCACTTCAGAGATGTTGCCGCCTTTTCAAAAGGTGTGAAGATGTTTCTGCTTTAAAATTCTATGGAAATAGCCTTGTAGTCTCCTATAAATGTCTGCTTTACTTTTTTGTGTGTGTGTGTGTCCTGTATTTTTCATCATTCTATTTTTATTGTTAGTTTTACAGCTAGAGCATGACCAGATAGGCGCTAAAGTGCCAAAACAACACACATATTTTTAGATTATGTAAAGGTAGTAGAAGAGAACGTTTATGAATAGTTTTGCACATATTATGCTGAGCTATTTTCCATGCAGAAAACTGGCGGAAAGAAACTGGTAATCACAGCTATTCTTTTCCAAATCTCAGTGATGAAGATACCCAGTTCTCAAAGGGACCTCTTTACCTTGTTGTGTTGCCTCATTGTTAATAATTGAACTAGATACCAAGCCTCCAAGACAAAATTACTAAAAACAGGAATGAAACCCCAACTCAAATAATCACTTTCAATTTAAGGGTATTCTTTAAGTCTTTAAGATATGACTGATGGTATAGAGAAATTTTGCCCGCAGTATTCTTGGAGAGGTTTCAGTTTTTAAATCTACAGCAGCTAGGTTTTAAATTCATCATGATTGAAATGGCTTTCCATTTACGTTTTGAATATTTATTGTATACCAATGAACAAGGAATTCCTGCTTACCCTAAAAGGCTGTTTTGCTTATTTGTTGCTATTGGTCAAAGCATCGCTTGCTTTCTTGGTTGAAAGGTTGTAATTTAGCTGAGGAGGGAGCTGCAGTTTTCGTAGTTACTGGTTGTTTATGGCTAAACTTAACATGGCAAAGACTGAAGTGGATGATTGGCCCATCTGGGCTGTTAATAGAAGACTATATAAAACTGTTTTATCATTATCTCATTACCAGCTCAAGCAGCAGACAAAACTAGATGACAGTTAGTTATGGACAACACTGACATACTGTGATAAGTGTTATTTTGCTCCTATCTTGTTTTTATCTTAACTATACTTCATGTTGGAAGGAATATAAAATAGGAATCAAATTTTAAATGACTTGCTTAGAGGCAACACTCTATAGTGTGACTGCATTTCCATTGTAATGCCATCAGCAAGTATAAAAGTGCCTGTCGATACAGTGGAGAATATCAGTTAGCAAAAGACGTTCCATTGTTATAGATAAATTGAAATATTAATGGTAAATAAGTAGGAAATAAATTTTTAAAAAGGATAATAATCTGGCATTTAGGAGAATTCGCAGCCCAACCTGTTTACAGTTGAATTCAAAGTAGTGGAATATTTTATTGCTGGTTTAACCATTGACGGTTAAAAAGCTGTCAAGGGTCTTGTAATCGCATTTCCTGAAGATAAACTAGCAAGTTGTTATTGTCATAAAAATAGTGGACTGAAACATTTTAGACCTATGTTCTGTGTAGTATAGTAGCCTTTCTGGTGATGTAGACAAGTACTGGGTGCCTCGTAGCCACATGGGTGCCCATAAGTGTAAACTTTGTATTTGTCAGTATGGGAAACATTTTCATGTAGCGCTTACCAGTTGACAGTTGAGGTAAGAAAGCATAAGGAAACCTATATTTACACCCACCTTAAAAGACTTTGGAACTCTGAGAATGTTATAAATGGCTTTAGTGTTAGTGAGATTTGGGCCTTACAAATTGCAAAAACTTAAAGCTTGACAATGAGAAAAGCTTTAGATGGCAGGTCTTTGTGCTCCTGTGGAGTGCCAGGTACAGCCTATCCAGGATTGCAGCCCTAAAATATTTAACTTTCTTTTATTCATCTTGAGAAATGGAAGGTGATCAGTTCCCACGTACATAGAGTACTGAAAGCAATGGTCAGAACTAAAGAAGAGAAATGCTTTCATTGTTTGATGTATTTTTTCCATATGAAAACATTTCTGGTTTAAATTAATGGATCTGTAACATTTGTATTTCTGTAGTAAGATTAGTAATAAACTTAAATGCCCCACAGTTTTATCTTTTGTAATATTATTGCCAGGAAAATACCACAGCAGCTGTAATTCACAAATAACTAATTAGAATGTATTTTTTAACAAGATACTAAAATAAGTATAGAGATAAGATAATATCCATTATGTTATCTGTTCATTTTGTTATTCTTCCTCCCTTTATCATTAGTGCTTAACTTGATCGAGCACAGAATACTGTATGTCATCTGGCTCTTAAGTGTGGAACAGATAGAATTGTGCACTGACTAGTGAGAAGTGGCTTCTAAGCACATGCATGGAGGAGGAAGCTAAGCAACGTTATCCTTTTTTTTCCCCTCTAAATGTGTTGACATCTCTAGGTTTTGGAAGTAGCATTTGAGTAGATGGATTTATAGGGAAACATGGTTTTTGAAAAATCATCTTCTTGTCAGTTTTGTGGGTTGTTTCCAATTTAAGTTCTTTCCTACTGTTAACTACTATAACGCCCTGTTCTGCTTCAAGAATAGTCATCAAAACGGAGTTTTTCTGTTCTGCCATGGGTAGAAAGACTAGCACAGCAGGACTGCTACAGAATTTGCCTTATTAACGCTAAAAGAGAAGGATAATGAGTAATAGAGAAAGGTCTTTTGGTATGTGTGACTATGGAAAACTGCACTGTTTGAAGTGATGTTGGGCTGACCGTGTCCTCCAGCAAACCCTGCCTGATAGCTGTACTCCCAGTACAGTTGGGTACCTGAAGGAACAGGTCAGGAAGGATTGCTATTGCCACAGCTAAGTTTTGTTTGGCAAGGTGCCATATTTGGGCTGCTAGGAAGAGCATTAATTTGTGTTTGCCATCACGGCAGAGAAAATAAACTCTCTTTAGGAAAAAGGTAGTGCTGAAGATTTGTGCTTGCTGGCAGAAAAGGGTAACAATACTTCAGTAGTGTCCCCTGAAAGTGAAATGTTATGGAGAATGAGCTATTTGTTCAAACATAGGGGGAACCATGTCCGTGGAGGCCATACCGTTTGCAGCTGAGCTGTGTTATTTGCCATGTGGGAAACTGAACTTATGGAAGGGAAGGGCTGCTGCTGCTGGAAAGAAAAGGTGTTTGACTGACCCTATGCTGGTCCTCATCCTGCTGCTTGGGAGTGTGTGAACAACTACTGCCAGGAGATTTCCCTGAATGGGATTCTGCAGTCTGGATTTTTCTAAGAATGAAAAGTATGAATGAGAAGACCATTGCGTTATATTTCAGTCAAAAAGAAAAAAAAAAAAAAGATTTAATTTTGGTGGCAGAGCTTGGAACGGTTTGCAGGGAGCATATAGTGTTGGCCACACTTTCACAGATGGAGAAACTGAGGTAAAATGTCATGTGAAAGGTCACCCAGCAGCAATTTAATTAATTACAGCCCATTTTTATTCTCATTTCTGCTTTGCAATGCTAGGATTACTCTTATAGCTTCTTTCTGGTCCGGATATGACACTGAATCACCTCACTGAAAAGAGGGAGCATGAGGCCTCCGTGGTGCCAGAGTCAGGAGGGACGGCAGTGTCAGGCCCTGGGACGAGCCCATGGGCTCTGCAGCCTCGTCCCCCACCCCTGGGGTCTGGTGGCTTGGTCTGTCAGCTCTGATCCTGCACAGCTGAGTAGCCTTGAGTCAGGCTGTGGAGAGAACTGTGAGGAGTCATGTCTGGTGCCTCAGCGGCTCTGAGCTGCCTTTAACCTCAGCCCCTCGCCGGCCCTCAGCCCTGTGCCCTGCCACCTCTCACCTTGCCTCGCCTCACCGACTGGACTCCCCAGCTTGACTGTGGACCTGCTTCCTCGCCGGGGACATGTTTCCTCACCATAGAGGTGCCTGGTGATGTCAGGAGGGTGGCTGACCTGCGTGGCATTCCCTGCTCCTCATGGCAGTGGACTGAGAGCCACAGGAAGCCGACCATCCTTGTGACACTGCCTGCCCTTGCAAACCCCTAGAAACATCTGAAAAACCTGGCAGTCTGGCCCCAAGAAACATAAAATGACCATTTTTAAACCTCTAGAACTTGAAGCCCAGCTGAACAGCGAGTTTGTGGTTGGTTGTGCTCCCTTGCCTCTTGACTTCATGCAGTTTGCTTCAGCTAGATTCATCTTCAGTGTTTAAACTTGTGTGGCTCCCCTGTGAGGGAAGGGTCGCTGAATGGGGCCTGCTGTGTCCTCTCAGAGGCTGGATCCCTCCTTCTCTCTCTGCCTGTGTATTACAAGGTATTTTTTTGCTTCATAGTAATAGCAATGAAGTTATCATGAGGTATAATTATGGTATATTTAAGAGTTATATCAATTAGAGTTTAACTTAAATTGGTTTCCAGGAGTTTGTGTGATATTAAGACAAAATTCAGATGCACACAAGGTTCCTTCATAAACATGTGTTATTTAAATTCTGCTTAAATTATTAACATTGATTCAGTTGGCCTCTTTATGTTTTTGCTGTAACTATGAGTAGCAAATAGGTTCCTCAAAGTGCAGCACTTCACCTGCCTCATGTTTCACATCCACTTGGTGCAGGTGTAGGTGACAACAGAAGGTTAAGGGCACAAGAGGTTTTGGTCCTAAATTTTCTCTTTGAAATTTCCTCTCAGCAAACCAAACCTGTCCCTTTACATACTGATGCAGTTGTTGGATACACTGTGTACACATATGTGAATTAATTTTGGGGGGTGAAATCCTCACCCCAGGGCATTCGCCCATGATGTCTGTAACTCTCACTTTTTATTTGCCAATATATTCACCTGGCTTTACCAGTTGCGTTTCTTTTTGGTCACATTCATATTTATAAGCAGTATCTTACTGTTATAGTATTTTTTTTTTTTTGTGCCTGCTGGAAAATCAAAGTAATCTACAAGGATTCCACAGTCTCCTCTCGTTTGCCTAGATGATCCTGAGGGTACTATGTGGCAGTTAGTAATTGCAAGTGGGATTTAAAGTTATCTGCAGATGCATAATTTTTGTCTTCAGTAGCCCCCCGGCACTCTCTCCAAGTTGTTACCAATTCATCTTTGCCAGTCTGTAATTGTGCCTTTGCTCTAGAGTCACAGGTATTTAGCTCACTGTGGAACAGGATGCAAAATAGAGTAATAAATAATATGATTTATATTTATTAGGTAGCATAAGTATGTTTTTACACTTGCGAGCTAAAAACTTAGTCATCCTCTTTAGGCTTTATTGTGATACATTAATACACAGATTCAGCAAAATGCAAAACTTAAGAGATGTGCTTAAGTGTTTTGCTGTATCTGAGTCTTATGTAATTGTATAAAACAACTTAGATTAAGGATGTGCTGAAGTGCTTTGCTGAAGCAAGGAGTAGCAGTGGTATAATACATGAACAATACAAAATTTTTGGAAAAGCCCAGCTAAAATGAGCAGAAATTTTCATAATCTCTAATTAAATTATACAGTTGTGTAGAAAATAGTTTTTTATCCAGGTAAAATCATATTAGTTCTTTGTGTGGTAAAGTGAAGACATGGACTTTTCTAGTATGACTAACAGCAAGAGACACTGTACCATCAGATTTAAAATGATCTGGATTTTAATTTATTAATTTACACTTTATGGATGCCCTGAATGAAACAGACACCATTTTTCATGATAGTAAACAGATTTCTCCTGGACTACAGCATACAAAACCAAAAACCTAAGAAGTGAAATAACAAGAGGTGAGTGGTAATACACAATGATTTTCATACGTGAATTTCTGTTCCACTTTTTTTCCAGCACAAATTTAAATTTAATTTTGATCAGACTTCAGGTCTGTATTGATATAAAGAGGCCCCCCTGTGTAGAGGCCTGGGCTGTGGGGCTGCGTGGTGTGCCTGGTGGAGGACCCACTCTACCAGGTGGTGCCAACGGTGGTGCTTGGGAAACCTCATGCCAGCTTTGTGCGAGCAGCTGGCACAGTCTAGATTGCATAAGCAGAGTTTAGTCAGACTGATATAGGAAACTTCTTGTGGGGGATATATAAAAATACTTGAGGTTCTGTCTATCCCTCTGTCTGGGACCAAAACAAGCCAACTGTGTCCTTTCTACTGCTGAGAGAAGGTGGTAGCATATTCAGTATGTATCAGTAGAAAATTCCTCACATTTTAAATGAGGTAAGTCTTCATATATTATAAATAAATTTCTATCATGGGCAAAAAAGTTTATGTAAGTATTGCACTATTTATAAAAATGTCTGGACAAAGCTCTACAATACATTTCCATCATATTTGTGTATTTGGGCTATATCTATGAAAGGGCATGGAGCCTGCAAACTTTCTCCTTTCTCTCCTCCAGATGTTGTCCTGCTTTGGCTCTACTTGGTGCTTCACAAACAGCAGCAAGTAACTCTCATAACTCGTAACTCTCCCATTTTTAGTTCCTTACTGTGTGTAACTGGGACCTTCTGTGTCTACTGGGTTTTTATGTTTTTAAATACTTATTTACTTTGCAGTAATAAAAGGGCATATCTGATGAGGTAGTTGGCATATTCCTTCTAATGCTCCTGAAAAAGAACCTGTATCTCAGATTTCAGACTACAGCAAATAACAGTTAAATTTAAATCCTTTTTGAAAGGTTTCCTTTTCAATGGCTTCTTTACTGATATGCTAATAACTGTTGTGGAGGACCAAATGATGAAGGGTGTCTTGATCACATAATATCATCACATTATTGGGCACCTGAGAATTGATTTGTCCCTGAATACCTCATAAATTAAAAATCTTTGAAACAGAGCATTCTTATGCATAAAACCAGTATATGACATAATACTATTGCATTATTTTTAAAATTCTTAATATAATATAACTTTCACTGATATTATGTAAACTGTACAGAAATAATCTCCTGGCATTTGCTTGGCATGACAGTCATCAATTCCTACACATTTATTTAAAATCTTATGTAGAAACAAAAAAGTATTTGTTTTACACAAGTTTGTTTTGGATATTTTGCCAGGGGAAAAAAGCAAGCTTTGCTTATACAGGCTGAAATAAAGTGTAAAATAAAATCTTCAAATCACTTCTTAGTTCACAGTAGTAGTGTGCAGTGGAATTACTCTGCCAAAAATGTTGGCATTGAGTTTAGTTACGTATTAAGCAGAAGTCTCTGGGTAAATAGTCCCATTAGAAACATACTGTGACCTCTGCTGCTGGGATTCAGGTATGTGAGAGAACTGTGCTTAGGAGCTTTACTAGTCATGTGGTCAGAATGATTTTCAATCACTTTGGTCATTGCTGGATTAAAATTGAGGCTGCAGAGATTAATGGTCTGTTGTTACTAATCCACTAAACCCCTGTTCCTAGATCTTTTAAATTGACTGAACCTATAGATTGTTAAATTACTGAGAGATATGGATTTGTAATGGTTTTAACTATCTTTCTTGATGTTTGCTGTTAGCAGTATCCTATTACCACTCTTTGAGAAAGTGATCTTGGCCGTTCTTGTATGGAAGTGAACTTCGTGGTTTTTTATTTATACTATTCTATAGCACAGTAAAAGCTGTATCATTTTAAAAAAATGTGGATGAAGAAAGCTTTACTATGTTTAGATATGAGCTGGCATTAGTAGAAGCTCAAATAAGAACAACAGAAATTAAATCTTGGTTTGACTTTGCTGTTACAAATGGTGGCCACTGTTCCTTACTGTCAAAACTGTCTGTCTGCCATTAACAGTGGTGATTGTTCCCTCAACTGGGTTTTACTGACATTTGAAGATGTGGCCAAAAGCAAAATAGCTGTTCAAGTTTTTGGGAAATTCTGTTTTCTAAACCAGTGCAGTATTTGGAGTATCAGGGCTCAGGGCTGTTCCCAGAGATCTAGCACAGTTAGACATAATTTCAGTACTTAATTTCAGTGCAGGTGTAAGAAGTCTTCCTCAGGTGAAAAACGATGCACAAAAAAGAAGAAGGAAAGAAATGAGGAAACAATTCATCCATCTACTGAGACATGAGGAAACTGTGGGCACACAGTGCAGTGGTTTGGGTTTCAGAAGGGATTGTAAACAAGATGCGTGAAGACAGTTTTAACAGGCCTCCATCAGTACAGTATGGGAGAGACAGGAGTGAGGGGAGAGGGAATAGCATGTGGAAGAAATCAGACTGTCATTGTGTCTGGGAAAGTTCTGGGGGCATTTAATCTGAGTGGATAGTTTTATATTAGGCAAGGAGAGGGAGGGAGTCTCTTACATATGTGTTTGGGCCCTATTTCCCACATCTGTGCTTAAGGTTGCAAATTGGAATTGTTTTGGCTTTCAAGTGTTTGTAATTTTGTGAAATACTCTTTTTAAAAGTGTAATTAAAAGAAGAAGAGTTTGATTTTGAGTTCTAGAAGAATGTAGAATATATTCTTTGAAAAATTATTTCCCCTGAGCAAAGGAGGCAAGTACCTGGTGCCTGCCAGATTGGTGTGGACACACGCAATGTCTGTATGACATACAGAAGAAGAAATTGGTTTTGATTGAATAAATAATGACAACAGTCTAGCTCTAAACAACTAGGTTTTGGTGTTTGTTTAAACTGCAATGTGACTATGTCTTTAATAGGAAACATGCCTGAGTTATCACCTAAGTATGTCTTGCTCTGAACGTGTTTCTGATTCCTGTTGTTATATGCTGAAAACAAGGAGAAATTTTTTGCTGTTGTGTTCACCACAGATGATGCAGAAAAGTCATAGGAAAGTATACTTTTGCATTTTAACTGCACTTGCTTTAATCTGCTTGGGAAAGGGGAGCAAGCTCTATTTGTAATTTGTATAAATTAATAACCCATTAAAATCATTGAAAAATAATGCATTTCTGAATTAAAAGGTCAGTATGTCATAAAATTTTATGATTATACAATTACTACAAATGTATTCTACATGATTATACTAACATGCAGCAAGGTAACATGGCTTTAACTTTATAATTGACTTAAACTCTGTCAGGGAATTCTAGTGATTAAAATAAACCCTTTATTTCATGCAACCATCTCTGTTTCTGAACCCCGGTGACTTGGCTTATTCTTTTGTCTTCTGGTTATCTCAGTAATAGTATGTCTTGATTAAGGACTGCAAAGAGCTTTTACATCTGTTCTTGTCACAAAGCTAAGGATAAAGAAGGCCGAAGATAACTAACTCATCATGCAAACTATGGACCTCCAGTTATTTCTTTCCCTCCAGGTTTAATATTGTGTTCAAATAAAACTGGGACTATGGAAGTAAACCCAAAGCATGTAAATGGATTTTTGGCAATTTCTTAAAGCTTTCTTGAGGAAGAAGAAAATACTAATGTAAGACTGAAATGTACATGACTGGATGAAAAAGATGAAGTTATTGTCCTGCCAGCTATTAGGAAATACAGTCCTTATCCTAGAGGGAATCAGAGTTCAGCATCTAAGTGAAAACAGAAGTCACACTTCCTGAGGTGAATAGATCCATGAGAATAGTTGTTGTGAAACTGAAATGAAAAAGTGACCTCTTTCTTATTTATGATACAAATACCTGATACCAGCTAAATACAAGTCCTGTCCTCAGGTCATGTTCTGTAGAAGACTAATTAGTGAGAATAGACAATAATGAAACTTGAACACAAGGGAGTTAAATGTTTACAGCTTCATAGATAAGCTTTGAAGCTTCACCCACATGTTGCAAGTGATTTAGACCTGGGTCTAAATTATAGGCTCACAGTAGGGTGGGAAACAGTCCCCTGATCTTTAGCTAGCACTTAGGCTGGCCATGGAGCAGTTCTTCCTACCTAAGCAGGTTCACATTGCAAACAAATGAAGCATTTGTTGAGTGGAGAGACAGACACCAGGCAGTTTCTCTGTATCTTTGTAATGCATTTGTGACTGCCTACTGAATGGCTTCACAAAGTTAAGCTGAATTGCCCAAGCTAGTGGCTGAAAATGTATTGTGCTGTCAGGCTTAGCTTTCTCTGTTTAGACACTTTAGGGACCAGGGGCTTGACTGTCCACTGTCTAGCATCCAAAGTAGTTAGTTATAACCCCAATGAGTAAGTGAGAAATACTACTCTGTAGCAGCTTTTACCTGCTTGGCTTGAGTATAAACTAACAAGCAGCCAGGTCCTGTATTTACATAAATCAGTGTAACTCAAGAGATCTGTTCTGGTTTGTTAGAGAAGGGAGCTAGTCCAGAGCTTGGGTACTGCAGGATCAGGTCCTGGGATGTGTCATTTTGGTGCATTTGGCTTTTGATCAGAAGTAATAAGCCCACTAGCTCTGTTAACCTGAATGTTTATTGCATGGTTCTAATCCAGGTTTAAGACTGACTTAAATATTTTAACAGTTGCAAAATAAACATGTAGTCTGCTCATTTTTGGGGATTTGTTTTTACAGCAATCATACACAGAGAACCCTATTATTGATGGTCCATTTTTTTAGAGCTTCTGCCATCTCTTGCACTCTTGGTATTGCTGTTTTTTTCTCAGTTGCTTTTAAAGGCAATATTAACAGATGGTAGGCATTGCTCATTAAATCTGCATCTACACCTCTCAAAGGACTGCAAAGATGTTGGGAAACAGACCATGTTACTGCAGTAAGCGCTTAGAAGCTTGGAACTTACTGTGTTATTCCTGAGCAGTTTTCACTGTCATTGTGTTTAGAGTGCTATAGCAGTAGAGTTACAAATACATCGGTGAAATATTTCTAATTTAGCCAAGTCCAGGTATGTGCCACTTCCTCACAGATTGGGTAAAATGTCTGTGTTTTTCATACTTGCTGTATTTGCACTTTGGTAGTGTCATAGTCAATAGCTCTTCCCTTTTATAAAAATGTCTTAATGCTGGACATTAAACCTATATATCTGTAACACTTAATTTCCCACCTCCCTTTACATGTGTCGCTTGAGGAACCTTTGCTTCTTCTTGAGATCCCTTTCTCTGTAATGCTTAGTACTTCTTTTTGTCCTGTCTGCAGTGATGACACTCTTTAAATAGATTAGATACATAGATGTTACTTTTAGGCTTTCTCAGCTTGAATGTATCTTTGTCTGAAGAGGCAGTGCTTTGATGTGTGAGTTGAAAGGGCATTGTGCCAGCGTGGAATTCACTTTCCGTATGTTTGAAATTGGTGGTAAGAGATGCAGAAATCCAACTAGCAGATAAGAATTCTCATTTTGGCTTCTTTATTACTCTGATTTGGAACTGATGGGATCTGACTAGCAATCCCAAACACATCAATATAGCCAGAAATAGGGCGCTCCCATCTTGTTTCTCTTAAGCTTTTCTTTTCTTTAGTAGTGTTGGATCAGAAAGGCTAAGTTGTTGTTGATTCCATGGTTCATGGAGGGTAGGATTTAGTTCACATTTCTTTCATAGTTGACCTGTGTTAGGGATAAGGAAGCTAAAAAGTGGATAGTACATTAAGCAGAAATGAGATCTACCCCTACCATTTTTACAGAAAGGAGCACTTCCATCGTACTGTGTTTGAGCTGGTCTAAATGGGCACAGTGAGGGGTGGAAATTCAGTAATCTCTCCTGGTATTTTGTATTTGCGTTTATGATTTTTCTGTTGGCTAGGGATATTTTATGTTCTAAAAGCGAAGTCTAAATAAAAAGTGATTTTAAATAAATCAGTTTCAATAAAGGGCCACAAAAAGCTGTATAGGCACTCCTAGGATGAAATTAACCTGGTCTGTATTAATTTAGATTGTGTATTTGGAAGAGGCTAAAGTGCATCCAGTAAATTCAGTTTAAATTAATCCAATACAATTTCTGAGCATAGACAAGAAGATTGCCTGCCTTACATCCACATTTTTCCCCTGTGATTTACAAGAGGCAAATGTTATGGAGATTTGCAAAATGAAGGGGCCATGTAAAGTAGCATCAAGAAAGTAACAGATTTTTTTTAAGTTCCCAACTTAAGAAAATGAAAAGAATGGAACAGTCAAGAGTGGGACATGTTCCTTCATGTACAATTAATAGAAAGTGGTGTGCCTAAGCATGAAAACATGTCATTGTGTTAATCATCAACATGCCAGTGATACTGTATTTGTCAGTAGCACAATAGGACTAATCCTGACCTATAAAGGTGCAAGACAGTAAATTTATCAGCGCTCCATAATCTAAGTGGTACAAATGAGAACTGAAGCTCCTTCAATGAGTAACTGGAAGACTTAAGCTGTGCTTAGTTCTTCTAGAAGTCTTGCTTCTGATCCCATTAAAACTGCTGAAGGTTTCACCACTAATTTTCGCTCTACCAAAATGGGACTGCAGAGACAGCAAGTGACTTTCACCCTAAGATATTTCAAAGCTTAGGCAATTTGAGGTCATTCACTTTCTTTCCTAAGGCTAATTTCCTTTTCCCCTTCACCCCTGTCATTGCTTGCACCCATTTCTTAGTTCTGAGTTAGGAGAGAAAAAGGACAGGAGTAGACCAGTAACGGGGATAAAGAGTATTTGGTTGCGAGAGGTGGAATAAAAGAAGAGGGGGAGAGTAGATAAAAGAATGAGGATATGGACGAACAAGGAGGATGCTGGCAATGGAAGATAGCACTGAGATTGGGTGTTTCATAGTGCACTTTGCCAGAAACAGGTGAGAAGGAGCACTGATGACAGTCCATTTTCCTAGCTGCTTTTGGTTTTGGTCCTAAATAGATAGGAATCAGGTTGGTAGCTTCCATAGGAACAAGATCATCTTTTTTCCTGAAGAATCGCAGAGATACATATAGAGGGAGCTTGACTGTTCAGTCATCAAATCTTGGTGGGTTTTTTTTAAACCCTTAACTTAGAGCACAGAAACTGTCAGAAGCCTTGAAGACAAAATAGTTAATAACTTAAATGCTGAAGTTCTTCACTACGTAGCTGTTGACCTTTGAGGAGTCTGACTGCTTACTGAGATTATTTCATTAGTATTTGCACATTGACTTCCTGCCAGAAAGTCAATCTGCTTTTCCTTTGCATGGTTTTGTTATTTTGAAGGTCTTCAGCTGCAGAACAAAATCCACTATGTAACAAAGATCTGGCAGAGTTGGAAGCTTTCCAGTAAAAGCCTTCCCAGGTTAAACTCTGGTGACACTGAAATATTACAAGTGTTTCATGTGGCCTCCTTTCCCTTGTGCCTTACCTAACATAGCTGTTCCTGAAGAAGGGCAACAGTTAGTTTTAGTTCCCACTGCCCCAAGAGGATGTTCTACTTGTTATTTACAGGATGGAATTTATACATCATTCAAACTCAGGACTTGGACTTTGCTTTTGTTCTTTTTACCAGCCTCAAAGCATTTTTTTTAAAAGGTGTTTATGATGAGCTTAATGATCCCGCTCGTAGAGTTGATTAGTTATGATGTAAATGACAGTATGGATCTCATATCATGTTTAGGTGCTTAGCATTTCTGCATTGTTGAAGACACTTATACAAACTGTCTAAAATAACATGTAAATATCACAATGAAAAAAGCATATGGAGAGGCTGTATCAGAAAGGGCTGACTCAAAAGCAGATTAAAAAGGAGGAAGAGGGATATACACCATTTATTCTTTTTTCTCTTCCCCTAATTTCCTCTTGAAAAGGGAGGTCAAAATGTCACCTGAAAAAGCTGGATGGAGCTGGCCACTTTCTATAGGCAGTTAAAGATGTCTGAACTATGAATGTCCTATTTATTGAGCATACAGGGCTGAGATCAAATTTTTTATGATAGACAGAAATTGGTGAGCCTGTCAAATACTTAGAGCCTGGAGGATGAAGGTATGTTTTATACCTTATCATTAGACTTTGAGTTCTATCCTTTCGTGTATTGGCAAGGCCTGCATTTCGCAAGGGATAGACTAAATTAATTCTCATGTTCCAGTCCAGTGGAGTAAACAAACAGCTACATTCTGCAAATGTTGCAGATTCAGGATCAGTTTCAAGGAGAGCCCAATTAGAAGCATATGAAGGCAGCCTGGCCTGTCTTCCTGGGATAGGGCATGCATGACCGTAGGTATTCATCTAGTGCCTGACAGGATGAAGCTCTCCTCCTAATTGGAGCTTTTGGATGCTACTCCAACCTAAATTATATTGTGCATAGTAAGTCAGCACAGCTCCACTGATCTTGCTAAATATACATCTGACTTGCAGTAGCTGTAGGCTGTCTCTTCCTAGAGATGAGAGCTGTGGGCCTTATTTTGCTCCACAGGTAGTAAGGGAACTTGAAGTGTGAGAAGCCATTATTATTATTCTCAGTTATTCCCAGGTTAATACAGCGGAACCTCTGGCTCAGGAGATTCCTAAACCTCTAGGTGTAATGGCTGGAAGGTTTTAGATGAAGGTTCTCTCTTTGCTGCCTGTTTTTGTGTTCTTTTTTCCAACACTTTTGCTGCTGACTATTGCTGCTGATCAGCAGTTTCCAAATTTGTTTGCCCCTGCATCCAGGGTATGGGATAATGGGGGATGGAGCAGCTCTGAGAATCCTTTGCCAGAGAAGGAATGAGAATGTGAAAGATCTGGAACAAGAAGTGTCCATGGGTGTTAGGAGCTTAGAGCTTAACCACTGCTTCATAGTCTTCCCCCACTGGTATTACTTTCTTCCAGGACCTTTGCTAAAAAGCAGGGACTCAGCTCAATACTTGTGGCCCCTGGTTCTGTCCTTGCTGAGTGTAGTGCCTGCCCCTTTCCTCAAATTTCTTTTACTGCCGCAACTGCTAGTGCAGGTGCTCGCTTCCTCAGGCATATCCCCTTTCCTACTCCCAGAAGCTCTTCAGTAACCCACTCTTAAAGGAAGCACTCATGTCTCATCTGCTGGGTTCTTCCCAGGTTGTTTGATCTGATCTGCTGTTGTTCTTTCATATAAATTACATTCACATTTATTATGGTTGCAAATATTATGCAATTTGTACACAGATGTATACCACATCACACACATACATATATTTGCATATGTAAGTGTGATAAAAATGGAGTCAGCATCTGAGAGAAACAGATTTCCTTGATAAGCTTGAAATAAGTTACAAAGCCTACATCTTTATCCAATGAAGCGCTCTGGGCTGGATTTTGGTATCTGCTATAACTGGGACTGACTGGCTGGGTGAAGACAGCTGTGCTAGGTGCTGGGGTGGGAAGATAAGCAGACAGTTGGTGTGGAGGAGATTGCACCCAAATGAGGTGCTGTGGAATGGTGGAGGCAGAGAGAGAAAGAGAGGAGAAAATTAGGTCTGAGAGCCAGTTAGGTATGGGAAAAAGAGAGGAAAGACCTAACCTCGTAATCACTTTGGTAGGTACAAGAATTGTGTCAATTAGTAGAATTTTTTTTTCTGTTTTATTAAAAAATAAGAGTAGGGGAGAGCCAAGTGAGGAATTAATACACACTCACAATCTAAAGTTATCTTAACACTTTAGCAATACCAGAAGCATGATTGCCTGTGCAAGGGTTGTGTGGGAAAAGACACTAATTTAGCACATTCGCGTTTTATGGCAGAGGTTGTGGGACACAGTGAATAGAGGGGGTTGCAGGAAGAGGAAAAGATAGTCACAAACAAATTTAAGGCTTCTCTAGAGAACAGAATTTTATCACTGTCTCTGCCAGAATTTGTGTTGCTTGGCAACACACTTTAATCAAACTTTTCAAGCGTGGTCACTAGTTGTATGTTTCTTGTTTCCCCCGAGGCCTGATTTGCAGAAGAGCTGAGCAGTTACAGCTAAAACAGGTCAATGGGAGAAATGTTTTGTATGTATCAAATACTCTGCAAGTCTAAGTACTGTAAAAATTGTACGCTGGGGCTACAAATTGGCTAATAAAAGCTAGAGAATATCTTTCTCTGACTCTGGCATTCATTTGCATGTTTGTAGAAAAGGGATCCCACCTTTTGCGATCTTCACAGAAGGAAGCAATGCCCAGAGATATCATAGCTTTGTAATGACAGCAGTCCTCTCATCTACTGTGGCTTAGAGTGAAGTTTGGAAACCTTTTCCTTCCTAAAGTCCAGACAGATCTTTCTGATATCTTTTTGAGGGGGAAGAGCAAATATTATTCTTATCATATTAATCTTATTTTTGTCACAGGATAATGCTAATGTGACTGTGGGCCATATGTAATGAGGTGGCTGGCGTCATCCAGCCCCTAAAGTGCTTCTTAGTCTCTGTATTGATGATCACAGGCCATCTAGCTCTTCTACTGCATGGAAGACTAGTAAAGAATTTCTATATTAGCCTTTTATAAAAGGATACAAGCATGTGTAGGAGGTAAGTAAAACATGTCATGTTTTAATCCATTAGGACTGATGGTGGTTCTTAATTCAAAGCCTAGAGAAATATAATTTATTTAAACAGTACTTTCTATAGTACCTTTTACTCAAATATCTCAAAATGTTTTTCACTAATTGTTATACAGAAATAAAGAGATGCTGCTGCTCAGTGTGTAGAACCCTCTTTGGGTAGGTCAAAGACAGCTGACTCATAGCTCACTGCCAAATCAGAATAGTAGGGCTTTGCACTGCATTTCAGAGAGATAATTGCCCAGACTAACTATAAAGCAATGAAAAAGCTGCCTTGAGGTTCTTGAGGCTTCCAGGTCCAAATCTTGTATCATTCTTAATGCAGATTTATGTGAGGCAGGGTGGCTTACACATAGTTGATACTGAAAATTGAAATAGTGTAAAATGATGCCAGTTTTTTACTACGTTACTTAAACCCAATGCAAATGTCTGGGTTAGCATTTTAAGTGGATTCTGGCCTCATTTATGTTGATTTATGGTTGAAATTGTATTTACAGTTGTGACACTAACCTGACTAGTACCATACTAGTTTCTATTGACTGACTTCACGTGAACTGATGGAGCCTTTGGGTTTGCAGATAAGACTTTGACTTCTTTGGGAAACAGTGCCAGGGAGAAGGGTAGGGGATGTTAGATGAAAAAGCAGCAGCTTTAATACAAAATGCCTGTTCAGGGTGATTATTGTCCTACGGATATAGGCCAGTGTATGTCCCTCATGTCACTTAGTACTGCCAACCTCACTTCACCGCAGCACTTGTGCACATGATGCCATGCTAAATTCAAAAACGTGGCTGAATGCAGATGGAAGGAAAGTAGTGCTGTTGTTTAAGCAGGCATTTGGAGTTTAGGGTTTAATATTTTCCTTAGTTAGTCTGTCTTTAGCATTTCTTCGCAGTTTTTTTTAAACCTGGCATGAATGAAAAGTTGTTCTGGGTAGAAGAGAAAGATTGGCACTTAAGATCAGAGGTGACATGATTTCACAATTGTTGTGCTTTTTGAGGCAGTTACAATTTGCTAAGCTTCTGGATCACCTTGACACTCAAATTACAGCAGTGCTATCTGTGGATTACTGCTGTGTTTAATAGCAATGAAATTGTTAATGCCTAACATTTTAATGTGTACTTAGACTCTGATCTGTGACAAGTCTATAATTGTGTATTGAAAATTCTTTAAAGATATATGATGAAAAGTGATTAGTGATCACTTTTAGATTATTAAGTTCCAAAATGGAATTCCTAGTCTTTTGGGGTTTTGTTTGGTTTAATACTCAGTAATGTAGCTTGATAGTCCACAAAACCTTACTTTTTTTTTTTACTCTTTGATGTAGAATAGCTACCAAAAGAATTAAAGGAGAGAAAATGGTGATGTCCTTATGTGGTAAAGATACAGTTTGCTAAATGCCAAAGTGTCATTTTATTCATGCCAAATTCACCAAAAAGTTTTGCAATTGAATTAATTAAATACCACACAAAGGAGAAAATTCGTTCTTTTCATATGAGCTATTTCTGGGGTAGGGGAGAGGGAAGGGAGTAGATCTCCTTTCAACTCAAATCCAACCTGTTGTTATCCCTACAAAGACTGTTAGAATGAATATTGCCCTACGACTGCTAGGATAAATACTGAGACTTACTGGATTGTCTTTGAACAAAAGCATATTAGAAAGCATGAACCCAAAATTGATTATTCTTGTTTGAGTAGGCTTCTGGTTTTTTGGAAGTAAACAAATCTTACTAACTTCCTTAATATCAGAGATGGTTGTTTTGTTTACTGTCCTTTTGTTTACTGTACTTTCCCACGCACTCAGGCTGCTTTCTAATGGCAGGAAATAATGAGAAGAAATGGTGAGTGTTTGTAAAGTAGATATTAGGTGAACCTGCTAATGGCATAGCCCTGTGTCTAACCGGCTGAGCTGTGCAGCAATAGTATAAGTCCAGTGTTGCATTCTTCACATCTACCTTGGGTTACAGTTGAGGAAATCATGGTTAAAGAAATCCATACTCAAAAAGAAAGACTGTGATACAGATGGGTCACAAAAAACTTGTGTTTGTTTTGGAACCATATTCAGTGCATCTTTGAAGTCATCAGAATATTTCCTATCAGTGTAAATGTTTTAGAATGCGCCTGGTGTAAGCTGCTATGAGAGCACCATTTATCAAAATGTTGTGTTCTGCGGAGTGCTCTGTCGGTCTTGTTAAATGTTATTAATCTTCACTTGTACAAGAAAACTCTTTGAGTTACATGGACTGTTTGCATTACTAAGAGTTATAGACTCAAGCTCCTTATCTATGATGATGTACCAATAAGAAGACCATAAACATGCATGAATTTGAGAACCAGGAAGTGAAGGCAGCACATGGTCAAACATTGCAAAGTGGAGACACATACAGAAAGGATTTGGGCTAGAGTCTAAATGTCAGTAAAATAGTTTGAAGCAGGTGCAACCATGGTTAAACTCTTTGTTCTCCAGCTAAATAATGGGGTCTTTCAAGTTCTTGAATAGAGGTGATCTTCTGTATTTTGTATTGTTTCTAGCATACGACCTCTACAACTTTTTGGTGCTGCAGAAAGTACAGAAAAATAGATAAGAGCAGTCTTATCAACATATTGCTGCACAAAGTTGTGTTGGGGAAAAAACAAACAGATGCCACATACACAGTACCATAAGGATTTAAGAAAACACATGATTCCTTTTAGGTATGTGGCTGGATCAACTCCAAGCATGTGTGGATGGGTGGGGATCAGCCTGACTAACATTAAGTTGGCATCTTCTGGTACTGAGCTTAGTTTCCTGCATAGCTGAGTGAAAACCTGGCATTGCAGCATGCCAGCTGCAGTGAACCTGGCCTGGTATGGAGTTGAAAACTGGCTAAAGGACCCTGGTGTAAGATCCTTTCCATGCATCCAGTTCCATTACCCAATTTTGACCCTAAGCCCGACTAACAGGGCTCAAAACCAAGTTTACAGAGTCAGTACTATTGTTCATTGCATAATTGTATGGTCACCCAGCCAGATATGGTGGACTTTGTTTTGTGTGCATTATTCATCAGCCCTCACTGGGTTTCCCTGGTGCTTAGCGTAGACTTTCATGAACAGCTGGGCGGGCATTTATGTGAAGGGGAGAACTAAATGTGCAGAATTCAGTCAGTTTCTCCTGGCTACTACTATGATAATTTGAATGTCTGTGGGACTAATGTCAAACTTTGGTTGTTGGTTGTTTTTTGACACAAACAAAAGTTTGTTTGCTTATATTAATTTCAGTATTCAAAATATTTTTTAAAAAAAACCTGATAATCTCCTAGACTATATTGCCTAGCATTTGTGAGGTTATTTCAAGTGGGTTTAGAGTTTATAGAAAAGCTCAGATGTTATGCATAAAATTCAGTGTGTTCCAGTGGGAAGATCAAAGGACTGGAAGTAACTTACTTCCTGCAGAGTCTGACTTCTCCCATCAGCATCCTCACCGACTTCTGCCTTTCCACCCACTCCTTGTCTGCTTGTGCTCCTCATGACCCAGACACAAACCACTACTGTGTACTGTAGCTAGTATGACCGGCTGAGGGACAGAGCAGTCTGTATCTGCTTGGATATATATGCCATGTGTGACTTCAGGCAAATCATAGTAAAGGAAATGGCAAGTCAGTTGTCAGCAGAATGTGGTTGATACTTTCCTTTCAGGACTGCAGATACTTTGAAGGGGGCAGTCTGGTTGGCCATGACTTTTTCATCTGTACCTGCAACCCCTTCTGCATACATAAATCAAAGGCTTAAGTGGCAAAGGCTGAAATACAGGGAAGGAGCCAGGTACAGCACACAAGGACGTGATTTTTGTTAGAGGCTGTGTTTATGGAATAGATCTTTATGGAGTAGATCTATAGGTCCGCATATCCCACTGTTCTCTGTTCCCACTACAGTGCTCAGCATATGTGGAAGACTCAGCAGTTATTCATTTGTGGATAATCAGGGATGGGATGTCTGTGTCTCCAGGGTATGTAGTGTGTTCTTCAGGCAGCTGCACAGCAATGAATTTGCCAGAGTTATCCTGAATCATTCTTTGAACATTCACTGATCAAAATTGAATACAATAAGAATCTTAACTGAAAGAAACAAAGCTTCTCTGACTTGGCCTGAATTCAAGGACATTTCCCTCTATTTCTGATATTTTGAAAGCTGGTATACCGGGGTCTTGGGCTTACTGCTGTTGGAGTATATTACTTTGTACTATTGCCCTGTGGTTCTGTTTTTTTCTGTTGAATATCTAAGCATATCGATAGATGGACAACTGTTTAGCATTTTTATAAATTAAACGATATGGGCAATGAGTATTACTAAGGGACAGGTTTTTCTGTACTGCTGTCATGTTCAGTAGTTCACACAATAGTTGGTAGGCAGCTAGTCTTTATGGCTAAGCTACTGGAATAAACCTAGCTGCAGGTCTCCAGATGTTCTGCCCCATAGTGTGCAGGAGGCAAGGCTGTCCAGCTCCTAGGATTTCTTTTATTTTTTTCAGTCAATGTCTCAGCCAAAGATGGAACATTGAACAATAAAAAGGGCTACCAGAGAAGTAGACCTTAAGGAGTCTTTAGAATAGAGGTAAATATAAATAAAATATGGAAGAAACCTGGGCAACAGGTGAAATGCTGTCTGGTTTTCAAAGGACACTGCTCTGCTTTAGATATGCCAGACTGATAAGAAGGGCAACATACACATTTAAAATCTACAACTTCCATTTCCAGTCTTGGGTTGGTTTTGACCTCACTAAAAAAAATTTCTTTCCTCTTGATAAAGGCAAGAATTAAATTTTGTCTGAAACTTCTGTGGATTTTGACTTGGAAGAAACAGGACCACACAGATGAAAAGAAGGAAAGCTAGGAAGTCCCTGATGAAATCTTCGCAGTTGCCTATTGCTCCATACAGTTCCCTTGAACTAAATAAATTTTTTAATTTCTTACCTTTGGTGGTTTTTTAATTTTTCTTTTATCTGTGTCCAAAGTCTCATCTCTCAAAAGACAGGGAGAGCAAGCTATGAACAACAGATACCCAGTGAAGGTGGTTTTTTTTCTAACTTGGAATTTCTGCATCAATAATTTAGAAAGTGATTAAAATTCTAGAACAGCAAAATGAAGCAGGTGCATGCATCACAGCCAGTGTGAAATGTCTTCCATCTTAACTTCAAAACTGAACAAGAGAGAGGAGAGAAGCATATCTGTATCACTGCTTTTGACTAAAGGCTAAAGAAATGGCTGAGAAGGATGAATAGAGGACACCTTTGCAAGGACCAAGAAGCCAAGAAATTTAGTAGGGTTCAGAAGGATAAGCTGCTCTCTAGAGTCACCCAAGGTAGACAGAGCTGCATCATTTCTAGACAAGAATATTGTTGGTTGGGATAGGAATAACAGAATAGCAGCAGAGTGCCAGAATAGCACTGCTGTCTCAGGAATCAGTCCAGAGAGGGGGAAGGGTATGACTTCTTCCAGGATCAGTGGATAAACACAACTATGGACAGATGGATGATAGAAGTAATCTCTGAGGGATATTCCACAGAACTGCAGGGAAGCAAAAATGGTGGGGGGAGCATGGAGAGTGATTTGTCTCTTGTCAAGATTTGGAACATGACAAAGTAATAAAAAAACCTTAAAGTTCTTCCCAGCTTCACCTGACAAGTGGGATGAACAAACAGCGCTTCCAAACTAGTAAAATTTTTAGGGATGTCTTTTGAAAACAGTCCAAAATAAACCAGTGAAAGCTCTGTGTTCAGGTATTTATATGGCTGTCATCACTGTAATATCTCAGCAGTAACTAATGAATTGGAATACTGATGTAATACAACATGGCTGGTAACTGAGATGAATAAGACATGTTCTTTTCTTATCTGTCTTGTCTTATCCTGGCAGCTGATCTGACTAGAATGATTTTTCCCTCTTGCTGCTCCTCAGTTCCTCCACTGCAGTTCAACTTTTCTGCAATTATTTCCCATCTCTAATTTTAGAAGTCTGAAAAACCAGCTGATTTTCTTCACTTTTTCCAGGTTTGAATAACCTTTCACCTTAACATTGATGGTTACTTGGAATAAGCAGGTAGTAGTGAAATATATGTACTCCATTTTATTCATAGGGGTTGACTCTTCATCATTTGTGTTACAAGGACGTAAGTGGATTGAGGTGTCAATAAGACTACTTCATTTTCTCTCTACTTCCCTAAGCTGCCTCTTGCGTTGTAAATTAAATTTATGCAAAGTAAGTTAATGCTGGCAATTTGTTTGTCTTGTGGCCAGTTTAATACTAATGGGATTCTAAGCCGTGCACTTTGTTTTATTAAATGATTTGGGGTTCATTAATGATGTAGTGTATAAGTATGTGTCACTTTGCAACCTTGGATAGCTTTTTATGATGCAGGGCCAGAGACTCTGCTTGCTTTTTGGGGACTCCAAGAATCATTTCTTTTTGGGAGTTGCTCTAATGTGCCCCAGCTATCTCAGAAACAAATAATCCTTCTTTAGTCCCTTTTCTTGCCTCCAGCAATATACACTTATTTTCCACAGTTCTTCCAGGAATGTGAGTGAAGGAAACGTATATAAAAACCCTGTATTGTTAGCATGGACCTTGGAATTTTTGGTAGCCAATGGCATCTCATTGTTTGGTAGCACACAGAAACAAACCCAATGATCCTTACCCTTTTTGGCAGTTTAAAGGGAATTTAATGAGCTCATTGCTATTTAAGATTCTTCTATACTTGCCATGTATAATAATGGGAATATGCATAAACTGGCCTCTTTCGAAAATGTGCATGATGTAGAAACATTATTTTGAGCAAGTCAAGATCTGCTTTAGTCTGAAACAATACTTTATGTTGAAAAATATATCACAATCCTGTTAACAACTCTGAAAGTACTGCTGCTTACTGAAAGAAAGGCTGTCACTTATCAATTCAGAAAAAATAGCTACAAAGTTGTTTTTTCCTCCCATTCTGTTAAGAAATATCTAGTAACCAAGAACCAACTATTGCTAAGAAACTGATAAACTGCAAAAAAAAAGTGGTGATGGTAAAGAGCACTTGCAATAAAGCCACATTATGATAGGTTCAATTTTCTGTCATGAGGCCTCTGCCTGAAGTGGATCCATATCTTGGCTTATCCTCTGACATTAGATTTCTGCTTGATGCTAGCAAAGCTGTTATTACGTGGCCAGAAAAATATTTTTTTGACTTTGTGATCTCAGAACGCGCCAGGACATAAGGTTTAAGTGCTGAGGATTTAGGTAGTCCAGTGAGCTGTGAGATGATCTGGATTAGTGCCCTGACTGTCAACCCCAGGATGACTAGAAATCTAGGTCTCTGAATCCAATTCAGTATAATCAAAATAATTTTGCCTCCCCATTGCCATTAGCTTTTGAATGACCTTGTGCTGTTCGTTGTGATTGGGTTTGTTTATATGTAGCTATGTTAGCCAGGAGACAATGACTCTTCTTGTCTCGGGAACGTGCATCCTTTTGTGTTGACTGAATTTAGAGTAATATATGTACAAGACCTATAGATTGCCATTCATAGTTCTGCTGAGTTTTCAAGAGAGATTGAAGGCAGCCTTCTTCCCTCTTTTTCAGGTATGTCCCTTTGTTAAGGTTGTGGAAAATGCTCATAATAATATTGCTTAAGCATTATGAATTCTCTGCATATGGTGTAGCTCTTCAGAATGTTTCCATATCACGTCCTGGACCGCAAGTTTTTGTGTGCTGTAGAATTCTGTGGGATTTGAGGCTGCTGTGTATTTTGTAGGATCAAGCACCTAATATTGATGCCGTGCCATTAGTCTTGAGGTTAATTGGAAGACCTTTCTTTTTTTCCCCTTGAGTTTGCCTAAGCAGTGATAAATACTTAAATTCTGGGCACAGCTCCTTCAGGGGAAGACTGCTGAAGAAATAATTTCTCTTTCCTGGAGCCAAAGATTTGGGAAAAGAAACAAAAAAAATCTGCCTCTGGCAGCTAACAGGACAGTCCCCAACTGTTTGTGCTATTACTGATTGGTAACTTTCTGTCCAGAGAGTACAGAGAGCAACTAGGGTCAGAAACCCGATGAGATGTCAATATCATATGTGCTTCTGAGGAAGGAACTTAGTGGTTTCCTTTTAAAGGAAGCCCTATTAATTTAGCATTAATAATGTATTGAACTTTAAAGGCTCAAGGATATTGAGGCCATTTCTTTGAAGTTGCTGAGTGTCCCCAAACCGCATAGAAATTAATGGGAGTGGAGGGCATGCAGTGCGATGAAAAGTAAGAGCTATTCTGAAGTTAATATCAGAAGATATCTTGCTGCTTCTTACTCATTATTTTATAGAGCTCTTCAGACTTTATATCTAGACATGATTAAACAACTCATTGGAGAGGAACTACCCCATCTAACACAACACAGAGTAGACTATTGTGTATGCTGGCACTCCTGGCGGAGACCCTGGAAAACACTGAGACAGCCAAATTGTATTAATGTGGTTTAGGACTCATGAAATCCTAAGCATGCCGTCAGTGACTGAGATGAAAGGTGCTGAGTCTCTGGTGTTACCCTTTGAATTTCCCACACTGCTTGCAAACAGTATTATGTTCTAATTGCTGAGATACAGCTATGTATTTTTCTCCTGCATTAATTTAATTGCTTTGATTTCTTGCAGTAGATCAGCTTTGATGCAATTTTGACACTTATGCCAGAGAAGGAAAAGAACTGTACGCCATTCAAAAGTAGTGTGAATCCCATAGATAGGTATGGGGTCTGAGGAAGCACAAGCTCACATCCCTAGTCGGTAGTAATTTGTAGGTAGAACCTTCAGCATTCTTTCATATTAAACAAAGCTGCTCAGATTTCCCAGACAGCATAGAGAGCTATATAGAAGTTCCCCGTCTCAGTCGTTTCAGAAATTAAATTCTGCTGAAGAAGAAATTATGGGAAAAGTATTATTTTAAAAATTGAAACAAATAACATTAAGTGTAACACTGCCTTAGTATTCCAGCCATGTTAGCCAACAAAATACTCAGAGAGAGTGAACATCCTGTCTTTTACATTATGTGGTCTAACTCTTGTACACGTGTGTTAGTCACATTAAAAGGACAGCAGCTTTATAGGGACGTTTGATGTTCTACAAATTGAGTTAGGAACAGTATGCAGAGTTTCATGTTAAATTGGGTGCAGTGACATAAAGTAATTCACCCTGCAGTGCAATCCATCATTTACATTGTTGTACTTAGGTGCTCAGGGAAGAGTGAGTCAAAATGGTTTTAACTTTTTCTGACTAAAAGCTTTAGATACAGCCCATGGTTTTGCTCATTTATATTAGAACAATTGCATGATTGGGCATATATGCTTTATGGAAAAGTGCTTATTACAAGTTGGGACCCACTACCCAAAAGCATATATTTATACAGCTTCCTTTAACAGCTTGGTATAGCATGCAGCTACCTAGCATGTTCATCTCATGTTCTTCACAAACACTATTGGGAAAGACTCCTGCCTTCACATAAGCTTATTTAAACTGTTTTGATAGTATTCAGAGGTCAGAAAGCAGGGAAGTTGTTAACTAATTATATTTCTATCTTTTCTTGAACAGTGGCCTGATAACTGGCATTACAAGCTTGTTTTTACAGGTAAATGAATGTAAATGCACAGTCACCTGCAAGATCAATAGCAGAGGAAGAAATGATGTTCTGGAGTCCTGCCTGCCCTGTGCAGTGGCCTTTAGACTGGCTATCCCTTGCCTTTTCCCCTTTCCTCATCTTCTAAGATTTGAAATTCTTTAGTGAGAAGGTTCACTGGAAGGGATGACAATAGTAGCTGCACAAGATCCTTCTCTTTGCTGAACAGAGCTGGGCTTATACACACTTTTTACTTTCTGCAAACTGAGCTATTCCTAGATACCACCAAAGTCTTGCAGAGTTCTGGTGAGAGAGTGCTGTAAGCAGAATGTGTCCTAACAGGGGCTTACTTACTTGTAAACATCATAGTTTATGGTGCCTCAAGCAACATTTAGTGACTCTGGACACTCGGTGACTCTCATCAAAAGCCAACTGCATAGGGACAGTAGATGCAGCAGTTAGCTGTGTGGCAATGCTGTATCACATTTTTTGGTATGGCTACATGCATACGTATGAGTCTGCTTGTATGAAATGTCACCCTTTGGCCTAGGTTTTTAATTGGAATCTTATCAGAAGACAAAATTACAATAAATAGAAAATACACTGAATAGTCAAGTCTCTGTGCCATAGCAGAGTTCCCAGGATAGTGCCTTACTTTTGCCCTCAGACTTGATAAAAACAGGTCACGTCTGTTTTGCTTGTGTTGAATACTGTTTGGAATTCACAACAGCAGTGAGAGCTTTTACACATGGGGATGGTGAAAGAAGGATTTATGGAATTGGAAAGTATTAACTTAATGAAAGAGCATTTGCATGTTTTGTGAGCAAAACGTTACCCAAAAAAAAAAAAAAATCTGGCATAGCTTATGAAAGCATTTTATTTATTGATCCCTTTATAATCCTTTGTTTTCTTTTTCCTCCCTCGTTGTATGGTGATGCATACAATGTAGGCTGTAGTATTCATAAGCAGGCTAACCTTTCTTGTTCTGTAACTATTCACTTATAAATGATGTTTTATATAGTGTCTGAAGTGTGAGTTGTTAGGTTCTTTTAATATTAAAAGGCTGCATAAAAACATAAAGCACAAATACAGGCTGGGCGGAGAATGGATCGAAAGCCGCCCTGAGGAAAAGGATTTAGGGATGCTGGTGGATGGAAAACTGACTATGAGCCAGCAATGTGCACTCGCAGCCCAGAAAGCCAACCATACCCTGGGCTGCATCAAGAGAAGTGTGGCCAGCAGGTCAAGGGAGGGGATTGTCCCCCTCTACTCTGCTCTCAAGAGACCCCCCCTGCAGTGCTGCCTTCAGCTCTGGGGCCCCCAGTGTAAGAAACACATGGGCCTGTTGGAGCAAGTCCAGAGGAGGCCACGAGGATGATGAGGGGGCTGGAGCACCTCCCCTGTGAGGACAGGCTGAGAGAGTTGAGCCAAGAAAGGAGAAGGCTCTGGGGAGACCTTAGAGTGGCCTTCCAGTACTTAAAGGGGGCTACAGGAAAGGTGAGGAGGGACTCTTTATCAGGGGGTGTAGGGATAGGATGAGGGGTAACAGTTTTAAACTGAAAGAGAGTCAATTTAGATTAGATATAAGGAAGAAATTCTTTCCTGTGAGGGTGGTGAGACACTGGCACAGGTTGCCCAGAGAAGCTGTGGCTGCCCCCTCCCTGGAAGGGTTCAAGGCCAGGTTGGACGGGGCTTTGAGCAACCTGGGCTAGTGGAAGGTGTCCCTGCCCATGGCAGGGGGGTTGGCACTAGATGATCTTTAAGGTCCCTTTCAACCTGAACCCATTCTAGGATTCTATGATCTTAAATAATAGCTGCAATTATGTACAGACTTGTTTTAAACAAACGAAGCATTAATTATAGAGGGCTGAATCTTCAGCTAATTGCATCTGCTTAGTTCCCCTGCGGTCAAGTCCACTTTATACATGTGCATTCCATTTGCTTTAAGAGGCATTTGTTGGTGTGAGCCAAAAGCTGGTACTTGTATGACTGAAGATGTTGAAACTGATTTTTTTAGATTAAGTCTGTGTTCCCTCCAAAATCTAGGCAACCCATCCTTGGGTTTAACAGTATGCAAAATATCCATATAAAATGTAGTAATTAAAACTATTTAAAATAATTTCAAAGGATGTACATTACCTAAAATTCAGAAAATGGAGTTTAGCAAAAAAGATTGAAGTTTTTCCTACAGCCTTTTTTTTCTTTTTTAAAACCATCCTGCACTGTTCTCTGTAGGGCTAATATTCTATTAGAACACATGATCTTCTGAAACACTACAGGAAAATTCCTCTAATTTTAATTTCTGCCATAAGGCACAGCCACCTTGGATTATTTGTCAATGACTGAAAAAGATACCTTGAGAGCGATGAAGCTACTCAGAGTAAACTATGGAACTCTGAATGGAAAGTCAAATAGCATTATATAGCTAAGCAAAAAATAGCTTATGCTAGCTGGGAGAGAACTGTGATAAGGCCTATAAAGCCAATAGTCTGTGGGACACAAAGGGTGGATATAAGTGAAGATCACACCAGCATCTAATTCCTTACAAACATATCTTTCATTTTCAGTGTTCACCATTGCAGTAGCAGATTCAAGGATTTATTTTTCTTGTAGTAGACACTATGCCATTTTTCTGTGAGTTTCTTATCAAAGTACTAGCAGTGAATTAACTCCTTGCACTAATTTTATCAAACTAATGGCTCATAGTTGCAGCTGGTTTTCTTTTTAATCTCATAACTATGCAGAAAGGGTAACAGTGATGAAAACGTTATCGTGTATTTAATGTCAGGACAATACTAGCCAGGTTATCACAGCCCAGACTCTTAGGATGTAAGTTAAGTAGCGATAAGCATGCAGAGTCATTAATATAGCAATGAGAAGAGCTCAGATCAATAAAATTCAGATGAAAAAAGATTTTTTTCCTAACTGCTGTGAGCCTGGTTCTCCACAGCCTAGCATTTTTATTCTGTGTGAAATGGCAGTAAAGTGAATGGAGAATTCTGATCTGGCAGGATTCTACTCTTGGCTTGTGCTCAGATGTGAATGCCATAAATGATGGCATCAGATACAAGCCTTTCTTTTATTTAAGTATAGAAAGTAAATAAGTAATTGTAGAATGACTTGTTTATGCCTTGCACATAAGCATATTTACTGAGGGGTATTTTGTATTAATTACAGTATTTTATATTATGTCAGCATTAGCATTCCACAAGATGACGATCTCTTTGCACTGCAAATTGTCTGCAGGTATTTCAGCTGCATCACGATACCTGGTATCTGATACAATGTTATCTGATGATTCTAAAATAGTTTTACTGACTGAGCAACAGCTTCTCTTTGAAATATAAGCCTACTCATTTTAACCTCTACGCTAGATATAGTTAACTGCTGACTTTATGGGGCATTGGCATCTCTTTCTGTTTGCATTTACTGTACATTTTTATGATCTTGTACAATGCTGTTTGCCTATACATGGAAGTCACTAGGAAACAAAAATGCACAACATCTTGCAGAATTTAGCCTGTAATTTTCTGGTCCACAATGAGACATACCTACAATAATCTGACAAAATGAAAGCAACACGTGTCATATCAGCTCCAAATAAATATCCTGTCTCCTCTACAGCAGCTGCATTGAAAGAGATCTGACATAATGGTGTTATATCAGCAGAGCTACTAATCTCAGATACTAGTGATTTCAGTAGCACAGGAAAGAACGCTGTAGCAAATGGAGGTCATTCAATATCCTCTAGCACTTTGGACAAACGTGGCATTTTGGACTGTCCCTCCTATTAGCAGAATACAGTGCTGATGCTAAAAATTGCTGTTGCAGAGCTACTTGTGCAGGTAATCTGCTCCTAACTGCAACGTGTCTGTTCAGATGGGCCTGTTTATTTTGATGCCTTTGCAGAAGTAACAATGTTTCTTGGAAGCAAAAGACATACTCTAGGTTTTAGTGGTGAAAGCAGAAGTCTCTGAGGTATCAGAAATGAATATTTTTATTTTTTTTTTAAGATATTTAACCCTTCTTAGGAATAGAGAATTGCTTTCAGGACCTTTTGTCTCCTCAGTATCTTATGTGACAGGTCATGCCAAAAAAAAAAAAAAAGAAAGAGTTGCCATGGAGGAGCTGCAGTGTTCTGGTAGGAACACAGAAGTATCAGAATCCACCCAGCAGGCATGCATGTCTCTTTATGGTCCTCAAGTGGGAGAACTGCAGTGAGAGGTACAATAGTTTTACTTTAACTGAAATAAGAAGGATGCTGAGAGAATTTTGCTATTGTCAGTGTCAAGAGGTGGCATATATGAAGAATCCTTCTTGGCAACAATTCCTGAGCCATAAGGTTGAACCTGTTTACGCAGGCACAGTGCCATTCTGTCAGATGGGCACTGATACACCAATTGCAGAGGCCCTGTGTTGTACGTGCATCAGGTGTAACTGTCCCAGATAGGATTCCCAGCAAGGATTGTCCATATGTCTGTTCATTCTAATTTTATATTCCCTTGTTCCATTACTAATCCAGGTAAGGGTCTGATTATGTTTCAAAATAGAGAACAGATTTTTTATCCTTTAATAAGACCTCTTGCCCGCTTGCGTAACATAGATTGGAGTAATGGCTTAGGAAAAGTTTTTAGAAGACAAACTTTCCTCCTTGGCCTTACCAGACACCATCCTTCTGCCTTCAGAGAAATGAAAACTTTATAAATCTTTTTCTTTTCTAAGCAAAATCCCTGTAGGATCCATCAGAGTAAATCTTTGGCACCAAGCTGGATTTCACATGCACAGCAGAGTGGAAATCTGTGTTCAGTCACTCTCAGCACTATTTTGCAGGATGTTTTGCTTGAACTGATATAAAACATTGAGGTTTCAGGGTTCAAGAAAGAGCATGGCACTGGGGAGTGGCTCCCTAGCTGTTCTCTCACAACAACCACCTGCCTTTCCTCTTGATTTCCTCAGTGGCCTTAGTTTTCTGTAAATCTGCAGTACTCCCAGCATTGCTCTTACCCTATCTTAGATATTTTATATGGCTACGGTACAACATCTTATTTTGCTTACTGTACTCCTTATTATGTGTTTCATTTTCATGTGATTTCATTGAAGAGATAAGGATCTGATATCTGTGGAATGTGCAGAGTGATGCCAGGTCATGCTCTTCTCTGATAGCTGAAGCAATTGCACAGGCATCCAATTATTTAGTACAAAGCTTTGATAATCTAATTTTCTTGCTCATCTCATGCAGTCTGTTCCACACTAATACAGCACATTTGAAAAAAGTATGACAAAATCTTCATTTTCCAGGTATTCCTTGTGGAATTAGCTTTACTAAGTGTTGGGGCAACACATTGACGCAGAGCTGCAGAGCCAGCGTCTTTTGATTTTGGTTTAATTTAAACTCTGAATAATGGATCATATTTTTCTTCTGGACCTGGCATGTATCATTTAGATTGGCCAGAGTGGGGAAAAGCAATACATTTTTTGACTGTATATGTTTCTAGGAATGCTGACAGTAAGCAGTTGCATTTGAAAATACCCATCTTTCCTGAAGTCTTCTTAATTTGCCTCTATCTACATACATACTTTTTTTCACCCACTTTTAAAATGCAGCTGTCTCTGGTTGGCTGAAACAGCTTTAGCTGTGTATATTACTACAAGATGCACTTTAATGCAATGTAATTTTCTGGGAAATTTTAAGTAGAAGAATGATTGCTGGGCTTTGTTGGGACTCACTTATTAGTATCTTCTCCTATTGCTGAAGCATCCTGAAATCTTTAAGGCCTTCTGTTGCAGAGCACAGAGGCATAAAAGCAACCTGCATAAACCAATGCTGAGATCCAAAAAATTGCAGTTCAGACTGGATATGAATATTCTGCTGCTCAGATATTTTGATTGTGGGTTGGGATTTGCCATTTTCCAAATGTTTGTATAGCGCAGTCCAGTACAATGAAGCCATACACAGTTTGAGTTCTCTAGGCAATGATATAAAAGCTAAAATAACAAAGATAATGTCTTCTGCAAACTGTAAAGAGTGCACAGTGGAATAGTCCTTTCAGTTTAACATGTCACCATTCAATTAATGGAATGAGCATCAGTACTGCAAGGAAAAATCTGCATCCACACATACCCCTTTCCACTAGTGTGTCTGGATTTCTGGTAAAGCAGAGTGTGGGTCCTTCTGTTAGTATGTTTAATTAACTTCAGCTTTACTTTTGTTTCTGCAATTTACAGTCAGTTAAATCATAAATATTGTTTTGTAACTGATAGAACAGTATGTAATGGTCCTCATCTTGTATCCTTTTTAGTCTGAATGTCACATCCTCTTTGTAATTTTTAATGACAACAACAATTTTTATTATATTGCTGGAACTTTTCCCGGGGTAATTGTGTCTTTTGTATATAATATGTTATCTAGAAATGAAACTGCAGCAGAAAGCTGCTAAATCCAGCATCTTCTGTAGCTGTGTATTTATGTTAAAAAATGCTTGGACCTAGTGCAAGAGACCGAAAGTATCTTATAAAACAAAACCAACCCCAAATTTAAGTTAATGGTACACAATGTAGCTGAGCTTTCTGTAGCTCAGTGAGAGTTGCTCTAAATATGAAAATATCAAGGAAAATACAAGTGAAGGCAGAACATATTTGCATATCAGCTCTGATCTGCTATCTTATGGAAATCAACTGCGTGTTTGGCTTGCTCTGTGTGTGTATGCCCTTTGAAACTATTTCCAATTAACAGAGATTTTACATTTTGATGACAAGATTTGCTCCAGTTCTGATTTCCTTCAAGACAAAGAGAAATAATGACCTTACAAGTAGTAAACTGACTGATCAAGGTCTTTCTGCTCTTGGCTTTTCAGGAATTTAGAGAAGTCATTTAAGCAACAGTCTCATCAGGGGCAAGCCTTATCCAAAGTTTAGACTTCTACTGTGACACCTTCAGAATATTGGTCAAAGACACTTTTCACTGTGCTATCAAATGCAACTGTAATAGAGTTGCATGTCACACAGGCGGAACAGAAGCTGGGACCTTGCCTAGCTACCAGAATGGTTGTGGTGGGGGATAAGTAGCAGGTGCTGCATTGCAGACAGAGAAGATAGCAGGAAGAGCTGATATTCCTGCCTAAGCATTGTAGCATAAGCCAGTATTTGTGAAGCTATGGGTTATGCGTTTCTGTTCTGGTTTTGGAACTCAGAGCACATGGGATGAGAGGAGAAGCAGTTATAGACACAGCTATTGCCTGTGGTTCTCTCTGTCATTTCTTCCCATTCAAAGTGAGAGATTATTGGAGAACTTGGGAAAGGAAGGGAAGAAACTGCTTTTCAGTTCACCAACTTGGGCTTAGATATTGATTACTATATATAAGTACACTTTTTTCTCTGCATTTTTATACCATACTGAATTTATGGGTGGCACAGAAACCATCAATGGTGCTATAGATACTCATTTTCTACCTGCACTTTTAAGTTTAGTGATCAGTTCTTCAGAAGCTGAGTGTGTTTTACTATATGAGAAACAGGGACAAAGTCCTATAAAATACAGATGCATAGCATAATATAATAAATTGAATAAATATCACTTGGGAACTTAAGGAATATCATATCATCTTCTGTAGAAGGTGATACCATGTTTAGAGTTTTCAAAATTTATGTAATTAAATATTTCCTATGCCTTGCCTTAATTTTGTGGTTTCTTTGATTATTTCTTTCTAGCTCAACAAAATTCACCAAAAATCCATGAAGGCTGGTGGGCTTATAAGGAGGTGGTCCAGGGAAGCTTTGTTCCAGGTAAGTGTAATTTAAAAATCTTAGTTTTTGTTAAATATTTTTTCACTGGAATTAATATAGTTGGGTTTGGGGGAAAATGTTTTGGGTTTTTTTATCCAATGGAAAGTTTTGAAGTACACAAGTACTCAACATCACATTATAGTGAAGCGTAGAGAGCTTTTCGTCAATACATCGTCCAAAGACCATGGCTGGTTTTCGGGAAAAAAATTGCTTTGATGACATTCCTGGTTTTTCTCTGTAAAACTAACATGATGCTACTATGTGAATGTGTGTGTTCTGTGTATAGGAAAGAGAAAGGGAGGACTGAAAAGCAGTATTGTTAACTGGATGAATTCACTTATCTGATGCAGCACTTCTAGATAATCCCATTTCTACAGATTTAACAGTATATTAGGAAAGGAACTTAACTGAAACATGAACCTAACTCGTGAGTTTCGCTTGAAATCCTAACTTGGCTTCAATAAGATTTAGTAAATGATAAATAATCAGCAGGCAGCTAACAGGATCTAAATAAGCCACACCCGCTGAATTTGATAGGCAAAAGTGAAATTCAGGCTAGCAGTAGCCTAGTATTGGTCAGTATTCGGAGAACTCCAAAACATGTGTATTGCTTGTCCCAATGCTTTGTATTCCTTAAGTATCATGTGATCCGAGTAGGCCTTAGCTTGTTCTTTTTAGCTCTGGATCTCTCTAACACTTTTCAGGATTCAAGCTCCCTGAGACACTAGTAGTTCTTAGACTGACAATTTTTATTTTTTTTTTTGACCTACACTTAACACCTGATCTTTTTGTGTTCACTTTCTGTAAATTATTTTATTCTTTCTTTCAAACGGAATTACTTTGTTGGGTCTTCACTGTTCCATTTGACTAGATCTTTCCACTTAGAAGAGGAGTCAGGAAACTTTAGAAACCTCCATTTTCTGTTCAGTTGTGCAGCTGATTTGACAGCACATTCCTCATTTAGTATACACAGAAACATTCAGTGATTATTTTGTTCAGTATGTCTTCAGTGCAATTGAGATGAATATGCATTAATTTATGTATATTAGCTATATATTATAAGCTAAAATAGTGCTTCAAGTTCTGTCATGAATGCATCATGAGAATTGCTACATGACCTTTATTTCCTCAAAGTACTAGAAAATATTACTTGGCCATTGTGTGAGCTATTCCTAAGAATCTGTAGATTTGATCTGTCATCAGAGACTGTAACTGTTGTGACAACAGTTACAATCTGACACTCATCTGAAGTATCCAAAATGCTGATTATCTTGATAGGAATACTAGTGCAAGTGAAGTATTTCAACCCACAAGTTTCTGGCACTGAAATTCTTGTGAAAAGTACATATGGAAATCAACATCTACAAGCCTAGAGCTTAATTACATACTGATGTAGCATAAAGCAGCTTTTCAGATTTACTTGAGAGTGGTTTGGGCTGTCAAAGATGCTGCAGTGTATTGTTACGCATGTTTAGATCCTAATGTTGATCGCAGGGGAAGAAACCTGGAGAACATAATCACATACTTTCAAGAAATTTCAGCCTTCCTGATCTGCACAACCCAGGGAGATACCCAGTAGAAGGTGAATGAAAAAAAAATTGCTTAACAAACATTCTAATTATTTCAGCTTAAAGAATGGAGAAAAATTTGTCAGCATATAAAGAAACATATGTGATCAGAGAATGCTTGTGGTATTCTAGTCTTAATACAGTGAGAAATTTGGGCTTGGGAACATCCATAGAAGATTAAAGAGGAAATAGTCATGACTCAAACTTTCCAGAAGGAAGACTTCTTAGACTAATGTGGAGAGACACCTCCTTTCTGAGAGAACCCTGGATTACGCATACACATTGAATATTGGACTAAAGCTTGCACACATCTTCAAGAATTGGTCCAGAAGGACAATTATGAACAGTTCACTGAAGCAGCCATGAAGAAAACAAGGGTAACGTGGGGGCACCTTTCTTGCAGACTGTTATGTTTCTTTCAAATTCAACTCTGCAACCTGTAAGCCTCAGCAGAAGAGAGAAATCCCATGAATTTTTACAAAACAAACAACTAATTTTTTTTCAGCAGCACCTAGATTTTGGAGTCTTTGAAAACCATATTTAAAGCATTTCAAGGATGCATTTTATGGTTATGATCTCAGTCTAACACATCACAAAGGATATGTTAGTGCATATTAAGTTTATCCATAATGTTAGCAGTCACATATCAGATCTCGCATGAGATGATAATTAGCACCTGAGAGGTGATAGCTGCGAGGCAGTCTGAGGAGCTATAGCTGAAGTTGCTGACTGATGTGCACTGAAGCAAACAGCTATAGCCATCTGCTAAGATGTTTCCTTTCCACAGCTGTTTGTCCTGTCCCAGGGCTGGAAGTTACCACCCCCAAAGATACCAAGACACTGTCACTGCAGTTCAAAACTGGCATCTAAGCTAATGTGACTGACATGAATACAGCTCTTTAGCTGCTTGGGGGAGCAACCACAAGCATAGAGATGACTAATTGGGGGTAACAGCATTGTAAGACACTCCAGGATGATGAGTTGCCAGAGTTTGTCTGGCGCAGCTTTGGCTGTGTGAATGCTTTTCGCCTGCTTCAAAGCAAAGTCACTGTCTGTCTTTGAACTATCACTTCTTTCATGTATAGTTGTGTAAGAACGCATTTAGGAGTGTATCACAATATGCCTAGGTTAGAATATGCCATTCATGTGTTTTTCTGCTTAATACTCTGTTTTGGATGTATTTAAGTCAACTCCTGACAAATTCTCTGGATCTTGTGCAGATTTATCTTTGAGCAGTTCATAAAATCAAACCATACTTCACTACATTCCCCAAATCCAAGACTCCCTGTATTCTGTGATAGATTTTAGAAAAATTACTTCAAATCCCCTTCTGATGTAATATGTTCATTGAACACAGGTTTTTTTCCACTGTAAACCAGCAGCTTACAATCACCGATGTTTATCTCACAGGTAGGAGAGGATATAGGCAGAGATGAGGTACAAGACCCATCACATTGTCTTTCCCAACTTTTCTTCTTGCACTGCTCAACAGAGAGGAGAGCAATGATGACTGAAAGGTTCTCTCCCTACAGTAACTGGGCTCAGTCTTAGAGCCAAGACTTGCCACTGAGGGTGCAGAGTTGTCAAGTGCAGGAAGGAAGGTGCATCAGTGGCTGGATCTGTGTACATACTACTGATACATAAAACACCCATCTCTCACCTTTTCTAAAAGCAAAGAATTGCTCTTACAATTTAAATCATGTAAGCAAACAAAATAGAAAGTAAGTAGTGCTTTAAAATGTTAATTGAATGCAAATTAGGTTCCAAATTAAACTTAAGGGAATGTTCGAGGATGAAGAATGAATCCTTTTCTTTATTCATGGTGATTTGCATAATAATCAAATAATCTATATTATTACATACTTTCACTACATAGACTTCTTCTGGTAAGGAATATCAAAATAGTTCATGATGGGTTAAAATACTTTTAAATAACCTTTTTTCTATCTTTTGGCTGAGTTTTGCTGTGACTATGAATATGTTGTGTCACTGAAGCCATGCAAGCATTTTCAGGCTGGCAAAGGCAATAATATTTCAAACTGTTCTGTACCATTTCTTTTACTTCAAATAGATGTGCATAACCTTTGATACTCTTGTGTGTCTGATTGTATTGATTCTCTTCGTACTGCTCCTGTTTTCTTCATAGCATCATAAAAGTGGGCTTTGGTAAGCATAAAATATAAATGTGTTTAAATCTAATTTGTGATCATGGAATTCACTTGCCAAAACATCCTGCTACTGAAACTTTGGACTATATATTAATACAAGGTCATAAGTGTTTCTTGCCCAGGGAAGACACTGTCTTCATGACCCTTACTGAATTATACCACGTCTAAAGTTACTTTACAAGGTGAAAGTGCTAATCTTGGCTAAGAGGAGGAAGTCCATCTCTACCAAATAATGAGTGAACTTTGCTGAAGGAGCAGATAATGTTCTTCTCCTTCCTTATAATAAAGGTTGTAAAAGAACTTTAATTCCAGATAAAGATCTACATCCACTGTGATTCACTATCAGCTACAGATCACTGAATCAAAGGCTATATATTTCCCTGGGATGAGAAATCCCCTGTTCTTAGTTCCTTTCACAACTCATTTTACTATAAAAGGGAAAGGCTGCTAGAGATTGATAATACTGCTCCTGCCTTTTGCAAGGATTGTGTTGACGAGATTATGCCCAAACATAGACCAGCTGGCAAAGCTACACTGTCTCAAAAGGAACACCGGGACAGTGTTTGTGAAGCACTGAGAAGCTCCCTCCAAGGAGGAAATGCATGAATTTGGTAATAAGTTACAAGGAAGAAGCAGCCTGAAACAACTGACAATCTTGGTCATGAGTGCCAAACCATGATTTTAAACTCCCTGCTATCACCATGTGCTTTTGTTATGGCCCACACAGGCAGTTCAGGTGTCCCTAGTTTCCCCACGTGGGCTTTAAGATTTCTTTTTATTGCAACTTTAAGATTTCTGTTAAACTACAAATTTCTTTATGTACACTGTAAGAAACATGAACTGTTTGTCCGTGGCCTGAAACTGAGAGATCTGAAACTTCAAAGCCATGCACAACTTCCTGAAAAGCTCATGTATTATGCCATCCTCCAATCACATAGGGGTCTATTTCATACTTTGAGATTGGTGAGATCACTTAGTCTGGCTGCCTGAAGAATACAAAACATAAACCTGCTGATTGCTACTCCTGCATTGCTCACTTTTGTACTAACTATAAAATATTTTCTGGTCTTATTTTGGGACTTCAGGAGGCTGCAGCATCATTCACCGTCTGGTGCATTTTGCTTGTCAGTAAAAACAGTGGTGCTGTCTGAGCTACAGCAGTGTTTTAAACAGTCTGCGCACACTCTTCAAAATCATTCAGTCTGATGCCGACTCTGAAGAATTAACCAGCCATATATAATTATTTATTGGAACAATAATAGCAGTTTTTCTTTTAGAAAGCAATATATTGGAATGCTTCATTTCTTCAGGGCAATAGAACGTAGATGCTGGAAATCATTCACTTATTGATTTGGACTTAGGTTAGTATGTATAATATTTCAGCTTTGGTTGTCAGTTAAAGATAGCTTGAAGGAAATATATTTTGTACCAAATATTTTCTTGGTTTCTTACTTCCTTTGGTGATTCTGCAAAAACTGACTGTTTACAAACAGAACTAGAAAGGAAACTAGATTTTTTTGGTGTGGGTTTTTTTTTTTTTTCATGGAAGTTAAATAGAATTAAAATGTAAAACCACTGTCTCACCTTTCAATGAATTGTTGAACAACTCATTATTTTAAAATAGCAAGGAACAGATGAGTTGAGTGCTTTTAATTTGGAAGAAGAACAGAACACTGTTGAGAGGAAACATTTGATGGCCTCAGTTCTAATACAGATATGGCAACATTTGCTCATCTCCATGTGAGCTGTAACCAAATTACAGCATTGAGTTTGAGACACTCTCACATTAGTAGTAGTGCTTTACTTAATGAGACTATCAGAAAGAGTCTGTAATTTTGAATCTTCCATAAAAACGTAAAGAGGCTGGTTAGAGAGTGACTCACACCTCAAAGGTTTGGTTTATCCCTGTACTTAAATATGAAAAAAGTGGAATTTAGCATATTAGGATCTGGTTATGGTTCTACATAATATTGTAGTTTCACAACAAAGTACGATTCCATGTGATACAACTTGGTCTCCAGGTTTAGTCAACAATTAGTCTTATTAAGAGTTTTATGGGTCCTGTGTCTGAATTCAAGTTGAATTTTCCAGATGAATGGTTTCACTGGTTGGATTTTCCTGACAAAGCCTCCAATGCTCCTGTTATGTGGATACTCACATTTTACTGGGAGATGAAATGTCCCTTGGCAAGTCGGTGATGTAAATGAGAGATCCATGCTATCCTTCTTTATAGCAAGAAGTGTATTTAACAATCTCAATCTGTGTCTCTGAACTTCTGATCATGCAAAGCTTTAAGCAAGTATAAATACTGAGTTGTTTATGGGTTTACCTGATTTAATACAAATGTAAATCTGCTTGCTTTCATAAATAGATGGAGAAATAGTGCAGGAAACTGGGTTTGAGTGGTGATCTGTAATGTTCTCCCTCAATAGCAATCATAACAGTGGTAGAAGAATCAAAGTTGACATTCATTGTGAAGATGTATGTGTGAGAAATGGGATTTATTTATTCATTTAACAACATGCTACAAAAGTGAACAAAAGTGTCAATTTAATGATATTCTGGGATGTGCACTAGCGATGTCTTGCTTGTGTAGTGGGCACATTCTTAGCAAGTTCAGGTGAGAATACACAAGGTGTTCATTCATCTTGCTGTGGTCCAGCGGTCTTATGTCTGTCCAATATCTCTTAGTAATCAAGCAGGATTAAGGGCTTTGTCTTAAATGCTTTGGTAGTGATCCTTCTCTGGGGTTGCCAGCCAAGCTGAATCCTGCACTCTCATCTACACTGTAAGAAGTGAAAAATGAACTTTAAAGGCATAAACCACTTTGGCTGATAGGACAGCCCTGTTTGCTGTAATTTCAGTTGGGCCATTTCTGTTGCCAATGACTAGCCCTCAGAAGAAGGTGCAAACAAGGATGGTTTCATTGATTTTTAATTGGTACCTAGTTTCTAGCTAGCTTTGAATTTCCTCGAAGTCTCCCTAGAAGCTTTCTGTGAGACTGTTTCCTGAATTAATAACTACGGTCAGTCTCAAGCCAAGAAGAAAAACTGCCACTACACATTTCTGAATGGTGTTGTATCCAGAGATGCAAAGGTGATGGGCAGTGAGAGGTTTTTAGAAACTCCCTTTCTAAAGGGAATAAAAGGGAGGAACAAAAAGGAGGAAAGGGAGTAAAACCAGGAGATTGATGGGGTAAGTAGGTTAGTCACACTATCTTGTCCGAACTACATTATAAAAACTGTGATAGACTATTTTAGGCCTAGTCACATCAGTTTCCTTCCTCTATTTATGGCCTGTGTACTTTTAATGTTCCAGTGGTAGGTAGTCTAAGCTCACACTTAACAGAGTCAAAGAGAATGTATTGTCTGTAGATGCTCTACACTTGATAGTAATAGGTAGAATATTTCTTAATCAGAAGGAAACAGCTCCAGCTTTTTATCACTTTCTCCATTAGTTGTGTTTAGCAATGAAAGAAGACTTTAACAAAACTTTGAGTCAATGCAGAGGAAGATGTACAGGACCACAGTACACTACACGGCATGGTTCTCCAGGGCCGTCTGACTGTGGAGGAGGTGTCCTGGCAGAAGGCCTCCAGGCAGTATACTCAGAAGAGGGCAGCTCTGCCTGCCTGCAACATGGACCTTCTGCCCTTCACAACACCTGGTGGCACTGTGCTTTGGTTCTCACAGCCCCCTTCTCACTTGACTAAGGAGCCCAGGGTTGGGGATCATCCTTTACATCCTTTTGTTACCAGTATGAAACTTAAAAAGTTACTGTCTTCAGGTCCTTCCCACTCCTTTGAATACCTATGTATGCAGTCCTTTTTACAAGGGCCTTTCAAACAGAGTAAGTTACTGTCTTAAACGTGGCCTGTAGCTGCAACCATTTTGCAAACAGATCTCTGAATACTTTTTTCCCCCTAAGCTTTCTTCACTCCTTCAACAAAACAAATACATTTTAGAGGGCAAGCAATGTGAACTAACCACAGTAAAGAACTCTAAAAATCTAAAATTTTAAACCTTGCCAAACTTGTGGTTGGACCACAGTTCTTTGCTAAAGTGGCCTCAGATCCCTTTTACCTTAACAGCCTAATTATCTTTCTTGGGTGTGTTTTTTCCTCTTAAGTTATGATTAATATCCACAGAAGAAAAATTGCATGTAACACATGTATCTCGGACTTTGTTTCATTATACTGACAGGACCAAATGATTCAAATTGTCTTCCTGTCTATTTCTAGCCACCATCAGGCACTGCAAAGGTCAAGCCTTCCTTTTATAACAAACACTACATTGGATAGCATGTTGTATCTCGCTGTGTCACCAGCTGCCTAGCACCTCTCCTGCTGAACCTGCAGGTTCCTACTGCTAGGACACAAGCACTATCCCTCTCCCACTTCAGGAATGTGCTAATATGAAAGACCTTCAAGGCAATAATCTGCTGATCTTTGTCAATCATTTTACCTCACATTTTGCTCGTAGGTTAGATGCCAATTTTAGGGATAGCAGTACTCCAGTTACTTTTTGATGAAGTTGAAAATCCTCTTTCCCACTATCCTGAAGTGGTTCCTGTTTACCTTGCAGTGACGCTAATACGGGTTATAAGAAGAAAGAACAATTAAGTATGACTAATTCTTTGAGACAGCTGTAGCTGGTAGGGCTACCACAACCTGCATGGATGATGGCTTCTAGCCAGGAGGAAGTTTAAGAGATGGTGGTTACCATTTGGGCATTTATATCCTCAAAAAGGAGAACAGGGATCAGTATCCAAAATATCTGCTGTCCTACACACTGTGGAGTCTGCCATCATTACAGAATCTTGAAGACCTACAGTTACTGTTGGTTAAGTAACTGCTCTTTCTGCAAATTTAATGCAATTTATTTTCTTTAAACATTATACCAGCCCACTTTGAACTTGTTAAAAGTGACAAGCCAGCAAGCCCACGTCTGTGATCTTGCAAAGGTTCATCATTCCATGACGAGCACATCCTCTTAAGCTTTTGCTTAAAAAAAGAAGGATCCTTCCTGTACAGGACCTTAAATGTATCATCAAAAGTTTGGGGTTTGGAATAAAAAGCTAAGGCCAATATTAGGAATCTTTTATTTTTTTGGGTTCTTCACTGTGACCTAAAAGCAAAGGAAGGAATCCCAAGTATAGATACTGGTATATACAGGAAAAGGTTTATCGTATTCTTGACAAGCTAAGTATAAAAGCAGTTGAAACAGTGGTCTGTGACTAAGTCATTAATAACTGAAAGCTTGTAAATCTGTACTTTGAAGGATTATTCAGGATAGTTCTAAGTGCCAGACAGCAAGGCTCCTGCGTGTTGGTGCTGCTGAGTGTATGTATTGGTATATTCAAGAAGTTTATCTTATCTTACGCCTTGACAAGCTAATCTTCACACAATATCTTAGTAGTTCTTGTCACCCTTTGGCAGTAGACATTTTGATGGTATCCATGTCTTAAGAGGAGTAGAATTGAAGCACAAAGAAATCTGATAGAAGAATTAGTAGCTGCTCAGAGACCCAAGGAACTTTTCTAAACTAATAATACAAACTGAAGGTGAGTAATGACATCTGCTATGGTTGATTATGTAAGGAGGGCACTTGGAGCTTTGGCTATTAATTACCTCGTAGAAGTAGTCTTTTCTTTGTGTGTGTGCATGTGTTGTTGTACAAAATAGATAGTAGCAGTCATCACTCCCTACATTAAAAAAACCCTTTCTTTATAGATTTTCATTGTATAGTGTAAAATAAGTTAGTGTCCTGTGAAGAAAGAAGTCACAGAGAATAACAAGGAATAATATTTTTCTGTGCTAATAATGTTCTTCTGTAATGGCATGTAATTGGACTTAATCAGAGAAGGGTTACAATGTTTCAGCTTATGTGTGCTTGGGTACTTCTCCCATAAATCTGTATGGGATGAGATAGAACTGGAAGGGATCTCAGTATAGTATGGAAACAGAGATAATGAGTGACACTAAGAGGTTGCCGCACTGCTCCTTCTGTCATTATCTCACTTACAAAAAATACTCTTGTAAAATGCTTTGATAAAGAGAATGGTATTTTAAGAGTACTACAATTACAGTTTGCAATTATCAGTTAGGAATCCACCTCTTATTTTACTGAGACTATTTACATCAGAATAGTATAGTGACTTCAGGGAGATTATTTCTGTTACATTGGTGATGAACCCAGCACCACTGAGGACTTTATATAAATACAGCATGCAATTTTCCATTCATACATCTCATCAGTACAATTTAGTGCCATTAGTGTAGACTTTGTCACTTCATACAGAGGAAAATATGGTCACTGCAGCTACACTCTTATCTGTGGTTAAAATAAACTCCTGTGAAATAGGATCACACCACTACTCTGTATGGTTACACAGTGTTTAACTCTGCTTGTTGTTTGTTGTTTGTCATCAGTGAAAGCTTTACTGTTACTCACAAAGAACTTCCCTGTCAAGTCCTGTCCCCTGCCTCGTTAGGTGAAAGAGGTGAAAAATAAAAGGAAATGAGGCTGTTACCTAAAGGTAGATACATTGTATACTATGCAAGTACTTTCCTCATAGACTGCTATGATTTAAATTGTAAATATAGAATTAGAAGATTGTTTTATCACAGTATTTATTCAGCAGGCTGCAAGAACTTTATTTCTGAAAGTACCATGTGTGTGTATGTGAGGATTACTTAGGCACTTCAATTAGGGGATTACTTGTGACTTGGTAGTCTGAAACCAGTCATTTGTACTCAGTGAAAATTTCCTCCTCTTGTAACACCTCTCTGAAAAGGTCAGTTGTGAATTCACTGAACCATGAATCCATTGAACACACTCAGGAGCAAAATCCATGCTCATCATTTACCGTGTCTGCCTGCCTACGAGTACTTGGAATTATTATTTGGGGAAGTTTTACTGCTGTTACTTACACACATTAAAATACAGCTATCATATAACATCACCCCACCATGGTATTTCTGGGCACATGCTATTTGTGGTCATTGAAAGATTTACTATCTCTTACAAAGAAACTCACCATAAAATACAGTCACCTACTTAATGCATTTCCGGCTACCTGCTGACCCTGCTCAGACCTGTAAATTGCATTACAGTTAATGACTCTGGCCAAAGAAGGAAGCTTCTTGAATGTTATTGATTGGGTTTTTTTTTCTACTACTGAAAATACTACTTAAAATTGTCACTTTTTCCTTTCTGAATAGAGTGTGGTTTTATATTAGGGCACTTTTTCATTTTGTATTTATAAAATGTACAAAAATGCATTAGTGTTTCCAGACCAAGCAGTCACCAACTTTATAGTCAGGACATAAACCCTGAAAATAACAGCATAACATCATAATGGGAAACCTGACAGGTCGTTAACTACAGCTGTGCAAATGGCACTGCTATAATTCACAAGTGCATGTAGACAACATCACAGCCTACAGCCTTTCAGTATCTGGTTGAAAGAGAAAAATACTGAAGTATGTAGCACAAAATAACCAGGTCACACTGGAAGTCATTCACTTGACAATAGAGCACGTGGCTGAGAGGTGTTCCACCCCAACACAGAGGTAGTTCTTTAGGACCTTTTTATGACTTCCCCCTAATTTATTTTTTCTGTGTCTTTAATATCTAGGAGCTTCAGTTATGGGGGCTTAGGTGAAGAATGAAGGCCTTAACACAGAGATGTCATTTTACAAATATTAAATGAGACGTAGGTAAAGAAAGATGGATAAAGTGAGTTCAAGGCAACAGTATGGAGGCTGGGAGAGAACTAAACAACCAGCTTAGATACCTGTGTCATCAGGCTAGTCTGCTTAATGACCCTATGCTGTTGATTAAAAAGAAAAAAGATGTTCCTGCAGATCCTTTGAAGAAACCCATGTCTTTTGGCTGGCTAAAATGAAGTGGTACATCTGCCCCAGCAGAGAAGCAACAGTAGGCCACAGGATGGGCACTGTAGACTTGGCATACCTCCTTCATGTGCATTACCAGATTTTCCATTTCAAAGGCTCATTTTAAATAGAGCTGAAGATTGTTACATGATTATTAGCAGTGAAATTTTGGCATTATCTTACACTGTGTTATAACTTCAGAAGTGAGGAAGGAAGAAGGGTGGATGTATGCAGGCCAAGTAATAGCCAATTGCACAGCCACTATGTTCCAGTTTAAAAACAAACCCAAATGTTGAAAAGCACCAGAATTTAAACAATGACATTTCAATCAAATGCCGAGGAGATGGGATTTTTCTTCCTTGCTTACAAGAAATACTTTGGTCACATTTGGTTTAGTAATGTCTCTGAAATCCAGGCGTTACTTTGTTTCTAAACTAGAATAATTAGCAGGCAAGTCTGGCTGAAGTAGTCCTTACAAAAGCCCCCTGCTGCCAGGTTTGAAAATCCTAGGTTATTACGTCTGTCTGAAAATAGGTCCCCACTGAAAACAGTGGGATTTGCTTATTGAGTGCTGCATCCCTTGAATAAGGACATCAGAAGCTGATTCTTTAAAGAAAAATAAAATTTACAAGACTGTATTCCTTTTACAGTGGTTTTATTTACAACCATCTCTTTCCAATTTCTTTAACTGGAGTGAAATTACTTATTTACACAACTGTGCAGTGTAGCCTCCATCTCTTTTCTTCTGGAGTGTTTACACTGTAATTGCATTAATAATGTGCTTTTTGAGGATATCACATTTTAATACTGTATCCTTTATTTCTCATGGAGGGGAGGGGCTGAAAGGAAGGAATAAACCTTTGTACCTGGGATCACGCTAATGTTACCACAGCATGAACAGGTACAGGATGAATAGGATGCTCGGTTCTGAGAGGAACTGCTCCTTTAAATCTCAGTCAGATGCAGTTAAAGCCATATCATGGGCCAGCTGCCCTTCTACAACATGCAGATAGGAATGATGGCTAATTCCCAGCTTTAGTCCCAATTTAGAACTGCAGGATTTAGCTGTTCTGTGTGAGTCAGAGAATATAGCATATGACATAAGAGAAAGCATCTCAGATAAGGTAGTCAACCTTTCTGTATTTTCAAACTAGGCTACATAGACCATGGCTACAGAATACCCATTCACTATTGCATGTCGGGCCACTTCCCAGGGGTGAATTCTAATTCCATTTTGCTTCTCCTATCCAGCAGTTGGGTATCTTCAAATGCCTTTTCTTCCTAGTCTTAAATTAGGCTTTCTTAAAATAAAGAAGAAAAAAATGACTGAAGTCTAATAGGATATGGCTGAAGCACTTACATTGCATGGCCTTGGCAGGCTCTATTATCCACATACTGACATCTTTAGAATTACCTGGTATTTTAATGTGCATTTAAAACTGGTTAACAGGAGTATAAATTAAAGTAATAGAGAAACTAGTCTCTCAAGATTTTATTGCTCATTGTAATTTCATGTTTATGGGCTTACTCCTTTGTGGCGGGACTTGGGGCTTTTTAGTTCTAGAGAGTATAGTAGTAAGAAGATGTTGCCCAACTCGGAGCCTGGTGAAATCAGTGCAAGTCCTTCCACATGACTTGAACAGGCTCTGTCTCAGGGCCACAGCCATATTACTCTCATTGTTGACTGCCTGGATTTAGTTTCCCAGTTAAGAACGCTGTCCAGTCTAAATTCATTTTTTGATAGAATTTTAAATATAGTATCAGAACTTATTTTACATTATTTTTCATGCAACTCTTATGCCTAGTTCAAGTAGAAAAAAAAAAAGGAGGGGAAAACAAGATGAAAATGAAAATTATATATTTGTTGAGACGTGAAATGAGGTAAGAGTTGTGCACAGAGATACGACTCTCTTCCTACACCTCTAACCCAGTGTAACCACAATGGAATTCTGGAGAGGACAAAGGAAGAGTACTAATTAAAGTGGCAAAATTGCATTGAATTGAAGGACATGAAGCTTTTCTCCTGTATTTATGATGCTCAGGTTTCTGTCTGTTTTACCATTGTTTCTACTTTGTTGCCAATTCTGTAACTACTCACAGCCTCCTTTGAGTTAATAGTACACTTGTGTAGGCACGATACACACTTAAGGAAGGATACAGAGCTACAAGTAATATTTGTAGAAGGTAACATAGAAATTCTCCCAGCTTGTTACATCAAGTCATGAGGAATTATGTTTATTTGTATCCATTAATTATAACAAGCACTTTATATTTGCATAGTTTTTGCATCAAAACTACCTAAAACACCACTAGATTGTAAAGATAAAGACGTGAAGGAGCTCCAGAACGTGAATATTACAGAATACTGAAGAAAAAAAATACTCAGTTTCATAAACAGCACTTCTTGATTTAGAAAGTCCAGTTTGAAATACAAAATATTTTTTTCTAGTATTTTTTCACTTTCAGAACTGGTTTAGCAGTCTCAGTCCCAGTGGCTTTCTAAGATTGATGGCCAGATGTACAAACTCCATTTAAGTGCTTTAAAATGCAAACAACTCGCAAAGGAAAAGGAGTTAAGTACATAAGATACATGGTTTCTCCCAAAAGGCTCTGGGAATTGGGCATCCAACTTGCTTAGGCAAGGAGATCCCAGGAGGCACCTGCTGTATCATTTAGTGCCTGAAGACCACCATAATTCTGACTGTAAAGTTCCAAAGTATCTAAATCATCTTTAAATAAGAACTTTAGTCCTTGAAAGAGTGTTCTCTATTCTCTTAGGGTAGGGTAAGTAGGGTAAATAACTGAAGTATTAGTTAACCCCCCCACCTCCCAAACCTTACCACATATTAAATGGAAATGCAGAGAAAGTTAAATGACATTAAAGCAGTATAGGCAGAAGAAATGGGTTCAAGTGAAAGATGTTCTCATTTCTTGCCTGCTTCTGGGAGCATTTCTGGTAAACTGTTTCTAATGTGCCCTTCAGGAAGCTGTTACTGAGATACTGTCATTTAATTTTCAATTTCCTGCTTGACCTTGTTCTGCAACATGAGTTTGCATTGGTTTTCATGCATAATGTACATAAAGACACCTTCAACTACTTAGTACATAATACTGTTGCTGGGCCATATATTTACAGCAAGAATTTTGTGGTGCATGCTGTTCATAATTGGAGAAGAGGGGATTCATAGTTGCAGGCTCTTAAATACAAAGCTGTTGGAATAATGTCAGCTGGCTTTAATAAGAAAATATTTTCACAAGTGTTTTAAAGATGTATTTTTGCTTACCAATCAGACACCTACAGTCACATTTCCCAAACTGTATTAAACTACCAAATATCATCCTCTGTGTAACATCTGCCTCTGTAGAGAAACGGTGCACTAAATCTTGTAACATGACCTGTCTGCAAACACGATGTTCGTGGCATTGGGCTGTAGAAGGGGGGTACTGGTTTCTTCTTTGCATTCTATATGATTTGGGTGCTTTCAGAGACTGAATAGTTGTCAGAAGCCTTGCCATTTGCTGTCTCTGAATAGAACAAGTAAATGAACATTTTTGTCATGCTTTTCTGTACTAAAGGCAAAAGGATTGGCACAAGAACTTCTGTCATTTTGTGTCAGTAAAGGAGAGCTGCACTTTCCCTCCAAATGGCCTGTTCTGTGGCTTGATATATTTGCTTTTAGAGCGAGAATCTGCTGTCAGAAACAGTGCATTGGGCAGTTTAGCCCAGTACATATTCTTCTTTTGGGACTTTTAAAACTGTCTTGAACAGCACAGGGGTCCTCCATAGTGTAGTGTTAAACATACAGGCAAATTCATATTTTAGTGAAGTACTTTCCTTTTACAGCAGAAGTTTAACAAACAGAACCAGATTCAAGTGAGAATTCTCCCTTATTCAGAGAATCTCTAAATTTGGTATGTGTTTTCACTCCCTAACTTGCCTATTCACTTTGTGAGATACTTTCAGTGACCCCAGGATGATACTGTGCCCCACCTCCAAATGACTGTGGGTAATCTTCTCACAGTACAACTTTGTTTTATATTCTCTCACTGCCATACTTTGCTTGAAAGTAACTGTTAAATATATAGAGAATTTCATATTATGAATTGACATAATCCCAAATATATTTATATCTCCTCATTGGCTGTCTGAGCTAGTGCCCAAATTTGTTCTTTATCAGAGTCTGAATTCACTATGAACTTAATAGAAATGATCAAACTTTAGCCATTTCATGAGATCAGTTGGATTTTTCATCCTGAAAGCCCCACTGCTTCAACAGAGACATTCATCCATCTGGTGGAGCTCCACAAACCCACCTGGTCCAAAGAATAAGCAGAAATAGCTCTATCTTTAGGCATTACATTAGTAAGTGATCAAATTCTGCTTCTTGTATTTCCTTCCTCTAAAACAACCAAAACCTCCAAACAGACCCAGCTACTGTGTAGTGCAAACCAAAATACCAAAGACCAGAGAAGGATATCACAATATCAAATTTCACTAGCCTCTAACATTTTAAATTAACTGTTCTATTCATGCTGATATTAGGTTTCTGTTTTTTTTCAAGCAGATCTTTCAGAACCACCTTCTTCACTACATGGCTTTCCAGTTGGGGTGCACACAGACACATGCATGTGTGTATATACACCTATATCTATAGAGAGTTTTCACATTTTTAACATTTAACACTCAAATGTTTGATATACAAAATGTTTCTCTGCAGCATTCCTTATGTAAGCTCTCTAACAACAGCAGGAAATACTACATCTATGGTAGAAATTAATCTATTCGTTGAAGAACAGCAGATGTAAATTATACTACAAGAGAAATCTTAATTCAGTGGATTTTTATGATGTGTGGAGATGGATAAAGTGCTCCTTGAATGCTAACTGAGATCTTTGCATGCAGATGCACAAATAATTTCATGTTGGGTTTTTTTTATTGCTTTTAAGAAACTACCTTTGAGATGCACAACCTTTTTTTTTTTCCCCAACACTGTCTTGTCAAGAGGCAGTCACCTTATATATGCATTCTTTTACGGTTTTTAACATTTTACATTTTTATGTGAATATTTTTCTGAAAGGATTTGAGCTTTTAAAAATCAGGTTTCTAGAAATAAGCCACAGGAAATCAGCATGATAGTATATAATTCTACATTAGTATCAGCCAAACAATATTGGGAAAAGCTTATTGTCTTACTTTTAGATGCAAAAAAATGGGTCATCCTGGAATTTTCTAGTGTCCCTGGCACCTTTACCATGTTTGTCATTATTTCTAAAGAATTCTTACTCTCTTCTTTTTTGTAGTTTCATTACGCTTGGATACCAGGCTGTGTGTGATGCACAGCTCTATCTTCATGTACCTTCAGAATAATTTTATTACTATTTTAAAATAGCTTGTACATTGCCATTTGCAAATAATCTAGAGTACTATATCCAAACCAGTGTTTTCAGTGATAGCTGAATAGGGGATTTGAGCTGATTTTAAATTTCAAACACAACATGAATCATTGAACCCTCAAACAACAAACCAGCCTGATTCTACTTGCACCTAAAAAATACACCAGGTGTGCACTGTGAGAAGTGTTGTACATATTTCTAGTATTGAATCTACTGCAAGAAATTCAATTGATAAAAGATCATAGGAATTTAGGTATTTGATTCTTTCATTTATAACCTAACAAGCATTGCAGTGTTCCTGTGCAGACACAATAGGGAGCTACTAGGACTAATCGGCAAAGGAAAAACAGGATATCCATATTGTGCAAAGAATAGCAACAGAAAGAGAGTTAACCGTTTTCACTCTGATTTAGCAATGCAAGTTAGAACGCGCTTAATCCAACATCCTTTCCAGCTGCTGTGTCTAAAGTTAGGAATGTACTTGTAGGAGGACCAGCAACCTACAATGAAGCATAAGAATGTCAACAGCAGACTTAGCTTTGATTGCTAGATCCATGAGCAATAGTTTTATGCAAAATTGGTTTTTGCTTTGACTGAAATAAATGGAAAATTTTATTTGGTAAAAACACTAAGCCCAGAATTTAACTTTCACAAAACTGGCAGCTAAATCTGAGAACATATGTCCAATTTACTGTGTGGGCAAGGCATTTCTACAGAACTCTAAAAATAAGTTGTTGTGTATGTTTTCTGAAGGTGGGAGTGACCTTCTGGAGATACTTGAGCTTTTAGGAATCATCTTCAACAGGAAATGAATCACCTACTGAGTTCACCGTGTTCTGTAGGTATTTCTTGTTCTAAATTTAGAGTCTGTGGGACTAAGCCTTTTCTCACAATTTTTACTTCAGATTTGCCCTAGTATAAAGGGTGTGGGGAATAATCTGGGTGTGGGGAATTGCTTTTGGATTCTACCACAATCAAAATGATAATAATGAGAGGTATAAAAATTGATCAGTAAAAATGACTACCCTTTTGTTTGTAGGTGCACATTATGTATAATTATGTAAGACTGGTATGAAGCTCCCCTTCTAATCTCTCATTTTCAAGCTGATTATAAATATTGAAATAAAATGAACTAAGAATTCCTTGTTGTAAAAACATCCCAAAGCATCTCTGTCCAAAAGCACTAACTAGTTTCCTGCGTGTTAAAGGTTTTCAGATACGTTTTTGTTTCTCAGCTCTGCGTGGTATTGCCACTCAGTGCACATAACAAGATACAGTATTGGAAGTACTTAAGGAGCCTTGAGGTATTTAAGGCACCAGTGATGGAAGTCTGTATGTATTTCATGTCACTGTAATCATGTTCTCAGTAGTGTTTTTGCACTGTCAAGGCCTCATCACAAGATACTAAAGTTCTTAACATCTGGTTTCTTGCCACTTGGTTTTCTAGAAACTAATTTATAGATATTGCACCTAATCAACTGATTAAGGCCTAGCTGACTACACCAGGGCCCTCTGCTGGTTTACACTAACAAAACTTTTCCAGTAACTTTCTTGAAAGTAGAAAGGAGGAAAACCACATTCAGCTTAGTTATGAGCAAGTTTATATCTGGTTAGTTCAGTGAGAATTCAGCAGTGTTAAATGTGACTGTAAGAGTAAACAATAGATAGCCTCAAGATTCAGTTCTCTACAAGAAAGAAGAGGGTTCCATTTCTCTCAACTGGAGAAACAGTCCTATTTGATTGAGAGAACAGAAAGGTAACAGTCAACATGAGAAACTATCATCTGTCCTCACTGTACTGAAGAGACTCCAGGATCTGAAAGACAATCTAAATCATTAACTATTCTTCAGCCATAAGATTTGGAATGGGTCATGTGGAAGCGTTTATGTAGGCAAGCCAAAAAGATTGGAGAAAAGGCACCAAAGTCTAATGAAACACTTCTAGTACTACTGTCAACAACCCTCCTGAGACTCACCCTACCATGTCCCCAACACAACCAGGCAAGAGAAGCCCTGGAAGTCTGAGCTGGGTAAGGAAAATCTGCTTCTCATCAGCTTTCGGAGTGAAGAAATATCAAGTGGTACTTGTTTTGGGATATATGCTATGATTTCATGGGCAAGCTTCCCAGAGATTGTTTGATGGAACAGAGAAGCCTCATGGCAGCAGGCCAGCTGGCATCCAGAACAGCACTTCATGATCTTTGGAACCCATGAGAAACAAGCAAAGCTTCCTCCACAGATGGCTATCAGCCTCCTCCTCATCCATTCCTCAGTCTGACTCTGAAATCAATATTTTCATAGGCAGTTCAAAATTCCAGCTGGACCTTCTATGGACATGCACTCTTCCAGCCTCTACATGGGCTTAGCCAATGGTTCTTGGTGTTGAAAGTCTTAACCCCCAAGCAACAGGGTTGCACTTTACTTTGGAAAGTTATTGCCAGTCTCTCTTGTCTTCAGGGAACCCTGCTCTCCTCAAAATATCTACCAAAGCAAAAGAAATCAGCTTTGTAGTGAAAAAGTGACCCAGATTCTAACTTGAAGAACAAATAATTTTCTAGCTCTAGTTTCTGTATGTGTGCCTTTGGTCCTTGCTCTGGGTTCCTTGAACCCATCATCCAAAATACAGAAAGATTTAATGGTTTCAGAGAGGACCTCCTCTCATCTGTTGATTAAGATACTTTGTCCTTCACAGCGCTGTGAAAGCTAAATTTTCATTTTACTCTGGCTATGGCACCATCATATTTGAGTAGAATTAAAACCAAGATTAATCCCACCTTGTAACTAGCTAATGTTATGGACACTCTGGTTTTTGAAAGATTTACATAATAGTCAGTGAAGTTGTTATCTGGGTTTCACTGAGTTAAGAGAAATTTACCCCCAGCTCAGATTGGATTCAACTGTTTTTACCTCCCTCCCCTAAATCATTCCAGTAGTCCTAGCACAAGGCTGAGTCTTATCCCCACATGAGAAGGGACTTGCTTCAAACTAGCACATCAGTTCTGTGCATATATGATACAAATTATACAAGACTTCATAGGTAATTAGGAAGGAATTTAAATTTTCCTGTTCTGGGAGTTCAGTGGTCCAGCCACAGACCATTTCCATTATTCATAACTATACATGCAGATCACTGTTATCATTACAGTCCTTTTGGAAAAGACATCTTAATATCAAAATGTAAACTTGTATTATGAAACAGGGTTTCAAATACAGTATTTGCATTCTTGAAATTTTGTTTTAGAACACTGTAATTAGAAGAAAACCAAGGGAAAAATCATGTCAAAGCAATGAATAACCTTAATTAGAGGCCTTGCTGTACCCTCTGATCCTAACTGGTGGTATTCTTGCAGTTTGAATTAAGAAATATCTGATTCATTTTCATTAAACAATGTTTTATAAACATTTCCTTCACTGTTTCTGGTTATAACATCAACTTAATTATAAAAAATTATTTTCCTGGGGACATACAAATGTAAGCAATGGCAAAAAAGTCATAATACACCTACACAAAGGTACTTGCTCTGGGCTCTCTATTCTCCAAAGACACTTTAAAAAGACTGTTCCTCAGTTGCGTTTATGAAATAAATGGATTACAAAATAATATGGAATAGTGAAGGTGTTGCATTTCTGTGTTTTGATATGTATTAAAATTTATTATCCTTGATCTCTGCTACTATCCAAATATATTTTCTGTATTCTGTCACTTGTGCCCTACAGTGTTTCATTTCATTTCACTGAAAACCTTTTACATATGGCCAGGAATAGGACCATCACTGGAAAGCTTATTCTTAGAGTATTTGAAGGCTGATCATGAAAGGGCTATGTGCCCTCTGCATTGAAAATACAATAGTAGTTCTTTGTCAGACCTCCAACACTGCACATTTTAAAAATGTTTATCCTTATTTGTAACTATGGAAGCTTGTGACTTTATACACTTTGCATACTGTATTCCAATATTCTTTAATATATATGTTAGTACCAAACTTCAGTGAACATAATTTCAGTATGTTTTGCCAACTCATAGCATGTCTTAGCAAAGGATGAAAGAACACTGAGATCTGGCCTTCTGACAACATGGTCCAGGAGTAACCCTTGTGTCTTGACAATGTTGAGGCTTCTGTTGTTTTTAAACCATTGCCACTATCCTAATTAGCTTTTGTCATGTTGTCTTTGAACAGCTAAATAAGTGAGATCTCTTTCAGGTGTCTTGTCTTTGAGATTAATTGTAAACATCTGCCAACTGGTGAGGACAGCAATTCTTGTAGTTGTTCAGTAGAGCTCCTGAAGGGATATTAGTTTATTTTCTAAAGCCCTGCTTTACAATTTCTTTGTAACCTGAGATTCTGTGTCTGGGTTTTTCCTTTTTTTCCCCTCATAAAACCAGGGATACACTGTTAATGTGCAATACTTTAAAACAGTAGAAAAAGGTAGAAAATAGAAATCAACAAAATAAAATGAAAATAGTCAGTTAATGTTGTATTTCATTCTTAAGACATCATCAGTCAAAAGTATGTGTTCATGTAATCTATAGAATCTTTTTCTATTGTCAATGAGGAAAATTAATTGAAAACTTTTATTGAAGTCTTTCCTATAAGGGAATAAAAGTTTTCTAGTATCACACCAACATTTGGGAAAAGCAAAAATATTTATTTCAAAGGCCAGTACAAGTAGGAATAGATGGGTACATACATAAGCAACCTGAACAGATGGTAAAAAAAAAAGAAAAGTGGATGGCTGAGAAAAGGTCCCTCTGACATTCACTATTAGAGACAACAGTGGCTGTTAATAAAGCAGAGTTAATTCTATAGCAAGGAGTGAAATATTATTTAATCAGCAGTACTTCATACATAATTCAATTAACTGCCTTCACTCATCAGTATTAACGAGAGCTGGAGCTTGGATTAATGTGCTTGAGCTTCATAACAGCACTCCCAGTCTACTTAAATGCTGCCAAAACTTAATAAAGCGCTGCCAATCAAATTACAGTATCTGAGCCCAGTGCATCAATGTGCTGATACTACAAATCATCCTGTGCTCTCATCATTGTTTGCTAATTTCTTATTTATGCTAAACTCTGCACTAAACAGTTTAATTAGTGTTTGATGGTAGAACAAGTTAAATTTCTTATCACTTTCTTGATGACGTCTTTAGGATCATTTAGCAATAACTATGAATGGTGTATCCATGTGCTTTCAAACATAATTTTTAAAATATTAACTTTAATCAGATGCATAGAGTGCCACAGAGGGATTTCTATTAGTCAGAAAAATAAGGAATGCTAACTTAAATTCTGCTTCTGTGCTGAAGAACATTTCTGCTGTGGTTCATGCTCTTCTAGGCGTAACAAGGATCTCACCCTCAGTTACAATGAACCACCTTGATTGTGCCATTTGTTGCTGCTTGTACTCCTTGTGCTTTCTCTCTTCCTGAAGTGAGAGAAGGGACAATGAAGGTTTCCAAAATATTTTCCTCTCTGCTATTGAGGGATTTGATTCTCACCAGCTGATGAGGCTGCCTCATCAGAAGCTGGGAAAATGATGCTTTGGTATTGTATCACATTCAGTGCAACCTGTGGCCAGCCTCATCTAGGAAACTTCAAAAGAGCTATGCCCAGCCTTACAGAACTGCTGAAGGGGAAGGCAGCCTGATGCTGCTTATGCCACCTTTAACTCTTCTGAAATAAATTTCTGCTGCTCCTCAAAACACTTGGCCATGTTTCAGCTGACTGAATTGAGGCCAGACCTTGGCACCCAAAAGGAGATTGAACTGCTGAAAAGTTCTTTGAAATGTAAGCTCTGGAAGCATTACAAGCTGTCAGAAGAATCAAAATAAGATAAACGACATTATAGAGAAAATAGAAGAGCATACTTCTTTATATATTTCTTTTTAATCTTAGAAGAAAAGAAACAAAGATGTCAGAAGAGTATAGTCAGTTTTTGTATACAGCAAGGGCCTGATAGTTTCAGGAGTCCACAAGTTTGAGGGATATTTTGTTTAAAAGAAAATTCAGAACTGTAGATCATTCAGAAATGTTTTGGGGGACAAAAAACACGTGCAAGTCACACTTGACTGGATTCTACCTGAATAGATTCTACTCTTTACTTTGCCTTTTGAAATTTATTCCTGTCATCTGGAGTAGGTGAAATCCAAGGAAATAAAAGGTGTCATAACCATTCACTCCCTCGATTCTCGAGGTGAAACCAGCTGAGGCTGAATTCAATGTGGTATCATTCTGGTGGGAGCTCTAGTACTGGATTTGGCATCAAGTCTCTTGAGGACAAGTGAGGATTATAAAGTGAAGCATGATACATAAAAGCAAGAGACAGCAACCAGAATTCCTCAGAAGAACAAAGAAACTGGGTCTATTAAGTACTACGTAAAGAGGAACGATATTTATACTATATGTTCGCCAAGTAGTGCCATCTGAGGATTTAGCAATTCATCCAAAAAATATTAGGTCGTTAAGGCTAAGTTGGATATATTTTAAAACCAGAAAATAGTGGAGAACCAAACCCTCACTTTGTAATAAGCTCAGCACAACTATTAATTTAAACAGAGCCTCACCAGTTTAGAACATCTTCCTTACAGTTAGTATTTCTCCTTTCCCATGTTTTTGATAGGAGTTTTAACAGCGTGAAATGGAACGCTAAATTCACAGCAAGTATTTCCTGATCCAGTATCATTATCAGAACCTGGAGAAGGGTGGCACATTTTCAAGGGTTCAGCACTGTGCAAGTGCCTCGCCAGTGGTAAAAGTTAATCTCTTAAAGGAGCGTCAAATGACCTATGTCCACATTGAAAAGAGTAGTTTGAATCTGCTGATAAAGTTTAAATCATACTTTATCCTTTTGTCTTCTATTTAAAATATGAAAAATAAAGATCACCCAAAGGAAAAAGTACAGTGTCTACGCAAAATCTGGTTTAGACTAACAAAGAGGCATTCAGGCTTTCAGCCATTTTAAAAGTCAACAGAGGAAAATAACTTTCTAATTCAATTTCCAAGTTTCAGGCCCTTTTGGTGACATTCAGAATAAAAGATGGATCAGAAAAATCAACAGGCAATACATTAGCACTTTCACATCATGGAAGTAGTATTTCAAACTGGAAACAGAAGACTTAGTTATGAATGGACTGCACCAGGATGTTTTTCATCAGTGGCTATGTTTGTCAATGATATAAAAAGCTGGCAGCAAATACAGCACTATTGACTTATGAATAATCTAGACATACTCAGTTTAAAAATGAAAGAATAAGTAGCTCATGCAGTTCATTGTACAAAAAAAGAATACGGTGCTTGCAGTGAGGGGACATGGAGAAAACAGTCTCATTTGCCCATCTGTACTCCCAACAGTAACGTTGTCAAAAAACACCCCTGTGTGTCAGAAGTTTTAACAGTTATCAAAAGAAATGAGGAATAGATTTTCCTGCCAACCTTTTCTACTTGGGAGTTTTATGCCCTGCACAGGGGAAGTGACACAGACTCCATGCTGAATGTCACTGTCGGCCATAGCTCCAAAGTCAGCTGTAAATTCACAGATCTCAAGGCTAGAAGATGCTGCTAGATAATAGGTATGGATTTTCTGTACATCATGACTGTGTGTCATCCCCCTACCACCTGTACTGAACCTAATAATTTGTCTGAATAAAGCAGTAGTCCATAAACTTTACTGCTGAGCAAACAGCATGCTGTTGGCAACATCATACTTTGCTCTCCCTTTCAGCTCATCAAAAGATGACTCAATTACCATTTAAAAGTTTATACTGCCTATGAAGTCAGGGACTGTAGAATTAGTAGTCAGCTTGAATGTGTTTTGAAAAGAGTAAATGTATCTTAATGTGAAGAACTGACAGGTCTGCATGTAAGTGTTAGAGGACAAGCTGCAAGCCAGTGTTGGTGTTAATTTTAACTAGCTTCATGAATGCAGTGAATAATGGGCAGGTGAAGATGACAGGTTCTGTCAACCTTTAAGAGGGGATGATCATTCTGGTAATGAAGAAAACATTTGATCAAGCCTGCCTAGTTTAGGCAGTTGCCCAGATTCAGACACACCCAGATTCAGAAATTTCAAAACAGAGGAATTTAAAATCACAACTTCTTATCCTTCTCAAAAAGTCAAGCTAAGCAGTAAAACTAGTAATTAGAAACATGCTTGTGAAGGTTTGCATATTTTGCTTTCTTAAAAGCTATGGCAGGTATTTGGCTCTAAGGTACTTTTTTCTTACAGCAAAATTTCAGGGAAACTGCCTTAATTTTATGTCTTGTTTAATGTTGAGCCTAAGCCCAAGACGTTGACATCATCTTGTTTAAGGAGTGAAAAGAAGCTTACTTAATTTTACATCTTTTATTGTACCCAGTGCCACCTGCTCCTGTACAGTCATTGCCAAAATCAGGGTCTGTGGAATTTGTTTTCTAATGCAAAATTTAATAGAATTTCTTTTAAAATTTAGAAATGCTAACGTACAAGGTATAACAAGAACTAGGAAAAAGAAGAAAGAATGTGAAAACTATTTTGACAAACTCAGGAATTTCAAATTACTTAATTAAACCTCACTCATGATAGAATAGGGGGATATGTGTGCAGATTGAGAAGCTAAATGTATTTATGAGTTTCCACACTTCCATCCTGAGAATGTTTTTTCCTCATGAGAGTGTTATTGTTAGCCACAGAGCATCCTGTCAGATACTGCTTAAGTTTAAAGCAAAGCATTCAAAGATCTTTTTAAGGGTGTTTAGATAGCACAGCTGAGTTAGGAAGGAGATGACTGAGAGCTGACAGAAGTAGACAAGCTATCTGCATTCATCTGTCATCAAGGTAACGCACCCAAACTTGCCTAATAGATGGGTGATCTTCTCATTGGTTGGGTGTCTGTTTGCTTTGCAATACCCAAATGGGTTTTCAGGGATCTCAGGGTCTAGGATTTAATGTCCATCTGGTTTTATATGAGTGAATGAAGTTTCCAGCAGATTTGAGAAGCACCTTCTCCTCCATTACAGGGGAACCAACCATGATTTTACTAGGAAGTGCAACTCATGAGTAGTTAGAAGACAGGTAATATCCATGTGTGAAAGAGCCACCTCTAACATACACATAATGAATAGCTCCCAGGAGGAAGACTGAGTCCATCAAAATGTACTGGGTTTTTAATACTGTTAACACCTGTTTTAAATGTGAGCTTAATGCATTTTCAGCCTATGGAGAATAGCAGTTGCCTTAGAAGCAATACATTTGTTTTGACTGCAGAAAATGAGGTTCATCTGCTTAATGAGTTATAGAGTGGTTTTAGACTTTTAAGGAGTTATAAGAAGTGGTACCTCAGGGAAAAGAAATCTTAAAGAAACCTCACTAGGCTGCAAAAACTGTGCTTCCTACTTTTCAAAGAAATTTCTGGAACTGGAGATTTCGTAATCACTGGCATCTTTGGAGATACCCATTAGGCAGTCCATCTGAACTGCTTTATCCAGACAACATTTCATAAGAACTTTTGATTTAAAATGCATCACAAAATCCTTCCACCAATGATGGCAGCAAGAAGCCTCAGGTGGTATCAGAGCAGAAATTTCACAGAGGTTACAGTTTATGGAGTTTTTCATCCTGCAAATTGGAGTGTATTTTTTGAAGGAAAAGAAACTGAAAACGGGCAAACTAAATTGTGTGAACGAAAATAAAGATTCTTCCTCAGCCACCTGCAAATATCCCCACTGTTTAAAAGGTTGTGTCAACTTTGATTTCATATGCTACATAGCAAAAATAGAACATGCATGGAAGGTGCCAAAAGGTAGAAGTTAAAGGGGAAATTTCAGGGATTGTAAAAGACATTAAGCATAAATTTGGAATTAGATGTGGATAATTTATTTAGTATCTTTTGACAAGTGATGTGTATGCAGAATGTATCTAATTCAGGGAAGCACTTAACTGCAAGCACTAATTGTATTTTAATAAGAATGTTTCAGCCAGAAAAGAAAGGCATGACTTGATAGCTATAAGTTTTCTGAGGAAACTAGATGTTAAAGAATGTTTTGCTGAAGAAATGGTCAGAATTTTCTGAAACACACACAAAAGAAGAAACAGGGGGTAACTTTAGATAATCTAAACAAGGGTGTTCTTCCACCAGAAAAACCTACAAGACATCCATTTTGAATCACCAGGAGTAAAACTGTTTTCTGCAAAGCCAGGTAATTTACTATTGTTCACTACTTCTTTCTTGTTAGGAAATATTCAGTGCTCAAACTGTTGCCTTTTGAAGCTGTTAAGATTTTTAAATGTTGGATCTGTTGCCACTGAAATCATCACACTGAAATTTCAATGGAATAATTATTACTAAAAATCTCAGTCGTAGCAAATCAGTGGAGTAACAAGAACACCAAACGTTGTTACGGTTCTGAAATACCTCACACACAAATATAGCTAAAAGTATTACTTCACATCCTAAGACTGAGGAGCAAATCACGGGGCCAAGTCCCAAGAAATGATGTATAGAGACCATTTTCTTATTAAATTTGCCACAGTTAATGCTACAGAAAATAAATTAATAGTTCTCTTGTACATTAGGTAGTAGGCTGGTTGTAAGTGGTCCAGGAATTGTCATTATATTGCTCTGCTGGTTTCCTTTGGCAACATAATAGATGTATCCGTTACCCTGGCTGACAACAGCTAATAGTGCAGAACAAAGAAAAAGCATCACTACTGATGTAGGTGAAGCTTCCAATGACAGTTGTCTAACTGTGAGACTCAGACTTTGCCCTGTTCTTCTTGCACCATAATTAGCCAAGGTAATTCTGGGTAGCACAATTAAGACTTTAGGAAGACAGTGTTGCTAACACTAGCCATGAGAAATTTTTTTTCTGTTTTGCTAAGGTCTTGTGATTCATGTTCAAATTTTTACTTGAAAAATATTTCTGAAATAAGCACTTTCCTTTTTCTTTGTAACATATTCAGTCTTTTCTGTTAAAGAAGAAAGGCTCACAGGCTGGAGTAAGTTTAGTCACTGCACATAGCTTGTAGTTGCTAAACCACTGTTATTCTTTTGCTAAGATGAATGCAAACAAAGAGGGATTTTTATTTCAATGTATACCACTACAGTGCAGCAAAAAGTTACTAGAGCTGTTTGAACACCAGAGTAGGAACTGAATTGTTTTGATTCTTGAAATACCTTTCTTAAAACTCAGACAGAAAAATCATTGTATGTACTATTGTGAGAGATCAAGATAAAAAGCTTTTCTTAAAAGAAAAAAAAAAAAAATCTATTTGTGCCATCAAGTCTCAAAAAATCATTCAATTTCCTGCCTGCCTGGGACAGTGCAGAAACTCAGGTAAACTGGAAAGAAATACAATTTTGATTGTAAGCCTGGTGTTTACTTTTATTTGGTCAGGTCATACTGGAAAAACTTGAGAGTAAACTTCATCTATAGTGAATGGGTATTTGTACATGGCAATTTTAATAGGATTTATGATTACCAACTTTGGTAGCTTTGTGTTAGAGGAAGTTTAAACAGAAGCAAGAACACTAAAGATAGACAATCTGTACTTACTAAGTCTTCTGGATATTACTTCTACTAGAAGTGCATGAGTAATACTAAAACACATGGCCATATACCTAAAACACAAGGCTGTTACAGAACAAGAGGCGTTATGTTCATGAATAATGTGGTTGTGTTCATGTTTTCACTGAGAATGCAAATTAGAATCATGTCAACTAACACTAAATGTATTCAGATCAGCTAATATAATTTGTGTTTAAACAGACATACTTTATTTTTTGCAAGTGTTAAAGCCAGACTGGTGCACTGATGGAAGATACTGGCCAGCATATGGAACCAGTTTTTATAGTTCTAAGCAACCTTTTGACAGGTGCAGTTTCTCTGTTGGGTCAGAGAGAATATTTGCTTCAGTATGTTTATTCAACTAATTCAAATTAAAACTGAAAAAAATCAAGTGAGAACTTAAGTCACAAGAATTTTCTTTAAAAAAAAGGTAGAAAAAGTTAAGAGCTGGTAATTCCAAAGCCTAAGGAATTACCATGAAGTAGCTCAATTAGTCCTATTTCCAGGATTACTCTGTTCATATTTCGATTTCTAAAAATATTAGCAAGCCTGTGACACAGAGGTCAACTTAAACTTACATTTTCAGTGATTATGAGGCTACAGATTTAGCCTTTAGGTGATTTTTTTATTACCTGGTGTATTTGATAATCATATTTGTAATAAGTTTTAGAGTTGATTTAGGAGCTTGGATCCATAAGAAGGTACTTTTAGTCATCTTTGCAGCCTTTTTCATGTGCATGGCCATAAATTTTCTACTCCATCTGGATGTCACCATTTAACACTTTTCTTCCTAAATGTCTTTTTCTCAAGGAAGGTGTGATTTTATTCTTCTTCTGCCAGAAAGACCATCAAATGCTGTATCCACAGGCTGAAATTATTCAGAAAATAAGATGTATTCAGTTCTGTGTGAAGGTCACAAGTAATAAAGCCTCCAAGGCCCTATCTTCCGGTGAATCTTTGCTGCCAAAAAGGCAACATATATTATCTTTTACACATCTCCCTTAGAAGCAATTGATGCTCATTCCTTCTGAGCTGTTGCAATCTCTGGCAGAGAGAAATAGGCTGTTGGGAGCGTTCTAGAGCTACAGGCCCTCCGTTCTCCCCATGACACACTGGGAAGTAGATTATGGTCTTTGTGCCTGTGAGAGATTTTACAATTCTGCATTCTGTGCATTTGAACCTCTAACTAGTCTCTCCACTGCTTTGCTAAAACCTATTGGGTGCTGCTGTGATGCTTTTCAAGGTGGAGCAGGTACCTCACAGATTGGATGGTGCTCATGCACTGCTGTATTTCTCACATAAATAGTGTGCTTGCTACTGTCATTTTTCACAAGCTGAAATAAGTCATTACAAGCCACAGAAAGAAAATGTCACATGGTTATTGCCTTACAGACTTATGCCACCTGCCAGCACTGGTCAGATGAGCAGCATTTTTTGTAGTGCTCTGTGATTGACACTACATGCATAACGCACCCCTAGCTTAACAGTTAGCTAAGGAAGGGTTCTGCAGAGATTACTGCTGTGCTAAACAGCTTTTCAGTCATCGTTTGTGGAGTTGCTACTTGGAAATAATAGAGGGTTCTCCTTGCAGTGGCTATTTGATCTAACCTTGAGCACACACCTGACATTCACAACTCAGTTGGCTTTCAAGGTGGTGCACTTCCATTTTCATGCACTGATGACAGCATTCAGCACATTTCCAAACCCTCTCTTACATCAAGAGGGAGCATCCCCTCCTTGCCTGTTACCTGCATCAATTCTTGCTGATGCATTCAGAACAAATTTGATCTTATCATTCAATTGCTAGATTGAGTCGTGTGTTTGCCTGCAGTCAAAAGCTTCCAAAGCAATTTGGGGGAGTCGCTCTTTGTGTCTTTCCACGTATGTGTTAACAGGGAGATCAGGCAGGATCAGATTAGGAACAGCAATAGCAGTGTATCAGGGTCACACAAGAACATGATAGCATCGCCCTACAACACTGAGAGGAGATGGTCCTTTAGCTTCCATCTTTAGAGTATCCATACTGTTCTGGCACTTGGGCTTACACTAACAGTCTCCTTGAGCTGTTTTTAAGTAATCCTCTCTGAACAGCCTGTCCTGTGAGTCTACTCACTGACCTGATGCTCAGTCCTGCAGCTACTGGCCTCCTGCCAGCAGCTGGGAGGCTGCCGCAATGCATAGCCCTGCTTTATTGCACAGCCTCCATGCTTGTCCTTCCTTGGCTCCTTGGTGGTGTAATCCCTGGCCTGCTCTCCCCCAGCTATCTGAAGAGCCATTTACAAGGAGATTGAAGACACTGAACCCAGGGGAAGCACTAATCAGGTCCTGCCCATTTCAGACCCCTGGCACAACATGCAAACCCTTTAAGAACACATGATCTGCCCTCTGGTGGCTAATTTTAGATGGAATAATTATTACAATATACCTTGGCATGGTTTAACTCACCACTTCAGATTTAATGATATATTGTAGTACTTGAAAAGGCCTTTTCTTAAACAAATTCAAATATTAAAAAAATCAGGCATGTCCTGGTCTTACATACTTTGATTTCTTAGCACCAAAGATCTACCACCTGTAATATCTCTCTCTATATATATTTATCTTAGTTAGTTAGTTACCTATTTTTTGCAGAGTTTGTTTAAAATTTAGACAGGAAAAGGATATAAGAGTGGAGATCAAAATCTGTGCTAAATTCAACATAAATTTCAGGCCCTACAGGCTGAAACTGTAGCTGCTGAAATTTGCAGGCTACTTTCATTTTTTACAAGGTGTGTAGGGCAGTGGGTCAGTGTGCACCCTGCCTCACCCATGCACTGCCCCTCCCTGCACTGCTTTGTAGATTCCTGTCCATATCTATTCTCCTGGCTTCCAGCATTCTCTCCTCCCTTTCTCCACTCCCAAGCAATACCTACAGTATTTACTTATTTGATTCCTCCCCCCTCCCCCTTTCTGGTTGGTTTTTTTGTTTGTTTGTTTGGGGGGGGAAGAGCTTACACTGGTTTGGGGGTTTGTTTGTTTGCAGACAAAGCCAGGTTGAGAACCTTCCCAGTTAGCCTGTCTGATGGGAGTGCTGCAGAACATTTCTCTGTATTTGACTGCAAATACAGAAACTTCAAAGTAAATGAGAAAACGCTTACTAGTGTCATTAAATACACATTTAGGTGAGTATTTAAGAACCTTCACAGCCTTGTGAAAAGCAATATATTTGCAAAATGTTTCCTCACTGACAGAACTCAGCAGTTTCATTTGCTGTATCTGTCCAAAAGCAGCCTCAGCAAGATCAGCAAGGTTGTTTGGAAGCTCAGGTTCACAGCAGAACTCAAAACTGAATGCATTAATGGACCAAAAGGTTTGAAATATGACCTTGTCATTAAAAAACTGCACTATATTTGAGCAATTAATCCAATGGTATAGGAGTTCCTAATAGTGGCAAGTTCATAAGGGATATTAAAAATGGAAAACTTGTTTGAATAATAGGAATGTAAAAACTGGAGTAAGCATGTAGTATTTGCCTTGCATTTGCTACAAAAGCCTATAGGACCGTGGACAAACCAACCTGAATAGCTTTAGCATGCAGAAGCAGGTTTAGAGTTTGAAGAGGAAGGATATCTGAAAAATTAGATGTTTCTCCAACTGTTTGTTACATTTTGCCATTCGGTGAAGAAGAATAATTTCATTTCTTCGCTAGTTTGTAAGGGATTTACAGATAGTCTTGCACCAAAGCAGTTTCTTTCCTCTTTAAGAAGCTACTCAGTATTTATGTTGTTTGTACAGGATTTTTCTGGGCTACACACCACACTGATACAATTTTAAGATTATATAAGTGGCCCAGTTTTTCTTGAAAAAGTTAATCCTTTCCCATCTTCCATATTTTCACCTGATTTCAGAGAATGCATTTCAGCATTTCTGAAAATTAGGCCAATAATGACCAGCCTTACACTCATTATAGTAGTTACCACTTGACATGCAGCTGATTGATGATACAGGAATTTGTTGGGTAGGAAACCATTACATTTCCTATGCAGTGTATTCATCCCGTGGTGTGCATGCAGAGTACAGAAATCATAATGTGGCATGAACCAAAATAATACCCTTGGACTCAGCTATACCCTTAGATCTTAGACAGTAATTCCTGTCCAAACAGTTTGTCAAACATTGTAGAGACCAGTAAGATACACACTTAGTCAGGAGAAAGGGAGGAGACAGCAAGTGAGACTCCTCTAGAAGATCCTTAGTTACTGGGACTCCCATGCAGCCAGGTTCATCCAGGCCAAGATTCCTTCAATTCCAAAATATTTTTAGTAATACCTCTATTTAGAGTTGTGGCTTGGCAGCACCGTGTTGGACTTCTAGAAGATCAGTATTGCCCAGACAACTTTATTTCCAGCCCGTGAGTACATCTAGTCAGCTGTCCTAAGGACTCCTGGCCTTTCCAAGAACAATCAAAGTTACAGAGTTTTGGTAATCTCACTGTCGAAACAACATCCCCAGGCAGGGCCAGAGCCCTGTGGAATGGGGTCAGAGAAATCTGATTACTCTAGAAAATACCAGAGCACAGAACATCAGTGTTTCTGTCTTGAACTGTCATTTCAGATATGAACTGCGGCGCTCAGTGGTGAACTCTGTGCTTGCTCCTCACTTGTCTTTGCAAGTCAGCAGAGCCAGGACATTTCTGCATTACTTGCTGTCATTAGCTGTAAGAGTCTTGTGGGAAACTAAAGTAGTACATAGCGACAAGTAATTCTCAAGAGGCTGCTGTCAAACACACAAATGTTACGGAGAATGGGACTGGTTAATCCTTACTGGATGCTCCTTACACATAAGCCTTACACCTCAGTGCCTTCCTTCTCCAAACTGAATCCCTAAATGCCCTGTAGTTTCAGAATGTGGTGCTTGTTATATTCATCCTAACAAAGGAAGCGCTAATGGATGCAGACATACACTGAATTTGGCAAGAAATAGTTAAATTCCAACTTACTGTCTGAGAGTAACAGTATGCTGTGAAGCACTGGAACATCCAGAAAGAGCACTTCTGATAGAATAAATATGCTGTCTTTTGTAATTTTTTATGTTCTTTCTTTCATTTATATTTTTCAGCAAAAGGATCGATAGTATCCCAAAGACATTAAAATAAAGCTGAATCTACAGAACAGAGCTCAAGTTATCTGCTGGATAAGCAGTCTTTCCTCTTTCCTTAAAACAATAAGTTCCAAATTACTTTTCTCTGAACAACTTTCTCCTGTGTTCCAATTTCATCTACGTGAAGCTTTCTTCACTTTTCTTCTGGATCTTCTTTAAAACCTTAGATCTCACTTGCCCTGCCTCAGAACAGTCATTCATTTTAATGGAACAGCCAGAGTCCCCAGTTTTACAGCATGAACCCCAGCACAAACAGAAAAACAAAAGATGAAGAAACGAAGAGGAAAGGTTACTTTTAGAGAACACGCAATAGCTCAAAATCTGGATTTCCTGCATTTCAGTGCAAGGTCCTATTTAAAGGGCAGAATGACTTTCACAGCTTTTTTGCATTTCATCTTTTCCCTTTCAGTCTACATTTAAATCCAGGCCAAACTCTCACTCTCTTCCACCCCTCAAATTACAATGAGTGTCAGGCAAACTTACTCAGTTGTGATTGCCAACTTGTTCTTTGCCTGCTTCAAGGGGAATCTGTTGAACCCTGGCAGTGATTGATGACTGAGGGACTGACCAGACTTGATTAGAAACTGCCAGCTGAGTGGCAAGTAATTGATGCAGCTAGTTACTCATACAAGCATCCCAGGCACTGGCAGACATAAGGGAGCCCAACGTATGACTGAATGGCAGACACAGGCACTGATCCAGTCCACGTGTATGCTCAGTGTCTTGTGTTGAGAAGACAGGGAGAGGGTGTTGCCTTCCTCCCCTCCCCTTTTTTATTTTTAGCTCTTTTACCAAGAAGAATTTCCTTTACCCAAGACTGACATTCTAACGAGCAATCTGTGCCAACTCCCCTAAACATCCCAGTTTCTTTTTAACTTTTAAACCAAACTGTCCTCTAATCTGTTTTTATTTCCATTTTTTGACATAGTTATGCTAAACCTTTCAGCAGCAGAAAATTCACTAACATTACACAGAAAGACAGTTTTCCCTAAGACTGTATATCCTTTTTATTGCAATGAGAGAGAGAAGTACAGTATATTTTCAGAATAGTAGTAACAATGGCCCTAGAAGATTGTTACTAAAGATGCTTAGTTTTGGACCTGGATATACCTCTGTATCTACCTATAGATACACCCCTTCCTACTCCTGCCCTATTAATAATGCAAAAAGAAGAGATAATATGACAGGCATCTGTAAGTACCTTTTAAGCAGCTGACCATTTTTGGGAAACATTAAAGTAGTATTTGACTATATAGTTTTAGTATATGTGTTAACTCACCACAGTCTGACAGAGAAAAATCTAGTTACATGCTGTTATATAACTGCTCTTTACTGTAAGATTAACATAATTTATAAAAGTGAATTAGTCTGGTTTAATCAATGTAATGAAAGAAGTGGTAGCGTTTTCTACACTGGTATCCCAAATGTGTAGATGAAAATAAGCGAAAGCTTTGTAAGGTTAGAGGTCACTAATTGTGATTGCTAAACACTTTTTTCCAGGTAATACTCTTAACTGAAGAAACTGTTTAATTAGGCAGAAATAAACAGCTATAATTTAAAAGGTAATTTGAAGAGAGTATTGCAGGATGTCTCTGTTAAAGGCACAGTAGAAAATCAACACTTTTTAAAAGAAAGTATCTTTCCTGAATCTTAACTCCTCATTTCCCCCTTCCAGTTTTCTGTTCTTTCTCATTTAGTCAGTGCAGTTACTGAACTTCACCTGTCATTGAGAATCCTTCGTACAGAGGGAAGTCAACATTTGAACAGACCAGTATAAAATTAGCAGTATGCAATATGATGCTCTTAGAGTTCTTAATTTTAATTTTTTTATATGTTTCAAGATTTATTGATGAAAAATTAATATTTTTTACCATCTTTTGAATAACGGTAATGCTGTCTTGAATAATGGTCTTACTCTTGAGGATATATTTCAGCTATCAACTTTTTGCTTCCTAAAAAGAAATCAGAATACTTCCAGTTCTCAAATTTGAAACCATTGTGATACTGTCTAATATTACTGCAGTCTGGAGATTTCTGTGACCAATTAGTTACGTGAATGCCATTCTATACTCTTTTCTTTGGTGTCCCCGATTTATCTCTCAAAGCCTTTATGACTTTACGTTTGGCTTTTATGTAGAAGCAGAGCAGGTCATGTGGTTATCCAGAGGCATTAGTATGGTAATTTTCTTCAAGTTGAGTAGGTGGAAATAATTAATGGACTGCTTTATTGATGTACATAGATAGCTGATTTTCTCTGTGGTTTCAATTCCCAGCTTCAATAAAGTAGCTTGAGATTTTATCTGAGGGATCAGTAATTACACAGGGCAAGAATAATTGCTGCACAAATACAATCTGATTGTGTTTTATGCTATTGCCAGGGCTGATTTTAAAGCTTAAATATATAAACAAGGATCTACTGCATGAATAAGTTGACTCCTTTTATTTAAACTCATGAGCACTGGTGTAACTTAAATTCAGAAAATCTGTGCTCTTGAAAGTTGAGCAGACTTCAAAGAGGAAGTTATAGTCTTAGTGCAGCACAACACAAATAACTTTACTGTCTTGACTAGACTCCATCTCCTATTATTGACAGTGACCAGTAGCAGATACCTTGGGAAAACTAAGCACTATAAAAATGGGATCACATTTGCTACTTTTTATCTCTCCGAGGCTAATGCATATTTTAAGTGAGAATTTTGGCAATTCAGGTCACTGTGGTATTCATCCTAGAGTTCTGACTAACCCTAAAATTTGTTCATTTTATCAATTTATACTGAGTCATTTTTCTGATGTTTGATTTTGAGACAGTTTCTCAGATTCCTTCCCCATAAAGAAGGTCCTGTGTGGGAACCTCCCTAGGCACCTTTGTAAGCAATAAAGAAAAGAACTGATGCTACTTTGCTGCTACATGATCTTTCATGTGCTCCTTTTACAACTTGATCACCAGCTGGCTCTACAGACTCAGTCAGGACCCTTGCCTCTCGTACTCTTGGAAAAAGTTATTAGTAGCTTCTATGCCTTTAGAAAATTGTTCTTCAGTATCTTATTTCGGCTTTTCTTAGTTTTATATTTAATTTGTCAGAGTTCATAATATTTTCCATTTTTCTTATTTAGACACCATTTTTTGAAGGATGCTCTCTTACTTCTAGCCACCTCCTTTATTCTTCTGTTGAAGCTTGATGGCTTCTTGGCCCTATTTAAACAAAGGCTCAAAATAAACACATAACAGCTTAAAACTTAGCTTATGATCTGGCAATTCCAGCATTCATTTTACCATTCAAGTGTTTTTAAACAAGCTGCTTCACTTTTATGTAGTTCTTCATTGGGTTACACAAAAAACAACTACATGAGGGTTTTCATGCATATGAAGATGCTGAATTCAATGTAGTATGGTATTTATTATACAAAGTGTTGCTTCTGTAGTTACTCCTAAGCCAGAGTCCCTGCATTGCTCAGACCTAAATCAGAGGTTGTTTCCTCAGTGAAAGGTTTACACAGCTAACACTATTTTAAATGTCCTACTTACTCCAAGTGCCCAGTGCAGGAAGCATGATCATCGGATCAGCAAGACACACAAAGTAGTTAGGAGGTTGGTGGCAGGACACTCTCCAGTTGTATCTAGTTCTGAGAATAGCAGCTGTTTTAAACATGTTTTTCTCCCAGATATCTTACTATTTGATTTGCTGCTATACTATCTCATCTATTTATATGAGTAAACACAAGGAACATAGTAGAAAGTCTACTGTGTTTTTCCCCAAACTCCGAAGCCATACTGAGAAATATGGGAATACTTCCTGGATATTAAAGCTTTGCAATGATAGCAATCATTTGCCTACCATACATGAAACCTGCCTGCCCTTTGCTTTTGTTCCCAGAGCAGTAATAAATCACATGTGTGGCCAAGGTTAAGCACTTTTTAACAAAAGTTAGCTTAACAAAAATAAGCTGCGAGTTGAGAACCGAGGAAGGTAGCACAAATATATGAACAGGAGGGTGGAGCAGGGAGAGGGGGAAACTTAGGATTCTTTAGAAACTGAACAACTAGGAATGGATCCTGCCAGTGATTCAGCACAAAATAGAGATCAGAGCCTTAAAACAGGAGAAAAGGAAAGAGACAGGATTTTATCTTATATAAATTCTCATGTTTTATGGCTTAGAGATTATGATTTTGGTGTAGAAAACTTGCAGAGCCACTCTCTACAATTATAGGCACATGTCCAAGTAAATGCAAGTATCTTTAGGACTCCCTAGATTGTGAAGTTGAGAGCTAATGGGGTAATGCTTCACCAGGTAGGACATGGCCTTTTAGCCTCAGTTATTTCAGAAGGAAGAACACAGCCAGGACTTGAATATCCCTGACAGACAGAGCCCAGGGCAGCTTTGCTACAGGATGGACCCCCAGGAGTGCTCTGTCCCCAGAGCCAGGTGTGCTGGGAAGCACAGAGCCATCTCTCCCCACCCTAAGTGATGCATCTGTTCTCTTCTGAGCTAGACCAAACTACTTCAGTCAGTGCATCACAAGGACTCTTCAGAACGTGCCTCAGAAATTCTAGCTACAAACGTTACGTCTTTGCTAAAAGCAAGATGCAGAACAGAGCACAGGGTAGAACTCCAAGAAACTCAAGAAACTTTTTTATAAATAAGTCCTCAACAGCCAGACAAGTGATTAGGAGACACTGCCTAACTGTCCACAATCCTTTCATGACCTAGACCTTTGAGTTCAGCATCATTTTTTCTAAGGTCAGGTAATTAAGATGTCATACACAGCATGCACGTCTGATTCCATACTGGGAAAATCACTGCTTCCTCTCACAACATGGATGCAGACTATTACATGTCCATCAACAAACACTGTAGACAGTACCATGGTGCTTATCTGCAAGTTTGCTGTACATACAGAAGGGCATCCTTACAGGACACTGTTCACTCATTGCTTTTCTCTGGAGAGGGGAGGCTTGTATTTATTTAGGCAAATCCTTGGTACTCATCACTAGGAGAACAGCATTCAATCCTTGCTTTATTGTTCTAGCTGCTATTATTTCACTATTGTTATGCATAGGTTTGGTAAAAGCTATCAGAATCCCTCATTCTATTGTGTCATGCAGATACTAGAGCATATTCATATATCTCAATATGAATTGTTCCCAGTAAATTGAAAAAAGAGCAGCTGCAATAAGATACAGACTGAATAAGGGTGTCAGACTTTTGCATAGGTATAAAATAGAAGTAATCCCCCTCACCATCTCCCCATAACACACACACAAAGTCTGTTGTCCGTAGTGTGCCAACATACAGAAGAAACAAACTTTGAATTTATCCAATTTTCTTTCTGTTATGAGAAGGTTGAAGGCATGACATTGATCAGACAAAAGCTTATCACCTTATGTCTACATAACATGTTTGCAACAAATCAGCCCTCAAACTGTATAAATTCAGGGGGATTTATAGACGAAGGCAGAGGCAACATGATCAGTATACAGAAACTTTTGGTATAACCACCAGTAGCTAGAGAACCTTGTTAAATGAGATTGTAAACTAGTCTGTGGGCTGCATGCAAACGAGCTTGTAAGAGCAGCTCCTGTACAGCGCAGGAGCCAGTCTGCTGGCTAAAATGCTTGAGGTGCACACACAAAGATATTCCCGCTCACACATGACTAGATTTTTATGGAAATACATCATAGTTGTGGGGAAGGAGATACCGTTTCACTAATGACTTAACCCCCTAGTAGAACCTTGTCTGTTAGCTAAGCTGGAATAATAAAATAATGAATATTTTGATATGTTTTCCTAGATTCATACACTAATTTCTTTAGACTAAACAGTTAATTCAGTACTTGTGTTTAATTTAAGCCTTCATTTCCTACATAAAGCCTCCTTGGATTTTTCCATTATGGTTCTGAATACTTTTCTACTACTTTGAGCATCTAAGCAACAGCACTAATTAATTAAATGTAATCAGATATTAATATTGCATAATATCCCCATCCACTAGTTAACTTAGGTGTGCAGTCTTAGGTCAGTCATCCATAATTAACCTTCAGTTGAAGCATAAGCACAGTCATTCTGATCACTGGGGTAACTTTACCATGGCTGCTCGCTCTTTTTGTCTGACCATACATAACAGAGCCAGCAACAAGCACATACTGGAGAGATTCTTAAGCTTGAGATTCCTAGGCATTTAGAAAGAAATCAAAGATTGCAACACAGACTTACGTGTCTGGGTGACAAGTATAACCTTTGCAGTGTAACATCACAATATTAGAGCTCCACCTTCTTGACTTTCTGGTGGTGGGCTGGTGTGACAGGCATTGCACAGAATGCAACATTTCCCTGTCAGAAACAGAAATAACATTATAAAACATCCCTTCATAGCAGCTATTTTCTAGCACAGCTTGTCTGGGACAATCCCAGTTACATCATAAATTCTTTAAGTAATAAGAATTTGAAGATAATGGACTGCCCTGTTCAGCTTGCCATTTTATTGCCCTTACCATGTCTGCTGTGTTTATTTTTAAAAAGCTTGCTAAAGAATTATTTTTAACAATACCAAGAGTATTTCTGCCCAGAAGATCTTTTTAGTAATAGTAGAAACCATTCAAGCAACAGACTTCCCATTTCATAGTTTCCCTCTTGAACCTACAGCTCTACACTTTCATCATTAATTTATTTTTTAAATTAACAACACAGGGGGGTTTATCAAGGGAAAACAGACTAGCTCAATTAACCTAAACTTTTTTTTTAGAGCTATGCATAAAGAGGGATTTTCTCTCTGACGAAAACTGAAGTGAGATCCTATGGTATTTCTCTTAAGAAAAAGCACAAATAATTAAGTGTGCTCTGTTTTATTTTTAATTGTACTACGTTTATTTTATTCCATTTCAAAGCATTAGCACTATCATTCAGCCTACTCCAGGAACTTCTATAGTCATGTAGGTCTCTAGTGGAAGTGGGAATTGACTAGCAGGGTAAACAAGAGAAGCCAAATAAATTTTTAAGACTATACTACCTGTTCATTTTTCTCATCACCCAAAGCTTCCCTTATTTTAAAGGCCTTCCATCTGACCTTCTAGGGAGTTGTTGCACACAGGGTTTATCATTCAGATAAAAGATTACTGACATAGTTTGATGTGGATGTCTGCAATTCCAGCCATTTTGGGTGCTATTCCCTGATCTTTGCTTTCCCAGAGCATTACACAATCATTCCCCCTTAGATATTTCATGCAGTACATACTAAGAGTAGTTACCCCTTTGGGGCTTTGCATGTGAGCTGGTTTGATTGTCTATGTCAGGTGTTAAGAAAAGATATTTCACCACTGAATTTAAGGTGTTGGTGTCACATGCACTTCAAAACTGTCCAGCTCAGGAATACAGTGAAACTTTAAGCATTGCAAGCCCTAACATGGTAGTTATGGCTGTACCACTTGGATCCCTTCAGGGCTGTTTGAGCTCACCTGCACGAGTAGCACCTGTGGATGCACAGACAGACTAGTACAAAAAAGAAAAAGCTTCACCTGAAAACTGAACTTTCAGATATTTTGTAATAAAAGTAACACCTGTGGACAATAGCTTATGAACTACTGGAATAGGCAGATAACTGCAAAACACTTTCCATTGCTTCTGTGTAGACACCTGTGCTACAGTTTCACTGTGCAAGCAAAAGCCTAAAAGGAACCCTAAAGTTTATCTCCTTTTGTAGAAAACTTAAATGAAGCTATATATTAAGTTTTACACTTAAGTACACTCAAACTTTGAGAGCAAAAATAACTGCGTTGCTCTATAAAGCATGATAGGAAAACACTCACCGAGATCAGCCACTTTCCTAAGGCTACGTGCTACTCAGAAGGTATTTTCCACCTGTCACCCCTCCAAGGACTATCTTCCCAAAGGGGTTAAGTCTACTACAAATCAGAACCAAAACTCTAGAGCAGCCAAGAACCACAAGAAGAAGCAAGCATTCACACTACAAAATCCTCCATACAGTCAACTACAGCCACCAAAAAGCTTTTTATAAGCAGCAGATGGGTTGTTTTCAGCTCCACCCTCTGGGCAAAACACCTGTGCTCCTGCCCCCAGCACTGGGCCACATGCTCCTCCCCCTGATCTGGGTTTGGAGACAGTCACACACTGTCTGTAAATCAGGAGAATGCTTTGAGGCTCAAAGGTTATGAAAACTTTTAACAACATGTAAAAATAAAGCCAAAAAAGGCATCAACATTCAATAATACTAACAATAAAGGAGCTATTTATAGCTGAATCTGGGATTATATCTAGGTACCCTCAAAACAGAAAAAAACCCACCCAACCTTGTTTCCTGATACAAAACTATATGAAACAATATGTTTTGGTCTTTGTGTAGGAAGTTTTAAATTTCAAGAGGTAGATGAATTTGCCTGTTTTCAGTTTCAGGATGTGTGTGCAGACAATATGACAAGTTTAATTATCTGGCTATCTGCCTTGCATGTATTTCTCTAGTCTTTCCAGACTTTTCTTAAACTTGCACTTTTTTATATTTTGCAGTTCCCTCCTTTTGGGGTTTGGTGAACTCAGCTTGGAATCTTTGCTCTGTCGGGAAAAGACAGTCACCTGTCAATATTGAAACCAGCCATATGATTTTTGATCCCTTCTTAACTCCACTTCGCATAAACACAGGGGGAAGAAAGGTATGTATTCTATCATGTTCTAGTATAAAAACAAGAAGTTAGTACACTTACAAACATTTGCTATATTTTATATTTCTGAAGCATTTACATTTTTGGCTCAGTCAGCTCTGAGGCAGAATAACAACAATGTAGTACTTTGCAAATCACACAGTTCCATCACTGCTGGAAAGTTAGCAACCATACATTTTTAGGTGTCTTCTAGCTTGTATTTATATTTCCATATTGTTACTTGAAACTCTGCTGTCTGGAAGAACAGCATCTCACTTAGAAACTCCATGTTCATAATTAAATTTGGTGTTCATCTGAGTGGCATTTTAAAGGTGCTATTCTAAAAATGTTGTTTAAGATGGCCAGGACCTTCTTTTATTCATTTAAATCAGGATAACATTGCAATGCCATCATGTTAAGAGGTAGGAAGGGATGAATGAGGTTCTTTATGTTCTGAAATGAAAAGAACTATGAGATACATATCTCAGCATGGGACAAGCAGACCGATGTTCAAAAAATGATCTAGTTTCTGTGTTATCTAGAGCATATTGGCACTCATTATAAGATTTTTTTATGGGACATCTCACAACAGAATGGCAACATTTATTTTAATAGATCATAAGTAAATCTCCAAGGATATTGGATCAGATAGAAATGACAGGTTAGCAAAGACTATCTTACTTATCTAAAATCATCATGATAATTTCTTGTTAAGCGACTGCCACAGCTGAATAGTTTATTAACCAATGTCTGACCAATAATATTTTTTAAATGATACATATAGAAACCTTATCTTGTTACCCAGATTTGCAAAGCATGTGCATTTATGTTTGCTGACCCAGTACTCAAAAGCAGAATTGAAACTGTTATATAGCAGTGTATATAGTGAAAAAAATGCAGAAAGTTAACAAATCTGAACAGTGAAAGCAGATTTGGATCCCAAGCATGTTTCACTTTAATAATCTCATACCAATAGCGTAGTTGGGGACATTTTACATACATGGTTCTTAAAAGTATTTTCTGCACTGCCAAGGTCAGGTGCTAAATTAGTCTTTCCATTTATGTTTACTAAAATAATTATACTTACTAGAAATTAAGAGTACAGTCAAATTTTAGGGTGCAGCACCAAAAAAAAATTCTGAGATCTACTCAGTTCCTAAATTACCATTCAAAGCGAGGTAGTCATTTGAAAGCATTTCAAAAAACAAACTCATCCTAATGATTATGTTTAATGAATTTTCTTTCACTAAAGAATGAATTCACAGTATGGAAATTTAAGGACAGTCCTCAAATAACTAAGTTATCAATTCTGTTTATCCAACTGAAGGGTTGATACTTTTTGATTCTAAAATTATTTTATAAATAAAATATCTTGAACCTGTTAGCACTCTTAGAAATAGTCATTAGTCCATAATGTTTATTGTTGCTTCCCTTATGTGGCGATGTTTAAAAAGGTATTTTAAAGATTTTGTTGATTATTCCATGCAGGCAGTTCCCTTTTATTCAGTCTGTAATACAGAACAATGCAGATGGCAAAGCATTGTGACTTAGAATATCAGAACAAGCAGAGACTCTAACAAAAGGCTATTCCAAAATGATTTATCTTCTCCCGTTGTCTTGACAAATGAGATTTCTGCTGGAAACAGCATGAGAAGTTAGGAATTCACTCTGTACTTCCCACTGAGGTTCTGGTGGTACATGTGCACATACATCAGGATCGATGTAAGCTTCATCACCGAAAAGATAAATTGGTGGTATTGTTACTTACTGAAGGACAGTGATGCTTCCAACTATGGCCCAAATTTCAGGGTAATATGTATATTTTACTTTTTAAGTAGAAAATCATTGAGGTTTTTCATTTTGATACAAAAAAGAATTTTATTGACTCTGCTATTTATGTAAACGCTGACATATTTCAATTGTTTATAAATTAGAGTATGACATAATATGAAATTCACTAACAAAATTACATGGAAGTTGTCAGTGAATCAAAGCCAAGAGTTCCAGAATATGTAATGTCTTTAGCAATTCTAAGAATTCCACTGTTTTTTTGTACAAGCACATGGCAAAGCAAATGTCTGATTATTAATAAAATATTGAAGGCACCAATAACCTGGGAGATGCTGTATCAGTAATGAGGTGTTCTTACCACACTCACAAATAATTATCCTGCTGCTGTCACACCGCGGTGGTCTTCTGTCATGTTACAAGAACAGGATTGGTTCTAGTTGTGGGTAGTCTGTTTTAGAGAGGTTTCTAAAATGGTTGAATCAAAATTCTCATCTGAGGAAAAGACTACAATTTTAATGTCTTAAAAAACATTCTTTGCTCATAGTTAAGGCTTCAGTGAGGATTTGATTTGGCGGGTAGTATATTTGTGTTCACTTTTTGGTAATGTTTTTTATATGTTAAAGATGGAGGTGTGTTTCATATGGGCTGAAGCACTTCAGTTTTCAGGGCAATGAACCAATTGATATAGCAGCCAGGGATTTTCTTAGACAAGACATAACTGTGATTATGCTGTACATGAAAGGATTTTATGGAACTGATCCTAAGGAAAATGATGAATAAATAAAAAAGGGATTTGATATGGTTTCAAATCAAAGTTATAATAAGCTAGCTTACATGCAGAGTGAACAAGAGAGACAGCTAGTTGCACACAGAGTCAGAATTATACACCTCTTTTGAAAAGGGAGCTGGGAGGAGAGTCAAGCCTTAAGAGAGAGCTAGAGGGAAGGAAACATTCAGTACACTTAGTCTTGAAACAGTATCTTCAAATTTTTAACAAAATATTTTGCTATCAAAGTAGAAATCAGTTTTATTTGAGTTTGAAAAATCAAATATTTATTTGATTTTGAAAACATTTTTACTTTGTGTGCTTCACTTTTGAAATTAAGAAGGAACAGAAGTGGTTCACCTACAGGAACAGAATCCAAGACCAGCCTAGAGAAATCCAGGTAACACATACCTGGGTGATATGACCGCTAACTTAATACTTCCTCTTAACTCTTTCATTCCTTACCACTCATTTCTCTTGGGCTTTTAGTTTTTGGGGGAGCATTGCTTAATTTTTGTAAACCTGTTTAGTTCTCAATTTCCACCTCAGCAGACCAAAACTGTTGCAAACCATTCCATTACAGAATTTATGACTAAAGATTCTACCTTAAGTACGTACTTTTCTAGCCGATTCCATTAGAGAGTTTATTTTATTTCAGTATGAGTGACGGAAGGCATTTTAGTAAACCAGATCGAGACTTTCCTACAATTTTTTTAGACTGCTTAGGAATAAAATAATAAGTTTTTTGTTCCTAAAGAAAAGGAATGGTCTGAAAGGAGACTGTGAAGGACAACATCACTGCCTTCCTACCCCGCAGCCTACAAGGGGAAAAAAGTACAGTCTGTGGCGTGTTACACAGCAGGTGACTTAATAGTTACTTCTGATCTGAGGCTGAGAAGAAAATTCCTCCCATTCCATTCAGGAGCAAAAGGGATGGCAATGCAGTTTGCCAAATATTTATAGCTCTTTGATCCAATTTTTCACAATAAAGTTCCAGTGAGCAATAATGTATTGCTTTATGTGCTGTCCAACGATTGCAGTGAGGTATGCAGTCATGCGATTTACAATTCAAGCATCATCAGATATTACTCTGAATTGTGCTGTGTTACTTTGTATGTTTGTGCTTCTCTGTTTCCTGAGAAAGTGGCTTTTCAGGTCCTGAAGGCTGAATATCATTGATACAGATAATTGGATTTCAAGATCCAGAATCTCAGCACAAGATATTTAATTAGTTTACATGCAGATAAATTTCCCAGAAGACCTGCTGCTTTTGAGGGAACTCCCCAAGTTTCAGTTCTCTCTCAGGCCCAGCTTTGTCTCTTGATTATCCATTCTAGTGAATTTTACATGCAGCCCATTTCAGATAAACAGTCCTTTATCATAAACAATACAAACCCTTATTAATACGCAAATCACACTCCTCCACTCTGTCACAAAGGAAAACACCATTTTACTTTCTCTGCTTTTTTGACTTGGATTCACATAAGCACCAAGACAGTCAGCAACAAGACAACAGACTAGCTTAACTAACGAGCCAGTGTAGTCTAGTGCCATTTAGGCAGCAAGCACTATGGGTTTCAGTCTCCAAAACAGGAATTTCCGGACTGTCGTGGATGATAGTAGTGGATGAACAAATGACCTCACTTCCCAGTGAGCTGGTCCTCTGCTGGGATTTCTTCCTCCCTTCACCAGTGCTGGCATCTCTCTTCTCCAAGAGGTCTCCTTTAGTTCCCCAAAGTCTGCCCCCTGATTTACGTGGAGCCCATCTGCCTTTGATCTCCTGATTCTCTGTGGACTTATTTTCAAAAGCCCTATTTCCAAGATTCTTTAAGACTGAACTACAGTTCTTGGCCATACTTACTTTTTTTCTCCTATAAACGTGTAAGTAACAATATTTGCATTAGACACTAAGTGCATCCCTACCAATTAATTAAACCTTGCATGTAAGTGATGTCTTACTAATCATTTTAGGTCACGCTCAAGGACTTAAATTGTGGTTTAAAGCAGGTAAAGTTCTGTTTAAAAATCAATTTATTTTTAAGACAAGGAAGGCCATTGTACCTGATGTTGACCTCTGGGGAAATAAACAAATCAATGTCTGCTGGCCAAGGACTGTTACGTACATTCTCTAGCTCAGTGTGCAGAAATGAAAGTTACTCAGTAAGATCCATAAGTCTGCCTTCTCATATGGGACATTAATGAATGCCATCACGTGTTATTTAAATTAATATATTTATAAATAATTGGTTCATTCTATGCATCACAAGATAATGACGATATTTAGCAGTTTCTAAACTAAAATAGGATAGGAGAAAAGAGATTTATGAATTGAAATCAGTTAAATGGTTTCTCTGCCAGCTAGTTCTGATTCCATGCCGTTCAATCAATTCAGAGTATTACTAGCATTTTTCTCAAGAGTGCAATATATGACAACTGCCAAGCTTTGCTTTGGTGATTACTAAAAGGACAGATACTGGTGCAAACCATATTTCAGCACTGCAGGAATATAAAAAATGAATTGTTAGAAATGGTCCAGGAGGAATGGATAGCAATAAGACATCAATGTCATCTGTAAACTGATTTGTGATGAATTTTTAGAGGGCTTAATAATATGATGTTTTGATTTAGAGTGGCTTTAGAAAGTCAAAAGTCTGATGCAAACATCAAAAACTTTAATGAATAAAAAATGAAATACAGTATTGCTGCTTAAATAATTGTTTAGCATTTCTAATACTTCTACAGTATTGCATGTTCTTAGATGTGTTAGTAAATGAACATAAAATGAGCCAAGCAGGTTAAAGTAACTTGTTTATTCATCCTCATCAATGACTTCAGAACAGGAAAAAATGCTAAGTATTATTTCAGAGGTACTTGCAAACTTTGTTGTTAGTAGACCATATAGAGGGAAACACATGTATATTCAGGGTGTTGACCTGTTTCTGGGACTTCGGTTTCCTTATCACTTCAGTGATCCTTTCTTGAGATTGAATCAATTTGGAATATGTGGGGACTCAGATGTGCATCTTGGTGTGTTCTAAATTTCTGGTTGTCTGTGATAGTGGAGCACCACTGAAATCGTAAAGGAGTCCTGAACAGGCACAAGAACACATTTGTACAGCTTCTTCATAGTATCAAGGGGGTTTTGTTCCAGTATAACTACTCTGCTTGACATTTAATCTTGTCTAGCGTCATAAAACAAGCTCACTTGTCTGCCATGGTAAACTTCCTAGGAGACCCTAGATCTGGCAAGAAATGATTCAGCGGGTTTACTCCACAAGCTATATTGTACTGTTTAGAGCTCAGGATATGCTCTCATTTTGGCAGGTACCTTCTGAAAGGTACTGTTCAAATTATATGTTAATGCATCTCAGCTGCAGTTGGGTAGCAATTAAAAGCAACCCATGGTGTCCTTGCAAAGGTGAGTGTGCTAACCCTGGAAGTGCATTCAATGGGATGTTAGCTGAAACATCAAGGGAATCTGCTGTTAGGAACATTGGGCATAGCTCCATTAGAAGGTTAAAGGGTCTGTGATATTACTGAAGCTGGGCTAACTAATACTAGCCAAAGCTCTTGTCCATTGCTTTTTTTTTCCCCTCCTCAATTATTTATTGCAATAAGTTGCTTTCCTGTTTTCAGTTCTTAATGATGTAGCTTCAAAAGAAGATTGGAGCAGCAGCTGGCCTCCAACTACTAAATAGCTTGATATATTCAAAGGAATTTTCAAAAGTACCAGCTTTGTTCTTAATGCCCTTTTTCGATCTTTTAATATACATCGTGCATTGTTTTGATAGTATTTTATTTGGATTTATTTCATTCCGCACTTAGGTCTATTTATAAACCTAGATATTTATTTCAAGCCTTGAAGAAGTAAAAGTAACACATATCTTGTCTTTGTACTTGATTCTTTACTTGGGGCTATAACCACTGATATAAAAAGGCTGATGATTTTTTTTCTCTCACACCAATCCTGCTGTCATAGTAAAGGTGTACAAGTCTCCTAACACCATATGCTTTAAATGGAATATAATTTTGTATTTTAGCATTGTTAAAACATTGCCTGGTCTCAGAGGGTGAGTCATTCTTCGCTTTACAAACATAAAATAGTAAATGTATGACATATTGAAACTTAGTAAAATAGGATAATATTTTCTTGAAAGTGGGTATTTTCGGCACAATATCTAAGAAATGTTTTTTACTGAGAGCCTGCTGTAATGGATGGGGATGTTCCACGTCTTTTTGTACAAAGAAGCTAAATCATATTATCAAAGTCAAGATATCTGGGGAAGATGCTAACGTATATAAGGTTATTGTTCAGCTGCCACCAGTTCATCTGAGGCAAAACACTTGCCATGCCAGCCAGAACTAAGGACAATCCACATACCTCTTCTGGTAAATCCTGGCCTCAATATTTTACAGTTTTGTGCTCTCAGTTCAACAGCAAAAGGCTGCAATTTTTAAAGCAGTTTTTGTGATCACTGGTGTTGTATATTGGAGACTACTTTTCTTTTTCTTCTCTGAAAGGAAATGCTGGGTACCTGTTATGTTCCGTTATCAGTCCTTTCGTAAGGTGACATATTCAGAACTTTAAATAGCTACATAGCTACAGTAGCCAACATTACCTGTGTTTAAAAACAGCATTGCAACAGTTTCTTAAACGTTTAAGAATAATTTGCACAGCATCCAAGATAGGTTTTCTTTCTTCTCTTTGTAATCAATATAAGCCCAGCTTGAAATTATTTTGAACTGATAAGTAAATAGTTATTTATCAACAGTTCAAAATAATTCTTCTTCCATTCTTTTTATTTCAGTATTAACTTACTCTCCTATGTGAGTTCAAACATTTGAGCTTTGCAGCTTCCTAGCTGGCAGGTGAGTATATTGCCTAATGAATAGTGCTTCCAACAGCAACTGGTTTTGGTTCTTCACCAATTGAAGTTGGGGGCAAGACTGACTCTTAGCTGATCAGCCTTTGTATCCTGCATCCATCAAGTATATATTTATAACCAGGATATTTTTCCTGAAGATGATTTACAAATTGCTCTGGAATTCTGTAACAGAGTGTAGATTAGGAAACCAGTTTGTACACAGAGAGAGGAGACTTTATAATGTATGTTAGGTGTCTGCTGCCCGTCTAGGCAGGAGATACATTTCGGCTGAAGATCTGTTTGTGGGAGTAAGGTACGACATCAGCTTTCTGAAGAGTTACGCAGACAGCAGGCATAGTGATTGCTTGTGGCCTGCTGGTGGTGGCTGTGAAGTGTGAGCTGTAAGAGACCCAGTTCCTGACAAACTGGAATCAGACGCAGCCACTGAGGAACCTGGGGAAAGGTTCTCTTCCTTTTTTTACATATCTGACTTTCATCCAAAATGGTTAAAGCTATGGACTGGAGACTGGTTTGTCGTTGGGCTGCAGCAACCCCAAATAAGTGAAAACAATCAGGAAATAAACTAAGATCCATGTTGACTTGTCATCAGTTCATTCATGTAAAAGGTAAGAAAGTTAAGGTTAAGTAAACCTGTTTTATGGCTGGAGCTTTAAGCACAAAATAATTGCAAGTGTGGTGCTTGTGAAACTTTTTTTTGGTTTTGTGTTTCCAGCATGACAGATAACAATTCTCTTAGTCACATGTCCCTGTATTGTTTTACACTGAATATAATCAAGAAATCACCATATATTTAGCAGGGATTTCTGCCTGTCTTGCAGCTGGAGTAGGTACTTTATAATAGACACACATCAATTCTGCTCTAAGCTAGAGAAGATGGGGATAAATAACACTGCTGCCAGGGTGAAATACAAATTGCTGTGGCAGTCAAATGTGCCAGTCAGAATTCTGAGGAGCAGTTTGGTGTTAGAGAGAAGTGCAAGTTCACTGTTTTTCCTCCTGGTACTGTTAATCACTGATTGTTGAAGATGGAAGCAGGCAGGGTTTGCTTATAGATAGGAGAATTAAACTATGTATTTTAGGATTAGATGCTAGAAAGGAGCGTAAGGGAAAAAACTGAAGCAGTGGTCAATGAACTGCATCTAATAATCAAAAACAAATTTGTGCATCAGCAGTTCCTATCAAACTGGGATCTGGATGGTAAAGCAGTGGGGCTATTTAAACTGTGTCACTCAGGCTGAGGAAAACCATCAGTAGATGATTCTGAGCAGAGGAGGCAAATGTACATAAATTGGGGGTAAGAAACTGTTCTTAATGTAAGGGACAGCATATATTATGGGGGTTGCAGGCCTTGCAAGAAAATTGGGAAGAGAATAATCCGTTTTGTACCCTTTTTTTTTTCATTTGGGTATGTTGTTCCTGTACAGAAAGTGACAGAAAATCATAGCTCGTAGTAGTATTGCTTAGGTGTGGGGTAGCCCTCTGTATCACTTAGGTAAGTGTTTGAATCTGTAACTATTGTTTGGTTTATGTAACTTTCAACTAAAAGCAATTATAACTGAACAATTTTACCTCCAGCTTCTTTATCAAGTTATTGCTTGTGTCCCTGAACAAGAAACAGTCCCAAACTATCAGTATAGATCTGACAACGGAAATTTTAGGTTTTAAACTGAAAAAAGGAAGTTAAACTTGATTACCAGAAATCATAGGGGAGTCTGTTTTAACTGGCAAATGTGAAGAAGATGATTAAAATAAAGAAACATTTCCTTTTGTAAACTTGCATAGAAGAATAGAATAAAAATGTAGAATCTTGATGCATCGGTAGAAAATGCCAAAAACTTAACAGTCCCGTTTTCATGAGTCTTCTCTAGAATGCAGCTCATCTTGCCTGTCTCAATTTAGAACATTTGTCTTATAGGAGAAAGAAGTGTGTTTGTATGTATGCCTTTGTGTGTATGTGTATGAGGCTCTTAGTTTACCTTCTTTTTCTAAAGCTGTATCCTATCATTCATCACTTCAGCAGTCAAAGGCAAATGAATATACATATAAGGTTTCTTCTGCAGTCTGTTTTTCAGAATCTGAAAACTCACTATAAGACATTTGATTAAAGCATCAGTCTGAAGAAACAGCATAATTTGTAAGGAAAGTCAATAAACTGTTGATTTTCTGAATTTATGTTTTGTCTCCATTGCATCAGCTCCAGCTCCCAGTAACAGTGTGAATAGGTAAAGGGATGGCTTCAGTAAAGTTGTCTTGAACTTAAATCTGTGTATCTTGCATCACAGCTTAAAACCATCTGAAGGAAGTTCATATGGGTGCTGATATACCCCGAGGGGATTATTTCACCAAGGCAGTTGGAGCATCTGAAGTGACTATTAAAAGATAATTCTGTTTTTTCAAGAAAGATGACTTTTTATTTCCATGTTATGAATTCACAAGGTCTGACTATCTCCAAGCTGCCTTTGGGATCAAGGTGAAAACATACATCATATAAGTAGTGCTAATCACTAACCTGTGACATACTGCTCAGAAAAAAAAAAATGTACTGCATGCTGCACTCTTATTTATTTTAACAGCTCAGTACCACCTGTCTCAGGGAAGCTATTCAGCATAAGAGGATGTTGCATAGACTACATTAACTTCTATGGCATGTTGCAACATAAATACATTTGAGGTATATAGTGGGGATGAGGAGGAAGGGGAAGGAGAAGAGCAGGCAAGGGTTAATAAGGACAAATTGTGGTTTTTGACTTTCTTTGGATGTGTAGTAAAAACGAATGAGTATATCCTTTACTCCCATATCCTTTCTTCTGTGGCCCAGCCAGCAGCTGGAGGCAGCATATCAGCATTGTAATTTGCTACTGATAGTATTAAATCCCTATACTCGCATTCTGCAGTCTCCATTGCCCGCCACACAAACAGCGCAAAGAAATGTATCACAGATATGACTTTAAATCACAGCATCTTCCAGGGCTATGCCAAGAGCAGAATAGCTGTGCTGAGGTGTCAGTTAAAAGCTCCTTTGAAGATACTTTGCCTTAACTGAGTATTTAGCCTTAACTAAGTATTTCATCTAGTACTATATAAGACTTCTACCCAAAATAGCATTCAAATGTACTGTGCAAAGAAGCCTTTGGAAGAAAAAAGGATTAAATGTGAATAATTTTTAATCACACAAATATACTTCTGATATCATCACGACCCTTCTAAACAAATGTATTTTTGTGTTTAGTTTTATAAAGCATATTATTTATATGATGGACATTAATAGATACTTTTGAGTGACTTAAGCTTTTGATGCAAATATACATTTGTGATCTTTTCTTTCAGTGTGTTACTAAAAATGACAGACTGCCATGGTTTCAATAGCGTGAAGATGGATTGGGATGTAACTCCCTGTTTGACAGATACGGGGCTATTTACTAGGTATTGCCCAATTAGAAGCACAGAAACACTGTTAAACCTGTCTCCTGGTTTGATGTTGCCCAGGGACAGATTTGGACACTGGAGAGAGAAACTCTGCACCCAGAACCTCACTACCAAGGTGGATTTGGCATGGACAGAAGGCCTCTAATCCATGCCTCTAAATCACAACTTTAGGCTTAAAACTTTGGCACCTTGTCTATTTGAAATCTTCTCAATGCAAGTAAGCCACTGTCTGCCCATGACCAGATGGATGTTGTATCCAGGCTTTTTATAGCGCTTCCACCACACTCCTTTTATATATATATATTTACAGAAAGACATTGTTCGGAATGTATGCCAGCGTCTAGGATCAAATTTCAGATGGAATGGTCCTCTATTATCGTGCAAAGTTTTTTGCCATCTGCTTACCCATTTGTCATCACCCAAATGTCCTCTGTCCTTCAGGTAGCTACATATTGGTTATAAATGATTTTTGTATCTTGTTTGACCCTTTGGGAGGCCTCTTTGTGACAAATCTTCTTTTAACACAAAATGTTCCATAAACAGAAGAAATAATACAGCCTGGTTTCCTACAGAATCTCATTTTAGCTTCTTTATAGCCTCTGTCCCCCATTATCACTTCCTCACTGCTCCACAGATCCATTAGAAAGCGAAGGCAGAAAATTCTGTGGCTATTTCCAAGTTCCTTTGCGCCAGCTAGTCTGCAAAGGCACCTGCTGATTGTCCAGTTGACTGCTGCTAACAGTCTGTAATACCTGGGTTTTACCTGCCTGCTCCTCAGTACAACATTGGTTTGGTCATTTCTTCTACCCAGTTTTCACAAACCACTGAGATATCTTTTTCTTTGTCAAAGTTGGATGAAACTGGCCAGCAGATACTCGAGTTAGTGCAGGGAAAATAGGAAACAGGTTAACAACCAATTTGTTACTCTTTTAATGAATTATTTGCAGAATCTTTAGTCATAGGCATCTTACTGCAAGCAGCCTGTGTCTGTGAAGGCAGGAGCTATCAAAGCTAAGGACTTATGTAACAAACAGGGAATTTCATGGGCAGATGTATATTAAAGAAAGGAATTACATATCCTGTAGATTGCTGCTGTTAACATCACTGTTTTGCATGTCAGTGTGTAGCTGCTATTTTCTCTAGCAGAAATGTATCATTTTCAATATCTTTCAGGGAGTACGGCACTGAGGATTCAACATCATAAGCAAACTAAAGTTAATAAACTACTAAGAATGTAACATTGCTTGGATAAAAATCTTAACAATGTACCCAAGGAGTGTCTCACCCAAAGAGTTCTCATTCTTTTAGAAAAACTTCGTTGAGAAGATCCAGCAGCACTTGAACATAAATGGTATGCTGCTTTCTTACTATTGTGATAAATTCAAGTTAGGGAGCTAAGCGTCACAAAGCCTTCTGAGAACCACAGCAAACTGCAATGCGAGGACACGCGTAAGGACTGCTATACTTACACTGAGCAAGGTCACAACTGAAATCCTCTTACAGCTATGTGGTAAGTCTCACGGGCCAAAGGTGTGCTACAAGAGAATCTGCTCAAAACCACCAAAGCTAGCCCAGAGAAGAACAAGCAGAGGTATCAGCTTAAATTTTGAAAACAGGGTATCTGAGTTGGCACTGCACAGCTGGTCTGGAGCTCAAACAGCCATGGTGGGCATCTCCGCATTCATCTCCGTGGTTTGGGGGAAACTTCTGCCTAAACAGCTCAGGATATTTGAATGGACTGATATTTTTCCAAATGTCATGTTCTTTAAATACTGTTTGAAGTTGAAAGTTTACTCAGTTCCCCTTAGAATACCACTGCAAATATCACCAAGATGTTTATATGTGTCCAGCTGCTTTATCACCTCCTGTTCCTACTCTCCCAAAACAGTGCAAGGAAAGAGGAGAAATTATTTAGAAGGAAGAAGTCTTAGACCAGTTTCATGATGAATACTCACCTCTGCAAGTGAAGGCATAATATCCCCATGAAAGGACCAATCATTCATTCTCAATGACTATCATGTTGTACGTATTGCTGCCTGGACTGCTAACAATTACCCTTCATCCCCTACAAATGAAGCAAAAAATATAAAATCAGAAACATGGTTGTGAATATATTCTTCACCACAAAATATGTTTGTTCATTGAAGGCTGTGCTAATGAAAACCTCTACAAGGCACTAGATAAGAACCCAGAAATCATCAGAAGTCAGGGAGTATTTCACTTGAATCTCCATCATTCTTTGGGTGAAAACCTATTTCATTTCCAGATCTCTGATAATGCTGTTAATAATGAGGTATTCTCAACCCAGTCTCTTTCCTTAGCTAGTTCTGAGCTCTCTGATTATTTCATTGAAAGGGTTAAGTATTATTCTGGCCAATGGATTTTGTTTATATCCTCTCTTCCACTTAGACTTGTCTTTTCCTGAAAGCCCTTTAGCTGTAAAACCACATATCCATTTCAATATCTAAAATCCTTTGTCTAGTAATGTTCGTCCTTCTAGTAATGTTTGTCCTTTTTTAGTGCACCACTGTGCCCTGCATAACTAATCGTATGAGTAAAGGGATGTGCAGTGAACTATACACTAAAGAGATTCCTAAAAGGAAGAACTACTGAGAGGAGCGAAATGCAGGCTAGCACTTTAACTTTTCTTCCTGCCTCTGCCAGATACCATCTGTTACCTTTAGAAGGTTTGGGACTACCATTTTCCTGAGAGCAGCATAGAGGTGATTACTGGAGAGAGCGAGCTGTGCTGTTGCGCTGTAAGCCGGTGCTGCATGGTGTGGAAGTACGCAGCAGCCTTTAACTGAACGCTCCACGCATAAATTAGGAACAATATTACAGCATCTGGTGTATGTAATGGGAGAATAAACCAGCTGTGCTAGATGAAATATTGAGTATGTCAAATTATTACAACAAACTTTATAAATATTACTGTTCGTCTGACTGCAATCATTTTTTAATAGCTTGAGAAGACAGAAAGAGAGAGGAGTTCTTCACATCAAATGTTATGAAAAAGAATTATACTACTGTAGAGAGCACGAGGAGCACCTGATTAGAGCAGACAGAAACTGGCTGCAAACAAGAAGGAAACTGGAATAGCAATTCCAGAATGAGGATAGTTCTCATCTCAGGATCTGCCATGGTAGTGAGAGCCCACAAAGCATTAAAAAGAGATATTTTTCAATTTTTTGCAAAATGAAAGTTACATTTCATTAGCTTTTTATGGTATTTTGAGCCCAATCAATAAGCTTTACTACCTGCATCCTCTGTTGGCTCATTGAAGCTAACTGGGCTATCAGCTCTCTATCTTGATGCACTATAGATGGGCAATCACACCTTATTTAATGACTAAAATGGACACCTTTGGTGATACCGGATTCTTCAATGAGATACGTAATTGTTCCCAGCTTATGCAGCTTTTATTGAATTATTATTGAAAACATAATTTCATGCTTGGTTAAGTGGTAAATTTAATTCATTTGCTAGCAGGATACGGTAACAAATATGACATTGGCAGTATTACTTCTAAGAAAGGAGAGGAAGTTCTGTGTAGCTAGCCAACAAGTATAAATTAGCTAAGCACTTGTTAGTTAGCTTTTCAGCATTTGCTGCTGATGGATTTAAAAGTGCAGGAAAAAACTTTTCTATCTAAAGTAGGTCAGTTGTGACTGAAGGTTGTCACTTAGTTGTAATATGTAAGTTGAGTCTTGTGGGTACATTACAGTCCCAGTTTTGGTAAAATGGAATTGCCACTGGTCCTGCTTTTTGGTGGCTTCAGGACACAGATGAGTCATTGACTGGGCAAAGGACGTGTGGCTGCTTATAGAGTTTCATCAACCACAACTAAAAATTTAGCATCTTCCCTCATGCAGTTGTGTGTGCATCTATGCAATACTTCCACAAATCCATGCAAAAAGCACAGGAAAATGTAGGAACTTGCTAAACTGAAGTCAGTGAGACATATCTGAACACGGTCTATGTGCAAGGTACACCATCTTCTTCCTTTTCAACACAAAATCCATGAGAAAGACATAGCTGGATGAAGCCATGGATTGCTTTATGCAGGACTAAGAGTAGCACTGCTTGGAGCAGGATGTTGGACTAGAAACCTCCAGAAAGCTCTGTCAACCAATATTGCTTCGAGTCTGTCTGTTGAACAGATTCTGACTGCTTTAATCCTAACTTCTCTCCAGAAACATTAACTAGCATTCCTCTGCTTTAACACAGGCATCTAAGAATAGCCTGAGAAAATGCCTGCTTTTCTTGGTAAGGAAAACCTAGCTTTTAAATGCCTGCAGTTTAATGAAATTAATTTTCCCCCTTATTTCTTGAATACAAAGCAGTTCAGACTGTCTTTGACACCTCAGAGTAAATGCATTGTAAATTAAAGGTAGCTAGACAAATTTTCAGTGAATTTGATGAGATGAAAGGGTAAAGCACTCACTGGAAATATATTTTTTTCATAATAGATTGGAATTTATGGAAACCCATACTGACACTGCAATTACACCAGTTATTTAGCTTCTGCAACACTACTTTCTTCAAATGTCATCATTTTTAGCTTACTAATTCAACTGATCATTTTATAAGTGCAGTGAAATTGCATTGAATATACCTAAAATATTTTTTTTCTTAAAAAAACAAGATTCTTTAATTATTTTTGCAAATTTGCACAACATAAACATGTATTACGAGGTTTATAGCTTTGACTCTTACTGGCTGAGATAGCAGTATTTAATTTTAAAGTCCGGGTCACTTCATGTAGGTGAAGAACCAGAATTAGACACTGATATTTATGCTGCATCCCTAAAAGTCAGTAACACATTGAAATGATTAGGTCTTCTATACCATGATTGTCCAAATTGTGTATTCTCAAGAAGACCTACCTACTTACAAAATGTTTCGTCATTGTCCTACAAAAAATCTGTGGTTATATTCTTACTTAAAATAACAAGATTTAGTCCTTTTGCTTTCTCTCTGCCTGAATTCCTGAAGCACCGCTGACTCTACAGAAGCCAGTAGGATTTTTATTCTGGCCTGTTAGTATTTGCAAGGGAGTTTTAATTCAGAACTTTTGGAGTCTGTTTTGTATGGATCTGAGTTTCTTCATGACCTTTTGAAGTTGCTTTTGGCAATCAAAGGAGAGTATTCGGAGGGGGATAGCAAGCAATATTTGGTTCTGGTTGATGAATCAGTGAACATGTTTAGTATAAAAACTGCTAGGGAGTAAAAAAACCTGATTTTGCCAAACACATTTGAAATAGAAAATAGCTTAATGCATAAAAAAGAGCATAACATAGTGAAACTATAACTTTTAGCTACTGAATCTATGTTTCTAGAGTAGAACTCATTGAGTGTGGGCTTGAGAAATCACTGGAAATTGAAAAAATGATTACTGAGCTGAATACAGTCATTTAATGAATTAGGACAAAAAATATTGAGAAATACACAAAATATAACAAAAGCCTGTTAAAAAATAAGATAGAAGTTAGAATTTTCCTGGCTTAGAAAAGTCACTTCACAGCCAAAGTTCTAAATAAAAGGAAAATAAAATTTTTAAAAACCACACAGCGGAGTAGTAAATTCCTAATTGCTACTGAGTAAGAATTGGCAAATATCTTGTCAAATGCCTTCTGTGTGGAAATACTTCAGGACATTAAAGACAAGGAAAGGTATTTGGCCCAGTACTTTTGCCTCCAGTATATAGTTTATATCAGCTTTATCTTTCCATTTTTTAATACACTGGGTTTTTTCCATCTTCGCTGTAAAAAATGGCCACACAGAAGTCAGGAATTCTAGTGAGACTAGACTTTTTTTGAAACAGAGAGATGTGTCACTGTCATTGCTTTGTTTGATGTTTGCCACCATTTTGTATCTTTGTTATCAAACTCAGGAGCAACACAATTGCTGCATGCCTTGATATTATTATGTTCTTAACCAAAGTAAAAATACCTGCAAAAAACTTTAAAGGTATCCGAATTGAATTTAACCATCTTTCTATCTCTGCTTGTCGCAGGAGGAAAACCTACTCTTTTATATTAAAAAGCCTTTGATTAATTGTTCCTGGTCTTGATAGCCTTTTAGAAAAGGTTCTTTACAAGCGTGTGCAGTCCTTCCTATTGATAAAGGAAGTACTCTGTGTAATATCACATTTTCTCATTTAAATACTTTCTCAGTATTCAGCTTTTTTTATTATGTTTGCAGCTGTTTTAAAGCACCTGAGCTGAAGCCTTCAGAAGTAAAGTACACACAAGTGCCCTTTATTAGCCTTTCTGGCTTTATCTATCATGATCCCTCATAATTTTCTTTAAATGCATACATCTTTCTTTGAGGGTTGCATATAAGATTGGCAGTGTGGCTCTCAACAAACAAGGGTACATTTTAGAGGATAAGCAGAGTGCCTGTGAAATCATTGCACTGCATTACTATAGCTTATCTTTCTACTTTCATGGTCTGTAGTCCTCATATGGATTTATTTCATCTGTGCTTGCACACAGCTTTGATAGTGCCTTGTACCCTTGCATCATTTGGCCTGCTTAGACTCACCATAAAGCCTTATACTTAAAGGATAATGTTCATGATGGGGGAAGTATACAAGGCAATAAACAGCTTTCGCAGGTGATTAAACACACTGAAGTAAAGCTGAGGCATTTGAAAACCCCAAAAGCTGTTTATTGTAAGCACAGCAACACGTCACAAAGAAAAGCCATGCTCAACAAGCCACAACATAAAATAAAAGCTTTTCTTTGCCTTGTCTTGCAAGGACTGGGAAGTTTTGTAGTGCTGCCTTCATTTCACCCAATAGATCTTTCCTTCTCATTTTTAATAGCATGGGTGGCTTTCATTGTGTCACATACGGTATAACAGGAGATAGTTCCAGTGTAATTGCTTGGGATAAAAGCAGCAAAATGTTCTTCTTCAAAACACTATGGAGGTTCTTGATGATAGTCCTTTCCTCCTCTCCTCACCCCACAAGAGGCCCCCTTTATTCCCAACTCCTTTTTTTTTTTTTTGGCTCTTGTTACTACTCCCTTTGTCTAAGTCTCATGATTTAGTTTTTTGGTTGTTTTTTCTTTCTTTTCAATGGTATCTTCACCTCTACTTTCCCCAGCACTTCAAAGTTTCCCTAAGAAGAATGCTTGAGGCTGAAACATTTAGCCACTTCAAGAAGGAGGTTAGAAGCAGGAGTATTATGAGTCACTACATTTTTAATGCTAGGGAATCTCTGTTACACAAATAACACTCCTTTTGTAATGGTGAGTTATCAAAAGCTGAACAGCCTTTCTTAGCAATTAGAATTTACTAAACCATATGATCATCACGATTATTTTCTTTAAAATGTGATGAATCTCTTTGTTGTTTATTCCAACTGAGGGCTGTTTGATAAACTCTTGCAGATTTCTGTGGGGCTTCCTATCAAATGCAGTGAATAAAACTGCACTTGTAATTTTTCAGCCTCAACTTATTGGCACATATAATAGCAGTTAGATAACGCCATGGCTATTTGTGAAAGTTAGACAGTTAATTGATATTGTAGTTTACTGCTGGCACAAACTGTATGACAGAAAAATAAGTCATAGGTCAATAACCGTCACAGAAGACTGTAATTTTCTATGAATATGAATGGAAGGAAACTTACTGTCTAAGGAAAGAACAGCTAATATTTTGCAGTGGCTCAAAAATACAACAATTCTGTTGTTTATTGCTGAGAATTACAGCATAGTCTTTCTCATTTATAAATTAGGCCTTGAGGCAGTATCTTCTGTGAAAGGAAAATATGAAAGGAATAATAGAAGTTTGGTAACTAGCTTAGATTGAAGCCGTATGCTGTAAAACAGAATTCATCAGATAAAGCAATAGTCAGGAAAAAATCTGGTTAAAAATTCCAAGTAGTAGTTGACTGAGATTTTTTTTCTTTCGTCTTGTTCTTTATTCATTTCTGTAAGAGCAGTGTGTTTTAGGGAAACTAATGTTTACTGATTGATGCATACAAAAACATTCCAATAGTGGTGTTAAAAAAGCCCTGTGTACATTACATTCTTGTCTCAGATAAATATAAATGCAGTATAATTCTGGATTTGCACCAGTATTACTGAAACACAAATCTATCCTTGAATATCTTTATCCATTGTGCCCTGTTAAGTTTATCTAGGCCAAATCCCTACTCACTAACATTCTGGCTAAATAGGGAAGGGTGGCATGGCATTCCTTAGCCTCACCCAGAGCCAGCAAGAGCCTTCCCATCATGGCAGCCCCCTGGGGGATTTGTAAGTGCATGCAGATGAGTACACTGCTTGGTGATGACTCCTTGAGAAGGCAAACTCCGAGCAGACACTGGTATCATAAGACACACATAGGAAAAATGTGTTTCATCTACAGTCGCTGGAATACATTCAAAGGTAACTGCTCATCCACAGATTGTGCTGTACCATTTCGGGAAAGCATGCCCATGTTGTGTCTGCGCAGGGCAGAAAAGATGAAGTGCAGAAAGAGATGTCAGTCCCTGAATGTGAAAAAATATAACTGACAGTATTTGTGTGGATTTTCTGGGAAGACAGGTGTCATTTGAAGCTGTGCTGAGAATTTCAACTGTCGCATTTGGAACAGGAATTAAGGCTAATGATAGCAAACATATTGACTTTCTTTTAGAAATCTCATTTCCCTCTAAAAGGAACATGAGTTGTTTGTTCCTATTTCACATTAGGAAAGAAGCTCTCTCAGACTGCTTTGGATTGTTTCTCACAAAGGTTAATCCTCAAACTCTATTCTCCATTTACTGTTGTCTTGTCAATCTCTACAATGAATATGAAGTAAACATACTCAGGTAGCTTTTTGTATTTATTGTATACTCAATATACTCAAAATAATATGGAGAATTGGTTTGAAGTAAATAGAACAGGATGCTTACATTCTGTAATTTTTAAATCACTTTAGAGTTAACCAAGACTGCTTTTGTAAATGGATTTTCTCTTTTTTGCCAAAGATGTAACATTTTTCATGCATGAATTTGACTAGTGGATTATATATAACTAAACGAATGCTTTCCTGATGAGTAGTCAGAAAAGCCAGATGCTTTTAGTGGGAGTTTTTTGGTTGAAATAGATTTGGTAGGGCTTTTTCCCCCCTGTTGCACGCTTTCCATCAAAATGTTTGTTGCTCATTTTAATTAAAAACATGAATTCTGTTATTTTTTGCACTATAGGGGTAAATACCACAGTAAAGAACGTTTCAAGAGACATAAAGCTATTCTATTAAAATCTTTTTCTGAAACATAAAGCCCTTTCCATTACAGAATTTTCAGAGGAAGCCTAAGAGTTCTGGGACCATATTTTTAACATAGTTACATACCTAATGAAGATTTACAAATGTTCTGAACCCCATTTTCATCAACAGAACTTAGTGCCAGAATGAATCTGTGTCTTTCAAAATCACTTCAGTGTCTAATTGCATCTTAAGGACTGAATTAGTTTTAAAACTCTGACCCCTAGACTTCTGTGAAGTAAATGATCACTTAAGGCAGTGTTGTCCTCCACTAGATTAAATAGACTTCTAATATTGCATCTTCATCTGAATATATTTTCACTTCAGCCACAGTTAATATGAAATATACTGCATTTTGTATTTGCTGCATGAAAGGAAGATTGATTTATTTCAGGTAGTTTATAGACTATTTTATTATTCACATCAAGATCTCATCTATTCCCTCTGCATTCATATTTTATAGCACTTTAACTGATTGATTTGATTTGACCCAACACTTTGATGGCACCTTTGCCATGGCGGATGCACGCATATAACACAAATCATTTACTTGATTCATTTCAAAACTATTTACCTTACCCTTGGGTTATTTTGTGAACTTCTGGCCTTTTGGTTCTGACCAGATTAACCAGGCAAATGCAGGTGAAACCCAAGTCCTTAGTCCCCAAAGGTAAATGCCTTATTCACTAACTTATATCATCATATTTACAGTGCTATACAATACGATTGTATTCATACCAACTCAGCAAAGACTTCAGAGTTTACGCCTGAATTTGTCTAATTTCCAAAGCACCTCTTCGTGCTTATTTTTCTCTGTCTGGAGTGCTACGACAAATCAAGTCTGGCATAAATGTTTTCATTCCCACCAAAGTCAAATGAGCAATATTGGCTCTTGCCCATGTCTGAATTTCCCATTTTGTGACACAGAAAGGCAAGATAAGTTTTCATTCCCAAAAGCTCAGTGGTTTATCTGCAATATCTGAGGTACCGTGATAGCGAGGCAGAAGCAGAGCCTGGATCTCTGCTCCCACAAGCAGACATTCTGCATTATCCTTCTTCAATATGAAACAGTTTAGAACTCTATTTCAAACATGCATTGATCGTTTAGAAGCCCTTAATGAACTACTCAGAAATGGAGCCTAGATATAAATTCTTAAAAAACAAAAATGTGTTTCAATTATTTTTTGAAAAAATAGCAAAGTAAGCCTGGGTATAGTATATTTTATGATTTCTTTCCCTTTATGTGTTTTGTTTTCTTTTCTCCATGCTCATGCATCTCACAAATGAAGAGTTTTGTCTTACCTGGGTGTTATCAGAGGATTTGATCCTTCTGGCAATAAACTTCCAACTGCTTTTCACAGTTGTGAATGTTTCTTTTGTTGGAATTATGGCTCGTTCCAAACTTTCTCTAACTAAATTTACACAAGCATAATCTGGCCTTTGTGGTTGCTCTCATACATACATTTTGTATGTGCTATTTCCAGTACAGATGTAAACCTTTGTCTTAACTATATTAACTATTACTGCAGTAGGCCACAGTACTGCAGTTTCTGAAGTGAAACTTGCTTAATGGGGAAGTTGTGTTGAAATACACATCAGAAAGGCAAATTCATAAGCTTTTGTTGCAAAGACTAACACCTGTCCTGCATACCTGCATAAAATCCTGTTCACTCCAGTGAACCTGGGAATTGCACTGGAATGCTAGTATATTATAAAAATCAGTACTAGAGGAATTCTTTAATATAAATTACTGCTATGCTCAAAGGTATCATAAGCTTATAATAAATAACATGATTAACCTTCATTTCAAGATAAAATTCATCTCTTTATGTTGTTATGACTTTCAAACTGTTAATTCACATACTTAGCTCTAGATTGATTTAGTTAGTATTGATTAGGATTGCTACTCCAAACTGTTACTTTATAATTCTCTTTCTAGATCAAGCCTCTTTTTTTTTTTTTCAAAAATCTTAAGTGCTGGAATACATTCTTCAGCCGAAATCTTTACATCACAAGAATGAAAAACTGATGGTGACTCTCTGTTTTCTATGTGTCATCATTACAAATCTTATTTTGTGTTCAATCTCTGGCTTCACTTTAGTTTACAAACATGCTAGATTTATTTTAAAACTCAATGAAAGGTAAAATAAAGTTTCCAAATAACAGGTCATAAGTTCTCAACCTTTTTGTAGTTGATGTGCTGAGGGTGGATGACTTATTTCTCTTTGACTGAAATGCTTTTAGCATCCGGCTTTTGCAAACAACAAAGGCCGTTCCAAAATGATTGTATTTGGGCTATGACTGAAGCTCTGCGGCCGTTATATTTACAGTACAGTAGATGTCAAATAACAGTCAAAGTAATTTGGGCATCACGGGAAATAATAGGAGTGATTCTAGTGCTTTCTGTGAAAACCTTCAAATTCCCATTTCATTAAAAATTCCACTCTGCAGCTGGTAGCAGAGATTACTAGGTTTCACCATCTGTGCAGATTAATGTTTCCTAAAGGAGAATGAATGCAACAGATGAGATGGCTGGCTTTTCAGATAAAACAAAAACCCACAGTAGAATCTCTTCCCTGACTCTTGCATCTTACACCTGTTTCCTTTTAATCACATGACTGAATTGTTTAGGACAAACAATTCCAGCTTTCCTTAAGGCTGATTAATTTTAAGATTGCAGATCACCAAGATGTTTGTGGGCTTGTAACGATGTAGAATTAGTGGTGGGAAGAGTTAGATTTTATTACAGATTGGTTGAACACCTTCTTTAGATGTTATTCCACTCATATCCAAGTAAAATACCTTCACCCAAACATGCCCAGTGATTTAAAGGCATCACAGTATGTACTACAGGATGGATTAGCAGTGACAAGCCAACATGGGGAAGCTCACTTGCTTCAAACCCACACCCCTGTTGTTTTCAGTCTCATCTCTTTCTTTTCTACTGGCCATAGCTAATCTTTCCAGGGGAGCAAGCATGTGATTCATTTAAATTGCGTTTTTAATCAATCCTATGTCACTACATATCTTACAACGTTATAATTTTCAGATTACATTAGCTTCACCGCACAGCAAACACCGAAATAAATTCTTGGCAGTGATCACTGTATTAGGATGAATCAGTAAAATTAATAGAGTTTCTGGGTTTGCCAGAAAATGGGATCATTAATTTGATTATTTCTTGAGGGCAAAAAAGGAAGGCACAATAGGCAATTACAGTGACCTTGAAACATCCACCAAGCTTACCAAGCCAGGTATCAGTTGCTGGGTGGGTTTCCTGGAATACAGGCATGTCTTCCCTGAAATAAAGGATGTTTTGCTTTGTTCTTAAGTGTGCTGGCTAGTAGATAGATGCTGCTACCTGAGACAAGGCAAATCGTAGCGCGGCAGGGTCAGCAGCCTCCCATAGAGGTGACACAAAGTAGATCAGGGAGGGGGACGGCTGCCTCGTACAGAGGCGGGTATTGCCAAAGCCTCCCTCGGTGGCTGTGGAGTTCCATGGTTGTTCTTAAAAAAGACACTCACCCATGCGTAAGGAACAGCAGTAGCACAGGGTATTACCATCCATATGTATTAAACATTAAAAAAACCCAACACCCCAGAAACCAATTACTAATACAAACATGAAAGTGGATAATTAAACTCACTGGCAACATTGGTCCTTGCTCTCCCTTGCATTTTCCTTTTATTGAAACCCAGCTGTTCTTTGGCTGTTGCCAGGGGTAACCAGCAGTGACATTCAAGGTCATCGATGAAAAGCAAACCTTTTCCCATGAACATTTTCCACTTTCTCAGAAACTTGCATCTTCGAATAAATTCCTTTAAAACAACGTATTTTGGTCAGTGTAGCACTTGGGGGGTGTGCGTGTTGTTTTATTTTCATTCACTGCGCTTCTTTGGTCAGACTGTCACAGCTCTTCCACGTTAACGAGTTGATACTTCCATTGTAACGAGTGATATCCCAAATAGCTCATTGTTCAAGTAATGTCTCTCAGGAGTGTATTACAGTGTCACCAAAGCTGCTCAGTCCTCCTTTAAGACAGATTGGTGACACCATAGGAATGTACTTGTAAAGCTTCCCAGAACCACTGTACCATCAGAGGTGGGGTGGTACCAGCAACCCTTGTCCCATTTGTGTATATTCTACTTGAGCAGCAGCAAGTCTATTCATTTTGGTATTTTGCATAAGTTACAATTTTCTTTTCCTGTTTCTATATTGTTGCTGATTCATTTTTATATAGTTTTGTGCCAAGCAAATAGTTTATAGAGTTCATTAAAGCACTTTCAGAGGAATAAAGTCAGAGTTTCATGGGAAGATAGGGAAAAAAATACATTCTTTTAAATGGGAATTTTGTGGTGATTCATCATGCAGTTCGATTTTGTAGGATTCTGAAGTGGTTAGGAATATGCTGTATGGTTTAAATTGTTTTTTATTCTGTTTTTTTATTTAACCTGTATTTGTCCAGTGCTCATTTTACAGTTTTTATATAAATAAGCTGCCTGATTGTGAACTAGAGAGAAATTAATATTTTCAAATACGTTTGATATTGACTGTGAGTTCCCCATGCATTTTTATCATTTTGTCAGCTTTCCAAACCAGTATTTTTCTCTAAAAAGATGCTGCTTAAGAGATGAATATCTGGGAATGGAAGAAACAAATTATGGCTTTGCTTAGGTGAGCATAACTCCTTTTGATGCAAGTGGGAGTTTCACTTGTTTATGTGGTGTGTAATTTGGAAAAGTGCATTTTACATCTAGTTTGACCCAGATTTTCTTATGCCATATTTGGAAATGAGAGGAAACAAGCACAGCAAACATCAGAGTCTGTATTCAGTACCTACCCTGACCTGAGAGCATAAATTTCGAAGTGTTTTGCAGCCAGCAACTTGAAGGTGAAAAGAAACTTGTCTGCTTACTTAGGAGGGAATTCTCTCTGATAGACTCAGCACAGCTTTTTCAGAGCTGCTTAATTGGCATCTAAAAGCACTGGAAGTGGTTTAGGCTGGATTATGGGAAGTGCAAATGACAATACTTATTTATTTTACAAGCAGATTATGATAAATAAGTATTAATTGCCTGCAGTGTAGGTGTATAGATTTTAAAACTCACCAAAGGGCTTTACAGCTTTCTCATGAAGCTTCCTCAGTGGATAAATGTCAGACCCCATCTTAGCAGAACAATTGTCACCATCAAAATGTTGCCAAATGCTGGTGTGACAGCTGACATCGCAGGCAGCATGCCTGGATCGGAGCTGGGGACTTGAACTAAAAGAGATGTAGCAGTAGGGTTACCCATGCTGAAATGTCTCTGCATGGGGGTGTGATGGCAGAGGGATGAAACCTGCACCACAGAGGGAGCAGTAGGTAAGAAGGGGCTTATACACACAACCCAGCATCCCACAGCAAGAGTTTAAGATGGATGGAATACTTTATAGAAAATACTGTCATTTTCTTTTGTGTACATGCATATTCATAGCATTCTTTAAGTGCTAGGGACTGAAAGGTGCCTATGAAGCATACAGCCTGGGTTTGGAGAGAATGCGGGGAAATTTTTCTGAAGCCCAGAGCAGCTTTATGGACTGTTACAGAAATTCAGAGTGTATAGCTTAATTGGAGGAGTGTTTGTGCTTCACTGCGGGAGTCAAGGCTGCTCTTCTCCTTTGTTTTATCTTCTCTCCTTTCTTCACTTCACAGTCTAAATATCTGCAGTGGATTTTGAGTTAATTTGCATCCTGCAGAAGGTAAATGGCAGAAACTATTTTGTACATTACTGCATTAGAACTGACTGTTGGAAGTTTTGCAAGGAAATCTTGTCACTTGCTATTCTATGAGGAGAGAGACATATTACTTTCAAGCATGGTTATTATCTATTACCTGTAAGGTAGCTTTTCCTGATGGGCCTCATCTTCCACTCCCACCTGGATGAGGTGGACGTTTACACCTGTCAAAATGTGCTTGTTTCATGCTATGAAAAATAATTAGTTGGACAATGAAAAGAAGAGGCTTGTTGCTTTGAATTTGCATGTGTAATAAATCATCCCACAGGCCTTTCATCCTGCATGAGTGTTTCTGGGATTGGGCCCTGTATTTGGAAAATGACTGATAAATACTCTTTTTTAAACACCTAGGATTTCAGAACAATGAAGGTTGCTGAAATGTAAGCACTTCTGAAAATGGGAATTTGTTTACATGTCTAGGAAATGAAAGGAACTAGCAGCTTTTAATGGTCAGGACAACCATTCCTGTGTAATCTTGAAATTTCTGGAAAATACATTATGAAAAATGCTCTATTTTGTTTTGCTTATGGTTCACACACACACATCACTGGTAATGTGTGTTAGGAGAACTGCTCCCCTGGGTACCTTTTGAAAGGGTGGGTCCAACATTAATATGAACTCAATTAACTCTATCATATTTTGTTTTGCAGAAGATTAATGGACAGATATAAGGCCCCAACCACCTTTTTCTTCCTTATAGAGATTATTGCATTTATTTCAATGAATTTTTCAAATGAAGGAAATATCAGGACATGACCCAGAAACATAGTTAGCTATGAATACAATTCAGTCAAATGCTTTGCTCAGTATTACAGGCTTTAAGTAGAACTGAAATTTTCCTGCAATATATCCACAGATAATTTGATACAAACTAAACATCTTTGCTGACTTGTGAAACAAGATGTTTCCACATATCGTGCCTTTTGTGCCACTACCCTTTTTAACAGGATTAAGAATTCAATAGTTGTGCTGTCAAGGGGATGTAAATATTTCAAAAGATACTGTGGGATATTTCTGGCCAGTACTTAACTCAGAAATGAAAAGTATGCTAACCATATTTCAGGTCCATAATGAGTTGGAACCATTTCTCATCTCTAAAATTCAGGGAAGAACTGTTAAAAATACAAGCTGTACATGACTAATTAGAAAAAAAAATAAAAACCCATAACATGAGTTAAGCCTATTTGAAATCCCTAAAGTATAGGCATTTACTGATGTAAATCTAAGGATATACAGCTACAGTTTTACTCTGACACTGTAAGTTTACATTGTTCATTGAATTAATACAATGCTAAAAAATTCCCAATACAGATACTTTCAGAAGTGCTTGGGCTAAATATGTCATATTACTGAGCTGACAGATTTGAGCTTTGTTGAACACTCACAAACCAAACTTATTTTCTTGCAACTGTCTTGAATGCCAGAAATCTGTGTTCTTACAGTATTCCTGTAAGAACCTGTTCCACTTCGCTGTTCGTCCTACCACTGACTCAATTGGTTTATGCTCAGCTTCTTTTTGGTAGACAATTGACTGATTAGCTAATCAGAGAGATAGTTACAGACATGCCTTCTTGGAACTACAGCCATTTCTAGAACAGCATAGTCTGTCCTTTTTATACTTTTCCCTAATAGTCCAGTTTAAAATTGGTGAACCTGATGCACATTCCCACATATCCACTTTATCCAACTTAAAAATAGCCATGCTGTTACTGTGATCTCATAACAAGACAGATTTGGAGTTTTCTGTATTAAATATGATGAAAGCTATGTCAGTAATAAATATGTTGTTCAAGAAGAGACATGTTCCAGACTAGAGAAGGGGGAACCATAAAAGAAAGAGAATGTCAAGGGAGTGTTTATATTTCATATGAGGAGGTTATAAAGAAATATAGGGAACAGATACAGTGCAGGGAAATGCAGACAAACAGGAAAGTCAGAATGGGCTTTCGGATAACTACAGAAAGCTATTTTAAGTGCCCACGCACATGGACAAAAGAATGAGTGTCTAATAGAAGTGATCTGCTGGTTCTGTGGAGAACTGTACTCTGAACATTTGCAACTGTCTCTCAAGGCAGAAGCTTGACTAGCAGAGTAGTCTTTTATACAACTTTTATATATGTATCCTGCTTCACCTGCTCTTATGTGCAGCCTTTGCAGAAAGTTGTCATTATGTAATCCAAAATCACTTCAGTGCTTAAAAGTGTAGACCCTATGTCAGGTGCAGTGCAGTGCACTTTAAACATTCACCACGGGGGCTGTTTCTGCTGCCTTCATCTTGGATCAAGGTTAAAGACACCATACAAATCTGCAAAAGGCAAACTATTCCCTAATCAGCAATTCAGTTTTTAAAATTCTGGCCTTGAAAGCAGAAAAAATATGAAGGAGGTCTTACAAAAAATAGAGGGGAAATTATGGAAAAGCAGCAGTAGATGGATAGATTTGGGAAAAGAGGACTGTTATCCACCCTTTACCCATCATTCAGGCTTCACTGGGGCTGCATCTTTATCTGCTGTGTGAAGAAACATCAGGAGAAGCTCAAGAGAAAACCCATCTGCATAACGATTGTCCTTTTCTTCCTTCATTTCATCCATTTTCCGTGAAGCTTACAGATCCAGCACCAACAGTTTACAAGTAAGAGGCTTACCCTTATCTCCATTCCTTTTGAGAACTGGAAGACAACTGCTGATCTGTAATCTTGTTCAGCCACCTGAGGGGAATATAACTTCCTACTGCCAGAACAGACCACCCCAGGTACTGGTAGATCAGTTAGCGAGTATAACCCACCTGTAAACCTTACATCCAGTTCTCAGTCCCTGTGTCCACACAGGAAATTACCAGGTTTCGCATCTGCGAATGTAACGCAGTACAAGAGTCTAGCGCTAATAGCACATTTCCCACCTGAATAGATTGGCATTCAAGATGCATTTCTTGCTACCACTGTCTTCTCAAGTATTTCTTCAGACATCTTGCCATAGCAGCTGAGCCCATCGTAATCAACTATACAAACTGTCCTGATGAACGGATCCCTTTTTACCTGCGTGATCAGCTCCTCATAATCCAACCAAGATAATACAGTTTCTGATATTTATATGGGGAAAGGGAGACATTGCTGTAATAACTCAAAAACCAGGGGCATGCCACTGAGACACTAGTGGCAAATCACTGCCTTCTTGAGCAGATTTGTCCTGACAGCCCTATACAAAAATCAAGAAAGTAAAACCGTGACTTTACACACTACACAACTGCCACATTACAAGTGATGATGGCAGGAGGAAAAAAAAAAAAACCACCACAAACAAAAACCAAAGAGAAAGAAAGAGAAGAAATCAAGATTTCTGGAAACTTTTCAGAGCTGAGTTGGAAAAACAAAAAACAGCACTATATAAGTTTGGCACCATAAAACTTCCCAGGTAGTTCTGGAAAATCTTAGAACCATGAAACTGCAGCTGCCTTGGTCTGGAGGAGTACTGCTGAGCTCAAGCCATGGTTATCATCCTTGGTTTTGCCATGCTCTTGGCAAATACGCATCAGCTGAATATTCTTATTTTTGTCCATTTTAAGAACAACTATTTCCTCCATGAAAAGCAGAATTAATTGGAATTCTGCACATAAAAATGTCAACAGTCTGATTCATCCAGTGGCCTGCTATGCAAATAAATTTTTCTCAGTGAAACTGGATGTATGTTGCCTGAGTGAACTCTCATTCCCCTGTAGCCCTTCCAGTTTCATCTAAACTTGTATCAGGCTCTTTGTGATATGTTCTTCAAATATCCAAGCAGGTGTTTACAAAGCAAGCCTGCATTTCTAATAACTGATTTGAAAAGCTACGTACACTTAGCCATGTATTTTGCCCATAGCATCATTCGTATATTTTATTTTTTTCTATCACTACTTCCTCAGAAAGCAAGTCTGTTCTTATCAAGGTTATTTTTCAGTATATATTTATATTGGGATGCTCTCCTATGCATTTGTATAGGTATAGCTTCTGTATATATTCACATAGCATCCAAAATAAAACCCCGTTTTAAAAAAGTTGAACTTAATCATGATCTCAGATTTTGCAGTGCTGTAAAGTCACACTAGTCTCATTAGCAGTGTTACTGATATCAGAGTTCAGGCTGATGTGTTCAAGAAGGAAAGGGGAGCAGAGCTGAGTACCAAAAACACTAGAGGGTCAAATCATATATACATTAATGCATCCAGTAAAGCTGTTAAGATCACTCCAGATTTATACTACTAGAAGTAAAAGTACAATTTTCAATTCGGTGGCCTTTGTCAACTGTTCTTTGTGCTCACCTGTACACCGCCAGCATTCCTTAAAGCAGTCTCAAGCATCAGTTTGAGAAATGCATTTCCAGAGTGAGCTGAGATGGCAGACAGCTACAGGAAGGATTTTAACAGTTGTTTAAAAAAAAAAAAAAGGATAATGGAAGCAGTCTCTTTGGGAAATAGCTTTACATATTTCATAGCACCTGGCTCAATAGCAGTGATGCCCAATCTATGTTAGCAGTCCCTAGACACAACAGAAACACAAATAGCGAGCAGCTGCTTTGTGGAGACCACAAACACATCATCAAAAATTTAAAAAAGGTTCAAGGATTGCATAATGGAGATTTACAGCAGTACAGCACTATTTGAGCAGTTTTTGCAAATACTCTTGCAGTCAGGCCCCTTAGATATGCTGCTGCTTATTCGACTCCCGTAACTTCTCTTAAGACAAAGCAAAAAAACACCCAGAAGTTTCAGCTTGATATTCTGGGAGGGTTCATGCCTGGAAACAACCCGAACATGTCCTGGGAAGGCTGAATAAAATATAAGGGTCACATTGTCTCTTTTGGAGTCATGGCTAAAAGAGGGAAATACATGAGAAAAAAACATCCAAAACTGTTTTCATATAGGTTTTCCCAATTCCCTCTCAACACAGGGCCTGTCCTATCTCTTTTGAACCTGAAACTTTATGGATGATTGGGGTTTTTTGATAGGAGGACCTTTTGACATAGTCATCTTGGATCTGTCTCAGAAAAACTGGGGTAATCTACCTTCTTACGAGGGTTAAAAGAGTGTCAAATACTTCTCAGCTCTTCCTGCTCCTTCTGTTTCATCCTGCATCTTTGAAGCAAATTAGTTGAGATAACAAAACTGAAAACAGCAAGCACTATAACTTCCCAAGATAAAGCAGCATTGTTTCCAGGTTGCACCTGCTCTGCTGAGTTGTAAAATGCAAGCATCAAAGCAATAATACTGTTTATTGCCCTGAAGAGCGTTGATGCCTGATGCCAGTGCTTTTCTGTGGGGGAAATGGGGAAGGGAAGAAGCTGCATCAGTAGGAATGTGTGGAGGCTGGGAGGGGAGCCCTGCTTGGGGCTTCAGCTTGATTGGCTGATGTCCTCAAACCCGGCAATAAAGTTTTACAGTGGAGAATAACTGCAGTGTTGAGAAGATTCAGTAGGAAATAAACTGCTGATGAAGCACACAGGCTAGGAGTTTGGAAAGTAGAGTGACAATATTTTGTTTGGATGAATCTGTAGATTTTTCTCTTTCAGGCTTCTACCATGAGTTACAAATCAGCCTCAAATCAAATCATCCAAATCAAACGGGTCAAAGTCTAAATGGGTTAAAATCAAACTCTGTCTTTCATAAGCAAAAAGTGTAGCTCATCTTCATTGACATTTTCCTTTGCTTTTAATTTAATAAGAACTGGATTTTTATGGGACTTTTCTGAACTTACTTGTCTTATTTGCTTTTTAGTATGGTTGAGTAAAGAACGCTTGAAACGTGCACTGGAACCATATTAAACTTTAATGAATAAAATGCTAGAGTACCACAGGTTTAGTGTTGGGCTAAAAATGGTAGGTCTGAAAAGAGGAGACCAGATTTCCATTTTTATTTACTGATATAAACACTAGCATTAATAATTAATCTATAATTCTATTAAGGAATACTTTGTTGTTCAAGGAAGAGATAAAAATGGGAGCAGCATGCAAAGGGTCAGTGAGACAAACGTGACATGGCGTAAACTTGCTCACTCACCAGCGCAACCAGCTGGCGTCAATATATTCCTGATAATGCAGAACTTTAAAATGACATAATAGTTCTGCAAAAGAATCTTTTACAACTCTTTGTTCATTTTTAATGCCTGACATATATACCTTGCTAGCAGAATGAATAATTACTACCATTCTGCTTTTGTTTCTGTTTCCTTATAGTCCAACATATTCTGCACCATCAAGATGAGATTCAAATACCAGTAATAAATTAAACTAGCTACCATGGCACCTTTATTGTTTCTCTGGATTGCATCTGTTGACACTAGATGGATGGTACAAGATAAAGAAAAATGCCCATGTTAAAAGCCATGAGGGGGGATTTAAAACTTTCAGAGCACCTGAGTTTGATTCAAACGCTGATTCAGGTTTAAGTCAAATTAAACGTTACTTGTCTGCTCTGAACCATCCCAGTAGCTTGAATTACTGCTGCTTAGTGGCTTTGTTTCTACGATGTTCACCCACAGCTCTGAAAAGGGGAACTAGAGTCCAATTTTGCCCTAGATGTGTATTATAACAAAAAATTCATGCTACCCATGGGCAGAGTTATAGAGGCAGGATAGCAGATCCTGTGCCTGTCAGTATATCCTTACTCAGAGGAGTAATATATAACTAGTTATCTTGCCTCAGGTAACAATCCCAAGGCATTGAAATGTCTTTTCTTTTCTGACAGGCAACTTGAGTATCTCCTTAGAGAATTTTGCAGGTTGTTAATTATAAAAAGGCAGTAAAATTGTAAAAAGAAAGACTAAGACTGTAATCCTGGATTACACTGCTGAGCTGTAAGTACCATATAACTAGAGTTATGGGAAGAAATTAATAGAAAATTGAAGTTGAATACCAGGAAAAACTTTCCAAGAGTGAGAGTTACTGGACTATGAAGGAGTCTCCCATGTGAAACTGTAGACGCTCTTCTTACTTGAGAGTCTCAAAACCTAGCTGGACAAAGTGTTCTATGAGGAACCATCCCGACGAAGCCTTGCAAACTGATCTTTTTTCCTGATGTACACAAAGCAGTTGGAGAGAATTTGAAAGTCTCTATGGCCTTGACAGGAAGCCCCTGTCACTTTGCTTTCCTCATCAGCAATGCTCCTTAACTTTGTTATTACATGAGGTTAAAAATATTCAGTTAAAATATTTAGTTGCTCTCTCACTATACCAATCAATGGTTGCTGGAAGAGGAGAAGTCTTCATAAACATGCTGGTACATGTTGGTGTCCGTTATACACAACAGAATGCATTCATTTTTCAATCAGAAATTTCTCTCAACACTATTTTATTTGTTCTTCCTAGTAACATAGGTCTTGAAACATTCATCTTGAATGTTTTAACCTAAAATATTTTAAGTGGGCTCTATAGCATTTTCAGAGCAATTTTTGGTTTTATTAATGACATTCCAAAACCAGTTTATAACCATCTATATGCATTTCTTTCAAGTCTGTTTTTTGCAGGTCTAGCCTACATAGCACAGGATGTGACAGTTTCTATCTGGTTTTATTTTTATTGCTGAATACAAATGTAGAGTTTGTGAATATTACTGCTGCCCTGCAGCTCTGGTAGTTTTTTATGCTCTGTCTTTTTAATGATTATGTGTAGTTTTTCTTCTAAATGCCTTTTCTGCTATTTACTGGAGTTGTGAAGTATTCACCGGCTTCATGAGATGTGACCAATGCATAAGGAGGAAAGGGGATTTGATTATTTAAATTGCATGGAAAAATATGCATACTGTCAAAACAAAGAAGAGCGTAGGATTGTATTCTCACTTACACTCATACAAATCAGAAGTAACTGCATTGAAACTAGTGGACTGGTATCACTGCAAACCTAATTTAAATATCAGTAAAATCAGGTCTACCAATTCAATGCACAAGAATACTGTAGTTTTAAAGATCACATTTTATTGTGAAAACTGTTTACCTTTTACTTAACTTGCTGTCAGCAAAGCTAAAAGTAATTAAAACCGGCATAAAATATTTTCCAAATCTTAGTTACTTTTTTCCATTTAACAACACATCTTACAATCAGTTTCTCTCATTTTATGTGGATTTTTTTTTGCAGTAGTGATAGCATTTTACTAGTATTGCTTTTATTATTCGTTATTGTGAAAATGAAACCGCACAAATTGGCAAGGATCTCAGGAAATGTTTTCATACCAAAGCTGGTTTTAAACTGTTCTTATTAAGCTGTATATTTCAAGTTGATTGAAGGGTACTAAGGTTTGGATTGGCTTGGGTCACACAGCATAAATTGAGCAATGCAGTTCAAAGTACTCTAGCTTTATACTAGTGCAACTGAGTTAATGATCTGATTCCTAAAGTAGGATTCATCTCCTGTAACTATAACCATCGAGTTTCACTTAGGGTACGTCAATGCAGAGAGATAGGCATTTAGAGAAGTAATTCATCCTACTCTAACATGGTCATAAAAGGTAGGTGAACAAATTATACTCTGTAGGCACACATCGGTCTCCCCTAAGTACAGTGGTAGACAAGACTATTAGTTTAAAACAAGATAATTAGATATTAGATAGCAAAAGTAAGGCAAGATTACTCTGGGCCCTAACATCTGAATAAACTGCAAAAAAAAAATGAGATAAGCCGTCTTCTCAGATGAAAAATCTTTTAGCCTTAATTTAGCTGATATTTATGTAACTGCAGAAGCATTTAGACTGCATTCAAGATAACTTGTAACTGGTTATCTTTGCTCTACCACCTTCCAGCCTTTGAGCCAGATACGTACACAACAGTGCTGTACAGGGCAGCATCAGTGCAGCCTGGGAGATGGTTATTTCAGCTGAAATGACTCCCTGAGCTGCACACATGTGCTGGTAGGTGCTGGTGTTACTATACAGCCTGCTTTTAAATCCTGACATAGAAACAACTTTGAAATATTATGTAACTGGGAAAAAAGACTTATGTTGATTTAGTTCATTTTTTAAAATGATCCAGGTTTTGTTTATTAATAATTTTATATCATTGCTGATGTACAGTGTAGCTTATAAGAAGACAAACTATTTATGTTTTCTTACAGTTATCTCAAGTAAAGATAGCATTGAGGTTCATCTGATTGTATTACAATTGTGTAGTTTAAAAGATTTTCCAATTTTATCTATTTATAAAATTACTTGAAGCTGAGGATTAAAAAGAAAGGTTTAAAGCAGAAAAGCTGATTTAAGACTGAAGATCTTTCTTAGCAGCATCCATTTAAAGTTAATCTTTGATCATCTGTGAAGCTGATTACCTAACATATAAAACCTATAAAAATTATCCTCTCTTTTATTGTGCAATACAAGTATTGTATTCTTTCAAATTCATTTGATCATGAATAATATTCAGAAAATCTGTTAACAAAACAGTAGTCATCAAAGTTACAGAGAAATACAAACGGATCGTGATGATGGAAGGAGGCAGAAGGATAACGGAAAGCTTTGTCATTGTCACTCGCAGCAGTGAAATAGAATTGGAGGATCACAGAGAGGGCTTGTAAGGCAGAGACATAGTTCTCCCAGGATAGTGAAGGGTTTAATATTTAAACATACCTGACAGAGAACATACAAGAAGTCCACGATATACACTTACAATCTATCTATTGATTTCACATGCTCTTCTGCCTGGATATTAAATACTCCAGATACTCCTCCACGCATCATTGCTAAAGTAAAAATAAAAATGTTCAGCTTGCCAGATTTTCTTGTTGGGCCTCCTGAATATTTGCTTCTTGCATGCACCTCAGTAACTGTGTGACGCCAGCTAACTCAGCTTCTCTAGTCCAGCTATCAACAATCGTACCAACAATACTAACATCCACCAAAGGCAAAGACCATCCATACAATCTCAGTAGCAGAGCTCCTAAAGCTACTATACTTCAGTGTCTCTGCTGACCATTTCTGCCTCTTGGAAAGTCACTTAATCTGAGCAGGCTTACACAGCAAGTAGGAAAAGTTTTCTGAAGTTTTCAAATCCTCAGACTTACTGTAAATGGAGGCTTTTTAATATAATCTTTTACTTTATTCCCACAAGACAAGAGGAAAGGCGAGGAGAAGATGGGAGTCAATGACAACACTACTGATTATCAGAATCCAGGCAAAATTTAAGTAATTTAAGAGTCATTTCTCAATTTATAAATCATTTCGTGCCCATCTGTGCACTTTTATTTTACACGTTTGTTTTTAAATGATGTGAGAGCTTTAAAGTCTTCTCTGCTCCCATCCTATTTGTACTTCAGAGGTTCAGTTAACAATGCACTATGCCAAATATACACAAGTCCAGACCAGTTGAACAGTTAGGAAAGCTGCTGGGGCAGCCCTTTTTCTGTACCTTCAGGGTGCTTATCTGTTGTTTTTATATACAAAATGAAACGGAGTGCATGAAACGTAGTCTTATTGTTACTTTAGCTAGAAGACAAAATCTTGCATGCCACAGGTCAAGAGTTTGCATTATATCTAGATATGAAATCTTTCCATTTGATTTCTGTACTAAACTGTGATAAGGTGTGTGTTATGCCTTGTGTCACACAAACCCATCATACACGGGATTTGTTTTTTGTGTCCATTATGTGCCCCCTAGCTTGAAATTAAGGGCAAGCTTAGTTTTATATTTAGGCAAGCTCTGGATACCCATTTTGAGAAAAAAAAAATTATCTATTTTCAACAACTAATTTAGACAAAAAAGACTAAGGGTGGGATATTTCTGACTAAAATGTGTCACTGACAGATCAGAAGTGCCATTTGCAAAGTGTTTTCATGTTGTCTGAAATTGCAGCTGTTGAGATGATTCTAGATAAAACCACTTTGCTCATTATATGTGGCTTCACTAGCACAAAAATCTGTCCTGTTGACTGCATTTTCTGAACTCAGATAAAATTAAAGAGGTTGCACTGGTGCAAAAATCCAGCCAAGGGAATCTAACTGCGAGACTTGGTGGTAGCGTGTGCTGCTTACAGTACTTAATCCATGGAAAACATAGAAGAGGGGTGGTTCCCAGGCAGTACTTACTGTTTTAAGAACTGAATTTTTCATATGAGTAGGTCACTTTTGCTATTTGTCCATACTTGGTCTTTGTTTTCTTTACAATTTTAGGAAGCTTGGTATTGATGAGCATTAAATTCAGTTTGATGGGATTTGTAAGACCTATTTTCTAAAAATAATGCTACTCAATGCATAAAGTTACTGGCACATCAAGAACAATGATGTACTTTTGTTGAAAATACGTATGTTTTCTAAATGACTTGGACTGTTAAATGAGTTCATGTTTTAAATAGCCCAAATTAAAAAGTCCATTTGCTTGCTTAGAGAAATAAAATCTAATTTACAGTAATTAAAGCACATTAACCTGATTAAAAATTATCTCCATCATCCTGTATTTAATACCTAGCAGCTTTGTTGCTGAGACAGTATAGGTTTACGCTGAGAAGGGATTGCTCTGTCAAATAGGCATGTTCATCAGCAAATAAAGTAAGGGGAATTGGAGAAGTTGAAAGTGAAAAAGGAGTTGGTAATTTTAGAAGTGGTTATTTAATTTCCTGTGTGTTTATCTGGCCAACAATCACGGTTTCATGGGAGAGAAGGAAGAATAACCTTTAGAAATTACTTGAAGTACTGGAGCGGTTTTCCTCTGAGATGACAACTCAAGGAAGATTCTTGAGCATGACACGTAATTGGAACCAACTACTGGAGGCTCAGGAAGCTCCATCCTGTCCTGGTGCAGCTGTTTCACAGTGATGTGTAGGAGCAGTGCATTTGCCTCCAACTTCCATATCTACACTGACACCCAATACAAAAAAAAAAGAGTAAACTAGAGTAGTGACAAGATTTTCAAAGCAGGTTAACCTCTGAACTCCAAAAGAAATTTAAACATGTTAAAATCTGTTATTGCTGGTTTAGCACATCTTATTTTTGTAAGTGGAACAAACAAGTGCAAAAAGTGGAATATGGCCCTAGAGTACCACTTCTTTAGATATGAATATTACTACAGGATCCTTCTGGAAGAAAGCATATAGAAACCTGTGAGTTACTACCATGCGTTAAGAATGGGGCATATGTTATGACCTATTATCACAAAAACTTTTATGATCATTTTAGAAATAGAAGGGATATTAATCTTTATTATTTCAGTAGGGGAAGAAACCTTTAAACCTTTTAGTTTCGCATTCTAAACTTCTGTATTCCTTTTGGAATTTAGAAGTTAGGCATTTTTCTCCTGAACACTAACAGGAGTTGTTGGAGCAGAATCACTCCACCGCAGCGTTGCATGCAACCCCCTATTGTGCTTTCCAGAGGACCAAATTCTATGGATTACAGCGCATTACAAATATCTGAGTGGAATTCAATCTACCATCTAATTAACTTGCTAAAAAATCTTCTTGGAGGAGAGACAGCAAATAGGTTGAAGATATTTTTACCATCTACAGTTATCTACTAACTGTAACTCATGGTTTGTGTTTCAAAGGAAAGTGACACATTTTGAGTGAATTGTGAGTTCATTAGTTAAGAAACAATATGCCATTTCCCAGAGTCATAGATCCTACGTAATAGAGAATGTATAAGGAAGTATATAAACCTTATAGGTACCTATTTTTTCTAGTTTTCAGTTTGCAGTGAGTAAAAAAGGAAGTGCAGTGTACCATTATACCTTATAAACTTGAAGTATGTTAAATATAAAACATTCTCATGCATCATATGCTACTTTTTAAAGGAAAAATATGCATTAAAAAGATTTGTTCAGTCTTAGGTCTGCCTTCTAGCATCAAAGATCAATGTGCAGTCTGATTAAGTTGTGCTCTATAGATTTCTGCAGTCAAGTTCATCAAAGAACCCATTTCTCTTCCTCTAATGATGCTTGAACCTAAAGTTCTTCTCTGAAGTACTTTAATTTTCACTTGGTCATTACAAGAAGACAGTGACTTAATGAACTGCAAATAGGAGAAGAAAGTAACTTAAATCATTTTTGCATCCTTTTTTGTGGTATTAGCATAACTCTTCTTTCATCATTTTAATGCCTCCAGTGATTTCTCCACATATGATGGTAAAAATTAAATTATACTGCATTTTTTGCAATCCAGTGTACCAATAAAAATATAAAATCATTAGAATAATCAAGATAAATTAATGTCAGCAAACTGTAATATTATTTTACATTGTGCCACAGTAACTGTTAGTATGAGTTTCCTGCTGAGATAAAAGTCACTAAACATTTATCATAAATAATCAGTAAAAAATCTGTAAAGTATTCTTTTGTGAAGACCTTCTCCAAGACACTTATTTGAAAAATATAAGCCACTGGTTTCTTGCCTTAGTGCTTCTGACTGAAGGTAATATTCAGGGCTCAAAAGTGAGATAGTAATTTAAGATGTTTTCTTTCTGGCCTCATGTTTCTGGCTTCTCACTGTGAGTAGTTTTGTATAACCTTAAAAGTCATGTTTCCATTATATTTTTCTAAAACAGAAGACTAAATCAGTCATGAAAAAGAATATAGGTGAAGATGTAAAAACAAAATAAAAGCATGAATCACATCAAAAGGTAGTAAAAAGCAGACTGAAAGGACAGAAATAATTTCTGGTGTAATTTTTCTTAGTTTAGTGCACTTATGCTGGCCTTGAATATGTTCCACTGCAAGTTTGGAGTCACCATAAAGTGAGGATACTGGAGGGTTTGCCTGACAACAGTCTGATGTGCTTGTCAAAGCAATACATAAGCAGTAAAAGTCACAAACACGTTCTTGGCTATTTTTGGTAAGCCCATCAGCTCTAGCTGCATGTACCTCCCAGGTATTTTTGAGAAAGAAGCTTTGTTTCAAAGTGATTAAAACATTTCTAAAAATATTACACTTCAGTTTTGTGCAAAAATCTGCAGTAATGTCAACGGAGAAAAGGAAATGCCCACATTGTTGGAGAGTGCTGCAAAAGCGTTAACACGGTTTCAAAATAATCGTAAGGAGTGTGAAGCAACCACTATTCACGCAAAGGGAGATCTTCACTGCTCTGCCTTGTTAATTGATACTTCCAGAGGGAGGAAAAAGGTATTAAAAAGTAATACAGTTTTTGGATTTGCACCAGATTTGGACCGGTCCAGAATTATAAAGCTTGTTCAGCAAACCACTGAACTAGGCAGCACTTTTGGTCCTCAGCTGTGTAGGTGGCAGTCACGTAGGAAATGGATGGACCTTCTCGGCTCAGACAGAGAAGCTTCAGCTAACTCACACTGGTGAAAGCAGGACAAAGTCTGAGTGTACCAGCCACAGCACAGGCCATTGGAAGGTCTAAGTGCTGACTGGAGAATTCCCAGTTGTTTGGCACATAGGTCAAGAGTAAAGCAAGGACTTGCTGCTGCGGTGCTCAGCAATGGCTGGATCAAGCAGAGAGGAGTGAAGAGCAGCCCCGTCACACAGGCCAGGATTCTACATATTTACTACAAAAAGTACTGCACATACTGAAGGAAGCTAAAAAAAAAATAAACATCTGAAAAGCAGAAAGGACACCCAAGTAAACAAAATGCATCAAGCGGCTATTTCGAGCAAGTAATGATACAGGGGCGGCCGCAGGCAGCACAGAGCCATCCTCGGGTGGCTGGAACTGTGACTCAGTTCACCCTGCTTCCACTCTTCCCCCTCACCCTCTTCATTCCCTTTGTGCACTTAAACCAAAGGGGACATTTTCTCTGCCCTTTCTACAGTCTTTTTTAACATTACACTGATTTTGCATCTGTATTTTTGTTTCTACAATCTGCCTTTCTATTAACGAAAAAAATGTTTTAAAAAGATTAAATCATTAGTACATTCTCAGTACCAGTAGAGTGCTCGTCTTTATTCTTGAGTGTTGATTATAGGCGATGAGGTCCTTGCACTTGACATGTTCCAGAAAGGCTCTGACATATATGTATAAATAAAATTAATAGTTATTGGCACTGGAGCCTATTAACCTTTTAAAAAACTGAAATTAAAAGCTGGAATTAATTACAAATGGATGATTCAAAATTGTCATTTACGCTTTTGCAACATAATGTTTTGAAAACAGTAAATATTTTCTGCATAAGCACTGAGTGAAAACTGGTATCACTGGCTAAAAAGGAATTGTATATAGCTTTTGGTAAATAAGAGTTTTCTGAACTTGGCCCTGCTATACTTCAGTCTATCTGAACAGCATGTGCTTCCAACACCAAAGTTCCTTATAAAACCAGGATGGGGTAAAAATCACTGCAGTAGTTGTGCAAATAAGTCCCCCAGTGGCTTTAGGCATTCATTATTAAACACAAAGTAACACTTCAGGTTCTGAGCAACTTCAAAATGAAGGCATAAATCTTTAACTGCTTGGGCAATCACCTATACAGGTAATACTCCAACAATAGGAACTGTTTAGCTTCATATGCTTTAATGTTTTTATGCATTTTTTCTTCATTTATTTTAGAAAATGATCTTATTTCGATAGTAGCTCCAATGGGAGCTATTGTACAGTATTAGGCAACAGGAGCAGCTTAGTGCTAGTAACACACCTTTAAATATCATGTCATATTTTTGAACAAACATAAAGCTACTAAAAATTTCAGTTCAGCTTTATGAAACTCTGTAGTAGATAGAGGATAAAGCAGTTCTTTATTAGACTTCTCAGTTACAAAGAGCCAAATGCTGTTACTCTTGCTACCACCTGGGATTTGCTCTAATAACCATCAGTGAAGGCGAAGAAGATCTTTTTCCTTTTAATTACACACAGTCCCAAATCACTGGCATTATCTAGCTGTATTTAAGACTAGAATTTAATCCTAAAATGTGATTTCCATCATTAAAAAATTATTATTCTTTCATGTATTTTGTGCAAGGGAAGATTTTCCTTCAGCTTTAAAATTTCATTTTCAGAAATACATGCACATGTCTAACTTTGTAATACAACTGCCATTATTTTATTCAGTGGCCATTGTTACCCTTAAAAACAAAAACTTTAGAAATCCTAGTCCTCTGTGTCACTCTATACTCATTATAAAGTGTTTCACCTCTGAAATGCGTTTTTAAATGGTAAGGGTTTAGTCCAGATTTAAGTGTATCTTACTGATTCTGTAATTACATCAATGATTTAGTTTTCCTGAACAGCCCTTCTGGAGAGCTGGCCAGGCCTGTGACTGTCAAACCAGTGCCCCAACAACTTCTGTGTTACAACGATGCATAAACACTGCTGCAGGCTGTGTGCACGTGATTCCTCTGCCACCTTACACTGAGGAGGACTAATATTTTCTGGCAGTTATTCAAAACATAACCTAAGGAAAATACTCTTGCTTATGATAATTGAAGACATATCTTATCTGGCTATATCTGTAGCATTTATAGTCACATGAAAGAGGAAAAATTCAGTTAGGGTGCTGGATCCCATTCAATATTGACTCATTCTTATTAAAATATTGTTTCGCTGACAAACCGAGATGACAACAGTGAAATGCAAGATGGTAGAATCCCACAATGTCTAATGTACTTACTGTGCTATGCAATCTGTGTTGTAAAAAACTAAAACAAATTAAATAATGCTATTTTTATTGTCGTACTTCAATACTGCAGCATACAGCCTTACTTTCAAACCCTCTCAGGTCATCCTGAGAAGTACTGAAAGACCTGTTTAAAAAATTCCTAGCTAGGATCTACAAGGTAGGGAATAGATTTCTCCTCATTCTCTTATGTCTCTCTTGCACCCTCATCAGGCAAGCTAACAGAAGTTTTGAGCAAATGTAACCTTCTCCCTTATTTTTCATTCATCCTTCCTGAGAAAAAAATCCCAACCTCTTCTTTCTGGGGAATAGAGTTTGCATTAATTGCTGCTTCAAACAGCATATACTTAAACATGGAAATTCAGTCTGAGATGAGACAGTAATGGAAATCTTGCCCCAAAAAAGGCAACAACTTTTCTCATAAGGATTCCAGTGCAAAAGAAAAGAGACAGAGAAAATATGCTACAGGGCACATAAAGAATCGATTCCAAACAAAATGTGGTTCAGAGATTTCCCACAAGGCATCAGCAACTTCTTAATGCAGTTCATTCACAAATTCCTTCAGGGAGCTCAGTAAATAAAGGCAGCTGATTCTGCTTCTCTACAGGTCCATGTGAAGGAATATATAATGTGCTTGAGGATTCAGAGAGGTGCTCAGAGCTTCCAGAGCAGCTGATACACAGTTGACCACTCGTTGGCTTTGGTCCTAACAATTTAGGCTGAGTTAGGGTCAAAAGTCCCTAGTGGAGCTAGGTACCATTTTCTGATTGAAATTCAGTGGTAGCTGAATAGCTTGCTCCCTTGAATGTCCAAATCTTGAGTCAATGATGGCTAAATGAACAGAAACAATTCTCACGGCACAGTACTCTATTTGTAGCTCTGCAGCCACCCATCACTCTAGTGTCTAAACTCATCTAAACCATCTAAACTCACTAACAGTTGCAGAAATCATAATGGATTTCAAGGACTCTCCAGCAGCACCTCGTGTTTTGGCAGCCAAAGCTAGGCTGTAAGCAGTAACTTCAGTTTTGGACAAGATGCTTTTCTGTCTTCTTTTCTTTATGCTTATTAATTCAGGTCTAAACAGGTCTAAAGAGAAACTGTAGGCAATAGAGCAAATGAGAAGGGAAAGGACCAAAGCAGCACTGAATACACCTACATTAAACATGGAATTCTTTTTACAATAAATAGCTATTTCTGTTGCAAACTATGGAGCAGAAAATATGTGATTTGGCAAGATCATCCACAATAATTTATCAAACAAAATGGAATATAAAGAAAATCTACTTTTCATAAACTTCTTAAAAATACTGTTTTCTGAGTTTTCCAAAAAATACAAAACCTGTCCTAACTTAATCAAAAGAGAACACTTTACAGTGTGAAACAGCTTCTGAACTTGAGACGTAGCAACAAAAAATCCATACAAATTCAGAACACACAGTCTCTTGCATTGGTAGCTTGATCACCCACACAAATCTCCTTAAATCTCTCTTAAGGTTTTGGACTACAGACTATTGAAACTATTTTTATTCCTCATAGTATTCTATATAGGGAAATCACAAGGTAAACTTTCTGGCAAACAGTATCTAGGTACGTGTGAATATCCTGAATGTACTTTTTGTTGCAGAACAACAGGACGGTGTTTTTAATGCCAAGCAGAGATGAGAAGGGGAAAAACACTAATGAGCATCTGTAAGTAATTGGAGAGGTCTACTGTTAGTCACTGCACAAAGGTCAGGGTGGGGTTTTTTCTCATGTGAAGAAGGATAATATAGCAGTATGAAAAAAAGGTTTGTGAATTAGATGTAAAGAAGTCCAAAGGGAGAAAATACTGCAGGAAAAACAATGAAATATTCTTTATAGTTTGCAGAGCATCCAGGGAAATTATCAGGTCTGTCCTCGACAGTCTGATGCTTCTAGGATATCATATAATTAGGGTAAAAGAGATGCCTCTATTTCTCAAGACTTCTAAGTCACTAAAATGCATATGTTTTAGGTAGATTTTTTTAAAAAATTGGGTGCCAAATCCCTCCTGAAGTTCAGTGATGTCTAACTTCTTCAGGCTCCTCTGAAAAACTCAGTTTTAATATCTGTAAAACTGGTTAATGGTTCTAATACCATAAAGAGCTAAAAGCAACAGAAGACATACTGACTTTATTGGGTTAACACTAACAACTTCTCTTCCTAAAAACTGATGAAAAATCACTTACTGATTACAGAAATATTCAACATAAAACCTCCTGTAATCTCCTACCATGTTCACAGAGGATATTCTTTATTTTATGCCTAGGGTCAGTAAATAATAAAAGTTGTGAGCAGTCACGTTTACCTTTACTATTATTTAAATAAGGGAAACCAGTGGTTCCTTAGAGGAGCTGTGCATCACGCAGATGCCACTGTACAGGGACTCCAGACACAAACAGCCATGACTGCAGATTGGTAACGCACATGAACCTGAAAAAGTCCTCTTCTGAAGAGGAAATGTCTCTGTATTGGCAGCCTGCAGCCTGATTCTGCGTGATACAAGCTCTGGCTTGATGAAATTCACAGGCCAAAATAGCAGGCAGACGCTGGGTATTCTAGTAGCATCCGACTGCCAAAACCCATTCTGTGGTGCTTCTAGACCTGGGCAACCAGCTGTGAGACATGGATTCAAATGACCTGGAAAGAAAATTTGGCTTCACTGAAATCGATGGCAGAAGTCTCTTTTTCTTTAGTGAAGCCAGGATTTCATTCCTGGCAGTTGCAAAGCTTCTGTTTGCACTGAATTGTTTTCCTACTGTCGAGTGTTGGTAGATTTGGAGGGGAGGAGGAGGCTGTTTCTCCTGGAATTGTTTCTGTAGCTGAGCCAAGATCTAAAGAATTTTTCTCAAGCAAACCACTTCTACTTTTAATTTTCAAAAGAAACTTGCAAACTTTTCTTGTTTAGTGCCAAGGAAATAAGACTTCTTTTTTATCAGAAAACCTGAACTTGGATACAATTTTATAACTTCAAAATAGGGTGCTAGTAACGAGGGCTTCAGAAGCAGGAAGATTTATAAAATTGTAGGCAGGCCCTACGGAAAGGGTTTGCATCCAGATCTCAAAGAAGTCAGTGGCCAGTTACCTGCCATTCTTACTAACCCAAATACTACTTACTAATGGAGTTATTGATGCAGCATTAGTATTTGAGAGCTCATAGTGCACAGCTTTACGTGGTGGTCATTGAACAGCTCCGCTGTTGCTGGAGGCTGCTGTGCGTGTGGTATTACGCCTCCTGGTCTGTGCTCAGCTCAGCTGCTGCTGTGTATTTACATGCACTGAGCTGAGTGTCTTGGTTGCACAAGTGAAATTCTGATTATCTCTATCCCTCCTCCAGCCAATCTGCAAGGCAAAGATAAGCAGACCTTAAACATGAAGAGGCAGGTAGGTATATTTTGCAGCTACATAGAAAACAGCTAAATATTAAGAATAAAATCCTGTTTTCTGTGCTAATAAGAAGAGAAGACAAATGAGCTATTGTCGCCCCCAGCAATAAGAGGCTGTCTTGCACCTGGCTCCCTGGGCACTGCGAGCAGCTGAAGCTCCAGCCAGATCACAGCAGAGACATTCCAAAGCCACCAGAAGGAATCACATTCCTAAGGACCCTTTGAAATAATTTGGCACTAAATACCTTTTTTTTTTTTTTCCTGCTGGAAAAGCCCCTTTTACATGTCAAAGTGGAACTGGGATGCAGACTTGGTGCCCAAGACCTGCTTTTGTACCACCAATGTAAACTACCACAGTTGGTAGTTTGGCCATAATCATATTTCATGTCCCTTGCTCAGTGGCACTAAGGGCTTTCCTGTTGTGACAGAATAGTTGTCATGCAGGTTTAAACTCTAAATGATTTTCTGTAATTCCATTTTCTAATTGTTTCAATTGGGCACAGAATAATCCCTATGCTATCAGAAAAGGTTAAAAGAATAATAAATGTTTTGATACCTGTTTTTGAATGCTCTACAGTGGTGTGGTATAAATTGACTCCATCAAAGTAGCACCTGATGTACAGTAACATCACAGACAAAGGAATTGTGGTGTAAACCCAATAGCACAGAGCACATGTTTGCACCAGCATGTTCTAGAAACATGTTCTGATTTTGAAAAACACATTACAGTTGTTTTGGTACTATCAGTGCAGCTAAGTGTAATCTATGAAATCAAGTACTGAAGCTAGAAATATGATTCTTCACCTGAAGGATATACACAAACTCTAATCACTCCTACAGTTGAAAGAAAGATTAAAGCTCAACATATATAAAACAGAATTACATGAAATTCCCATCCAAGAATGCCCTAAGCAGCCTCATTTTGCATGTCCATACTAAACATGTCATTCAGTAGTAAATGACCCCATTTCACCAAAGTTGGCATACGTTTTATGTCTAAAATATGGGCTGGATGATGAACATTAGATCTGAGTAGTAACCCAAACACAAGATCTTTGGAGGCATCAGAAGAATTGATCTTCCCAGATCAGTTTTCCTGTATCGATTTAGTCCTTGTATCTCAGTATTTAGTGACTGAAACAACTATTTACTATTAGAAAGCATTTTATGTGCTTAACATATTAAGGGGGATATTTTTAATACCCCCTGGGGACTAAGCCTACATCCCTGTGCACTGGAAACTTCTGGATACACTGAGGGGGTGAAGGGTGCATGACAGGGAACCAAAGTTAATATATGCTTTATGCCACCTTCGTGAATATTAGCTTCTCTCCAGTACTGAAGACAGAAACTCATAATTCTAGAATGCAGCAGACTGAAATGAACAGTTTCCTGAACAATGAAGAGATATTGCTTAAAAAAATATTTCATTTTGTAGACTGTCATTTCATTGTAAATAGGCTACTTTTCCATATTTGGGTTTTATTCCTGAAAATATGAAGGCTATTTAAATAGGCGGGAATTTTCCTTCTTCAGGTTCCTAGTTTGTCTTTCATACGCAGTTTCATTCTGTATGTAACAATTCACAAGAAAGACACTGATATGAATACTCATTATTCCAACAAATAGGATATTTATTTCTGGATAGAGTTGCACAGACCTAGTAGACAATGTATCAGACCAAATCACTGGGTTTGACTTTACCTTTATTAGTGTATTAACCTCTGAGCTTTCCATATACCATGTCATTCTTGCTGACAATAAAAGGGAGAGTTGCAGCCTTTACCTTTATTTAGTTGCACCTATAGTGTATTTTACAAGAAAGTATTTGCTACTGAATGCAGTAACAGATCTTCAAATTTATTGAACAACGTAGGGCAGCAACCACTCTCTGAGGAAGATAACCCTCTATGGAAAATAAAGCACAAGTTTAGAACACGTGAGCAGACCAGTTGTCTGCAGTGCTCTAATACTTCAGTTGTCATTGGAATAGTAATTATAATTGTAACAGAACTGACAGACCACTTTAGGGGTATTTGAAAATTATTTTAAAAGCCTTTAAAAATTATTAAACCAGTGGAGCATACCCTACCAGTGACTTATATGGTCATATTGCTTTGACATAGTATATATGAGCAGAGTACAGCAATGTTCACTTTGGTTGGCCATTATTTCCCTTACTCATGGATATTTGCATAAAGGTTGGAGACTATCTGCAATGCTGCTCATTTGGAACTGAAATTTATTGTTCACTTAGCTCCTAAAAAATAATCTAATTTTTCAAGCCAATAGAAAATTGTGCGAATTATTCACCTTGGTTCATTATTATAAGATATTTTATGGTGACACCACAGAAGTCATTATTTATAACGTATGGGATCATCTTTTACCAAATGTTTTCGCCTTTATCTTCTTGTAAATGTCTTGAAACGATGAAGTAAATCTTGAATCATCCAGTCAAAATTGCCCAACAATGATAAATAGTCGCATTATGTGCACAGGATTGCAACTGTAATGTTTCTCCCAAAACTGTGTATTAGCTTTTACTTCTGAGAAAGAAGACTTTTGATATGAATTTTTCCTTAAGTGCTTCACTTTATCATAACACTGAATATCTACCCTGCAGTTTAGATGCAGATGGAACAAAAATAAGGGTTAGGGAGACTGTAAGTTTCTGGTTTTGAAAGAGAGTGAACTAAAATTAAAACATATATTTAAGTGTGAAGGAAAACATATTACTTGCCAGAAATAAGCCAGCTGGATAGAGTGTGTGAGAGAGAGACTCTGTGATTGTGTGTGTGTGTGTGAGTGATAAATTGTGGGAGTAAGTTTAACTGCAGCAGTCGGACTTTGGCAGATTAATGTAACAGAGAGAAGGTGACTTTTAAAATACCAAACCAGAATTTTTCTTCTAGAATTATGGCTACAGCACAAACAAGGATACTGTGACACCATGTTGGAAAGCTCATGTTGTTTAAAGAGAAAATGCTCACCTGATATGTTACTAGATGTGGTCAAATCAAAAGAAATACGGTTAAAACTGGGTGAAATCTTCTTGTTTAATTGTGTTTGTGATCCTGATTCAGATAAGATCAGAAGTAACTTTCCTAGTTTCTGCAAAATACGTTTTTCAATGAAGTGTCTGCCTAGAAACATCATTCCATGGTGTTTCAGAAATGCCACATTCCTCACATTAGAGGCTTTATCTGAAAACTGACCTGCCAGTCCAGTGAAGCCACCTCTAACTTTTAAATAATTCAGCCTCTCATCCCATTTTTTCATCGTCTTCACAAAGAAGCCTACACTACAACAGGATTCTGGTTCAAGTCTTGAAAAAAAATGCACTGGCCAAAATTAAGCCCTTTTTCATGTTAGGCTTTATCATCACATCTTCTTTCTAGCTTTAAAATCCCAGAATTAAATCAATAGGGATTTTGTATTTATTTTGAGACTAGGATTCCATTCTTTGAACTTTCTGCCTTTACACACATCCTTAAACATGGAGAAAGCCAGAACACAACTGTTTGAATCAATGTTGCTGTTCTAGTACTGAGAGCAGAAGTGGGTACAGCAACAACATTCCTGTTGTATGTGTATGAAATGTTCCAAAAACAAAACCAACAGGGCATAAATAAGAATTTAGCTAATATTAGACAAAATATTATTGTTGCAGTGAATTATGAGGTGATGTCTCGCCGATTTAAGTCTCTGAAGAGCGCCAAAATTGTAACGTTATGTATTATATTGACAGGTTCATGTAAAATTCAGTACAGCCTGCTAGCCCTTGGCAGCCATCCTCTGCAAGAATGGATGTGTCAACCCTCAGCAGCAGCCGTGGTAGCCAGCACAAGACGTGCCTCCGTGCTCCTGGAATTTCCTCTCTAACAGGCTGCTGTGTGGTGCTGTAACATCCTTGTCAAACAGACAGGCGGCTGGTCAGGGTGGAAAGGCCTTCCCACCGGTACTAACGCTGGCAGATGTTTTCAGTGTTCCTTGCAAAATAGTGACAGTTAATCTGAAAAGAAAAGACGGCGCGATGAGCAGCGAAACGCACTCCTGCACACCTCTGTAGGTGACCCAAAGGCCTGCAGAACTACCTTCTATCAGTATAATATTGGGAAGGGGGATGGATGTAAAGTTAATATTCCTGATGGATCAGAAAGAAAACCACAAAGACAGACCAGCCCATTTTTACAGCTATTAACTATCTATTCCTACTTACTGATGAAACTCCAAAGTGTGAATAGAGTGTGCAGCAAATTAAGACATTTGAATGTTCCTCAGTTTTTCTTCCTGAGCACTGAAAAAGCTTTACTTATAAACTGTTTTTTTAAGATGGACTAAAAATACCTGCCTCTTCCAGTTACATTCCAGAAATCAATAGGCAGGAAAGCAAATTACTGCGCCTTCCCTTACATCTCTGCTATTATGGTCTCAGTGGATTGAAATTACTTTACAGTTAATTAGATTTTTAAAAAATATAGGATGGCTTCTGTATAATTCCCTTGGGTGTTTCTGTACCTCCCCAGCTTTTAAAATCCATTTCCGGGAGATGAGGCATTGATTTCGAGGAGATTTAATAACCCATTGGTAACTGTATAATCACCTGTAGCTGCCATGCTAGCATTGGCTAGACTTTCTAATAGCTATAAGCAGCAGGTCAATACTTTCAGCAAAAATATATATGTGTTTTCACAGCCCAGTCCTATAAAAAACATCTGGAGTTTTTAAAATGCGCATCTACTCCAGAGTTTCAGTTCAGCTCTGGAGTGTGTTTTCAAAGCAAATCTTCTTTCATCTCTACTTACTGGGATTTAATTCACATTTGGGAAACCACACAACACGATAGCAGAAATTTAAAAAATCTTACATCATTGGGGGGGGGGGGGAGCAAAAGCATGGATGAGAATGCGGGGGGGGGTAGGCGGGGGATTTCAAAGACATCTGAAAACACATTTCTCACAGTAAGATCCTTTCTCCAGCAATCAAAACTTCTGATATTTGAGACGGTGTATCTCCTCACCCAAGGTCTCCAGTTAAGGAAAGGTACTCTATAGCTAAATTTCAGAGAATAATGAGAAAGAGAGCAGAATAATTTTTGAAGTATTTTCTCATTTTTAGCCATCTATTTCAGCCATCTAGTGCTGATGTTTTATCTGTTTCTTAGTTTGGTGCCTTGCCTTGGATTTTAACTTTATCCCACGGATAAAATGTAAACCGAAACAAAATTTTAAAATAACCCTCACGTGGAGCTGCATGCTACTGAGACTGGCCAGTTTTCACTAGCCATCTTGAGTGATGTCTGAGCACGATGCTATAAGTTTGTAGTACAGATGTGCCCTCAGTTTCAAGCCCCTGTTATTTCAACCACTTTCCTTTTGAGCTTGAGCTAAGCTCTTCCAGTAGGCAGCGTGCAACAGCACAAAGAAGTGTATGCAGTTAGCACATCTACTGGAAACATTCCTCCAAATACTGTTATTATACTTAGGTGTCGTGCAATTTGAAACAAACAGGTGGAAGCTGACTTCCCAAGCTGAGAGACCACCCTGGGAAGTGCCTTCAAAATACCTCCGATCTTGTGCAATTCAGTGAAGCTTGTAGCAAGATACTTGTTCTTCAGAAAACCCTTTATAGGTAGGAGAGAAGAGTCTTTAGCTGCTTAGCAGAGTAGATCTCAGGAACTTCATCAGCATTGGGGAAATCATCCTAATTTTTCCTTTTGTTTGCACTGACATTTTTATAGGGGCTCTCCTTTTAGCACATCATTGATTGAGCTTGAAATAGCGTAATCAAGTCTGGGAATTACCAGCAATAGATTACAGCCAAATTCTACTTTCACTTATGGCTGCCTCAGTCCACATAATTTTGCTGCAGTTAGTGTGTATTTACCTTAGGGTAACAGGGAGCAGAACCCATGAATCTGCATTTCCAGGACAGCATGATATTTATAAACCTTGGATAGTAATTACTAATTGAACTTCATTGTTAACTGTATGTTGCTTTCCTCCTGCAGAGAGCTACCCATTATCATTAATTAACACTATTTAATCAAGATTCTACTTTCCTTCTGATTTTTTGAAGAGACATTCACATTTACACTGAATACTTTCAAACCAAAATTTTGTTTCCTAACATTTGACTTCAAATATATGTTATAGACTATTACTACTTTTCCCTTCAATCTTTATATTACTTTCTTTTCTCATGTGTAGCTAATTTAGTTTTGCTGAGCTTGGTTCTTTATGGGGAAAAAAGAGGGCTGTGCTTGGGTTTAAATGCTTTTGCCTCACTTTACTGATTATAAGTATTGAAGTTGTGTTTTGAATACTAGGGGTTATTATTCACACGCTTTATCAGATTTTTATTTTAAAGTTACGCCCTATTTTATAGAGAAACTTTCCTAGTAGTATCTAGAGTACAAATTGGAATTTTAATTTTTTTGATCCCTGCCTCAGTGTAAGAGCCTGATTTTCAGTGAGTGCTGACAATGGGGCTTCTGAGTTCCATGTAATTGCTACAAGTCCTGCAATTTGGTCTAAGAACTGGATATACACAAAATTAAGTTTTTGCTATTTTAAAAGAAGTGCTTATTCCCAATGGATATGTGAGAAAAAATGAAAATATGACATGAAAACAGTAAAAGTCATATGTTAAAAAAAGAATCACCCTATATATTTCTTAAGCCACTTGCATTATTTCAGTGTGTTTCGTGGGAGTTTTGAATACTTCAGAGCAGCCAAAAAAATGGAACAGAATCAGTGGTAGCTGCTTAAATGTGTCTTATTTTCCTTTAAGTTAATGTGTAGGTGAGCCCTTTGAATTTTTGACTGTTTATTATCTTTAGCAGTCATACCTTAACAGATAATAACAGGTATTTTGGATGCATTTGGGTTTTGATCAGATTTTCAAAGTAGCCCAGTTCCCAGTTAACCAATATGGGAGCCATCCCTCTCTTTGAACCCTCAAGTAGCTTCTGTTGTTCTCAGTTTGAGTTCCTGGGTTCAAAACACTTCTGAAAATACAGCCCTCGTTGGATATATCTCAGGACCGATTGGTAACATCTGCATACTGGAAAAGACATGAACATTAACTGGAACCTGCTATGCTGTCAGCTGAACAAAGCAGCAGACAATAAGGCAAAGTTACAGTTCCAGCATCGGAACTCTATCACATGAAAGAGTTTGAGCAGTACATCTCAAATCTTCTCACTTTTCCCAACTTATTAAAGAGTTACAGGCTGTCACTGGTTACGATAAATAAAAAAGCACATGAAAAAACTGACCGTGTCTGTCGGGTTTGTGACTAGAAGGGTGTCTAGGTTTGAGCTTCTTCAGAAGCAGATGGGAACACAGCAGGTAGATAAATGCAAACCTCACCTTCAATGAGCACTTGACAAAGGTCAGAAATGAGACTGTGAGAAAAGAAGTCACAAGTAACACAGAGCATGTGCCTAATGACATTAGGGAGAAGGAAACTGTCTTTTCTCTGCAGATACACTGTTTCCATATAATAATTTAGCTATCAATGTCTATTCAGTTTTAAAACTACTTTAATACTGACTGACATTTTCTTTAAATTGTAACTTGTGCAATTTAATGATAACCTTTAATTTTCTTCTACTCTTATAATGTAACGGGAAGCAACAAAAATGGTAAGAACTAAATTGCAGACATTAGAAATACTTTTTAGGAGAAGAATGTAAAAAAGTGCATTCATTCACTACATTGTATGAGAATTTTAATGCATGATGGCTTTCAACATTTTGTTTTCCTACAATAACTGCTCTTTGGCACTAGTTTGTGCATGATTAATATTTTTATTATTGTATGGAATAAGATCTCTTCTACCCTAGATTGATGACCTAGTTTTTAGAAACGCTGAGAATTTTCATGTCCCCCTGATTGATGGGAACTGCAGTTTCTGAGCTTTCTTTTAGAAGACCAAGCTGTTTATGAGTAGCCCATTTACCCATTTTGTCTGTCCACACATAAAAAAAAAATGTTCTCTGTGTTGTAATTTCTTATGGCACAGAAAAGAAGCCTGGGTCATTTCAATCGGTATGTTTGATGACCTGAGGCTTTTGAGTCCCTTTGTTTAATAGTATAGTGCAGAAAATATTCTGCAGAATTGATTAAATATCTACTTGAAATACCAGTATAAATAACTGCTTTAGATTCCATTTCTCTTAAATTGTTTGCATGTTTGAAAAACAAATTATTCTTTAATGTGGACCCAGTACTTGCCATATCTTTCATCTTTTCTCCTAGGTCCAATTGTTATGTGTTGTTTGAGTGTGACAGCTCTGGTACCAGAGAGGCTCAGGAACCTGTAACTTTGGATATAAATTCAACTACTGGCTTACAGTAACTAAATATTGCTGCTTTCCAAATTATGCTGCTAGTCCTCTCTCCCATTCTAAGTTGTCCCATGAAAAGCCTGCAGATAGGAAGGAGCTGGCAGTCAAGGAACAATTATAAAAAGTTACCCAGGAGTTTTAGTTTGCACTTCTGCATTAGCTTGCATAAGCAGGATGGTTCACTGTGTGAAGGTTTTGGTTTTTAGGTCTAGTGTTGTGGTTTGGCTGAATGAACTCTCTCTCCATCAAAGGAGATCTTTACCATGTGTGCATTGCCAAGGCAAATACCAGGCCGTTTATGTATTCAAGCTTGTTTCATTTTGTGCAGTCAAATTGTACCCCGATTTTCTCAAGTATAAATTATCGGAGAAATGTTCGGGAAGCATCAAAATGCATTTTTGTAACTGGCAATGAAAAGACTATGATCCCTTACAGTGAGTGAAATTTGACTGAGCAGGATTTGGTAAAAGGGCATAGTGTATGCACAAAAGTGTATAACTTCCTGATTTAATTCCCCCTCGAGAAAGTTATAAAATTTCCTTAGTTTTATTAAAATTACATAGCCTACAACTCAGCTCAGGCTGAAATTTTAACAATTCAAATGCAAAATTCTTACAACCTTTTTCACAGATGATGTTAGCTACAGAGCTGTCCTGTTCTCCTTGTTGTGAGTACAGTCATGCTGACATGCAGATTTAGGTCAACTGATGTCTACCTGATTACACTGATGTCACAGCAGACCAAGCTTACGTGTCCGGTTCTGTCCTTTTAGCTAAACTGCTGAATTAAGTCTGTATACATAAATAGCAGTATGATTCAACTTGGTTTACAGAATCAATCAATTAATGTAAGTTCGTCTTTCATTTCCTAGACTGTTTCTGAACATGTATGTATGTGGACACAAGCGCATTCGGGGATGACTTAGAGGTTAGAAAATCAGCCAAGGATACAAAGATACTTCCAGTGAGCTGAGCTATATTTCTTCAGACCCAAATATTTTTCCTTTATCAACTTTAATGCCATCTGAACACCTACACGGCCTTTTACACACTCTGCAAGATGCAATATATTTAAGGGGCCAACATATTTAGCATGATCCACCCCTCCTCTCAGTTACTTGGCCATCAACTCCTGTGGAACTGAGATCCTTGACTCTGGCTATAACAGTATGCATGAGGACTGCACTTCATAAAGATCGTGAATCTTCTCTGTGTGTCCTCACTGGCATGCCTAATTGAAAAATGGGTAAATCAGTGGCCCAAAGTGAACTGACGACAGAATCGGAGCCTCTGTTCATTCATCTATATTAAACAATAAAACAACTTTGACCTGAAACTAAGCAGGCAAGGCACCTGCTTCCCAGTCTCCATGCATGCACACCCACATGCACTCCCTCTTCCCTCACCCACATCTCGCATGTATAGCAGTATTGTACAAACACACATATTTATAGCCTGCTGTAATGTTACTGCTTATTTTCTTGTGCACACAAGCCTAATTAACAGCTATCACTCAATTTATTCTTGATTTAAACATAATTAACAATATGCTTAAGTAATGATTTTGCTTATGTCTACTAACTGAAGCCAAACTTGTCAAACTATTGCTCCATTAATTTAATTCTTCCTCTTGATTTAGGGAAATTCAATTACTCTAATGCAGTTAGTTGTATAGTAAAAGTTTTTAGTTCTCTTCTGTTGCTTAGACACTTCCAGAGTGTTTTCTAGATTATTATAATTTGTTGCCTAGAGAGTGCATAAGCAAAAAATGATATCTTTATAAATTGTCAGATGTACTTGACTATTCCATACAGGTTCTGTAGCATGAAAGGCATTAGCTTCACTTCAATTTTAAATAATCTACCAAATGTCTTTTCTTCTACAATATCATTTTACAATTGGGGAAGAAAGTGACCTAGATAATTGTGACTGATGATCTTCTCCGTCACTGTCAGCCCATCACACATTAGCAGGCTGTTCTCCAGAGACTGGAGGTGAGCAGGAAAGGAAGTATCCTCTGGAAACAGAAGAGGAACCACCTTCCACCTCTGTTCCCTGCAGGGAGCTGGGTGCTGCACTGCAACAGCTGATGCTCCAGGGGACACGTGCCCCAAAAGCTACATGTTAGTGCTCAGGGTGATCTTGCAGGCTTCACTGCTGCACTGTGCAGTAGAGCAGTGTTTCCTTAAAACCCTTTAATTCTGCCCCACATCACTATTACATGTGTTCCTACTTGGCTGTTTTAAGCATATGTTTATTTAAGTTTTTAGCCGTATGAACCTTATTAAAATCATGAAATTGCAACTGCTCAGATCATTAGTGAATTCTTCCCCCACAGTAGCTGGAGGGAAGTCTTTCAAATACAGAGCATGTCACCTTAACTTATTAATATGCTTGAAGATACAACAGCTTGTTACATATTCTGGTTACTAACATTATATGAGTGTTTAGGGACAGAGGTAGGATCCTTAAGGTCTCTGAGAATGCATACTGTGCTACACACTGGATGACTAATGCCATTCACTTGCTAGGAAAATTCTGATTGTTTGACTGTTTTTTTAGCTGTATTCCTCTATGCAGCTGCCTGGAACAAGGCAAGACAGAGATGCTGTTACGATGTCTCCCAGGACTTGAAAAGATAGCCCAGTAGCACTATCTCTATTGATGCAGAGATAGCTGTCTTGTGAATATTGCTGGCATTTAAGTCCCTAGCAGTTCAAAATATACCCTGAGTAAGAGAACGGGTAGGAAAGGACCATGGGGGAATCCAAACACAAATGTTCTGCCTTAGAGAGCAGCATGTTGTTAGCTGCCAGCTTTTGAAAGGTTTGTGGTCATTTGGGGGGAATCTTCAGCCATCTATACTACAATGCTCCAACTCAGGGAAGGCTCATTTTATTCAGTACAGCTCGAGGACAAGGGCCTGCATTTTCTGAGCGATCAGCCCTCTTAAAATCTCCCTAGATAAGTAAAATAAATGATATGTGCCTCTGCTGTCATCATTTGAGTGAAAAAGACCTGGCTTGAAACTTCCCCAGCTCCCACTGCTGCTAGCAGAACTCCAAATTTGAGGGTCCTGTCTATAATGCAGTTTGTACCAGGTTATTTAACACTAGATCAGTTTTGTTACATAGATACAGTCCCTCTTAAACCACGATCTATTTGCCTTGTATTTAGTTTCCCTATCAATTAAAAAGAAATCCATGTAAGCTATTATATAGTTTACAGATAAAAACTTGAAGCAATTTAATTGATTTAATAGGAAGCAAGTCTTTCATATATATATATATGCATGCACACATATGTTTGTATGCTATATAGTAGGAATACAAAAATGGTGGAAGCCCACAAGAAACAAAATGGAAAAAAGTGTTTTTAAGAGCTCTAAATTTGGCAGGGCACAGAAGGCAGAGCAGTATTAGGCAAAGGGAAATCAAACTGTGAATAAGATTGCTGTGCCAAGAGTTTTGATTAAATGATGCCTGAGTTGTTTCCCGTGAATACCTTACCCCACCTGGCACACCCTACCCACTCGTTACAGACTTCTCCCAACATGAAGCTAACTTAACTGTGTAGTGCTGTTCATGCATACAGTTATGTAAAATTGCACATCTTAAGCTATGAACAATAGCTGCGTTACATCTTAACTTGCATATAAATTAATTCGTATGGGTAGTACTTTCCAAAACTCTAATCAAAAAGATCTAGCATTCAAACACAATTCTCATCAAGAGCTGATCAAGCAGGAACAGATCAAGGCCTGTCATCCTCCTTGACACTCACAAAGGGCATTAAGTTGTGCATTTTGTGGTGTCCTACAAAGAGCACTTTATCCGGACCTTTGCTGGTAATTCGTGTTACCCACAAATAGGATGGCACAAGAAGAGTCACTGCTAGTTGCTGTATATGGCCTTTTTTTACTCAGATGACACAATGTTATTTCAATCTAAGTGAAGAGGTCTTTTTATCAAAACCAAGTAAGATCTTAAGCTTTGCTTAGAGCCAAAAATTTCACAAGAAGTTGGGTGGGGTGGTGCCTCTTTCCCCAGTAGAAATAGCCTAATTCCAGCTGATCTTGAGACAGTTTTAGTCCAAAACCTGGATATTTTTTTTTTACAGGATAAGCTGCATGTTAATTAGCTTCTTGTGAATTCTTAAACATTGTAAAGATCTGCAAAATTCTGTATTTGCCAATAATCCTCAGATCTCCTATACTGCCAGGAGACAATTTCATCTAAAAAAAAAAATTACCAAGGAATATTGAATCTTAAAGAAAAAACAAAATATTTGGACACAATGAAGTATTTTATTTCAAATAAAACTCCAGGTATGTGGACCAAATTGCTAGGTGACCTCCATACTTTTTAGGCAAATACATTTGCTTAAATTCATATCTTGTGTGCGCATATGCTAACATGGGGTGAGTAGCCACTTGACTTGTACAAGTAAATATACCCACCATTTTCTGCTATGTTAGTTAGGGCAAGTTGAAAATTTACCCTAAACCTGATTTAATATCTCATAAGCCTGATTTATATGCACTCTGCTATAAATGATCATTGACTGAGCATTCAAAGCAGAAAACCAAGTGAACTATACATAAAGAATGACTACTTATCTTCGCAAGGCATCCTTCCCTGTGCATATTGAGTACTTTATCTTTTCAATGGTCACTTACAAATTCTCAGCTGTAAACTCTAGATCTGATTCTCCTCTCACAACAGTGTAAATCAGAAGTAGCTATACTGAAGCCAGTGGATTTATACTACAGTAAATCCAACATGAGAGAAGAATCACTCAGTTTCCCATTGACATCAATAAAAAGAACACCAGGCTCCATATAAATAAATGGCAAGAAGCTTCCTTGAATCCATTCCAGTTGGCAAGTTATTTGATAAATACATTTTAATGAGGCCCTTTTAAGCTGTGTTATATTTCACCTGGTGTTTATATGGTAATTCTTAGAAACTGGTTCACTGGGTGAAATATAAGATACTTTGATGCAGTCATCTATATGTATATGTGAGAACAGGAGGTTGGGTGTGCCACATATGGAGAAAATGTACAATTTAGGGTTCCCAAATGGCATCTTTACATAACTGTCAGAAGACTTAGAGGAGCTGAATAGCTGTAGTGATAAAAAAAGAAAGAGAATCATAGAGCTAATGATAAATAAATATTTGCACACACATGCCACACAATAATTACTGATTTAATGTCAGAAGACAAGGAACAGTTGCTAGCTCTATTTTCCATAATAAAAAAGTTCATAGGAATTTAAATGTGGTACTGATAGCAGATGTGAATCTCTTCCTGTATTTTGCAGGTATTGTTAAATATTCCCTGAAATTATCCTTTCCCATATATTTCTAGGAGTAAGCAAAAGTTTTTCTTTTTAAAAGTATGTGGATTCTGTGAAATGATAGGTTTTGCTGTAAATGGGATTTTGCTTTAAAACAATAAAGAAGAAATTCACTAGTTATCAATCCAGCATATTGCACAGATTGCAAATACCTTATATATTGGGTCTCCCAGCAAAAATAACATAATTTGACAGTAGTTTGAAAACAGACCTCTTGCATGTCAGAGACAGTATGCATCCATGGCTGCACAGGTTTCAACAAAGACAGTTTTTAAACAACTTTCTACTATTAGCTCTCTAGGGCCAATTAGCTGCCAGTGGGATCATATTGTTTCTGGCTCTAGGGCTGCCTCTGTCAGCAGCAGCTCCAAGTTCTCTATTTGAGAACATCAGGCAGTGTGGACGTGCTCACCATTGATCTAATTGTGTTTCACTGAAATGCTGCTGTTTAAATGGAAGCAGAGGAAGTCTGGTACCGGGACCTCATGAAAACCCAGCCTGAAGGCTTCAGTGTTGAGGTTCAGAGCTGGAGACGTGGTCTGCACGTATTAGTGACAGGGAGTTAAGCAGAGGAAGAGAGCATGAAGGCCTTGTGGGATCTGATGAATGTGTCAGTGTGGATGCAAAAAAGTGTCCTGCTTTATCCCCCAATCACTGCGACAGAGAAGTTAGAATAGAAGAAATTTTCAGCTCTGCTAAACCAGCCCATAACAATATGGAAATGCAGTAACCTGCAGCTGAAAATGGAAATTTAAGCAACTCCTGAGATGTATGCAAGAGAGGATAGGCTCCTCCTGTGAATTTGTCCTGGATAAAGGGAATGTACTAAATACCACAGAGCTGAGCATGACAGCTGTATGGAGTTACTCATATATTAAAATTCTGTAAGAAGAAATGAATACTTTGATTTTGTCTTAATTCATGTTGAATCATGTTGCATCTCTTAATAATAATAGTAATTTTCAGATACCATTAACATTTTTAGAAGTAACTATTTAATATTCAGGGCTTCTTTTTGTCTCATCAATTTGTCTCATAAGTTTAGGGGGGCTTCAAGGGTGTGTTTGTTTGTGCTACAATACACACAATCAGTAAAAATCTTTCTGCTTGACAAGTCAGCTTTTCCCTGCTCATTTCTAGAGTTTTCATTTGAAACCAAACTGTCTAATCTTTCTCTAAAAATTGTTTACTGCTCTTTTATCATCACTTGCTTTCATAAATGCTGTCAGTGCACATGATACCCTCTCTACTTCAGAACCTGCTCATAGCTGTATATTCACAAAGGTGATAAAATACGTTTGATTTGCACTGAAACAAGCTTGAGGGCCCTGTTTAGAGAATATCTCATACAGTCATGCAGTATTAATTCCATTTGTGTGGAAGTTAAGCTGTGAATTCCAAACAAAATAATAATCATTCTGCCTCGCTGGGGTGAAGGTTGAATTTTAGAGTGTAATTAAGTTCCAGAAAATGGAAACACCCCATGTCATAAATGAGAAACTGTCTGCATAGTAAATACCATAATTAATTAAAAAATGGTTGATATTAACTAGAATTAATTAATATCAATCAGAATTAATTCCTCTCTGCTGCATACTCTTAACTTACAAGTGGAGCGCATATGGTTTAAAACTTTCAGTGAGAACTCTGCAAAGCTTGAATGAAACTTCTTACAACTTAATGTTTTTCATGTTAGTGTCTAGCTTCTTGCTGCTCTATGGTGTATCTATACTGTAGGCTGCTAAGCCATCCCATAGCTGTAATGCTTGCAAAACTGAGCCCAGGATTTATTTTGCTTAACTTTGGAACGTGGAAGAGGTTGATCAGAGGAGCTCATATGTCCCCACTGTTTCACTGGTCAGCTCATGGTTCTGACCACTTCCCTTCCCTGTAGCTGGGGCTGTTTCAGAGCTCTATTGCTACCTCTGGAAGGTGCTTTATCGACTCCCTGTTGTATTCCTGCAGTGGTGCAACATCCAGCATCTGCCCACCACCGAAGGATTGCTTGCTCATAGTAGTGTGAGCCCTGCAAGCTAAGCTTCTAGTCTGCAGCTCTCCCACTGATCCCTGCAATAGATCTGAAAGTGTGGAGCTGGAAAATAAACCCCAAGCCACCAAGCTACAGCTCTTCCTAAAGCATAATGATAATCCTTTGTAGTGTTTGTGGTTTGAACTATCACTAACAACTGCATCAGTAGCAGAGACCCTGAAGATAGGCTGATCACAGATCAGAAGGATATCAGGAAACATGAAGAAGCTCCTTAATTAATTTCTAATCCTTTTTCAGCCTTAATCTTCTTTTTCATAGTAAGATCTGGCATTACACATTTTCTGCACACATGCTTTCTAGATGATGTAGATTAAGTCTTAGGTCTCTGATTTGCTAGAAACAGCGTGTTGGTAGGTTAGCTATTACTGCAGCCTTGTACTGGAATACCACAGGATTATTCTGTCTGGGCTGATATATTCAGCTAAAATATTCATTAAAAGTATGTGAAGTTGGTCTAGTCATCCAGGATTTTAATCCATGTTTTGTTCTGTGCTTCACGAGGCTTTGTTCAATCTCTTTGCCATAGCTGGTGCAGTTTTATTTGTGCATTTATTCCAGAATTAGACTTTGCATATAGCAGTGCCAGGTCAAGGGGCAGGAAGACTTCTGAATACCCTGTGGCTAGGGTAGGGAGCACATTTCAGGAATAAGAACAAAAATACTGCAGATCGATATTTTGAGTACGTACATATTGGTTATCCAATTAAAAGCTGGGTTTTTTCCTTACTAGTTAATAGTATAGCATCTTCTGATTTATGATGTGAATACAGAAAATAAATGGATAGGCCTGTTTTACTGACATAACAAATATAGATGCAAGAAAGATAGCAGTGCATGCTGAATGGTGAAGCCCTATAGTCTTAACAAGGCAAATACTAATCTTTTCTACTGAACTTTTTAACACCCTCCTTCACAGATATCCTGTAGCAGAATCTGAAGTCTTTCAGTTTGAGACATTTGAAACATGTATGTTAAAGAGTTCTGTCCCTATAAAATTCTGCAGCAAAATAGTTTCAGAATCCTATAGGAGGATCATCATGGGCTTTTTTCAGTGCTTCCTAGAGAAACTTCTAGATTTCCCTACAGTTAAATAGGAATTTTCCACAGAGATAGGAATTTTTTTTTAATAAGGAGTTAGTCAAATTTACAACTACCTGGACAACTATCACCTGATCATTTCAATAGGAGGTTATCAGGCTGTAACTACAGTAGGTACAGAACGGTACGTTCATCCTTTCAAGCTCAGAAACGAAGGTAGGTCAGTGCTGACAATGTGTTTTGAACCGTTCCTGTGTCAAGTGCTCGTACGGCACTACCAGATCCACATTTAGGTAAGAATTTATAATCTGTCCCACAGCCTTGATCAGGAGAAAAACGTGTTCACTAGCTTGAATGAAGCACTGCACTATGGAAATGAAAGGCTGAACATTTACTGAGCATTTTCAGTTGGGTAGAACACACACATTCCTGTGCTACATGCTTTTGTCAGGATTTAGGTATCTTTCAGACAGCAAATTGCAGAAAGCATTCAGAAGTTCTTCTGCAAACATCACAAAGAGTAGAGAGACAGAACAGATGATGGTTTTACCCAGAACAGAAGACCTTAGGGACCTTCCCACGTGTATTTAACTTGCTGCAGAGGTACATAGGAACAGGTACTATAGGAAAAGCAGACTTACAATTATAAATGTGATGACTACCCATATATATAGGACAGTAAAAAGGAGACCTAACTGACCAAATCACTAAAAGATGAAGGGAAAAAAATCACTTTACACAATTACAGATGAAAATATTAGGATTAACATTTTCCTAATAGCCTTAGGCATGTTTAGGAGTTTCCTAGGATTATTAAAAGCAGCCCTCTCCATTGAAATGTTATGACTTACAGAATTCTGTTCTCTCAGCACTTCTGAGAATGAGGTCACATCTCCTAAGGTGCCTAGATGGGGAAAAAGTTGACCTAGATCAGTATTTCTCAGACTTTCGGCATGTGTGGACCACTTCTGGTTCATCAGTCTTCATGTGTCTGCAGGTCCCTACAATGGACTCCACTGCCTTGAAGGGACTCAGCTGCTGCCAGCCAGCGAAGGTAGCTGGCAGTCCCACATCTAGGGGCAATTAAGTTACTGACATTTGTCACTTTGTGCCTCCTCATTTCAGTGTGATGGCATCAGGACCCAGAATTTGAGGAACACTGGCCTAGAGTGTAGAATTTTTATCTTAGAAGCTGTTGGTTTGATTTTGTTTTGCTTTTGTATGACAGGACGTACAAGGAATGAAATGCAGGGATTTAGGGGTATTAATTTTTTTCTGGTAATATATAAATGAAAAAGACAACAAGCAACAGTATTTAAACCAGAAACCTGAAATCCCTTAAAGGTGATTTGGCCATAACATTTTTATTCAGGTTTTTACTCAATACCTATTACTATGTTGTCAATTGTCAGCTTGTATATATCACATTTTGTTCAGTAATCCCTTGGTGGTTCTGTTATGCTTTATCCTCTATAAATTTATGTGCAATTCTCTTTTTCTGCTAGGAAAGCGTAAGCTGGTAGGAAAAAAAGAAAAAAAAGAATGCTTTTGTAAAAGAGCTGGCATTACACCCTGAATACATATCCCTGACAAGACATGCAAATAGGCACCTATGTATTTAGATGATTATGTATATGTTTTTAGTCCCAGAAGGGATTTATATATATACAAAACCACAGTTTTTATACACGAGCTACACTCACTCTTGAGGTGGAAGTTGGAATATCAAAAACATTTTTCTATTTCAAACGGAAACATTTTGGGGTTTGCTCCTACGTGTATTTTACTGCAGTCTAATGTGTGCAAGAATTTTGTATTGTTTCCATTTTATCTACTTGCTTTAGTAACAGATATGCTATCATCATATAAACCTTCTGCCCATTTAACCAGAGTAATCTGAGTAGTCATTCAGGTATGGAAGTCTTTTTCAGTAGGCAGACTGAGCAGATGGTATTTGAAGACACCACGATATTCCTTAATATGTGTAAAGCTTTCATATGTTCAGACAAAAGTAAAATAAATTCCAACAGCAATGAAAAATACTTTTGCAGTTACAGGCAGCTTTTTTAATGTTACATGTTGATCTAGCCAGTGGGTTTCCACTACCTTTCCTCTCTGAGTAATGGGATTAGCCATAATATTATCTTGAAGTACTGGGTGTACCATATCTCTCTAGAAAAATGATCTAGAGCAGAGGTAAAAACGCGTCTGCCTGTTAAATGGTGAAGGTGGTTAAGTTATTATTCTGTATGTGAAGAAATCAGTTGTTGGAAACTCTTCACAATTAAGAAAAATAGCATCTTTCTTCCCTTACCATGGTGGGTCATCTCCGATTTATGAAATAAACCATTGCCTTTCTCCACCTTCTCTATCTTACGTTACCTGTAGAAGCTCCTGCACATCCACTGCTCATGCTAACCAAAGCTCCCAGGAAACAACTTCAGCCCTTTGCTCAGTGACATGCCCATACTTAAGTTGTCCTTAAACCTGTATGCGTTTAACTCAATTTGGTGACTGAAATCACCTCTGAAAAGAAGAAATCTACCACAGAAACTTACAGGTAGCCATGCCTGTCTGGTTTTTATATGCAGCAGATTTGGCCCAGTGTCCTGTTTGCAAATGAATGTCAACAATAGAAGGATAATAGATTAGATTTCTAGCAAAAACTTCCCTTATAAATTCAGCCATTTGCCAAGTCAGTTGATGCCCTACTTTCAAGACTGTCATAGCAGGCAATTCCGAACAGTCTCTGCTTATTAAAAATGGAGTACTAAAATCAATATAGCAATATCTAGTTGGAGAAAATTCAATTTATCAACAGGTTTGTCATTTTAAAGATGATTAAAGGACTTGTTTATTAGGCATCATCTAGACTTTAGAAATAGTTGGTATGAAAATAATAAGACGTAAGCCACAATGGACTTACAAATCTTTCAGTTACATCAGGGAGTGGATATTTTTCTGTAAGTAAAGGCCTAGAAGCATTTCCTATCTTTACTTTAGACTGTATCAGTCACCAATTACATATTAAAAAGTGGTACTGCTCACAGATTTCAGTAGCTCAGGGGCGGGACCATTATTCAGAAACTGTGCATTTAAAATTGGTAAAAATACCAAGTGTTCTGAAATTTTCGTTAGTCTTGTAAGAAATACTTATTCTGATCTGCAAGAGTTAATTTTTGAAAGCTCCAGTTCAACTTCTGCTTAAGTCCTATCTAGTTAGTAAGAACATAAGTACATTTAAAGTATTTTCCTTTACTGCGGGCAAGAACAACAAATCTGAGTGTGAGAATGAACTCTAAAACTCATCTTCTAGGATAAAGAGAGCAAGGCTGTCTTTACACTGTAAATAAGATGTTTGGTACCTTTCATCTTCGTGGCTATAATTCATCACAAGTAGGAACATGAACACACAAGTGCATGTGCAAGCACCCAGAGTTGGGAAAGATACCACTTCACAACCATTTGGGAGCATTCAGCTTCCAGTTTGCATGCTCCAGAGAAGGAAAAAGGTGGAAAAAATAGGAGGAGAAGCAGTTGCTAATAATTGGGAACGCTGATCCATAACTGAATATGAACTACTATTTTAAAAGATTCTTCCTGGGAAGATAATAAAGATGAACTTGTCAACGTTATTGTTTCAACAGATTAAGCATTCTTGAAACTCTTTAAAATATATATGATAAAATACCTCTTAAAAGTGAACTTGTCTTTTATGTCTGGAAAGCTAAAATCCCATCTAGTCTAAATTGTATCCCTACTGGAAAAGCATTTAGTCATATCCTAACTTCTAGCTAACTTTATCCCATAACCCCTTTTTCCCTTTTTCTTATGGACTCTTCTGCAGCTCTAGAAAAATCTTTTTGGTAAGCACGGTGACCAAGAAAAACAGAGGGGAACTGATGGTAAATGGCATGATACAAAAATTGTTTTTCTAATAGCCTTTTTCAGAATAGTTTCTCACCATTTCTTTATAATTTGAGCTAGCAGAGAAGTGTCTTTCACCCTGCATGGAATAAAACACGCTTGGGAATGAAGTAAGAGGAAAAAAAATGCTTCTTGATATTCAGAGCTTTGTGTCATTTTGATTACTTGTAAAAATACTAATTTACACAAGTCTGGTATACACGGAGCTGTACAGAATATTAGATACCAAACAAAGAAACAGCTCTTCTCCCATAGCCATGCAATCTATAAACACAGCAGGTAATGTGGAACGGGGAAGAAAACCAACCAACCAACCCCCCCAACAGAATAAACACAAAATCTCTTAACCAAGTTTTAGCAGAAGGGTGCTCATAAGTGAAGTCTTAGGAAGCTTTCTGATTAAAAGGGTTTTGTATGTACATCCACTGGACTGACATACACACATAACACCTCTGCCTCTGTGCTGTCATTACCCTGGAGCTCAAGCTCATGCTGCAGCCCAGATGTCTCAGTCTTCCATCCAACTTGCACTCTCACTCTCAGACACATTCAAATTAAAGGCATATTGGAAGACAGAGAACATTCTTCTAGTTAAGCTAGAACTGATAATTCTTTAGGGAGCTCTATTTCAAAAAAATGTGGATTTGTGGGGTTTTTTTAAATGCATTGTCAGGAAAAAAAAGAGTTTTGGAGTAGAGTGAAATGTCAGGAAAAGCAAAGATGAGTTCAGGATAGGTTTTGTTTGTTTGTTTTTCTTTTATTTCTACCTCTACTACATTTCCATTGTTTTCTCAACAGAAAAAGGTACAGAAATGCTTTTGAGGCAGTTAAAATGAGAAAAGTAAAACAGTCCTCTGATAAACAGGAACAGTAATATTTGTAAGTGGAAAGGCTAATTTATTCACCTTCTCTAAAGAACTAGTAAAGGCAGGCCAGAACAAAACAGCTCTCCTACTGCTCAAAAAACCAGTGAAATATGCTACTAGGCGGAATAGCTCATGATTTTTGCATGCCACAAAGGATTTGCCTTGACACATAATGAATTTTATTGAGGTCAAATTTCAAGTTATCTAAATACTAGTTTACCTCCAGAGATACAGAGCTCAGGAAATTATTTTGCAATAACTACGCATTTTTTCCTTGGCAGTGATTTGGGAAGCAGCTTGATATCGTGAAATATACTGCTTTCAAAAACTTCTTACAGTTTGGCTAAAAAAAGCTGATAAAACTTTTGTCCCTTTCATGGCTAAAAAGCTGAGCTTTATAGATTCTTCTTTTCATTTCCACTGACTTATAATTTCAGTAAAGCATTACCGTGCTTCTCTGGCTACACCACAACTCAGACACTGCAATTTCCCTTAAGCAGGGTTCAGTACATTGGAACTTCATGGCTAAAGTGGTCAGAGGATTTCAAAAAGCAGCAGCGGTCACTTCATTATTTTCGAGGTTTGTGAAAACTTAATAGGCATAGAAATTCAGAATTTCCTGGCAGAAGAAGAATTAGACAAATAAAGAACTACAATAAATGGGGTTTTCTGGCTCTTGTAAAATTGTATCATTAACCTTAATAACGGTATGTTTTGATTGTGGTGTAAATTTTAAATTGAAATAGTGGTGTAAGATGAACTCTGAATGCGCATCCTTTACCCTGCTCAGAGAGCTGTATGCTTCTCAGTCATTCAGACAGCATCTACTGCTCTGGATGCACAACAGGAAGAAGTTTTTGCTGATTTATTAATCTAGGCCTGTGTATCAGGACAGATTATTTTCTTCCTCCTTCTATTCACAGAAGTTAGGAAAAAAGCTTTAATTTCTATATATGTATATAGAAATATATATAGATATGTAGATGCACATATATACATATGAAGATATATAGATGCAGGTAAATAAAGTGGTGAGTGTATTAATAATCTACACAACATTACAGTGCTGTTTTACATCTTAGCTTGAAAGATACTTCCTAGATTAATTTAGCACAGCCATTTTGCTTATGCTACATACAAATACTAAAGTAGAAGATACACCAGCATTTTAAAAAAGAATTTAAATCAATCAACTAGCTATAGCTCATCTGTTCAGCAAGGAAATTTCTTTTAAAAGTTGCATTAGGAACAGAAGTACTGAAGAAAACGTACAAGCAAAATAAAGATATTAGAAATTCTGAATACTTTTATTAATACGCAATTGATCAAAAGCAATATTAAGCATCTAAAGTCAAAGTCTGCCTTGCTGTATGGAAAACAAGGAAAGTGAAACACGCTAATTTCAATATACGTCCTATAAATTTCCATCTGATCTGGATTCCACCAGAAAACCTCTGGCATTTCAACCAAAGAGCTCTCTAAAAGAAGAGCTCTGAAATCCAGGCAGCTAACAAAGGTCAGTGCGTCTCAATATCACTCACTAAAAAAGGACTCAATTAGACCCTCAGGATTTTAACATATTCAATTTTACATTTTAAACCCACATAAAAAATGGAAAGAGTAATTTTCCATTTATCTGGATTTCTCACAAGTTTTTAGGCTTCTGTGTCATTTACAACCTTTTGAAAATTTATGTAAGCCTTCAGATTTTAAAAAGGCAGCTCTTTTGACATCCCTTTATCAGAGACAAAAATTATCTTTAACACGAGTTTTCAATGCAGATTCTTCAAACTAAATTCTTGTTACAGATTGCTAGATTAAATTAGGGTAATGAGTTCTCCAAGCCCCAGTTATTCTCCCAATTACTTATTGACTTAGCCTAATTCTAAACTAAGGTTAATGAACTAAAAGGAGCACATAAATGTAATTTTTCCCTCTTTCGTATAATGCTTGTAACTGTGTCACAGCACAGGATGAGACTTGTCATCAGTGGTAAAAAGGTGGCTATAGATACACAGGACTGTGAATTGCTGCCCCAAAACACCCTTTTTAAACACTAGAGCATGACACAGGCACATGACACTTCACAACAAACTTGAGTTCTCTGCTAAGAAGGCTGAGGCACTCAACCATGTTTTTGCCTCAGTCTTCTCTAGCAAGGGCTCTAGCCACACTGCCCAAGTCACAGAGGTAAAGGCAGGGACTGGGAGAATGAAGAACCACCCACTGTAGGAGAAGATCAGGTTTGAGACCATCTAAGGCACTTGAAGGTGCACAAGTCCATGGGACCTGAGGGAACTGGCGGATGAAGTGGCTAAGCCACTATCCATCGTATTTGAGAAGTCGTGGCGCTCCAGTGAAGTTCCCGCTGACTGGAAAAGGGGAAACTAAGCCCCATTTTTAAAAAGGGAAAAAAAGAAGACGTGGGGAACTACAGGCCAGTCAGTCTCACCTCTGGGCCCGGCAAGATCATGGAGCGGATCCTTCTGGAAACTGTGCTAGGGCACATGGAAAATAAGGAGGTGACTGGTGATAGCCAGTGTGGCTTCACTAAGGGCAAATGGTGCCTGACAAATTTGGTGGCCTTCTACAATGGGGTTATAGCGTTGGTGGATAAGGGAAGAGCAACTGACATCATCTACCTGGACTGGTGCAAAGCACTCGGCACTGTCCCGCACGGCGTCCTTGTCTCTAAATGGAACAGACATGGATTTGATGGATGGACCACTCGGTGGATAAGGAACTGGCTGGGTGGTCACACACAAAGAGTTGTGGTCAACAGCTCCATGTCCCAGTGGAGAGCAGTGACGAGGGGCGTTCCTCAGGGGTCAGTACTGGGACCGGAGCTGTTTAACATCTTTGTCGGCGACATGGACAGTGGCACTGAGCGACCCTCAGCAAGTTTGCCAACCACACCAAGCTGTGTGGTGCAGTCGACACACTGGAGGGAAGGGATCCATCCAGAGGGACCTGGACAGGCTGGAGAGGTGGCCCTGTGCGAACCTCGAGAAGTTCAACAAGGCCAAGTGAGAGCTCCTGCATGTGGGTTGGGGCAATCCCAAGCACAACTACAGGCTGGGCAAGGAGCAGCCCTGCAGAGAAGGGTTGAAATTATTAGCGGATGGAAAACTGACTATGAGCCAGCAATTTGCACTCGCAGCCCAGAAAGCCAACTGTGTCATGGGCTGCATCAAGAGAAGTGTGGCCATCAGGTCACTCCAGAATCTACCACAATGAAGACACATCCGTGTCTGCTGTTGAAGCATTAATATTATTTATTTAACAAAAGACTGACAGTGGTCTCAGCATGGAATCTGGGCCCCATTCTACATATGATCACAAAGAACTTGGAATTTGACATAATTCCATCACCATTTTACCTGTCTGAAGATACCTGTGATTATTGTTGCCTTATCTGCACAGTTCTTGCCGTATGTAAAGTCTCTTAAGCTAACATTGCAACATACCTTGTGCTCACACATTCCTCTTCAATACTTCAGTTTGCCTGGAAATATTCAGGCTGTAGGTTTCAAGATACTACACAGCAGAAGATGGTGAACACTGAGATCCAGCTGCTTTCCTACAGCAAAACGTTATTTATTTTTTCACCCCAAACAGCATGTAATGGATCCCTCCAAGCAGGAGGCTCTCAGCATCAAGATATATCCCCCACTTAAAATCCTGACTGATTCCTCAAGCCTTCAGCCAGCATTGGTGGAAGCAGATCCCTTGTCCAGTCACAGAAGCCAGGTTTTTTGCCTATTTCAATAACTCAATTTTAATTTACAAAATAGAGTGAAAGCTCTGGGATGAAATTCAGCTACTACATATGGTTTAAATGTAGTTGGAATATTTTAGATTAAGGAGAGCACAATTTCACTGCAAAGCTAGCATCAGCATGCACAGCAATTATTAATACTAGACACCATAAATTTTGCTGCATCTGCTTTAGGCTTCATAGTTACTAACAAGCAAAAATCATTGCATTAATGGAGTAGTAGAAATGCAATAAAGCACTTTATTATCCCTAAAAGGCAGCATGTGGCATATAGAGTCTGTGGGGTATTACCAGTGTCCTAGGAGCAGTCTCATTCGTTCACATCCTGTGGCATATAATTATCTCAGACTAACCATGACCCTATGGGTCCTCTATTAAAATTATATTTTTGTTACAGAATGGTGTATACATTATTGAAGCACATTATTTTGATCACTGAAAATTGACATATTGTGCTCATTAGCCAGTAAGCCTGAATATTTAATTTATGAGGTTTGCTCCAAGTTTTTTACAGATCAGTCACTTAAGGGAAGTAAACAGGCAAAACTGCAGAGTAGTGAATGGGAAAGATTCTTACTGAAAATGGTGCTTTAAAAAGCAAAGTGTGTCGTGCCATGTGCTGATACATGACACATTATATTAGGCAGGTAAACAGGTTAATTGGACTCATTAACATCATTTCCTTTTTAAAACTTTTCAGCGAAGAAGATGAAAAGATTATTTTAATCTTTACACTTCCCTCTTACAATTTACATTTTTCACACGGGCCTTTTTTAATCAAATATTGATGATGATGCCTGTTGTTCTTCAAAGCTCAGCAATTATATTGCAGCTCCCTCTCAGTAAGTGGCACTGTATCAAAACTCTGGTATTTCCTTATCTTTATTTCCCTCCCCTCCACTTTTTTTTTTTTTTTTTTGAATAAACATAACATGGGATCTATTGGATTCTTACCAGAAAAGGCACTCTGGGTATTTTGCTTATCTGATGGCCTTCAAGCAACCTGCTGAGCCTGCACCCCCCAAACACTCGGTTGTAGACTAGAAACCTACTTGACTGATGCAACAGATCCCACATTCTGTCCCACAGCTGAAACCACCACTTCTGAAACGAGAGCTACGGATTGCAGTTGTGTCACACCAAAAAAGATTAGTTTTAATTTTTTCCCTGGCTGTGGAAGTCCCCATGGTATATAGGTGAGCGCTATATGGGATGGGTCAACAGTGCTCTCTGCTGGCAGCCAGGAAAGCTTGCAGGAAACATTGCTGGAATTTACTTTAAAATTGCCTTCAAAAATAAAGCATGGAATAATTTTAATATGTATCTATCTCTAAGGCCACGAGATATATTTATAGGCAAATCTATAGAAGATAATGATTTACAAGGTCAAGAAGCATGCTATTCATTGCAAACATGAGTTTGAAAACTCTAGCAGCGTTTCCACAATTTCTTTCTATACTGTTGCATACAATGGTTAAGCGTAAAGATGAAGGCAGGGAAAAAGGATTATAAAAAGTGACTATTCAAATGTATAAATGTTCATCAAAGCACTTAAATAAAATTAAGTACTCTGTAGAAAACAATTGTTTAAAAACAATTTAAAAATTCTTGTGTGTGTGCATGTATCCATGTATGAACACAAAGAATACTTCAGGACAAGGATAGAGCTCTCAAAAGTTTGGAAAATCTATAGAACAATTGTCTCCTATTTGATTATGTCAATCTCCTCTTTAAGAGAAGACTTTAAAAACCAAGACATTTGTTTGGAAAAATTTATAGAACAATTGTCTCCTATTTGATTATATCAATCTCTTCTTTAAGAGAAGACTTTAAAAACCAAGACTTTTTTTTAAACAACTGTTAAATAACTTTGAAGAATAACTGTAAAATTGTTTTATTTTCTAGCTTGGGTGCCCTCTAACAGCTAGAAAATCAAGACAGCAGCATGCAACTACTTCTAAAACTAACTGGATGCCATAAGCACAATATTAAGAAAATAAATGTTCTTGTAGAGCCACTGCTTTGAAATAAGGGAATGTAATCCTGCTGCAGAGCACTAAGCAGTGTGCCTTGGTAGGTTACATCTGAAATTCTAGCTTGGTGCGATGCTTCATCACTGTCCCTAAAGTCAGATTTCAAATCACAGACTTACCCTGCAGTCTATGTAAACTTGGTTTTCAAACCCTGAAGCAGTCTCTGTGGTGCACAAGAGAGATATAAGGTATTTACTACACTACGATCAATTTAAATCATTGAGGGCAGTACTTTATATCACAGAATATGGTCTGGTCAAGATACTAACAACAACCAAAAAAACCATTAAATGAAAGGAGAGCAGAAACCCAATGGTGCGTTACAGGTTCCTTAGGATCTGGGCTGCTCTCACCAGGCCACCCACTGCTATTGCTACATTGCTACAGAGGGGCAGAAACCAAAAGGAGTGACAGAGTGTGTGGCGTTAGTAGCTCAGGTGCTGTTGATGGGGGAGGAAGGCCCACTGCTCCCTGAGCCTGCAGAGCTGCTTTCCTGTTCTTCTGGAATACAGGGCTCCAGGAGGAAAATAGGGAAGCCACGTGGCAAGTTATTGCAAGACATAAAACTGGGGCACTACGACACCTTCAAAACACACTTCAATCCTTGGTGATTTGCTTCCTTACACAGTACTAGGCCTTCTTTGGACTATTTTCATCCTAAAGAAAGGAACATCTAATATTGCAGATAAGATCCAAGGACACCACAGCAGGCAGCCATATACAATTGATTTTCTTGCTTCCTTACATGCAGTGCTGCTCCACTGGCAGGTACTGATACAGGTTTAAGAATGTTCTTGGAACTAATCTTCAGACCACTCTTACCTGAAAAAATCCAAAATGCACTATTTAGCTATTTTGTAGAGGCCCCTAGGAAGCAGAGAGCCTGTGCTACTCCTTGAAGAAAGGTGACAGTGAACTGCTAATGTAGCGTGGGATTGAAAGGCAGAGATTCCATCTCAGCTCCTTCTCCTTTCCTCTTGCATTCTCTGCTTACATTTCTAGCATGGCTTCGCCCAGAAACAGGCTTCTTTTTCTGTCACTTCTCCTGCTCCAGGTTTTGAAGGCTATTTTAACACAGACTGTAATGTAAAGATGTAGGCCACAAAGGAAGTTCTGAAAAATACTTAGTACAGGACTAGTTGTAGAAGAAAAGATGAAGGGAACAAGATATACAGTTAACTGGGACACAATAAAATTGCTTCTGGAAATGCAGTGTTAAAGAACAGCATTAGAAAAAATGTTTCAGGATTGGTTTTTTGTTTGTTTTGGTTGGTTGTTTTTTTCCTAATGGTCATAAAGGTCTGTAGAGTTTCAAGATAAATCTGCATCAAAGAGTTCATGTTTGTAAGGTATGCATTTTTATTGACTTTGCTTGTGTTCCACCTTTGGGACTTCTTGTGATCACAGGACCAGCAAGTTAGACACAGAACCACATGAGTATTCAGATCTTACTTAGAATATACTACATTTCTAAGTAAGAAATGTATATAGATATAGAATGTATCTTGATGCAAGACAGCCACACAGGCGTGTGCCTGTCTTGCATCAAGATAAAGAGAGAGAATAATGCTGCTGGGGAATTATCTGCACAAAGCTCTGTGAAGCAAGAATTAAAAGTAATGAGATTAAATAGAAAATAACTACATCAGGAATATGTTAATAAGTTAATTAAAGTCTACCAAAGTTGAACTATTCCACAGTTAAGATTGAAGCCCATCAGCATGCTCTGTTCTCCTTGGGGATTTTGCCACAGGTAAAATCACCTGTTTGGAAATGTTTCTTAGTGTATAAGAAAAATGGGGTCAACTAAGGATGTGGTATGGTCATTAACTTTGACAATGTTGGACTTCACCGTTTTCTCATACAGGCCTTTACTGATGTTTTAAATTTTTTTTTTTTTTTTACTGCAGCCTCATTTCTAGTGTGTAAGATAAACGTGAATATGGATCTTTTGAAAAACAGGAGGGCAAGATTTAGCGGGTTTTTTTCCCCACAGTTTGTTTGCTGTGTTTCCATCTTTATATAAACTTTCAAGTCAAACAGAAACACAGAACAAAAGGGTTACTTAATAGCAGAGCAAGAAGCAACACAAAGGCCATCACTATGAAGGACTTGGCACCAAAGATTAGTCTGACACATTAAGGAAATATTTATATAGATCTTAACAGACTTTTTATATTATCCTTTTAAACTGCCCTATAACGTTTTATCCAATCCACAGAATGATATAAAAAATAAATACTATGCTTTCTGAAGAAGCAGCTATTGCTGACTGTACCAGTCAGAGTCAACATCTTTCCCATAAGGTGCCCCTGTCTTCATACTGTTTATCTTGTAGGAGAATGTACAAAATACAGAAAATACCTTCTCATTAACTTCTGTGCCTATGACCTTTTACAAGACCACGTGCAACTTTGCTTTCCACAAAACCAGCTCAGTTTGATGTTCTAAAATGAGAGTGCACCATCACTTTAAAGGCTCAGTACCATAAAATATGGAAAATATCCTTCTTTTGTTAGTAGGTTCACATAGTAAATAAGATCAGAACCTTCTATATTTCTCCAGTAGCAGTTAGAACTGTGCACAGTGAAAAGACTATGTACTGTTTTCTGCTGAAAACAATGGAAGACAAACTTTTTTTCTTACACTGTTTTTTGCATGACAATTTACTACTGAGTATAATGCATTTGCGGACTTTGAGCTTACAAACAGAAGGTGATTGCACTTATGTGATACTATATTCTAACAACTGTAAATGGTTATACTTGAAATGTACACTTCTAAAGGTGGTAAGATACTGGGTTTGTATATAAACCAGATGATATCCTGAACTGTGGTAAAGTTTCACATAGCATTATAGTGGTACTTCCCGTAATCAAGTTCAGCCTACTATACAATCTTGGCAAGTCAGAAAGTGTCCAGATATAAAATTTTTAAAAAGTTTCTAAATATTTCAATCTTTCATTCAGATATAATCTGAGTAGATAGCAAATATAAGACACTTCTGTTCTTCTTGCAGAAAGCAAATGCCCACAGAAGAAGTTCCCATTAAAAGTTGCTAGTAATGGTGGTATATGTTGGCACTCAAGAAAAGAAACAGGCATGTCCAGAAGGTGCAATATAGTCCTGAATCTAGACTGGTGTATGTGGCTACTCTTCCCTTGGGCACACACAAGAAAACTAGTGCTTCACTTAAACCTAAGAAGGCAGATAAGAGGGCAAGACCTTGCCTTTTTGATATTGAAGATCTTGGATTTTGACCTTCCTGGTGACAAGCCTGTGTGCCCATGCAGAAGATTTTTATAGTCTCACTCCAAGTGTTCATCCCTCCGTGCAAGTCAGAAATGAGGCATGTCGGGTACTTCGCTGTGTGGCTGGGATTCTTCATCTGCACTTACGTAGGGAAATTCTGTTCTAAAACAGTCAATACAGTCTCATTGCAAGCACTGCATTTTTATGAGGGGGGAAATGAGAAAGACAAATGTTACTCCTGTTCATGAATTTGCCTCTTATCATTTCCCCTCTCTGCTCTACAGAGAGTTATTTGAGTCATATTAGGGGTTATTTGGGTCACTTTTACCTTGAGAGAGAAAATAACGGTAACCTAATTTGAGATTTGTACCAATTTAAGCAAGAAAATGGATTCTGAATATTATGCGTAGTTGCTAAATTTAACTGAGCGTTCAGTGAAGCGAGTTTCCAATTGTGAATAAGAGTCTTCAAACCATTTTCCCCTATTTGTTTTTAAACTACATTTGTTACTTATGATTAGCAATTTTATGACATTCATATGCAGTGTACTGAAACTGAATTCAATAAACTGACCTTCTTCCACCTATTAAACTAAGCTTGGTATTTAATTATTATGTATGCAAAGTCAAGCAGAAAAATTAAGAAACGTTTATAAATAAGATCGTTGTGTTTTATTTGCAATGAATAGGAGTATGTGTGGTTTACTTTTTGTAAGAAATTTATTACTGCTTATTTTAAATTGGAATAAACACAAAAAATAGAACATCTGTATCAAAGTTTAAAAAAACCCACAACAATCAAAAGCTGTTTAATCTCACCCATTTAGTTCTATTGCACAGTCTGTTCAGTGTAACTTTTTACAATGTACTGTGCAAGAAAACAGGTCATTTAAACTCAGTAATTAGTATTACAGATAAAATGACACTGCAGCAATGTTAATTACTATAGTACTGATGTAGTATAGGATATAATACATAATAGTCATGTCTTTAATTTTAAATTGAAGTGCAACAAAGCATATTATTGCTGTGCTTCCTCTTCTTAAAGTAAATGAATGTTATTCAAGTGTACCATTTGTATCCATGCAGAAAGTTTTTCAATAAATCACAATTCTACTTTAACTCAAACTGGCATAATTTCACTTTCTAATGGCATAAATTAAGGAACATCTTGCTATAGGAACTTTTCCTATGACAGTGGAAATTATGACAGAATTATATTCCATATGAAAAATTTCCACAATCATTTTCTTTTTCATTACAGCAGCTGTAAATCAGTTTGTAAATGAAGCACAGTATTCAGTCTTTTTATAAATAAAGAGGGATCTTCAAGAGCATTACAGCTATTTGAGGTGTAGTAGGAACAGTCAAATTGTAATTAATTCTGTACTGCTATGGCTAAAATATCTGGCAACTGTAAACATAAAATACTCATAACAAAACAGAGAGACTTGCAGAGGACAATGAAAGTTTTTACCTGCAGCTCCAGTAGGAATGGGCCTATTTATGAATAATTATATCTCTGGTTTTCGCAGCACCTTTACTTTTGGATAACTTTGTTATAAATATTAAAAGAAGGAAAAAATGAGTTAAATTTCAGATTTGTTCAAGTGTACTTAAATAATTTATGTCTGCTGAAATGTTCCCATTTTCAGTGCAGAAATTTTGTATAGAAGCCATTATTCAGATCTTGCATGAAAAATAGTCTAAAAGCCTACTTCTTTAGAAGTGTAATAATCCTATTCACTGTGTTAACCATGTGCCCCTGGCTCAAATATGTACATATGGATTTAGCAAAATATTTGAATATACAGTATAAGATTCAAAGCAGAAGCTGAAGTATAACCTCAGGTTGCGTGTTTCATCTCACGACAATAAGATGTAGTGCTACATTTGAATGAAGGTATGTAAAGAGCAAAAGCTTGAAGTACATATAACTAGTTTCTAGGATTTACAAATCATTTTGAAAAAAATGCTTTTTTCCCCTCCCATTTTGTTTAGGTCAGCGGGACGATGTATAATACAGGGAGACATGTATCTCTACGATTAGACAAAGAGCATTTGGTCAACATCTCTGGAGGACCGATGACCTACAGTCACCGCTTAGAGGAAATCCGGTTACACTTTGGAAGTGAAGACAGCCAGGGATCAGAGCACCTGCTCAATGGACAGGCTTTCTCTGGGGAGGTACGTCAATGTATTTGAAGTTACAAATGAACCGGTATGAATTACTGACTTTCTGTTTCTGCCTGAAGGTATTTGCAAACTAATTTGTATTCATAAAAATTGTTTCCCTTTATCCATTCTGAAAATCAGGGAATTACTCTTTTTTTTTTTTTTTTTTTTTTTTTTGCCTATGCACTGCAAATTGTGTAACTCATATCTAAAAATGAAACTGTTGTATTTATTGTATGCACAGACATCCTATATTCTCATATGCGCTACTTACAAAGTAACCAAGTGTCTTTTGATGGGTCCTTTATATCTCTAGTAAGTGCAAATACAAGATTAACCACAAAGTAATACTGAAAGTGCTTCAAGTTCTTATAAAAGTGCTCCTTTTGCTACTCACTGGTGTGTAACACTTTATATTGAGTATCATTCTGACTTTGATTCATGTAAAAGTAAGGCGATATTTAATTTCAGAGATGGTTCCACATAAGTCTGTTGGTCTGTTCAAGAAATAAAGTTAACTCCACAAGTAAACCCTGGCAGGATTGGCACTTGCTTTGTACTTTAAATACATGTCTGTAATTGTGCCAGGCAAGACCATAATTTAATGATCATGATAGCTATTGCAGGATGGCCCATTACTCATGCTGGATAAATATTTTAGTCTCATATATAAAGTCTGCAGACTTTCTGGTAGGCAAAGCAGAATCTTTCCATTCTTCTTATGTAGAAACATTTATACATAGAAGAGATGCATGGATTTTGTAGTACCCCATCCTTCTTCAGCTTGTGCCGTGTCTGTGAACTATTGAACACACAACTCTACTCCACAAATCTTAACAAATAAAAAAATGCTTCAGAATAACTGTATATTATTGTAGGGATTATTTTTAAAGACACTCTAGGTTTCCCTGTTACCATTCTTTCAGAAGACCAAAATGAGTAGTTTTTCATACTAAAGCACTTATTTTCTTGGAGATGAATAATCAAATTACCATCTGTACTGTCACAAACTCTAGTGATGAGTCAGTTAATGCATGGCATTTTCTTTGGCACTGTGCAACAGCAATTATTTAAGAGCAGGAAATTAATTGCAGAGTTGTCAAATGATGGTATTATAATTGATGGTAATCATTTTCTTTGTTTTATAAGCTACATAGATGTCTAATATAGCCAGTGGCAGCTTTTTCATGAAATTGTTCATGTCTCACAGAACTGATTTCTGGTTGCCTTTGTTAAATTCTATGATAAGTGATCATATAATGTATTACTCCTTTAAGAGCCAGAAGTTAAGTATGCTATAGTAAATCAGGTTTTTGCTTTGCTATTCAGATTTACAGAAGAGCAACATTTAAACAAAAGCAAGTTGACTGAACAAGAAAGTAAAAATCTTGTTGAGACGTACCATTCCAGTTGACATGATGTATCAGCATCATTTCAGATATTTTTTAAAGAGTTTTTAAGTCATAAATTCACAAGTCATAGACTATAACAAAAGATAAAAATGTAAAGCATTGTTTTGAGATATTTAATGTTAAGACTTAACTATGCTCTTCTGGTTTTGAAGTACTATTAATGTTTGGTATTTGCTAACAGAGTCCTCAAGTTTTTCTTAATAAAAGCTGAAAACCTAGCTAAGTGGAAACTACTGTCAGTCAGTCAGTCATGCACAGCTGGATCCACAGTATATGCAGGATTCATCTAATTATCTGAATTCCTCCTTCGCTGAATAGAAAGAGATTAGCACCTTCAGAGGATGATCATTCCTGATAGCCAGAGAAACATCTCTTAGGCCAGGACAAATAACTGTGGAGACACATCTCCCTTGGCAACAGAGCAGAGACAAACAACAGGCCAAGTAGCTTAGACTAGATGCCTCCTTTTCAGACAGTCAGATGAATCCTGTCCTTTAAGGATGCATTTTTCAGTTTCAGATTGCTGTTTTGGGCAGCTGGACATGTGAGTTCCAAATAAGGTCAAGTATTAATTTCTAATTTGAACTTACATCTGCACAGTTAAGTCATACAGAACACATACTGTTTCCAAAGTACAAGCACAGATTCAAATCAATCATGCTGAATAGCATGGCTGCAAATTCTCAGTGAAGGACAGCAGCTGTGTTCTTAGAATACAGAATACACATCCACCCATACAAGTTCTCTCCGTATACATAAGTGATTTTCGATAAGCTCTCAGCACTGGAAGATGTAATGTCTACAGCTCCCAGCAACTATAGTAAGAAAACTGTAAACAAGCTAGCTGACTGTATGATAGAGTGCATGTTTTTATAATGTAACGTATGCTTTCAAGACTGTTGCTGCTAATTACTATTCACTTCTGCATTGGATAATGCTGTCAGAGGAGATGGGGTAAAGAAAAATAACTGCGTAAGTGCATTAGTTTAATTTAGCTAGTGCAGGTAAGAACAGCAATGAATATTTGCTGGCTGAGGCTTTAGCAGGTGTGGGCCACCAGAGAAAATCATTACAGGATTACACTGTTTGACTGCTAATTGCACACTAACTCCCATGACACTGCCTTCTTACTGCTGTTCTTATTTGTGTTGGACAAACCTACTATGGGTTTTACTGAAACCTGTTTGCTGTGGAAACAATTCCCAAGAAGATGAAGTTACCCAAGAAGTGGGATCCCTTCCAGCAGGTCACAATCAGATTGTTCCTACTCCTCCTTCCCTCCACTCCCATCCATATCTGTCCCCTCATTTTCACTGAGGTCTCCAGTGCACGTAAAGTCAGCACACTGCAGAGAGAGAAGGGAAACCTGGGAAGAGGTCGGGGAGAGAGCAGTACCTCTCCCTCGCAGCACTGGCAAACTATTAGATTGACTCAAACACGCCTAAATTAAATCCAAGTGCAGACAAAGCAGAAGCTTTTAAACAGCCCCAACATATCTTGGATAAGCTGCAATGTTCTTTACACATCTGGAAATCCCACCTAACATCCATACTAAGCAAGAAGTTTGTCCTTAGGGACTCTTTTTGCCTAGTGAAGATGTTCTGCAAGTGGATAGGCACTCAGAGCAAGCTAGAGAGCACTGGAGTGGTACCATGGAATGAAAAACAATCTAGGAATAGCAAATTACTTCAAAATATACTGTGGTCTGAATGATACTGAGAGGCTTGTAATTTCCAGGTTTTAATATTTAACTAGGTGTTAAAGGCTGTCAAGAGATATCTCTACAATAATCTGGTTACCTTTTAGCCCCTAATTATCACTTTAGTAGGCAGAATAACTGAACTAATGCTTAAACAGTTTGAGTGTAGGGGCTTTGTGTATCAGATTATCATCAATGTATTTGGCACTGCTGACATGGAAAGAAAGGCAGGTTTTGGAATGCTTAAATAAATAAATCAAGCATTTACTTGTCCCTCTGATACATACTTGAGTGTGTTTAATTCCCCACTCTTTGCATAAGCATCCTACTATATAATGATTAAAAGAAAATCTTGGCTCAAGCAAAGTCACCAACTAAGACACCAGTCATTTGTGTCTGCTGCCTAATGTCTCTATGCAAAACAGTTTTTGATGCTTCAGAGTCTGTATCATTTAATGAGAAAAACCATCTTCCTTTCAGACAGCAGCAGTACAAAATACAGCAGAATTTACCAGAGGGCTGTTGAGGCACTGTCTACCTTGTTAAAATAAAAAGGTAACAACCTTCACAAGGTTCATGGTGAAAATGGGACCCTTTAACTTTACCATGTGGCAAAGTCATAAAAATCCATACTAATTTTTTTTCCTAAGCAGAAAAATGAAAAATGTGCTGCAGGAGACCTTCAACCACTTTATGGCTGTGCATTGTAGTAGCCTTATCAACGTGAAGCCAGACAGTCAAGGAGCTTAATTATTTGCAGTTATGCACTTTTCACGAACTCAATGGCTGGAGACTTTCAAACAAGAGACCATAGTCTACAACACATGAAAAAAACTGATTTCTTCTTCTTGGCCTGCCAAGTCACCCTTCGAAAACCCATTGAGAGAGATTATAAACACACAGTGATTTCATCAGCTACATAAGAAATCAAATGAAAACCAGAATAATATCTAGATAAATGAATATGTATTGAAAGCTATACACACAGTTTGGAACTGAGATTTACTTTTGCTGTTGCTAAAAGCCACTAAGAAAACCAAATAAAATGGGAATCAAAGGGGGAGGCTGGAAATTCTGAAATACCAGCCTTCTCCTACTACAGCAATTTTTTTAACTGCAGGCATATTCTATGTGAGTGGGGAACTTCTAGTCATAGTAAAGGATTACTTATCAGAGAGATCAGTGTTGCAAATCCAACTTCTGATATTTTTAGAAGCAGGACTGTCAGATAGACAGCCTATGAGAAGCATCCGGCCAGCTGGAATAATTTAATCCAGCCTGCTGCAGAATTAGAGTAGTCTGGAATTGTTAAATCAGAAACAGTGGCTCTGTCACAGAGACCTTCTGTACGCCTTTGATGTGCCTGCGTAGTTCCAAATAGCCTCCCCAAAAGTCATAATGTTGGTACTGTTTTTACAAAAAAACCCCAAAAACAACCAACAAGCCTTTACCGGAGTAAAGTACTGTATATGTACTATGACTTTAATTATGTTGGCAAAACAGAACAACTCATGGCCAATTAGCATGTCAAAAAACCTGGCAAGTACAGGCCAACTCCATATTGTATTGCTTGTTACAAGGCATTTAAGTTGCCTTTTATTTGACAGGGCCCCTATCTTCCCCAGAATTTCATCACCTATTGTGCCTCTCAGGTGACATTTGACTCAGGACTCTGCTTCCTTTCCTAACCTATGGGTCAGTTCTGCACAAAAGCTCCTGGTTTCTCCACACAGTTCCCTACACTTACCCAATATTTAGATTGCTCTCCCAGGTCTGTTTTTCTGCTTTGTTCTCTATTGGAAGCCTCACTGATGTGCAGATTTGTGACTCTAGCGTGGCTCTTCATCAAATTGTGCTAGCACATAGTCCTTCCTCTTTCTCAGGAAAAGAGCATTAAATCAGCTAGCAATGTCACTGAGCAGAGAGGACAGGAATTTCTTGCTTCTTCTTAACCGCATTCCTACAGGTGGGAATGCCAAAGCAGAGTGAGCTGTAAGCCAGCACCTACTACGCCTTGTAACGCTGGCACTCTTGCCAAATGCTTGCAGAAGGAAGTTTAAAATTCAGATCTGTCAGTTGCCACAGGCCATCTGTATTACATTTTGGAGACTTTATTGGAAATGATGCAGGTCATTTTTAAGTATTTCAGCCCAAAGATAAGTTTACTGTACTCCAGTGCTTATTAATGTTGAAAAATAAGCCTCTGAGGAAAGTAGCAGATGAGGGAACACATGTCTAATGGAAGGGTGGTTTAGTAAAATCTCTATAACCTCCAGATTAATGTTCAGCTTCAGAGGAGAAAGTCAATAGGATAATGAATTAAATTGCTATAGGAACAGAATATAAATCAGGAAGAGGTGGTGGTATTGTCATCACTACAGTATAAGGAGACTATTTGCATGAGTAATTCAAAATCAGTGGGAGATTAGTTGCAAGAATGCACCTCTGTCCACCCTAAAGATTACAGGTGACTTCACCTGAAATTTTATAAAATATTCATATCCATAAAAAGCAGAGCTAAAGTCCAAAACATACTTTCTCATCAACACATGCTTACTGTGTTTTTCTAAACCAAAATCAATTTTTTATGTTAAGTTAAATAGGGTTTTATTGCTGGTTAATATAACAGAAGATAGGATTGAACAATATACTAGCACAGATTGAGGGATATTCACATCTGACTGTGGTCTGCTAATTTAAGAGCTCTGAATCATCCAATGGAAATTCCTTTCCACCCTCTATTGACTTTAAAAAGGAATCAGGCTCTTTAACAGAAATGTGTTTTAGTAGCAAGCTGCCTGGTCTGTCTCACCTCTAAAACTACGTGGAGATGAAATGACTACCCCTCCCTCTGGACAGCAGAGCTCTTTGGATTTAAAAGCATGGTCCATAGGAAAAAAATAAAAAGTATGGTTCAAGGAAGAACACTGCTGAGATAATCTAGAGAGCAAAGCTTGCAGGGAGGCATATTTGGAAACCTATGTTATTTTATAAAGTCAAACTTATCAAAAACATCTCTAAATGTCCCCAAAATACTTCCCAAAGAAAAATGAGGTGATAAATCAAAAATCTAAGCAAAAGTTTTGTTGATGAAAGAGTCATTAAGGTGCTAAGGCTAATACACTCACTGTACCTGCAACCAGTAATAAAGTAGTAGGTGGCAACAGGACAGAATAAACGCAATAGGAAGATAAAAGGTAATGCTTTAATTTACTGTGTATTTTTCTGTCAGATATGGATCATATTGTTCCAGAACCACTGTATGAAGTAATACACAGTAATTAGCCATAGTCTGTTTGTCCAAAAATATAATTTTGATTACGCAGCCTGTTAAACTGTCGGACTGCGGCCTCGCTTCCAGGACTGTAGCTGAGAGTGAGCAGAAGCTGGAGGGGCAGATCAGAGTGCTCCTGGGCAAAGCAGAAAACCTGAACATCCCTGTGCTCCCTGTAAAAGTGCGACATTTAAACAAGCTTTCTACACATCTACCAACACATCAGGTGTAGCTGCTCTCTGCTCTGGTAGCAAGAGGCCCACAATGCCTCTCAGCTCTGAGGGGTGCAGGGATCTCTCAGTGCAGCCACACTCCTGCCCTCCTGCAAGTCAGCTCAGCATCAGCCTTCTGCCTGAAACCAAATAGTTTCAGTGAAAGCAAAGAATAGAAAAGTTTAGGGCACGTAGCAATTGAACAAGTAAACTTATCCCCAGTGGCTACATAGGAATGTGTAAAGGGTTGAGCTACAAAACATAAAATATCTGCAGGTTTCATGTGATAGTGCAAATAATTTCCCAAAATCTAATACTAAACATCTGAACGCTAGGTTTTATTTCCCAGATTTCTCATATTATTTTGTTCTGACCCCTGTGTACTTGTATTTCTTAATTCAAAGCATCTGAGTTACACACGTTTAACTTCTTCTGTTGGTGGATAAGAAACAGGTCTGCAGATAAAAATGCAAACTAATTGCTATACCAAATTCCATTTACTTGATTTCATGTTCCATTAGATTTCTGTAGGGGTTTTTTTTGTGGAAGATTTTCAGCATTATATACACTTACAGGAATTATGGACAGAACTGTAGGGAGAGGAGATGACAAAGAGCGATTCCTTGAAACCAAAAGCTGAAAATGGGTGGAAAGCCAGGCAGTAACTGAACTGTCCATGGCTACATGGCAGTAATAACAATGTAAAAGTACCAGTCAGAATAATGTGTTGACATCCAGATATTTTGTAAGCAGCAAATGGGCAATATTTAAAATGCAGTCAGCGTCTCATATTAAGCCTCTCCTTCTGGACTACTCTATTAGAAACCACAAGAAAGATGACTTTCCAGGAATATAGAAGAAATTTTTGTGGTGTATTTTACATCGAAACACAGTAAACTTCCTATGCTGGCTACATACCAAAAATGCATCTTAATCCTTAGTGACCTTCAAAAGCAGTTTCATCTTTAACACTTTTGAAGTGGAGTACTGACTTCTAACTTAGTTCCTTCCTGTGTTTTTTTGGCTAGACAGTCATCTTCAAGTCATGGGTAATATACGCTTTTTAAATAACAAATCCCAAAACTCGATAGCCAGGGAAAGTTATAGAATCAAGGGAAGGTGTAGCAACTATAAGTCATTGATCATAAATATATAAATAGAAAAAATACACAGCAAGTAAAACTCATTTTTATATGGATGGCTGCATTGCTAGGCAGTGCCAGTATACTCTTGCAGGCATGGTCTTACATTTAGTGCTCTTGTAGTCATACTGCCATTTTTAAAGGAAAATTAGATTCTAGAAATAGCCTGTTTTATCCTTCCCTTAGGAAAAAACCTTAATTACACAAATCAAGTTATATAATGTCCAAGCTTTATATCAGCAATAAAGAATTTTACTTCATGTATAATCAGCTTCTCATATCATAAATACCATTCATGTTATTTTTTCACCTTTCTAAAACTTGATTAGCAGTGGAAATACAAATGAGGTTTTTGACTTATTTTTTTGCAAGGGAAAGAATTTACAGTTCATACTATAGGTGTAAGAGTGTATTTTACGATAGCACAGATAAAACTGGAAAAGTTTAATGGTTTTATCTGAAGCAAATTGTAATGGGATGTTTCTCTTGGTGTATAAACCTTGGAAGTTTATTTATTGCACCAACAGGGAATCAGGATTGGACCTAGATACAGCTACGGCTCTTTGTAGAATACAAACTAAGAAAAAGATACAGGGGGAGAATTACGTATTTACTTCCTTTAGGAGAAAGACTAACAATAACATATAATTGAAAGGAACAGTCATTTAATTTTATAATCCCAAACAATGATTAGATACCATCTGGAGTTTGAGTGATGCTTTAGAACAAGTGTTTAACCACTTACAAAATTTGAGACTAAATTTCAGGTACCCAAGCAAGATTTTGATCTTTGTTTTAGGCTTGCACTTTTTCATGTTATCAGATGACTGAGGTATTTGTGTAGTCATTGCAGGTGAAAAATTACAGTTCACCGTCACATCAAATAAATGAAGGTTCTTTTCAGAAGTGTTTTAGTATGGCATCATATTGATTATTTAAGACCTGGTAACATTGGCCAAAACAAATTGCATTAAGTGTTTCTGGAATAATTGAATACTTTAACATTTCAGACAACAAACAATACAGAAATCACCTGAATTCTCTAGATTATTAATTGATTTCTAGAAAGCACTGTTAAATATTTAAGTATTTGAAAATTTTGTATATAATGTTTGAGGGAGTTATTCTTAAAGGAATGAGTGAAAGGCTGTTGAAGTTAGGGTACCAGCTGCTACATGGCATTGAAGTTCTCTTCGTTATTTCCACTGATGTGAAATAGGATTTCTACTCTCAAGTCAGTTATAGCAAGAATCAGAAATGCTTCTGCAAATATTTGCTTATCAGTTACCTAAGTCTGAAAGCATCTAAATTCCCTAGATTTCTCAATGTTTTACTGAAGCACGTTATTCTTCGATTCTGCATAAGAAATTCGAGGCACTTGATAAAAAAAGCTCCATTTCTAGGGCCCAGTATTTTTTGCTCCTGTATATTGCCTTCTGGAGACTTTGTGATACAAGCTCCGTAGACACCGTCTGCTATATCCTGAAATTTAAGAAATTGTACAGGCAGATTTTTAGAGGTTGGCTTTTTTTTTTTCTTCATTATCTCACGTGAGTGGTTCCTTTGCAGAAAACTTCCCTTCTTTGGGAACTACTTTTCTGAATCTTACGACCTATCTATCCATTAGCAGAGTTGTAGGAGCTGTAGGACCTTACAAACAAATTGTAAGCTCTATGACAATGTCAGCTTATATTAATATAGCATGTGACACAGCAAAATATCTGCTGCATGGAATAATAAATATTGAATTTCTTAGATACTGAATGAAATAGATCCCATTAGTAATAAACATATTTTTGCACATTTATTTTTCAGTTATCAACTTTTGGGGGAGAGGGAGAAGTGGAAGAGAATGTCAATGTACCGAGAGCACAGTCTGTCACTGACTATAAGCTAAATCCCTTTGGTGCCTCGATTTTAAAATCCAGCATCATAAAGCAATAAGGTGGAGTTTTTCTGCTTAGAGTAGCAGCTGTAGGATTTGCTCTTTTAAACCACTGGGACATTAAAACATTCAGCACTCTAAACCTCCAGTGTCACTTATGAAGTATTCGCTTTGCCTCATTCTAAATTATCATCATTTGCTTAGGGTGACTTTACTTGCTATGGGATGATTCTTCTTTAATTAAAGACTAATTTACCTCTGCAGACAAAAAACTACTCTCATTTTGAAATGGGTTTTATGTTACTTGGTAATGATTTTTCCATTACACTTCTTGTAAATTTTAACTTTTTCCCCAAATATATTTAATGTATCATTCCAGAGAAAGGAAGAAACAAACTAACTTCTTATACAAAAGCTCTTGCAGCTATTATGGGCAACCACAAAAGAAAATAAAAAGCAAGCATATGTGTATTTTTATTATCTTTGCAATTTACCAAAACAATAAAAAAGCAGTGAGCAATCACTGTAAACATTACCCTGGACAAAACTCTCACGAAGACAATGGACTTCTGTCTGAGGTAAAACTGTATGATTTGTTAGTTATATACTAACCACGGACATCAGACTGCAATAAAACGTAATACCCTTTTAGCTCAGTCTCTCTTAACTGGTACTGCCTGTGTGCTGGAGGATGAATGCTGGCAATCAGATCATAAACAGGAGAATCCAGAGTTAGTAACAGATGAGACACAACACTTTCAAGACACTGATCCATCACCAGCAAACACAGTGAAGTTCCTCAGGCAGTTCATTGTTTGGTGCTGAGCACTCACACAGCCACATATGTCTTGATTGCAACAACTTGTTTAATGCCTAAGTGGAGTAAAAACCAACTAGTTCTGAGATCAAGCATGGACCTTGTAGCCCAGAGAGCAGGGATTCACTTTGGAAGCTGTCTTCTTTGGTCATTTTTGTGTTACTCTGTACAAAAGGAAGAGCTGATTTTTGTGACCCTGATTCTGAACAGCCTAAGCTCGTTGGTAAAGCTCTCTTGTGCAAGGCAGGAGTTCCTGGCTCATATGTCCAAGTTGGGCAAAAGGAGGCAGCCAAGATAGCATGAAAGGTCTTCCGTGTCCTACGTGGATGTTCGGGTCACAGTGACTTGGGATCTGAATGGTGGGGGAGACCACATCCTCCTAAGACTGAATTACCCAGGAGGAGCTCGAGCTCAGAAGTCTCCCTCCTCCCTGATAATAATCACTGTTTTCTAATACACAGTGGCAGCTGTGAACCCTCACCATTAGCTCTCTGACCTACAGTTTATTTCTGTAGCTTCAGCTACTCCTTTGCTAGGTCTTTGTCCCTTACCTCATGTTTTTATTATGAGGCATTTTAGTATCTGAGTAAAAAGCCAACTAAATCATGTCAATTCTAGCTGCCTTTTTATTACATTTTCAGGGAACCCTGTGAGGTTGCAGAGTTACAGTTTTCATTTAGCATACTGACTTGACCTTCCACCATCACTGTAGACCTTTCCTTAATTAAAAGCACACAGGCATGCACTGCCTCCCAGAAAGTCAAAATACCTTAAATTTGAGGTATTTTGTTTTAACAATCTAGGTAATTGATTCTTTCAATAAAGATCAGGAAGGAAATACTTCTAAATCTTGTTTTCTTTAGACAAAATTTCAATAGATAATGGATTAGGATATTTTACAAACAGTAAAGGGAAGCAAACTTAAGTTTTCATTATCATCTCATAAGCATGTCTTTCTAAAGTTATTATAAGATCAGTTTCTCAGGCATACCTAACTTGTGAAATAGCATGTGAGTGATAGTAGGCACAACAGCATCACAGTTAACACTGTGGAGAATTAGAAATTACAAGGTTAAACCACATTTCTTCAAAGTCCATTTCTTTCCATTTATCTTTTAATATCTCACCTTTATCTGTCTGCACTCTTATCTCTATATAAATGAACTGGACATTACTGCATACACCTGCCAAGATTTGCTGGTTTTAAACTCAGCAGAAATTAATTAATTCTGTTCTGTTACTTTTCAGTAGTTCGGTTGGTTTTCTTAATCTAACTGCCATGAAAACATTTTCTAACTGACGATTTGCCATAAGCACATTAGAAATGCACCATCTACAAGTTATTACTCTGAAACTTCTATCAAAGGCAAAGAGAGTTTGGGATTTTAGCTAGAAAGGGCAAGTCCATTACTGTCCATCTCTTTCCATCATCTAGAATTTTATTTACTTTTTCTTATAAAAATATGAACATGCTACTGCCATCTACTCCCTGGAAATTCTGCTAATAACAGAACCAGTTGGCAACACAGCCTTAATCTGCTTAATCTTCACTATAGGACTGGTCAGAAACAGCTGTCACATTCTCTCAAATGCATAATTCCTATGAATAAAAAATAGGTTTTATTTTTCAAGGCATATTCAATGTGAACAGTATACATTTAGCATATTTTGTTACGTGAATTTTTGCTCTTCGCGCCTTTAGCAATTTCTTTCCCATTTCCTCTGACAATCTAAGCACAGAGTGATGAAGGACAGAGCTACCAATCCTATACAGTATCTCCAACCCAGCCTGATACTTTGAAGTCTACGCCCAAAGCACAGCATGTAGGTATGGTCCCAAGAGGCCCATCATTTTTCGTGCTTATACAGGACTTAATCTTACAGCATCCATGGCTACAGGAGCTCAGCCACCCAATTCTCATTATCTGCTGCTTTTTTGCCTCACACCACATAAGTTTGAAATACCCTGGTGAGGTTGTTTAGACAGACGTTTCTTTCTCCTGCTCCAGTGCACCAAACTATCAATGAAGTACGTTTCACTGCACTGAAATTCACTACGTAAAGCAGTAGAGGAGCATGGCTTTCAAATTGTGGTTCTGCTAAGATTCTCCAGAAGCAGCAAGAAACAAACCTTTATTTTATTTTTCTTTTTTGAGCATACTTGTCTGAAATAAGGAATTCTGATTCAAACAAGGATAAAAGACTTCTCAGTACTTCTTAGTACTAAGTGTGCTGCTGTCAAGTGCTTTGGGAGAAGACTCTTCACATAAAAAACAAGGAAGGGTCAATAAAACATCATAAAATATATGCTACCAATAAAAGCATAATTAAAAATGCATAAAGTATGTGCAGAACAATCCATTATGGGTGAAACCTAAAGCCCTCTTTACCGCACATTCCTTTAGCAGGACATGCCTATACTTCAAAGACAGAAACTAATGATCAAAGAGGCAGAGGGAGCTCTGGTCCCAATTCTGCATATTGTGAAATTACTTTGTGGCTTTGGGGTTTGTGGATTGTTTCTAAAGGGTATTGTGGCATTGACCTGTGGAGCCAGTTTTACCTGAAATACAAATTACTACACCAAGATTGCTCCAGTTAAGCTAAATTTTGGCACGTTCTGTTCAATTTTTACCTTCAGAGCAGTGGTCACAGTGAGATATTTCCAGTGAGGTGGCTAATGGACAAGCTCAGGAGAAGTGCTGCTGTGGTTTTAAACAGTACAATCCATCCCTGACCCTTCCTGCTTTAGGCATGATTAGTTCCATAAAGGAGGCATCAGACAGGAATATTTCCACACACATCCAAGGCTGTGAATTACAGTCTAACCCTAGGAGTTGTGGTTTAAGGCAGAGTTCTCTACAGGAGTCTTAAAGCTCTTGTGCTCTAGGTACCCAGATTGTCCTTTTGACAATCTGTCTGTACCCACAAACAAAACTTTATACACACTTACAGCTCTGCTGAGGGGAGAGACACAGGAAAACCAACAGATTACTGTAAGGTAAGCTAGAGTGATGAAGGCGACGGGTCTCCAGGCTCTTGGCTAAATTACAAGACAAACTGGCAGGAAATCAGGGAGATTTCTGATAGTCTCTGCTTGTGTTTCAGCAAAATTTCTTTGAAACCAGGTTCCCTCCACGAGGTCTATTGGTTTTGACACGTAAGCATTTTCCAGCAAAACCCTGTTTCAGCAAAAAATATCCCAACTAGTTCTGCTTATGATTAGTGTAAGGCCTTATTCTGTGTGAAGCCCAAGGGTGTGTTCAGTTAAGAGGATTTTCACTGTTTGATTTGTAGCTTAGAGCCTCCCTGTCTACTGTTCCTAAACCACAAAAGGCACAATAGAGGAACTGTTCTTTCTCCTAACTGGTAGAGCTATTCCCTGGGGCAGTTAATTAGGGGGAAAAAAAAAAAAAAATATCCTTTATTCTTCCAGATTCTAATGAATGTCTGTGTGTTTCATTCTCATAGGATTTTCTTTTAGAAATCCAGGAAAATGATGAAAGGAAAAATAGCAGGGTGAAAAATAAAAAAATCAGTATCTGAAGTTCCAAAAGCCTTTTTCCTGTGGCCTATTTGAAAATACATACCTATTTTTTAGATAGACTGAGTACTGGAAATGAATACTTCAAAGAAAGTTGGAAGTCTTTTGTTAGAATTCTGAGCTCAGGCAGCACGTTTGGGGTCTATCCCCACAAATCTTCATATACGTTACCCGCCCCATTGAAATAAGTGAAATCATGGGCACATCAACAAATGGAAAGTAAGGTAGGATGTGTGTTGGATGTGTGTCAGATGTGTGTCATCTGTCAGGAGCTGTAGAGTGGGTCACAATACAAGAAAAACAGGATGCAATCCCTAGCATTTAAAATATTTAAATCCATCTAAATTTAAAATGTTTCGGCTCCAGTGTGATCATATATATGAACTTCACATTCATTTTTTCTTATTTTATGTACATAAGGTATTGCCAAATAATAAAGTATCCAGAAATTGCTAATACTGTAGAAATTACCAAGTGATTAGGGTGAAAACAGCATTTTTGAAAAGACAGACTTCTTCACTAGTACAGAAGAACCCATCCGTTTTGTGATGCCATCTGTCTTTCAAATGATCTTGTAAACTCTTCAATATTTTGGTTGTGATCATCAAACAGTCTTTGGGCAGCTTGAAGTAGATCGATTTTACCTGTGTACTGTGAAATAAGGTATTCCTTATTTTGTGCTCTGCAAGTGACAGCTTGTAACTCAGAGTGAATGACCGTTATTAAATCTAAAGACGTATATCATTTAAAATAAAAAAATTTTTTAAAAGGGGAATTCTAGAAAACCAACAGAATTACTGAGCTGTATCATCCTGTATCAGCTGAAAATCCGTCCTTTAATGTTTGTGAAGAGGAAAATAAAAGTGCAATGAAGAGCTGGGAGAGACCATCTGTCTCCTTTTAGTTCATTGTTTTGTTTAGAGTTGGGCCTGAATCAAAAACCTAATTCAGACATGTCCAGTCTTTGGAAGCAGTCACATCGTGGTCCCCTTGGATATTCAGAACTGCTGATAGCTGCTCACAACAGACACTAATAATAGCCCTTGTAATGTTTTTTGTCAAATGCTTTATGGTCATTAACGCGTTCCCCATTAACTATCAATTACCTTGCAGTGTAATTATTTTGCCGATTTTACAAATGGGTAGACTGAGACAGAGAGGCTGAGTCAACTGCAGTCATGACAACAGACCATGGCGTGGTGAAGACCAGAACATGATATTTCGTGGTGTTTTCAAAGTGATTTCTAATTTCTCAGAACTCATTCATAGTGGTAGATAGATATCTTAAATAGGCAGCCTTGTCACTGTTATTTCTATAGCAAAAGTGAATCACCCCAATAGACACTGCACTGGGCAGACTACAACATCCAACCATATCGATGACAGTCATTGATTTCCCATCATATATGCACAATATTCTGCCACTCAGAAAATCTTTTATAATCTATGTCTGAACCTGTCTCTTACCAGCTATGTTTTAAAGCTACAAACTTTGAATGTAAATATAACAAAAGAGGCAGATAAAAGCAATGCCAAATAGAGAAGACTGTAATATAATAAACATGGGAAGCTAAGTAAATCTCAAAATACTTTCTTCTGAACTGCAGTAGGGTTGTAAGCACTGAAAATATTAAAAGTCAATGAAGCAGTGAAAAATAATTTACAATATGTATCCTCAAAGTTCATGGAATGCCGATATGGTAAATATCTTTTAAAATGTCTCTAAATATATTTCTTTGGATGTATAGTCTCAGATTTATTGAACCATTTAATTATTCTGATAGTCTTCAAACTTTGAGATGTTGATTGATTCTAATCAGTAGATCTGTAACTGAATAACTGTTTATCAAATTGCTGTTAATGAAGCAAATAAAGCAGTTTATCCTTAACATGCACACATTTCATTTGTATACATTACCTACACCACTCATCTGTGTGGAAAGTGGAGTTTCTACAAAAGAAAGTGCACTATGGTAGCAACAGCAAAATGATGATAGCTTCCCTTGTAATTTTAATTGATATTAGAAATCTAATTTCCAGCAGTGACACTACACGTAAAAATAAAAAAGCCACGTATGGCTGTGTGAACGCCTCCGGCTGCAGACAGTAAAACTATTGCCCATAATTTGAGAAAGAACAGCATAGCCTTTGTAATGTGAAGTCTGTGACCTGCTGCGATGGATCAGCTTTCAAGTTTTTGGGCTAGCTTTTCCAGAGCGGTCAGCCCAGCAAGAGCTACTCTATATATATATATATATATGAGATAAAACCAGCAGCAATTGAATGCTGAGCTGTTTTGGATGAACGATCCACTATTAATAGTTGGCTAGGTGAAAATATTTTCCTTTGTTGCTTAAGAAGCTGTCTTCAGTGTTTTGATTCATGAAAAATTTTCCTCCTCCTCCTATTCTGAAGCAATGTGAGCAGCTCCTGCTTAAGGTAGATTGTATTGTGGAATTGCTAAAATCTTTTTTGCTTTTATTGCTGATAGTAGTTTTACCCTTCTCCCCATTTATTATTAACAGTGGAGGAACCAGAAAGAAATGAGTGTCTGAGGAGCTGACAGAACCCCAGCTGCTGGTTGCCCCTGTCTTTAATCTGTTTGGCTCATTGACTGCAGATGAGTTTGTCATGGCAGCAGCATCCTCATTCTTAATTTTGTTTGCTCTAAAGTTTTGTCTGTACTGAGGTTAGAGCTTGTTTTTGTGATAGATGGACCTGTATGGTCAAAAGTACTTTGTTGAAACAGAGTTCCTGGAAAATACAAGCAGATACTGCAGAAGTCATTGGCAATTGAGCAATTCAATAGCATCACTCATATAACATTGTCTCATCTACTCTGCAAGAGTGACCTGTAATTGAATCTTAGCCAAAGGGACCGTAGTGTTTTATCTGGGTCTTTTTAAGTACTAGGAATTACATTGTCAAAGTAGATCTATTTTTATCCATTATGAAATTGTTTATTCACCAGACTTTCAGTTGGCTGAGAACAGTGTAAGTATGATGAGTGAATAAAACTGCACAGAGCTGTGAGCAAGCTACTGCTGATCTACTAGGCCTGCATAATGATTTGTCCGGGTTCCACCCATGAAACTCCCCTTGATATCAGGACCATTTGTGACAGTTGCCAGATGCCAGGCCCCAACTCCAAGGTGTTTCTCTGCTACAGCGTATTGAATGCTTCACTTGTAAAGTACAGCAGGAGCATGAAAGATGCTAAAAAGTAAGTTCTGTTCTATTGTTCCTTGCTGAAAAGTTCTAGAAAAGATAATAAGAACATCAAAACATTAATCAGAAGTACAAATACAGTACTTTCACATCACTACTCAGAGCATGAGCAGGTTTAGCCTGTGTCTGTTCTCCCAGCTGTGTTCTATGTTAAAGGCAGTCCTTGGGTCACCTTCTCTTATACAAACAGCCTATGTACTTTGTAGGGCACAGAATAAACTTTGCTAAAAAACTACAGAATGTAAAAGTTTACTGCTCCAAAGCTGGGAATTAGGAACAGAAAAGCTGGTTGTGCATCCATTAGTTTGCTTGCCCATGCAGTCTTTTTTTGCCTCCCTCTCCACTTTCTCACCCGATCTGCCACAAAGAGACATCGAACAGGGTGAATCAAACAAGTCAAAATAATTCAGAAGGTTGGAGGTTTTTTCAGCCACACCACCAGTTCTGCAGAATTGCAGCATCACTCTGTACATTTAAGTTGTACATTAATGTTGCCCTCCTCATATGATAAAAAGCTATAGAATAGTATTTTTTAAACGCAGTTAAGTTAATGCGACATTCAGAATCTTCTGCATTTCTGAAATTGAGTGATTCTAATTATGCAACATAAAAGCTAAAAAACAGAATGCAAAGACACAGTTTGGCAGTACAAAGAAAAGGTGCAATACTGTAACCTGCCACAGCATCTGAACTTATTTTTCTGTGCTTTCAGAAACACTTGCAAGAGCAACCTGTGACATCCTCAGAATGATGTACAGAGCAGAGCGGCAGTGATGCCCTTTCCCACTGTGATGGCCCCTTGAAAAAGCAGCAGTCTGGTTTCAGACATATATTCACTAACCTCTGAACACCACTGTGAAAGGCAACTGGGGTATATTTAAGGACCATTTTGCTTCTCTAGGAAATGCACAGTGAGGAATGGCACAGCTGGAAAGCAGTCCTAACGTTAGAAGAATGACAGATTTTAAGTGACAGGAAGAAACAGGACAGAAATGGTCAGGGGAGAGGTTTGGTGTTCACAGAAGCAGGGAAATATATGGGTCTGAATATGGACAAGGAAAACGTCATGGACTTAAGTGGCACAGGCATCATTACAGCAAGGTCTGAAAAAGTGCATCACTCAAAAGCAGTCCAGTCCGTGCTGGGCACACGCACCCACTGGCACATTTTTGATTTCATCTTTTCATCTGCTGGCAGTAACCAAAGTTGACAGGGACTATTGGAGCAAAATTTAAGTCTGTTAAATGAAGGTGAGCATCCTCAGTTCTGCACAGAAATATAGACTGACTTGATAAAACAGCTGACTTTAGTTGAAATTACAGGGGGAAAAGTAGACAAATTGAAATTTGCACTGGAGCACAAGAGCCAACAGCAACTTTATATAACGTGTTTGAGAGATGTAATGCCCTGAAGTACTAACAAATGCATTTTTACATCTCATCCCGAGAGTCTTACAGATTTTTTCTGGAAATGTCCTAAAAATCTCAACCTTGATGTTCAAACTCACAATTATTTTGAGCAAACCTATTTCCCTGGTGAGTTGCCCTCTTTTCTTCTGCAGCAAATTTCTTCTACTTGACTCCCAGTTCTGCACAAAGTGATTTATTAGAGAGATTGCATTTTTTTTTCCCTTCTGGAAAGTGTCAGTTTCTGAACAAGATCAAATAATCTCCTGTGTTTCAGTATTGACTAATTTTAATTATTAAAACCTTTCTCCCAGGAAAAACTCTTCATGCTGTTTGCTAAGAAACCAGCAATTTTTAACAGAATTCAGGAACTTGTTTTCTTGAGGAGATCAGGGAACACTGGAGACAGAATTCTGACTTTAAACTGGGCTCACAGTTCAATGACATTTTTTTAAAAAGTTGGAAGAACTAGCTTTACCTTTATTTTTAATCTATGTGTCTGCCTTTAAATTTGCAATAATGGGCTTTGCAAGACTAGAGTAATAGTAGCATATAATTTGTTATGCAGTAAAACTTAATTATATATATTTAAATGAATTACAAAGCTAAACACATACTTTGCATATATACTACACTTATTAAAATCAGAAGTCAATCTTTTATTAGATATCATTTTAGTGATATGCAGTCCCCATTGCCATAATTTTATATGGGATCCTTTCCTCACAACAGTCTAGCAAATTGGTATTGTTAAAGTGTCAATGAAAAAAAAATAGCTACATTCATATTAGAATTTCTCGCATTTAAGTTCTCAGGTTTTCGCATCATTGACAAATAATTAGATGTTTTAGCAAGGTAACAGGATAATTACACTGTTGCTCTATAACTCAAAATCTAAAGACAGCACTATCTGCATTTAAAGTATGATGCAACTCTGCCTGCAGACATTACAAACCAGCGTATCTTACTACAACAACAAATTGTTTACTGCATTATAATGAAATCAAATACATGCTTAATGATGTAAGCTTGACAAAGTAATAAAGTAATACATACAGTCAACATTATCTTCAATTAGGTGTCTACTGTGGTTGAAGAGTTCTTAACCTGACATTTAAAGAGCTGGATTTCTATCTGCTGTAATTTTCAGCTCCATTTCATCTGTGCGCTAAGAGAAAGGTTCTCTTTCACTGTGCAAGAGCCATACCAGAGGATAATGTACATAACAAAGAAATTAAATAAAGGAAAATGTAGTAGGCACAACATTAGGACTAACTGAAGAAACTACAGCTGGTCAAATTTGCGAATAGTAATTTCATGGGGGAAAAATAAGACAAAACCCACAGGAGACATTGCTCGCGTTAAATGATCTTTTCTTGCACATCTAACAAATAGCAGTACCATTCCAGTCATTGTGCACCAACATTCATAAATATTTGCGTGATGTTATGAGGTTTGCATGAATTCAAAGCTAACCACAGCATTTGCCTCAGCCCAGCGTCACAGCCACTCTGTGAGCACACAGCTCCCTACCTCCACGGGGAAAGCAGGACCCACAATTCACTCTTTACACCAACCACCCTCCCAAGGGTGTTTTAGCAGGTGGAGGTGGCTGCTGTCAGGGATGGGAGAGGGGCAAGCACCATCTACTGCTCTCTGCCCCCCTCCTCACTTACGATCAGTAACGCCACTAAAGGAAACAGCGCTGTGAGGAGGAAAGTTGAAAGCCAGTTGCTGCAGAGGTACCTTTCACATCCCCTCACTTCATTTAGATGTTAATCCCCTGTGGAAGCGACACTGCAGATCCGCATTCAGTTCATATTTCAGGGGTCTACAGCTCTTCCAGGGGGAACTGGAAGAAGCAAGAAATAAATAGTGTGTGGTGTTTGCACGGCAGTCAGAAACACTCTGAAGGCCAGGGCCTTTGCCAGCGAGAAGGAGCTGCTTTCACAGCCCGACTGAGGCCAGGCTTTCTGCCAGCAAAAAATAGTTTACTGCATGGACAAAATAAATTTCAAAGACTTTTAATTGGATCATCACCCAATTCACCTTTTCTAATTGCAGAAAGTCCAACAGACTGAAGTTTTCTTCAGCAGTCCAGCATTTTGGAGCATGGCACATTCCCCTGGTTTTCTTTCATTAAGGGAAAATATCTGTTTGGCATGTCAGGTCTTTCCATGCCAGTATTTTCAGCATTTCAGCTACATAAATTAACCTGCAAATGAATACAGACTGTGTTTTCTAATGGGGGAAAAAAGCTTTGACTTCTGTTGCCTGATGTAGAAAGCCTGCCGATACAAACTGCAGGCGTGATTTTACTGCTGGCCCTTTCACCACCATCATGTCCAAGGGCCTATTTTGAGTACTGAAGGGACTCTGGGCTCACCTATGCTTTAAAGGCAGACATGTGACACAGTTGTGTTTCCCATCTGAACTGCTGTTGCTACACTCACCACCCTTTCCAGTGAAGAGATGAATTACCAGTTAAAAGATTCCAGATTCACAACGAGGCAGATTATATCATGAACACTCACACACAGGATCCCCAAAGCACTCTGTGCTCAGTAACCTCCATTCCACAAACCTCAAATCCCATTGGGCAGAGATGTTTTTAAGGTTAGAGATGATGCACCATGGCTTCACCCTCTGTTCATTCATCCCAATTCCTAACTGAAGCGCTATTCACTTTTTTACAAAGACGCTGTCTGCATAACTGATATTCTTCACCCTTTTGTCCATTTAATATTCACATCTCACTGCTCAAACAGCACACAGAGACATGGCAGGTACCATTTATTTCTGTTGGGAGTTGCAATTGGCTTTCATTATTTTTCACTGACCTTCACTTATTAACTCTAAAACTTGTGAATGAAAGTGTAATTTTGGGGCATATTCACAAAGTTAACTCTCAGCTTTACCTCCTAACGCTTAGGTGGGATTTTCAGATGGTTTCTTGTTTCTAAGAATTCACGTTATACAGACAAATTGTGAAGCAGAAATTGTTGGTGTTTAGCTAGTCTGGGCAACAATTACCAATGAGTTAGGAAAAGGTTGCTACTGTGCTGAAATATATAATTAGAAAGTTTCTGAAACAAATGGAAGAAGAGGGGTTCTTTTCTTGTCTATATGAAGCCAAGATGTTTTTTTGTTGTTGATGTAGGGAAGCAGCTTTGAGGGATGACAAACCAGGGAACTGCAGCAAATACCTTTAACAAAGAAAACCACTGTTAGATCCTTGAACTTCAACCAGCCATGGTATAATTAAGGCTACTGAAAGGCTTCTGTGATCATCATCTTCCTCTGTTTGTAAATGGCACTAAGCTGCAGTTGTGTGGCTGTACTGAGCTGCTCCTATCATGTGGCAATTTTCAGTGCCCTTTACGAGATACCCAGAAGAATGTGTTCTTATGGTAAACAACTGCTGCTGTGTGTAATTTCATGCCCTTTTAATTTATGCTGTACTGCATTTGTTGAGTAGTGTTTGCCAATATCCTACTTTCTTTCACCACATCTGCAGATAGAGCGAAAAGGCTTACTTTATAAAAGATAACTGGCTTAGTTATGACTTCCAAGTGTCAGTTATCTTTCCTACTGAGTATAATGCCACTCAATTCATTTAGAAACCAGATAATTTTACAGTTGTCTGCCTTAAGCTGTACTATCTCCTATTCTTAGATAATTCATGTCCTCTTGTTTTGTCTGTGCTCATTATTTCTCAACTTCAAACTTACCTTTTAAACTACAAATGTGAAACTCTTATGCAATTTATGTAAACAACAAAAGGCAGTTGTACTTCCCTTAGCTTTAAAAAAAGCTTCCAGGATATTCTTAAAAAAAACAAACAAAAAAAACCCCAACACACCCCACAACCTTATTTTCTGCCTGCAGGGCAGATCTGTGCCTTCTTTCCTCTCAATCTCTGACTCTGCACCTTGAACAAGAAATCCTGGTGTGAAATTTCTTCAAATGATTTCTAAAAATTTGGCTCTGCAACATATCATCTCATCTACCGCAGCATTAATATCCTAAAGGACCTTCAATAATTCAATAAAACATTCATACCAGAAATGCTTTTGGCTATTTTGAGTCAAGCTGGGCTTCCTCAGACTTTTTTGTGTTTGAGCCCTCAACTTACATTCAAAGATGTAACACTATGATCACTAGAATTTATATCCATTTCAAATTCTTCTCTTTTATCAGGCTTTAAATGTTTCCCTGTTATCACTCTTTAAGGTGCTGGAAATTTAAGTGCCCCACAGTCTCCTGCCAAAACTATTTGTATTCTGAGCTTCTTTTGGTACCTTTTATGGATGATGTGTCACAAATTGTCATGGATGAATAACACAAATTGAGCTTCATAACATGACATTCATTATCTAGATGCTTTCCCCAACGCTGTTAATGTTACATCTGAGCATCTCACAACATTGTTACTGGAGAAGTGCAGCTATCCCATGTCAGGGATGGCAAGCTGAGCAGAGATAGCAGGAAGGTTTGCTTAAGGGCAGAGAAGGAGTTTAACATAATTTTCTTAAGTCATAGGTGAGCAATCCAATCAAGTAAAGGGGAAGGAGACTCGGGAGAAAAGCATGTGTCAATAAATCATGTGGAAAGATCCCATGAGGCCCTGTGTGTATTTTCACATTTAACTTTCAATGGATATACTACTAATACTTTACAATTCCATTGGTTTGAAACAGAGTGTCTCATCTCACCAAATGCATATATGTTCATCCTCCACATTTATGCGCCACTTTCCCTTCCCAAAGGGCAAACAGACCATCTCCCTTTCTTCCCCTCCTCCCTGCAAGAGCAGCCGGTTTCCACACATCCTGTGCTAAGAGCTTCCCCAATTCTACATCTGCCAGCAGGGAGTGGGGAAGAAGAGGTCACAAAGCCATGCGCCGCGGCAGGAGCAGCAATGACAGGCTGGATGCCTGTGCTAGGCTGAGATCAGGCAACAGAAGAGAGCATTCAGGCAGGCAGGAGCTGCTGCCCAAATGGGCTGGACAGGGACTTCCACGAACCTCAGATGGACCACACCAATAGCTTCTTAAAATACATCCTCAGTTATTCTGTGCTTTCCTTGTATACACACCTTATTGTAATTCTAAGAATATAAACTCCCATGCTTCATTTTTGCCATGGAAAAATTATATTCTTAATTTAACCATATACTTCTACACTCAAGAGGGCAAATAAAACTGGTAATTGCCTTATCTCTGCCTCTGGTTTGTAATCCTACCACCAACCTTTTCTTTGCTTGTTAGTTAACATCGGGCATCTTAAGCTTTACCACTTTTTCCCTACTAATTATAAAATGAGGACAAAACATATAAGGCCTAGATCAACAACTAGATTTTCACTAGCCCAAATCCTATTAACTTTTTTTTTTACTCATTCTTTTATTCATCAGTCTGATATTTCTCTGTCTGTCTTGCCCATCATGCTCACCCTTTGAACAGAAATGTAGCTACAGATGGTATTTTGGCAAAGTAGACCGAGAGCTGTAGTGGCATCACATGTTGTTAGAGAAGGTTTGAACTGTTAACGCATCTCTGTCGCACCGTTCGGTGACCTCACACGTGTCCTTTTGACTCAATGTCTCAAGGCAACACAGTGAACAACAAAAATAGCATCAGTTGCTACTTGACTATAGTTTTGACTTGCAGGAACCATTTTCTGCTGCTTTCTGGACTGACTGCTAAAGAAATACAGAATTCTCCCAGAAATTCAGAGCACCATTATATAACCGAATCTCCCAAATGGAGCGTTTATACTGAATTCATCATCATGATGTCTGAGCATCTGTTGTATTTAAAATAAGAAAACAATTTAAATGTGGCGTTTAGTCAGAAAATCCTGCACGAATCCAGAAATGATGATAGGCTCATGTAATAGCCTTTTTTCCTGCATTATCCCTCTTCCCTCTTAAGATGTAACTTTTGTAGATTACGGATTGGGTCAGTGCCAAATTACAGGTTGCAATGAAATTTTGCATCGGCCAAGACATAATCAACATCAAACGTCTGAGTGTGAGACTTCATTGTGATCCTTATAGAAAGTGAATTGCAGAACAATGTCATTTATTTATGTTTACCCAGCACTTGCTCATCTGCTAACAATGAATGACAGGATTGGTTGACTGGCAGGTCAGCCAAAAATACCCCATATTTAGAGTAATCTGCAGTGGAAGGCTTCAGCAATGACTGCCCTGTCAAAAATTCTCCTGAAGTCACACAGCAACCAGGATCACAGACACATCTATGTACCTCTGGAGTTCAGTTTGGATTGTTCCTTCATTGTGTTTCCTACTATCTGGAAGAACGTACAAATGATTATGACACTTGGAACAGTTCCGGCAGCATTTGAACAGCAGGAATCCATCACCTTTCGCATTTATTCTTTCACCCTATCATTTACTTATTTTTTTGGTATTAGCACAAAGGTGAAAAGTCCTGATAGCAAATTCTGAGAAATGCACAGCCAATCTCACCTCTGGTAGCAATTTGTACTTTTTACGCATCCACAGGACTACAGTAAAAGAAACATCAAGTTTTAAATATTGTCTAAAATAGCCTTTTTTCGTAGTTGCAAATGAATTAAAGTAAGATTTACAAAAGAAAGAACATATAAAATATTAAAGATAAATACTTTAAAATCTTCTACACTTCATTCATGTCATATTTTTCATATTTTCTATCTGCAATGGTTGCATGTAAACAGGAATAAGTATGTTTGCTCTGTTAGCAGCCTCATCAGCATAAGATACCAGGTCAGCAGCCAAACTGGCTGTCCTGCTTCAGATCTGATTCTCACCGATGTCTTTTCAAAGCACTATTAAACACCCAGTTAGAGTATCTTTGAACAGATGCCCCAGAAAGCTTAATTCTCTCACTCACCTTTCATTTGTATGCCTGCATCTTGAGATAACTACTTTAAACCTAAAGCAGGCAATGCTACTTTTTTTTTCCCCCCCAAAAGTCATAGTATAGCAGTCTTGCAGTACTTAAAGGGAGCTACAGAAAAGGTGGGGCCAGAAAAGTTGTGGCTGCCCCCTCCCTGGAAGTGTTCAAGGTCAGGTTGGATAGGGCTTTGAGCAACGTGGTCTAGTGGAAGGTGTCCCTGCCCATGGGGTGGTCCCTTCCAACCCACACCCTCCTATGATTCTATATGATTCTTAGTCTTATTCTTTTAAGTAAAAAATAATTATAATATTTTTTTATTTATCTAGGATGCATTTGCTGACATACTGCTATAAATGTGCATGACAAGCCTTTCTATTAAACCAGTATTTTATAGGCATTTCTTTTAAATCATGAAATAACTGTCAAAAGCAGTAAAAAAACCCAAACCACAAAACACATCCTGTCAGCAACAGCCTAAAGAACCTCAGTTTTAATAGAGAGAACATCAAAAAGAATCAGAGATATAAAATTATTTCAAACAAATGCTGTTTGCATTTCGCCTTTGTTATATTAGAGTAAGTTAATCTTTTAAACTGATGTGAGTGTTAAAACCACAGTAGTTTGCTAAAACACTAAGTAAACTAAGTATAGGTGTAAAATTTATTTTACCAGTTTACCAACAACGTAAGGGTACCTCACTGCTGTGGGCTTATACATGAAAAAATAACTGCCAGGTAGATTTACAGATTAATTAATAAGTATGTGGGTAATACCACCTTGGCATATCCTAACTTTTCATGGTGGAGTACCCTGTGCGTGAAAAAAAGATGGGTTTGTTTTTCAAAGACAATTACAGTGAATCTTAATTTCTACCTTCTTAAATAGCATTCTTCTGAGCCCACTGACAGCCCAGTTCTCCAGCTGTTACAGGAATAGGCTCACTAAAAGAAGAAAAGGACTGAGAACTGGACCAGAGAGTTAAAAGTTCTTACCCCACTTGAATTGTAATCACTTGTGCCTTGAGCAGGCCACGAGTATCCACCAAGATTCAGTAATTAAATACATACAATCTTAGTGCATTCTCCTTGCATGTGGGTGAGTGCGTGTGTGTACAAACAAGCCTTGATCATTGTAAGAATTCAGGAAAATAACAACATTAACATCCAGCTCCAAATTCTAACCAATCATGAAAAAACTGCAATTAACTTTTTTATTTTCTTGAATAGTCCATGTGATATTTAGGCCTCTTATTAAGCAACACACCTTAAAAATCCTTCATCACTTGCCGAAAATGCATCCCTGCCAGGTCCAACGAAACAAGACCTATCAGGACCACAGGTTCTGAGGAGCCTGGTGCGTGTTCTCACAGATGGTGTTATACCTTTCCATGAAGCAGGAGGTATGTTTAATTTAAGACAAATCTAAAAATATTTTTGTCAGTCACACAAATTACACATCCTAGAACCAGGAGACATTTAAAAAAAACCTAATTTCTTTCACAGAGTGAGGACCTCAGATCTCATACCTGTTCAGATCCACAAAATTAATGTCATAAATAACTCATAGGAGATATGACATTACTGCTCTTTCCAAAGGGTTTTACAAGACCTATAAGAGCAACTGTATTTTAACACTGGAATATCAACTGTTGTTATAATAGGTTTTAACTCACTTAAGTTATTTTCCTCACTGGACACCTGCCATGCTGAAATTACATTTATTTCACTGTTTTTATTAAACTTTGGATAAACAAAAATGTATAATTTATTTCCATAATGAGATCTTAGCCACTTTTTAAAAGGACTCTGATTCAAAACAAACATTTAACTTGTCTTCTTGAGCAATTTCATTCGCTTTTTTACCCTGCTGTGCTGGAAACATGCTCTGTGCTTGCTCTCAATCAGGTATCCCAACAGTTTTTCAGGTAGCACAGCATAATACAAATATTATAGTTACAGATTAGCTTTTCCCTGCTGCCATTCACTTCATGATTTAGATCCCTTGTCATTTGTGAATCAAAATGTTTATGCACTCAATTATAACACTTCCAAGTGAGAATAAAGGGTATTCCATTACTCCCAAGAGGACTGTGTAAACATTTGTGTAAAGTGCTGCGATACACTAAATTCCCTCAGTTTCCTACTTCTCCATGTCTCACTGCAGCAGAACATCTCACAGTGATCTAACACTTATAAAAGGGTTATGCATGCACACTAGATCAGAGCTCTGTAATTCAGAGAGTGGCTTTGTCCAAGATAAAAAAAAATTGCTGAAAAGAGTCCCTGGAATTTTTGGCATCCACAACCATCAACACCTCACAATGCCTCCTTTTGCTTAGCCAGTGAGCCTTGGTCAAATGCCACACAGAAAATATCCTGCTACTAGCTCTGCCCAAAGATGCACATTTCACCTGGGTGAAGGATCAAGAAAAACAGCAAAACACGCTGCGGAGTAAAACCAGTACAAACAATGTGAGTACTACGAGTACAGGGCTGAACTTTATCTTAAGTACGGCAAAGAAGAGGTTATTACCATTATAAACACACATGCACGTGTGCTGGGAAAGGAAATTAGATGTTTGCACCACAGCGGCCAGAACGTGAGCCATAATATCAGCTTATCTATATTATTTTGCCCCAAAGACACAGCCTACCATGCTGAGGAGAGCGTGTTCAGTAGATTAGCCCTACCTACTGTCGTCAGCTCCTGCTGACATTGCCAACACCACGAGCCTCAGGTGTCTAAAAAGTGCTGCGTCTGCTCCTGGTCCAATGCATATTCTTGGGTGATGGAACAAGGGCACATTCTAGATTTTCATCAGCTAAAAGAGAGTAATTAATCTCAATTCTCTTCTTCTCCCTGAAAAATAGAACTTCTATAGCTTGAGGAAAACGAAGAGCTACCAGTTCTTCTGTGGCAAATTAATCTTAAATGGGGAACCTTCCAAAGAAAATCAATAGCTTGTAACAAGATTCTGTATTGTGTTTGAGCCCTGAAACTCAAACTAGAATCAAAGGGTGCTTTCAGCACTGCAAGTTTGCTCTTGTTGGGCTTTATTTTTAATACAGTGTCATCATTTGAAAAAGTGAGATTTTTCACATATGAGCAATTTTAGTTCTGTGTGGCTTCACCTTCGTGGAAGACTCTAGTAATATTTTATACAGACTGTAAGATTAGAGGTATTTCAGGCAACTTTAAAGAAATTATTCTCAAAAGAAGGAGTTTAATAGGGAATTATATTTTTTATCCTGCATGTAATATTCTATATCTAAAACATATTTATTCATTTGTACCTTTCTAAATTAGTCCGTTCCATATGACAAACTTTGAAAATGATGTCTCTTTACATGGTCAATCTTTTTTTAAGAAAAAAGAAAAACCTAATGAATTTAACCATGGTGCTATGGAAACAGCTTTAAAATTAATTTGGGTGCAGGAAGGAAGGATACAACTCTAACACAGAGAAAGTGACAGATTTCAGAAGAAAAAAAGGCTGTCTTCATTCAGCACTGGGATCTTTGAGAAATGGTAAAGCATAGCAAGGCAAGGAGATCTTTTCAAGCTATAGTGAAGCAAGATTTCTCAAGCACATTCTCCAAAACGGTTCATTACCAAACTGAGATGTGATAAAGAGGGGCGGAGTGGGGCAGACACATACAGACTTGCAAGAATGGGAAACTTGAAATGAAAGCCGCTTGAAAGCACTGGTAAAGAATGCCAAAGTTCTTAGACAAGTGCTCTTATTGTAAAGACAGCGCAATACAGGGTGGAGAAATCATTTATAGATCAGCAAAAGAAATAACTGTTCTAATTCCTAATCTGTTCAATTCTGTTAACTCATTCCCACAAATCCCTATTGACTGCCTGCAGTCTGGGTGTGAGTCTTGCACGCTGAATTGTGTCTTTTTCTGACATCGAGAGAGGTCTCCAACAGAGCCGGGACACTATTATGTGCTGAGGCCCATATCTCACTGCAGTATAATGTGTGATGCAAGGCTAGAACTGCACTGCACAGTAGGCTCCTTGCAGTGAGCCTGGGACAAATATCCTGTATGTGGTCATATATACTTCAGGATTTTTATTTCCATAAGTCCCATCAGTAAAAATGAGAGTTTGACACTGGCTCAGGGCTTCCACAGGTGGAAAGAGAATTTGGTCCTTACTTTTACCCAGTCCTGCACTAGACATTTTGGTTTGTTAGATAAATTAAGTTAATCTAATTCATTGTTATTCTGGGACTTTGTACAGAAGGAATGCTAGTCTAAAACAGATTTCATCATTTATTTCTTTGATAATTCACAAGTTAGTTCGGTGCCAAAGTAAATAGTTGTACATAAAAAGAAAAATATGTTACTAAGCCTAAAAATTTCAGTGACTGCACAGTCCCTAGAACCATGATGTTATCAAAGTTCAGTAGTACCACAAAGTGATGACTAATGAGCCTATAACCTTTATGTGCTGTAAATACTCCCATTAATTCCTTACAAGACCTTTAGAAAACATACTGCATTCGTCCTGCCTCCTAGATGTCAGAATTTAGTAGATGACTTCATTGGCTACTTTGACATTTTTACTTTTTCATTCCAGTTTGGTTGGTTTGCTTGCCTTAAAAATTGCCAACTGTGTGAATTGTAAAAAGGTCAACCAACAATCCAAACAGGACAAAAGTAACTGAAATTAACACATTATAGCAGTAATTTTGACCCTTACCTTATTTTTTTAGTCTGTGAACCGTTAGCTGTAAATAGCAAAGCTATGTGCCAAAGACCTTCCAGTCTTACTAATGCAAATATTCTCTTTCAGAATTTCCACTGCCCCTTTTTACATCAATGTCCAAACACTAAAAGAGCATCGCTAAGGGATTGGGGGGTGGTGGGAGGACAATGCTTCGTGGATTTTTATATTAGGAAAGCTCACAAGATACGATTCTGAGTAATGTATTTATAAGAAAAATAGATTTTGCTGTCAGGGCAGAGTGTAGGAAATAGAACTGTCTGAACACTCCCAGAGATTGGATGCCATCGCTTATTTCTCAGCTTATCATAGACTGAGATAAGGATGGTGTAGATTACACATAAATTGGGATGCTGTTATATTTCAGATCATTATTAGTACACATGTTGGTGGACATATGTATTCAGATGGCAAAGCAAGGCTTTGTAACTTGATTGTGCACTGCAGATCGTACAGGGAGGTCATTCTTGCAGAGAAATCCTTGCAATTGTATTTCACTACTGAAGCACCAGACACTGCATTCATCCAAAAGACAAAGTCACTGATGCAGGCACTAAACCCCATTTCAGTGTTTTTTGGGGTGTTGTGTTTTGGGTTTTTTCCTGATTATAAACATGGAAAGCACACTATGATGACATTTCTCTACTGGCAGTATTAGTCTGGCCATTTGTACAGTTAAAAAAACTACCAGAAGTCATAGATCAAATTAATACTGATCTTGGATGTAAGCCCACAAATTTCAGTGGACTATCTTTAGATTTATGCCAGCACATGGAAGACACAGCTGATTTTTAAATACAAACATCAGGCTGCTGCAATTCTGAAGATGCCAGAACAATGACTTTACTTTTCTAATTGACATCTGAAAACTAAGATAGACATCTTTAGGCTAAATAAAGCTAACTAGCCTTTGAAATTCTTAGAAGTACTTAACTGCCTCACAAGTCCATTAAAGTTGTTCATCTTCTTAAAACAAATGAGGCTACAAATTGCAGTATAAATGATAACAGTGTCCAGTGATCCCAGACAAATCAAACACCATTGTCCTGGGTAAGGCGTTTACATATGCAGGGAGAGAGATGAACTGTGCCTTCATAATTTAAAAACTCCAGCAAATCATAAAACTAAAAAGCAGAAGGAAAGCTGTAGGAGCTAAGGAAAACCTGGTTAACGATAATACAGTAAGTGCCTAACTGTAGGAGCTTTTGTAACCAAGTTTGTAAAGTCTGGGGCCAATGAATATTAGTACTTTGAATTCTGCGAGTGCTGGTTTAAACAGTTCCAAACCTGTATCCCATATGTTTCTGCAAATATTTCAGCCCCTGACTCCTCTGTGTTTGGCTTGAGGCTGAAAAGTACAGATTACTTGATGCCCATGGCAAGTGCTGTTGCAACAGGGAAACCATGTCAACCCCTGCAGTGCAATTCGTAACTTGATGTGGGTAAATTCACTTACTGGCAATTTAGAAGAAAACATGCTGGTGCTGTGCCAGTTGGAGCCAGATGGTGACTGAAATTATTAAAATCGTGCATGCTGCAAACCTCTGAAAAATTACACTGTTACAAAATATCCTAATCATAGATGGGATCCTAATACAAACCAATTGGTGTATAGAGAGTATTTGCAAACAGTGTATGGTATGATTTGCTACTGTTTAATTGTAATCTTTCCCTTCCCTGTTTTCTAGGTTCAACTAATCCACTATAACCACGAGCTGTACACAAATGTCACAGAAGCTGCAAAGAGTCCTAATGGGTTGGTGGTAGTTTCCATATTTATGAAAGTACGTATTCAGTATTATCAATCCCTAATATATAGACAATGGATTACTTTTCCCATGAGCTGTAAATGTAGGAATTAGACTCCTCACTACACTATAGCAATGCCTAGAGGTTCTGATCTGGAATTCAGAGACAGCATCATCCTAGGAACTGAACACAATCTCTACTCTGAAGCATTTACAATATAACGTAAGGAAAATGAAAAAGGGATGGGGGGGAAGGGGGAACAATCCTTATATCATAAACATCAGTCATAACACTTTAATTAGTAACTAAAGTTACTAATTTTGCAGATTTGGTATTTCCTTCATGAGATGTTATTCATTCAATTAAAAGTAAATCTCTACTAGTAGTTTAAGGTCCTGGGAGAGATGGCATATTTGCTCTATTGGAGACATGCTGATGTTTCAAAGTCAGGAAAATAAGTTTTCCTCACAACATTATTTAAAACATTTTAAACTATCAAAACTGAAAGAACGTTAAAAATGTAACTCAATATCTTTCATTTCACAGAGCTAGAAAGACACGTGAATATTTTGTTGTATTTTAGTCTCCATCCTGTTGTGTTCAAGATGCATGGTTAGGTCTATAAATTACAGCAATCTAGCACTGAACTCAAGACTTAATAGTTTACTCAAATTTCCCTAATTACATTGGAGAAGCCTTTTCTCTCATTTTATATGAAGAATGCATTTCCCCCAAAATATTGCTCATATTCTGCCATTACATATCTCTGTTTCATCAGTCTAAAAATGCATATATTTCTGAATAAGTGCTTCATGCTGAAAAAAATAGCTTTCCCTCATCAGACCTTATGCATTGGATATCTATTAATTTCGTTTAGTATTCTCTAATCCCGTTTCATAAGGTAAAGTTCCTGACAAAGCATTAACCTCAGAATTAAAATATGCATTTCACAGAGCGCATAGAATAATTAGATATGAAAATTGCCCTTTTATACAGGTCTAATATTTAAGATATTTAGGTTACCTTTTTTCATCCAAAATCTATCATATTACGATTCAATGATCTGACTTGAATTTGCACAAAATGATAAAATTGAAGCAAGCCTTCCAAATGCCCAGCACGCCAATTTTGTCTAAATAATGCATCACTCATGTACTTGCTGAGTTGCACACCTCTTGTACTGCCTCACCGTATTTTTCTCTAGGTCTCTCTCACCAGCATGAAAAGATGTTTTCTATTTTAAATGTTCAAAGTTAGAAAAACTTTTAAGTGGAGACATAACTATCTCAATTTCCACAAAATAAAACCTGAAGTGAATTTTCCTGAAGGCTACCTGACAAACACAGCTGGATTACAGTTTGTTCAATAGCCCGTTTATTTTCCTAAATCTTAACTAAAATTTTTGTGAAGTTTTCAATTTTCAAAATAAATTGATTTCATTCTGGAGAAGTGCCAGATGCAGCATCCAGTGCCTAATAGAAAAACTACATCACAGAATAATTGAGAGGTAAGTAGGATATTAGAAGGCTAGCTAAAAAGTTATTAAAATGTCTCCAGAAAAAATATGACACTAATTTTGTTGCTAACCAATAAGAATTCTGCCATTTGCAGTGCAATAAAATATCTCATTAAATTATCATTGATAATCAACAATGGTGTTGATGAAGTACATGCATTCCCCCTCTCCCCCCAAAAGCACCCAAGAAAAAACAAAACCACAACAACAATACCTCTAAGCCCTCTACCTTTTTTCCTCTAAATGCTCTAAATGTTAATGTAGACTGAATATTTATGTGTATGTATACATATTTATCAGTGCATTTAGTGAAATTTAGGCGTTTCATACCTGTATGTAAAACAAAGGAAAGACAGATTTTATTTGCAATCCGAATAGTCTGCTGCAAGGAAATTATTCTCAATAAATAGCAAAATAATAGAATACTATATGAAAATCCTACCTAATTATATTAACCACCTGCAAATCCCATCAGAGCTGTTGGAGAAGAAACCCGTAGTCACACTTGTATTCAGGCGTTAATTTCTATTCATCCTTTTCTCCCACCCCCCTTTTTTTTTTTGATTTATTTTTAGATAATATCTTTCAAACAAGTTTTTTTAGAAAAATATCCAAGTCATTATTTCCTCTTCCCACAACAGTGAAAAAAAGGCAGAAACAATTTGGAGGAGTGGCAGGAGAAAGAGGATGAGCGTGTGTGCATTTCCAGCCACGTTTCCAGAAAGGGAACGTTTGTGAGAAGATTTTGACATTGTACATTTTCTCTCCTGTAGGTATCTGAATCATCAAATCCATTTCTAAATCGTATGCTTAACAGAGACACCATAACGAGAATAACGTATAAAAGTAAGTTTCTTTTAATTTACTATGGCTAACAGCTGTATGCTTTTAGTATCAAATAACATATTTAGCAATCCACTGAAACAAGAGACACTTCATTACGGGCAGAATTTATAAAGTTTGCATTGCCAGCAACTCTGCATGATAAACTTGGGAACCTGAAAAATCTAGTAAGATCATCAGTTCTTCAAATGAATTTTGAACTTCAAAGTCTATTTTATGTTTAAACAAGCAATAAATTAATGAAATTGTACTTAACAAATACATGTACTGTATTCACACAGAATACTCAGGAGAAACTGCCTACTGTTAGGAATAAAAGTACCATGCGGAGCAGCCTGGATTATATCAAATCAAGTTATGTCAAGATGCTGCATCATTAACTGTGGATTTAGTATTCAATTAATGCTTTCTTTTTGTACAGAAAAGTTATGGTATTTCCATTCAACTACTGCTGCATTTAATGGCTATATTAAGAGGTCATTAACATAGCATGTATATTTGTTGTATTCACATTTGGAAAGCCTTTAACTGACAATGCTCAATAATTCCATGTTAGTATATTGAACTTATGGAAAACTGGAGCTTAAATGTCAGTGAAAATTAGGCTAGTTTAGAGAAAGTCATGAAAAATACATACATCTCAATGGAACAAGTTAAATCTATTCTCCTATAAACCTTATTCCCTTTGTCAGATATTCACTTGAATTCCAAGCAGCCATGAAGTTAATAAGTTAAACGATACCAGAATTTAGCTTTCAGAAAGTCCACAGCAAACTGGAGAAGTGAGATTACTGTAAAACTCAGCCTTTATTTGTTATTCTGTAAACAATGAGTTAACATTTTTCATAAACTTCATTAATTTTCCTTTTGTTTATGAAAGCAGGGAATGAGTTGCTCATGATAACTGGAATGAGAGTGGTTGTCAGGACTCTAGGATTTGGTGAACAATTCTACTAGGGTTTGCCTCAGTTTACCTCTCTGTAAATGAAATATATTGTACTATATACTCTATGACAACATAATGTTACTTGGAAAACTTTATATCTGAAACTCCAGAGATCTCAAGTGTCCATTTAACTTCAACAAAAGTCACTGAACTTCAGGTTTATGATTATGGTTTGGAGAGATTTCTATACATGTCCCTAAAGTAGAGAGTCTGATTTCTTTCCAGGGACTCCATCTTTTCCTCCTCCCTGCAATGCCAGGATTGTAAAATGAAAAAGTGTACATTTGAGACCAACATAAAGTGAAAGCATAGCATTTTACCTACTAATTCCTGAACAAGAAAGCATTCAAAACATTTTGAGTCTTGTCATACAATACAGAACTTGAACAACGGAGCCAATCCAACCCCGTTCTGAAGTAAATAGTTCCTTGTCCTCTCCTATAAACACACCTTTCTTTCCACTGATGTTCCTCTAATTTTACCTTACAGTTAACAAATTTTGTTACATCTTTGATCCAAATAAGAGGCCTCTATTATGATAAAACTCTTTTCTCCATGATACCTATAAAAAGAAAGGTAACAAAATGGTTCCACCCAGACCATCTTTTCCAGATTGTTCTGTCAATATGAAACATTGTCTTCTCTGCATGGAAGAAGCAGGAGATAGCCCAGTTTTTAAACTGCCTGTCTTGATTCCTTACAAAAACACAGCAACACTGTTCTGTAAGAGCTTCCTGCCTACCAGTGCTGCTGCAGCATCCTGGAGACTGGAAATTATCATTAAGGCTGTATGTGCTTTTTCAGGCTCTGAACAAATTACATATTCCTGGCTTCTGTCTGGGGACCAGCCAGCAGATCTCTGACTGTAGCACTGAGGAAGCTGCTTTTCCCCACATACACACACAGACCAGTCAGGTCTCACACACTGAATAAGAGAAGACTGCTGCCTCGCTCTTCCCATCACAGCAGCCGTACCTCAGCCTTTTTCTGTACTCCTTGGCCCCACATCCTACAGTGGCTAGCCAGCAGAGCAAAGATTGGACAACCTGTGGTGGCTGGGAGCAGAGAGGCCATGATTAGGGATATACAGCTCCATAGGGCAGGAGGGCACCGGCAGCACCTTGCCCTTGTTGCATGAGTGAGCATGCAACTGTCACCCACACCAGCAGGCAAGCGTACCGTCCCAATGCCAAATATTTCATTTGCACACTGCACTTCTAAGCGGGCAGTCCTCCTCTCTGGAGTTGACAGCATCCTACAACCTTTCTTTGGTCGTTTTGCCTCTTTAGAAGGAAAATGCAATTCCAATCATACCTAATTTGGGTTTACTAAATGAAATTTCACATGAAGATGAACACATAGCGTAGGCTGCAAAATCAATGATTAACGGAACTGTTTCAATTTTTAACCACTTACCACTAACAAGTTTATCTCTTAAAATGAAATCCTTTGTAGATACAATGCACGTAATATTCTGCAGGGCATTAGGTTACTTACTGTAGTAACAAGTATTGACTGGGAATTTTTTAGTGTAAATTGGGAACGTGAAAGTGTTATTGAAAGTAATTTTGCAGTTGTCTTGCGTGATGGATTATAGCATCATTGCTGAAAACTAATTTTACCTCTTACATTGCAAGGATTTCTGTTCTGCCTTTAGCAGCTGGAGGTTTTTAGCTTGTGCTTTAGGGGTCCACTCCTGAAGTCAATACTCAGCAGGCTGCTGACAAAATGACCAGTCCCAGTGTGCTCAAAGGGAGCGTGGAGTGAATGAGAAGTGGAGCATAGGTTCAGAGTCAGGAGAGCTACTAACATAACTAAAGTACTTTTTTTAAAGAACAACAACAAAATTAAGAGCTATCTATGCTGATGCATGAAATTTCCATGGGCGAAATGCATTAAAAGAGGAATTTCTACTCTTAGATATTAATGGCTACAGCAAAGTAAAGTGGACCCCAAGGAATTTCTAACCAGATTTTTTAATGCTTATTTTATTCTGTTATCATAGCCCAAAGAATCTACTGTGAACTAGTTGAAACAAGTGTTCTTTCAACCAGGCCTTAGTCAGAAGCTATGTGAATATCCCTAAAGAAAAGCTGTTTTAATATTCCTCTTTAAGTATGACATTTGAGGGGATAAGTTAGCTTTCTTTCAGAACAGTTGGGCTGCATTAGCTTCCACCCAGTGTTTGCTTAACATTGGAAAGAAGTAACATTTTAGATTCCCAAAATTCCATATGAAAATTTAGTTCTGTCATTCTCCACCAAAATACTGCCACATGTTCAGCTAAGCAGAAGAGCTGTAAAATTCTGAATTTCCTCAAATTCAGTCTTTAGCTATTTTATAGATAACATACAAGTGAATAAACTATTCTGATCTTAAGAGGTTGTCCTGAAAATGCTTAAGATTCAGATTTATGGAAATAAGAGCCTATTAATTTCTCAAGTTCATGTTTCAGTGCCTTCTCGGAAGGACTGAGCTCTTGCAGCTCCTGTCACAAGTGGAAGCTCAGCAGTCTCAAACCAGGCCCCAAGGGACTAACCTCAGGTATTCAAAATGAGTCTCTGTCAGCCTGGGTCTAAGTGACTTGTGAAGGCTGGTAAATGGAGAAACCCTGTATCAGGATTAAAAAGCGGAGGCTCCTTACATGCCTTATCCTGTAAATCTAATCTAGTTAGAGCTGTACCTTCCCTTTTTGGATTATCACATGAACTTCAAAATCAAATGGACCTTCCTTCATTCAGTAAATAATATATTCCCTATAAACACTATTGTTTTAAAGAGAGCATGCATCAGATTTGCTGTGAAAGCAGACCCCATGCACCTATTACAAATGTAGGGGTAAAAAGAGGATTTCCATCATTTGCTAAGAAAATTGTCAGTCAAGGCCTTTATGTAAATGAATATGAAATCTAATGATATCTGATTTGTATAGAGCAGAGTTCATGAGTTCAGCAATCACCCTAAGGCACAAGCAGATCAAGATAAACAAGATGTGGGCTGTAGATAGGAATGATGCTGAGAATATAGTTAAGGCTGAAGGGCTTTATTAAAGGAAGTTTATTACTAGCAAGAGCTCACACATGGTGACTTTGACCATTTTGAACCACATACTTCCAGTAAATATAAGACAAGACATTAAAGTGGTACAGTCTACTATTAGTGCAAATTCAGTTCCAGAATGGGAAATCTTTATCAAGATGTGGGGAAAACAGCAGAACTGTTCATAGGAAAAATGTTGTTAAACCAAACGCTTATTCTGTAGTTTTCCTCAGGCCATTCTCACGGAGTCATACAACTTCCCCTGGGAATATAACCCATATGCAGGCATGAGTAAATGCTGATTTTACTTGGCCAAACTCTTTTATTTCATTATTTCATTCACCCCATCGTCCCTTTTTTCCTGAAGTGATATTTTCTTCCAGTTTCCCATTAATCACAACTGATGGATTTTGATCCTTACCATAATTCACTGTCTCTCCTTAAACATATTCCAAGTGAAGACAGAGGCAACGAACCAGGTTTGGAGCCACTTCACTTCTGTGTGCTGGTGGGGGAGATGGTCACACATTTGGTAGGTCCTCAGTATGCAAACAGGGTGACCTAAGAAGTTGATCCAAAACTCGCTAAGGCTACGGAGCGCATCTCTCCTGATCTTGAGAGTACTGGCATTTATCAGGCTTGCCTGAATGAGTAGGAGGACCATGCCCCACACTGCTCCATGCCATATTCCACCCCCGGAGCGTTATTATGTTCTGAGGATGACTAAATGCTGTAAATCCACAGATAAAAGTTAGAAGCCCATATTAAAATAATGAATTACATCTCTATTAAAGCAATGTGAGGCAATTCCAAAACCCCCATGATTACCTGCACTAATGCCAGCAGTAAATCTGTTTCTCTATCTTCCATTTGATAAGTAGTCCTATTGTTAATAATTTGTGCACTGTTCTGAATACAAATAAATCAACTAGAATGTGGCGCACACAAGATATATATATATCATCAATATCCCTCATCAGTATTAATCTTTAGTTTGCTTTCCAACTCTAGTAAACGTTTCAGGGTAAATTCTACCTTGTTTAAATCATTTTAGCCCAACCAAAGTCAATATGGATGTGAGAAAGCAGATTTGGTCCTTTGAGTTTGAAACTATCTATTCTGACTGACTCTGTGCCATTTGGAGCTAACACACCACTCTCCATGGTTCATAAATAACGAACAGGATGTTCATGTGGGAAAGGGAAAAATGTGTGATGACTCATTGAAAACAGGCACTGGCTTGAAAAAATGCATTCATTCTCTTCCTATGTAATTCTAGCAAAATTACCGCTGCACTGCAAATAATGTTTTTAATGAATAGGACACAGGTGTATTCAGTCATCTCTAGCTGTTAAAATTTGACAGCGTTTTGATTCTAATACTATAGCAACGGGTTTGCACTTCTCTTCGGAAAATTCTAGGGTTAGAAAGACTCCGTATCCCAGGCCATGGGCCAGTGAAGGCTGAGCATGTTAAAAAAGGTAACAGTCAGCCTCCTAACAAGACACTAATAGTACTTTCCCCTCTACTTGAGGATCCAGCTACATAGCATGGCAATTACCCTGGCTCAAAGTGCAAGAACGTGGCAGAAGGCTGTATTGCTGACCAACTTGAAAGGACATGCCAAGATTCTATTTTGTAAAATAATAAACACATTTAAAATATGAAATAACTGTAAGGCACTAGTCAGTGTGTATAAATCTTACACTTCACCTTAACACTTCAAATGATGCTATAGCCACTAAATTACTACTGCAGAAGCCTGTAGCATGTTGACTGCACTATGTCAAAATAAGAAAAAGATCACATTGTCTTTGCATGTGTTCTTTGATTTTCTGTTGCCCAAGACAGTAGTCTGCAGTCCTTATTTTCTCCCATGAGGTAGTATGAAACAAGCACTTGGCTCATCTGAGTTTTATTCTTCACCTATAATATGCTCCATTTACAATAATAAAATTTAATTACTCTTTTCTTTTTTAGTCTGTATACACTTCCTTGATCATTCATATTTCTTTTCTTTATTCCATTTACAATCTTTTCCTGATGGCCAAGGAACTATTTATCAGCTTTAAAAAAAACCCCAAAACAAAACATAAAACCAAGAACTGTTTAAACTTACAGTGAATGGTACATGAAAAACAGAGAATCCAACAAAAATGCTTAAATTATTGACATTGTCTTAAGAGATGCACTTTCAACATTTTTCTTTAGTCTGAGCAGTATCTTCTATTTTATGTGTACTATCTTTCTTGCCTTCCATTAAAACCAATGCCAGTTTGTCTTGTGTATTGAAAGCGGAAACATGCCTTGCCCAAATTTTAGCACTCAGTCTGGAAATGAACCTTGTTGAACACACTACATGCAAGTGAAAGCATGCAAAGAGATTTCACATTATGGCTTGTAACCAGCCCAGCTTTCTCCAAGATACACTACAGCAGTAGCATATAAGAAGTGTGTGTATCCCTGAGTATTTCCTATTAAAGAACTCCTACCACCTAAGATTTGGCAGGAAAATCCAAGCTCCAGTTTTGACAGCACTGCCAAAAATATTGTAGGGCCAGAATTACACAAGGGAAAGGGCACATGTAGTATAGAAAAGGCTGAGGAACTTTGATGAATTTTGAAAGATATAACCATATCTCATTATATCTTAGTACATGTCCACAGATTGAATTCTGTTGCAGAGGAATACCTCATTAATTCCCAGGGAGACTTACAATAAAAGCAAGGGAACCTAGTAAGCTGCTTTCCAGTGTACTTTTCCACCCCAATTTTAGCATTCGAAATGAGCTTGCACTGCATCCCCCCCCACTGTGCACATGAAAGGCCAGCAGGCTTCACTGAGCAGCTTTATTACCATGCATTAACCTTAACTTCCTCCTGGGGTAGAAGGGCAATTAAGTTTTACACTCTTGGCCATCCCAAGGCTTTGTTGAGCAAAAATTGTTAATCACTCCAAAATATGGTAAATTGACATTCTCCAAAGACTGCCCCATCTAAATCAATAACTACAACTTCAAGAAGCTTTTAACTCCAGTTCTTAAATGTGATTCATAGATTCACAGTGAATGCTTGTGCTAAACTCACAGAAGGTGTGCATGGGCATCTAAGAGTAGAACTCAACCCAAGCAGGATTAGTGAATTCACATGGCTTGTTCTTGTCCCAACTGCTGGAGCATTCAGAAATGTATGTTCATTGCACTTCGTATTTCGGTAAAACTCTTCATGATGTTCAGGAACAAGGATTGTACCTAAAAAGAGTGGGACTTTTTTTGGTGAAGCTATTGTTTTATCTCAGTTACTTTTCTTCTTTATTTTCCAGATGATGCATACTTACTACAGGGGCTTAATATCGAGGAACTTTATCCAGAGACATCTAGTTTCATTACATATGATGGGTCAATGACAATTCCACCCTGCTATGAAACAGCAAGCTGGATAATAATGAACAAACCTGTCTACATAACAAGGATGCAGGTAAAAATAATTTTAAAATTACTCAACCTAGCATAGGTACAAAAGAATATATTAAACATATATATTTGTAGCTTTACATACAAAATTATATTCAACCTTTTGCTATAGGGATCTCTGCCTGTGATTTATACAGTTTGCAAAAGCATTGAAGTTTTTTACCAAAATAAAAATATTAGCTATTTAGAGCTAAGTATCTATACACACACACTTTGAGGTGGGCCCTACTTTCAGTGAGGGTTTGAACCAAATGGTTTCCAGCAGTCTCTTCCAAACTAAATTATTCTGTGACTCTGTGAATAGATATATGGGGATTCTAAAACAAATTTAGCAGTGTTGCACAAAAGTAGCTGAGGTTATTAAGTATAACAGAGGCCATTCTTAGGTCAGAGAGAAACAAAAAAATTGTGAGTAACACTTGTGGCCATTTAAATACATGTCAATAACACATTAATGGGACAGAGATTCAATATATGGGACGTTCTTGAAAAAGAATCAGCTAGTGCTTTCTGGTACGGAATAAGAGATGACAGGATAGACATTGCAGATATCTTCAGAAAAATCCAATTGACAAATTGAAGTCCCTACTAGAAAGAAGCAGGATAAATTATGCAAAAAGACAATTAATTTAATTGTCAAAATTATGCTGCTGAGGAAACACACCAGCGGAAAAGTCACGAAGACTACATTTCTGTATGGCTCGCTCACAATCCAAGGCCTAACATCAGGAACCAACAACTTTAACATCAGCTGCAGTCTTGTCCAGAGCTTCCATTAGCGAGTTGCCTATGGAGCTCTGAGCTGAACTAAAACCTCCCTCTTCTCTTGCATACTAGAATCCCGAAGGAATACTTGAACCACCATCTGCCTGTCCCAAGCATGCAGCAGAAGCAATCTGGCCTGAGAAGTGAAACAAGGAACGATAGAACAAGCCTAAATATTACTTTGGGATTTAAAATCATATTAACATTGTAAATAAGATGGCTTTTAAAAGCCTGAGACATGTTTTATCTTTGTGATATTCCTTCTGTCCAATTTTGTCTAGATGCAGAGAAAGCACTTTGTGCCTTTTCTAAATGGGTAATCTGGGAGAATGACACAGCTGAGCACAGGCAAACATGCTGTACATTCTGAACTTTTCAAGCAGAGGACCTGAACATTTTCCTACAAGCAACATTTTTAGTTACATTAATGTACAAAACAAGGATTAGAGTATTTCTAGAGTCTATACTAGTACCTGTGGGCTATAATCTCATGATACTCGCACCTTGTCATGCTTTACTGGTTAGTTACATCCTCCATTATTACTGCTGCAAATTGATTTCATGGAATACTTACTAATTACATTGTGTACTCAGACTGATAAAGTAATGCACGGCTCAAGTTTTCCCTGGAAGCTGTTAAAGATTTTCAGTATGTAAAACCCAGCTACTGGATTTCCCCAGTTAAGCATTAAATGCCACAACCAAACCTCTTAAAATTGTACACTGACATGAAAAATATTTTCTTTTTCTATTTTTTTAAACCAAAGTATTTTGAGGGTTTCTGATTTACAAATTGCAGGGTTTTTTGGAGTGGTTTTTTCCTCTCTCCAGTTTCCTATACAAAGTTTGAAAGGTTTTGGTTGACTTGAACCAATTAACAGGCTTTTAGCACAGTTGCACAGACATAAGAACCATTGCTGTCGATTGTAGTTTGCATCCAACCACTGCTGGGCACACTGCAATTCCTAGAAGATTCAGTAATTCCCTCTCTGCCACTCCATAAAGCCATCTCACAAGAAGGCCAGAGGCTACCATAAGAACACTAGAGACACAGCACAGACAGTATCAAGACTGATCTGCCAATGGAGAGAGGATTTCACTTTTTAACATCGTTAATTTCATGACTTCAGCAGCATGACTGTCAGTTATCCTTTCCATCCTGACTGGCTGTACCCGGTACTTGAGTATCATCATCCAAAACTGTGTCTTCTCAGCTGGAAGCTACAAAATAATAGCTACAAAACTTCGGAAATTAGCTCTTGTCATTCATCAAGTTCATTTTCTCTGCACCAACTGCTGTCACCCAGTACTGTGGATTCCATTTGTTTCCCAATCAGCCAAGGACACACCTCATACCATTTTCATTTACTGCACACAAAACTAGTTAATGTTCATTTAAAATGGGGCTCAGAAACAGAGGACCACAGAAAGAACAGTTTTACCTCAAGTTAACTCTTTCAACCCACCTCTGCATACAAATCACTGAAATCCTGCTTAACTTTCATTTATTTAATAGTCTATTTAATAGCATTGTATATTTTTTACCCACAGGAAAGACAACAGGAAAGTACTAAAAATGCTTGTTTTGTATTTTGTATAGATGCATTCTTTACGACTGCTAAGCCAGAATCAGCCATCACAGATATTTCTGAGCATGAGCGACAATTTCAGACCAGTCCAGCCTCTCAACAATCGATGTATCCGAACTAATATCAACTTTAGTTTACAGGGAAAAGATTGTCCAAACAATAGAGCACAGAAACTACAGTATAGAGGTACGTTCTACCTCCAGAATAATCCTTTCTATGCTTACACTGAACTCTTTTCTTAGAGAAATTCAAGTGCATAGTAAAGAGTACAAATGAAAACAGATGAAACTCCAGATCTGGGGGACTAATGGTATGAGTCAAACATTACATATTTGAGACGGGTGAGGAAACTTGGCCAGAAACATGCAGGAAAAGCATGACAAAAACATGTCTGGGACATGTAATATATTTTTAAAAGCAACTAGGACAGGCCTTCAGTTTTCTAGCCTCATTTTAAAGTCTTCTCTTGCCTCAAAAAGCGCATTTTGCTCTGTTTTATGCACCTTGGAAAGAAAAAGGGGAATGAGCTAGTCTCGATGACAGCCGATCTCAAACGAATAAATTTCACTCTGGAGGTGCACCACCATAACAAATCCTCAGATTAGAAAGTGCTGTATTACGCCGTGGATATTAAACAAGTGAACCAACCCAGTCACCTGCTGGTAGAGTCTTACGCTGCCATGGCTGGGGGCTCACAACAAAGCTGTAATGTGTCTTACATATCTTTTAGCCTATGCACGCAGTTATATTACCTGCAATAATGGTGTAGAAGTGCCTTCTTACCAGTAATATTATGGTTATGAAAAAGTACTACAGAAGGATGGAAAAGAAAGCACACTTTCTGCAACAAGACTGATGACTGAGTTGCAATACTTCAAGGGAACAGTCATTCAAATTTAATTCTTTTCCAGAAGGAGGAGGAAACTGAACCTCCTGGCTTTTTCAAGACATTTTGTTTAAGTGCTATAACAGTGTTAAATCCAGCCAGTTTCATATTTGGAGTTTATTAAAGCATAATTGTTTTTGTTTTGTTTCTCTTTCCTTTCAGTAAATGAATGGCTCCTCAAGTAAGTAAGACAGAGCAGGCAGAACCCATAACCTCAGTGGAATGCTACTACTGTGAATTGACATAATCTAGAATGCACCCAACCTCACTCTCTTTGGGTTCGCGACAGCCCGTGCAAACGTGCTGTAGGAAAAGAGCTGCCATGTTGGAAACTCAACTAAAAATTCATTCATATGATCAGTGGTAATTAAAAAAAAAGTAAAAAGACAGTATTACAGTAAATGTGACTACAATTTTGATACAGTTTTCCTGAACTAATTTAGCTTCACAAAGAAAGACTTTTCAGCCTTTGTACATATGAAATTCTTCCTCTTTCCCCCCCCCCTCAAATTAAAACAAAAAAAAAAAAAAGAAAGAAAGAAAAAAGGTGGCTCGGTACAGCATCAAAGTGGAGTTGTGTTCTGTGTGCCAAGTAATCCTTGGAAAGCTCTCATTATTTCACTATCATTAATGGATACTGACAAGACAGAATGAGAAGACTGTAGAGGAAACTTATTTCTAGGTTATGATCTTTCTGTTCATTTAATTAAAAAAGGGACAGACTTTGAGAGATAAGTATTGTAAATATATCACTGCAGAATATAAAGGAAATTGAAATATTTCCCTCTCTGTCACATATCTGTAGTAGGATTTGCCAAAATCAGAATTGATCCATTTTCTGTTTCTTGTTTTACAACAGGTCATACGTTGTGTTGGTTACTATTAACAACTCAATAAATGTGTTTAACAAATTAATTTAGTAAACTTGCTTTGATTTACTTTTTTTTTTCTTTTCTGAAATAATAAGCCTCTACTGTTTGTGGCTGCATTATTTGTGTTTTGTTTTTTTCTTTTTCATTTTTTTACTTCATTTATTTTTTTGCAGCCAATTTAAGTGAGTTAATGGCAATTGGGAATGCACTTAAAGCTAGTATAACTTTAACTCCACTTTATGGTCCATCATTAATAGGAGCTGGGCTCAGAAGCAGAAAGCAGTTGAAACATATCTCAGTTTAAAATTGCCATTTTCCCTGCTGAATCCATTATTGGGACAAACAAATTTAATCCTGTAAATTGGTGATGGAAAGGGATATCTTTTCTTTACAGATAAAGCAGGAGCTGACCAAGTAAAAGCGAATGCCTTTTTTCTTGTTTATAATGGTCATTCACTGTGTTTGGTTACTGTCAAGAAATCAATAAATGTGTTTAACAAGTTCACACAGCTCATGTTTGACCTTCTTGCACAAGGGTATAATTTTTTTTATTTTTTATTTATCTGGAGAGGGGGCAAACCACGTGCTATTCGTTCCTGACACACACTTTGTAACCTGTAACTTGAAGTTCACAGAAACTAAGATGAAGCTAGAAAGTACCATGCCTGACCAATGAATTGTTTATACCAAGTGGAAAAATAGGCACTACAGGAAGTGCAAGGGACCTGAACCACTGTAAAGAAGTTATAAATTTTGCAGGCAAACTAGCTTTAACATGACACGTTATTTCATCTTTGGCGAAAGAGAACAGTGCAGGTGGCATCAGACAGGAAACTCTTCAGTCCATGTTGCAGCCAGCAGTTTGGAAAGATTGCAATTTGTGTGACTTCATCTGTGACATAAGAGGGAAAGTTGTCAGGGAAGTGAAAACACGCACAAGCTGGCATTCAGGGGACTCTCAAAGTAGGTATGTGGATGTAGATGGAGACCTGTAAGGAACCCAAAGTTGTCAACAATTCAATCACTCCATGAAAAGTGCAGAGAAATCACAAGTGAAAGAGCAGAGGTGGGCCTGGATGGGCTGTGACACAGTGGTGCTGTATTTGTAGCAGGATTCCGAGCTGATGACTCTGGCCCAGGATCCTATTAGCACATATATAGTACCGGATCCTTGAGTTATTTCATTTTGAGCGTTTCAAATTACTTCCATATACCAGCTTAACACTGTGCAGTGATCTGAAAAATGCACAACACAACCACAGAAGTGTCACACGGTGACTATTACACTGTAGATTAATATTGTCAAATTCTGCAGTTGAAATAAAAGCAAAATTATCACCTTAGATTTACCTAGCTAATAAAAAACGAAAAACAATACAAGTCACACACATTCAGTATTTTTGAGTTGCCATAGTGATCTATAACTTTTAAACTTCTGGTGTTGGGATTGTTTGGGTGGTTTGGTTTTTTTTGAAACTTCTCCTAGGAACATTAAGGTTGTAAAGTTACTGAGAACACAAAGTCCACAATGCTTCAATCTATATTTTTGGACAAATATCTGGCAGTTATTGATCCAAGTTTCTCAGTGACAGAAGGTAGGGAAGATAAGCCAGACCTCCATTATAAAACTTTTAATAAGTAATAAAACCTATTTTCTATTTTACTGAAAGCTGATTGAAGCTTTTTGAAGAATTTAAGAGGAAAGAGAGATATGATGGAAGGGACTAGTCCTAAGGAAGACTCATGCTGTGCTTTGGATTAGGTGAGGCTGCAATGTAGAAGCCCTGTAAATAGAGGAATGGAGCAATCATACTGGGACACCTCAAATATGTTTGTAAACATTTCCAACTCAATTTTGTGAGCTAATGAACTCCATCTTACCGTGATTTGTTTATGTTTTTGTAATAGTAGATTGCAGTAGAAATAGACCATATTAAAGCTTAGCATTAACTATCTCGCACATTCCTCACATTTCAGTAGTGCTCAAATCTAGACATTTAGCTCCAGTTTTTCAGATCAGGAATGCATCTCCGTGTCAAGAGACACTGAGCATCCAAAGAAAGCCACGCCTTATCACAAAGCCTTTAAGCAAAAAGATAAAGTTTCAGTATCAAAACAGCTGGCACAGACAGTCTTCCGGCGTTCAGAGTCTATGCAGCATGTCCACATAGTAATCTCTCCAACTTGAGTGTTTTCTGTCCACATTGCTCACCAGAAGTCTGGCTGCACATGGAGCTCAGTACTCAGTACTTTCTAGTAAGAGCTGAATTTGTAGCCTCAATACCATCTCTGCCTGTGACATTCAGATTATGAGTGAGATTCTTTGCTTGTGATAAGGCTCAGTACAGGCACGAGCTACCTGGCAGGGAAGGGAAACCTGGCAGCAGTCCTTGATGAAGAGTCAACAGCACAGGCAGGACTGGGTTATCGTGCCGTAATGATAGCAGACATTAAGAACCTAATACTGGGATGAAATGCTCAGATTTGCTCTTCTGCTATCACAGTTAAGAATACGTTATCAAACCAGGTACCAAACTTATCAAACTCATTTGATGATAAAAAGCATGAGAATATTCAAATTTACAGTACTATAAAAGCTTCTGTTTCAAACAGTATTCAAAAAAAGTGTAATAGCCAAATTTTAAGCTGAGTTTTTCCTTTAACCAAAAGAAAAAACTATTTCTATACAAAAAAGAACTAAATAGGATCTGCAGGATGAAGGCAGAAAGCAAAGACCTTCAGCATAATTGTACCTATAGATACCACACGTTTCTGTCCTTCCACCGTTCTATTCCAGCCTTGAAACTGAACCAGCAAGCAAACATCTCAAGGATCTGCCTGGAAGCTTGGATATATTATAAAACAGAAAACATTCTTTCTCACCATTTAAAACCTCTCACTTTTCTATGAAGTATATACTCTGAAAGAAGAGGGAGCAAAGGAAATGGTGCTGAAAAACTGAGATCAAGGCACCGGCAGCCTCCATCAAGGCTGGGGACAATTACACTCGAAGGTGTGCAGGGCTGCACTCCCCTATACTGATCCAGGAACTCAAACTCAGACAAGCAACTCAGTCAAAAAGGTAGGTTGGCCATCAAAGATCAGAAAAATCACCCAAATCCATGTTTTCATGAAAAGCCTGCTCTAAGTGTCCATACACCACTCCACATCTTGGCCTCAAGCTACGTTAACAATAACTGCTGTTCACCCGACATTAGTTTGTCAGGTACCTGAGACATTAGGGACCTGGTGGGAATGGGCTGTCAGCAGCCAACATAATTTTAAGTACTCTGCATCCAAAACAGTGTTTCAATCCATAGGACCTTTCAGGACATTTGTTACAAAACAAAGAAAAAAACCCAACCTTGGAATAGTACTTCAGAATCCTTCCTGCTTCTGACAGACCTGCCTTTACTCTCCCCATTTTGGTTTTCTGGGGGTTTCATACCTTGCTCCTTCCAAAATTATAAGCAGCTCTGAGCAATGCAATAAAGGCTTGCCCCACAAAATGCAATACTGCCATAAAAATACAAGAGCTGGCAAGTCTGTTCATATTAACTGTTGCTGGAATCAACGTACTTCAGCTGCCATTAAAAAAATAAATAATATAAAAAGAGCTGCTACATCAATTAAGACAAGCTGGAAAGCAGGATGATAGCACCCAAAAGGCCAAGACCAGAAAGCAAATAAAACCCCTCCAACATTTAAGGTATTCCTCATTATCTTTAATATTAAGTAGAAGGGATGTTTAATTTTTTCTTTTATTTTTTAAAGTGAAATTCCATCACTACCTGAAAATACAGCTGAAACTTTCCTTAGCCACTGCTTTCAGGAGCTGAACCTTCCCCAAAAGTCAAGAACTGAAAGGAAAACTGGAACTGGTCAGTATATTTTATTGCAAATACCAAAAAAACAGCAAAAAGGCAGATGTTTTGCGTGTTTTGCTGTACATCTCAAAGCTTTAGAACTAGAGACTACCTAAAAAAAAAAATCCCAGATTTTTGGGTTTTCGTTCCTATACCCAGAACAGTATAAATTTTTCAGGGAGATCAGCCATAACTGCTCCGTGTTTTGATTTTTTTTATTAGATTTTATTCCCTAGATATAGTGCCTGACAAAGCATAGAGAGTTTGCTGTAAGAAATGCTGATTTACTAGCAAATGGCTTACCGCAGTTCTCAACAGCATACCGTAAAATTATTCAAGGAGCCTGTTTGCACGGTAAAGAACAAGAACCATTTATAATGTGAAACATAATGCAGGCAAACATTTTCTGTTTCCTACAGTGTCAGGCTTCTATTCTAATAACTAAAGATGTGTCAAACACATACTCAGAATAGAAAATGAAAAACAGGATAATAAATCTTCTAAGGATGGGAAAATAACCCTTAGTATTTAAATAGAGCAAAAAAAATCCTTAGAAGAAATATTAGAAAAATAAAATAATCAGAGTTTATGAATTTAAGCAGATGCTCCCACCCTGTAAGGGAAGAAAGATCTAGAGTCAAAAGGAAATCCAAGTGGAACAACGTTACAGCTGCAAAATATTATAGTTTTCCTAGAAGAAAGTTAAGGCTGTGAAATTCAGCCTTGGGTGGCTAGTCTCAGCACAAAGAGACAGCCAACACCTAGCAAAGAGATCTCATTTTCCGAGACATTCAGGTATTTGCATTCAGGGCAAATGTTCAAACGCCCAAGTGTAATGTTTTTGTTTGATCAAGGCAAAGCAACACTGAGTCACAATCAGAACGTCCTTCCCGATTCCTCGACTACCTTTCTGGATGTGCCTCCTCAGCGCTGTACCAGGTGATTTTGTGAACCCACCTCTAGGGCTCTGCAAATAAACCAGTCTGCCAGAAATACCTCATGCTTTGCTTCTCTTACTGTCCTACTGCACACCTATGCTTTAGTTGAGACTACTTGGAAATTAATCTGTGCAAACTAGTGTCCGAAGGGCAAAGCAGACCACACTCATGCTGCAATGATGGTAGGATTAGCTGAGGAAAAAGTCAACCAAAACACAAATCACGAAGGAGGACTTAACTATGAGCCACTAAAATATGACTGTTGCACCCTGACTCACCTGCATCAGGGTTATGTCTTACAAGGGCACACAGAATGGATTGCTGATGGTGCCTCATCTCCAAACTTCTCCCAAGTGCCAGGATTCAGAACACTCCACATTTCAGATGGTTCAAAGCTTATTCCTGCTATTTTTGTTCCACCTTAGTTGTGCTTCTCCAGGGAAAATAAAAAATTTAAAGATCACCTGAGAAATTCAGCTCAGTATGCAAGTTTTGAGTCAAATTTAAGGTTTGTTTAAACACCCTGCTTCAGCTAAGGGTCCTTTGGCTGCAGTCACACAATTCAAGTTGAACAAAATCCTTTACACTAAAATCTGTTGGCATGCTAAACTGAGATCGTGGAAAGAGGAGGAAAAGGAGAGGAGAGGGAAGAGCCAGGAACTGAATGAAAAGATTAACTGACTGTTTAAAAAAAAAATAAAAAAAAAATCCACAGGAACTTTCTGGCACCTGGTTGTGTAATGATTGAGTCTCTGTGAAGAGACAAAAAATAGCACTGGAAAACTACAAAAAAAAAGTTCTTGGTTCTCTTCCCCTAAAAAACATAAATAATGCAAAGGAACGAGCATAAGTTTCTACCAACAGCACTAGTAAATTCATCAGCATCAAATGGATGAAAAGACCTAAAGTAAGAGAACAAGGGGGTACCATTTATGTATACATCTATGCAAGATCCTCTTTAAATCTTTTGTTTTTTTAAGCAGTTGACCATTTGATAAGGAAAGCTAACTCCTCTTTAACACTAGCACTTCAGACTTACAGCCTAAAAGACTCTTGGATAACTGCCAGATTTGACTCGTAAGTGAGCTATTGTAAACTACACATGGTAAAGAGGTGGGAATATGTCAACATGATGAAGAAACACCATATTAATATTCAAATATGTGATAAAAAGGTACATTAAGACAACATAGAAAATCATAAGCATAACAGCAGAAAACAGAATTTGGGAGAACCACAAGGAGAAGAGATTAATCTTTTCCCTCTGTCCTGAATTTCTCCCTTAATGATACAGTAATGAAGCACCAAGCTGATTTCAGCTTTCTGCCTTCTTTCAGGCATAATTTAGAATTTGACAGCAATACAAATAATAGTGACATTTCACACGTTCATACCAAAGTTTTGCCATACTGGAGGCCTCATTCATTAAACATTTATATATCTGTGTTCTATGTGCTACAGAAAAATTTACAGAAATGGAACTCCATTGACAAACATTTCCCCCAAATGCTGTCCATGTTCCTCCAACACAGATGGCCAGCAGAAATGCTTGCATTAAAAACTAAATCACTGAAACTCTGCCATGCCATAAGCAGTAGCAAGACAGATTGTTCTATGTGGCCTCTCCTTAAAGCATGTGAACTAACTAAAGCAAACATCCCCTTCTGAGATCTAAATCATCTAGCCCAATTTACAGACCAACAGGACTTTGGCTCTTAAGTCTTGATCCCAGCATAACTCAGAATACAAATGATAAAGCAAGTACAGAATAATTCTAGCCTTCAAATTTTGGGAAGTAACTCTTCCCCCACCTCCTTACATGTCACTTGTCTCACAAACAGTGAGAAGCTCTTCGTAAGGGACTTACTTTCCTGTAAGCACGGGAAACGCCAGAAGATATAGTTGTTAACACTAATTAAGATTTCGGTAAGGACTCTAAATGATCTGAACTGAAACATTAATGCAACTCTGCCTTTTGGTGCGCTGATACAGCCAAGAAAAGGAAAAAAAAAAAAAAAAAAGGAGGAGGTGAAATTCACCCAGTCTTCTAATAAACAGGTTATTTCTACTGAAGACCTATAATTCAACTCTGCCTTTCATCACACTGTGCCAGGAAGGCAATGAAGGAAGGTTTCAACAGCATTTGGGGCACAGCTTCACTGTGGTTGTACAGCCCTGGCGTGGCTTTCAGCTCAGAGCCCACTTGCGCCTCCTTCCTCCCTCGCGTCGTTCTTGCTCCACCAGCTCAGCCAGCTCTTTAGTTAGTGTGTCCTTCAGATTCTTCTATTCCCATGTACTTTCCATGCACAGCAAGATAATTATTCCCAGGGCAGGGATATATTTTCCCACCAATCATTTAGAGCCCTGCTTTCTCATCCTCTACTTAAAGAGTAATTAGACCTATCTTTTAAAAATAAAAATTCTAAACTAGATAAAAGAGGACGGCTCTTAAAGCTGTTAGAGCACCGTCTGGATTTCCACTGCATGTACAGGCAGTGGCTACCTTCACACTAAGGGCAAATTACAAACTCAATTCTCTGAGCAAGGATTGATATCGTTACACGGCAAGCTACCAGCCAACCCTTGTGACTGGCATTCAGGATTGTTATGCTTTCGCATGAGTTACATTTCACAGGAGGCTCATCTGCACAGACCAGGGCCTGAGGCTGCAAGCCTGAAAGCAAGCAAGTCTCCAGCAGCTCGACTGCACGGCCCACAGAAACACATCAAAAAGCTGATATATGGATATGCTGTTGTGATTCTCCATGTTGCCACACTACAAATCAAGCAAAACAACAGAAATCACACCAACTGCTATTATGAGGGCACAACGTTAGGAATACATGGCATGCCTTTTGCTTCCCTGCTTCTACGCCTCGATACATCCATGCCAGTTTTCCTCACATAAATTTCAGTATCAGCTAGGTCAAACAGCAAAACACATGAGCTAGTTACTACTATCCTGTCCTACTGCCCACACCTAAAAGAGGTATTAGGGACAAGCAAATTAGCTTGGCCTTCCTTAGCTCAGTCATAGTGTTTATATACACACATCAGTTTTGGTTTCCAACACAGAAGTGTTTCTGCAGAAGTAGAGACTACGTATTCCGTTTCGATATACAATTGTCATCCACAAGCAGTGCACGCAACCCTGTAACCAAAAGACATGGGAAATCTGGGGCCTAGTTCAAGTTTAGAAACTGTACTTAGTAATAACAAAACTGTTTGTGCCCTATTTACATCTACTTGATGCTGCACTGTGATTTGGAAAGGACTGTGATCCCATAAAATGGGTGAAAAAGGAAACAACGATCTTAAAGGCAGGAATGACATTAGGTTGTTTTGATTATAACAGCTTGCTTTATGATACTTGTTTGCATAGCTACTGTGACTTTTTTTGATGTTTTATTGCCTCTTCAATTTCAGTATCTCAGTAATAGTATCAAGTTCTTTTTCCTCATATTTGTTATTTATTTGTTATAAATTATATTAAGGTTCCTTACATAAAGGATTCTTCCAAGTTAGACCATACAGGAAGAAGGCAACATATTTGATATCACCTTCATACTTCTCAAAGCCAAAAACACTGAAAGACAAACACAAAACAAAGAAACTTCTCCAAACTTTACAGCCTTAAAAATATATTTTCTTTTAATAGAATTTACCTTTATTTGATTTACAAAACAGAGCACAGGAATAATGTTCTCCACAAGCAGCTCCATAAATATTGTGAAATGACTAACAAGAGACATGCAGCAATGGAATCTAGTTGCTTTTATAGTCTAGGATTTGTCACTGTGAATCAGAAGGTATTGTGAAAGGGTAGTAAAGTTTGGTGAGTGATTGTGACAGGCTGGAGCTTAGCAAGGTAAGCAACCCCTTTGCATTTCAGGAGTGGGCATCTTATCGTGATGGAGGGGGGGGAAAGAAAAAAAATCAGACAAGATTGACTTCAAGATGTTTCTCTTAATGAAAGTTTTCATGTCAACAGTCATTTCAATGCTAATGTCAACATCTTTTTGGAAGAAGTAGTACCCTGTAACATTCATTAGGGATGTCATAAGCATCCCACAACATATGGTGTCTCAAATCCAATTACTTTTCTATTCAAACCATGACCTTGAATAGGATTTTAAAAGAGGAAACAACACTGAAACAAAGCCCCTTTTGCTTACTTTATGGCTTAGTGGCAGACTACTGAAATTCAAAATTATGTCAAATTGGCTTTTTTTGCTTTCTGCTTTTTTCCAAATTTAAAAAAGTTATGAAGGCTTATTTTAAAAAAAAAAAATAATGGTTGGCAACATCTACTTCCTAATTCTCTTTGCACATTAAATGCACCATATACATAGAAAGAGCATTTTTAAATACTTTAATCAGCCATTGGTTGGATGTGATTCAAAGTATCTCTCTTTGGAAGGCTAACAGTGACCTTCTCTATATCCTACATAGCCTGAAAGCTCAAATTCCTCTCTACATTGTGATAATCTCATAACCCAGATGTACAAGAGGCTCACACTGACCAGGTTTTCCTCACTGCAGCTGCCCACTTAGTATCATTTCTGAACATCAGTCTTTCCAGTTCAATACATGGAAAAAAGGACAGCAAAATTTAGAGGAGTCTGGTTCTAGGGTTATTATTTAGGCCCTACATCTGGCTAATTCAGGAAACAAAATAAACCCTTTCCTCTATATTTTGTCTTTCAAAAGCACTAGCTTAACTCAAGGATTGTTTAGCAATGTTTGTTTGTTTGATAGAGCTTTTGTTCTGTGAACAGCTTCCCCTGTATGATTTTAATAAAATCTCCAAGGGTGTTTTGCTTATGTGAAGATCTAAAAATCTGACCCATTCTATGTCAAAGATGTTATGCCTCCAGAAAATAAGTTCTTTACAAATATAAATTATATCTTACTGGAACTTTTCCACCTGCCACAAGAATAGGGATATCACTGTGGTGCTACACAAATACATATGGAAATAATACTGATTATAGAAAGCTTACAATTACTTGCCATCTTTTTGCAAGTTCTTCCTAAAACAGATTACATTGTTACAATATAAACACCCATCCTTTAATGGTACAATTAAATCTGGAGCAATTACTGTAGATAGTTACCACAGTTCTTCACTGAGCTTTGCTGAAATATCCCCAATCATTCTTACATTTTAAGGCATTAAAATACGTAATTATGTTTAGCATATGTCCATTTATTATGCACAGTCACTGGAAATCAAGTCACTTGGAATATATTTTCTAATTGATAGTTAGAAACACTGGCAGACAAAATAAGCACTGGAGCTGTATTGAGACACAGATAAATACACTAACCTAAACCTCTGTTACCCTTTCTAATGGTGAGGAAAACATTAATTCAAGACATTCACTCATGAAAATATTCATAATTTTCCTCTTAACTTTAAAGTAACCTACAAGCTATGGAAAGATCAAATATGATAAACATTTTAGAAAAAGAAATATTGATGAAAGAAAAGTGCAGGGGGGGGAAAAACAACCCAGGGTATATACCATGCAAAAAAATGAACTGAAAGGGCTGACTTGTCTCAATAGCCATCAGTATTATTCATGGGAATAGACCTCAACAAGAGAAGCCATCTTTTAAAATATTCCGCATTTGTAGTGTTGTTTATAATGTGAACTGAGCAAAATGAGAAGTTGACAGCGCTGCAGTAGGAAATATGGTCATTCAAGAGAAGTAGTATAATCAGCTTTCTGGGACTTGCCCACAGCCTGGGGCTTGAGAGATGTTTGTTCCACCAGAGGCTGTACTTGCAATCTGCGACAAATCACTGCCCCCTCTTATGTCTCTGTTCACACCGAAAAAAATGCGATAAAACCTTAGCACAATAGGGATGGGGTGATATAAGAACAACCACATAAACAATTCAGATACTGCAGTAATGGAAGCTCTTATAAAGTTTTGGATAGATTCACAGCACAGACACAGCCAGAACAGTGCAATATTTCCCATCACTTTTTTTTTTTTTTAACGATACCTCCAGGAATAGTGAGAGAGAAGCCTAATCCCTATCCAATACCATAAGGAATTGTTAGATCTGCCTGACCAGCAAGAATTGAGCTATCAAACTACAGCCAGCAATGTTTAGATAACAGTATTTAGCATTTAGATAATGTTAGTTTTCCAGACGCCTCAAAAATTACATACCACCCTTTCTGGATGATGTAACTGAGGTAGACTTCAGTGGCTAGTACGGGGCTACTCAAAAAGTAATTCCACCAGAACACCAAGCTCTGTGCCCAGGCTGTGCCTTCAAATAGTTGTTCCCCATTTCCAGTCTATTTCACTGCTTGTATATTTTTCGCTGCATTTTCTCACTGCCCATAGTGAGCATAAAGATAAGAACACTGAAAACCTCGCTGAGCAAGATCAGATATAGTGTAAAAAAAATAAAAAAAAAATCAAAGCATACCAAAGGCTGTTTCATCAAAGCTCAGAACAGGCTTTCATAAAATCCACAAACAGCAAGATAAACAAAATATTATGAGAAAAGGAAAATGTTACTTTAAAAACAAAAATATAAGGTTAGGGATAAAAATAAGAGGATAGTAAAATGAAACAAATGTAAAACAAAACCAGTAGTAACTATTCTTATGTCATGTTGTTCAGAATACCTTGAGCAAGACGGCAACAAACGCTTCTGTTAACATTGAATGCTGTCCTTGCAGAATGCTGCTTAATACTGGCAAAATATGACTAACAGACAACTAACACTGACAGCGAATAGAAACGTACACAAATTCAGTGCTTAACGAGAAGACCAGTATAAGTGATATAATTCAGCTTAATTAGCAATACTTTTAAGAAATATTCACCTCTACAAAGTTTTTAGAGGTGGGAGACACTTTTCTGAGGGAAACTGTCATACGAAGACATGTACACAGGAATATCCTATGTTTAGTGAAACAAAGAAACCTCTTCTTGAGATCTCTGTATCATCTTACACTGTGCTGAAGAGCCACTGCTGTGAGACAAATGTTGCCAAATTTTTTTCATATATTTGAAGGCCCAAGTTCAGCAATGATCGATTTTAGATGGCGACTTTACAGAGACCACACAGTATACAAGTACAATAGCATACAAATTACAGAATACTTACTGAAGAATGAAAAGTATGAAGTACCATACTCATTAAAATGCTTCACTGTGAACAATTGCTTAATTAATGCTTTACAGCATATGCTTATTTCTAAAACAGAGCTATCCCACTGTATATAACACCCCCCCAAATCTCTAAGCCTTATTCTTATTTTCATTGTTATTTATCACATCCTTTACCTAGGCAAGACTGAGAAGGCCTTCTCTCATGAAATGTCATAATTGCTTGTGTCTTTATTTTCTGTCAGCAGCTGTGCAATGACTATTGCAGTTCAAGGCCGAAATTCACATCCTCACATTTTGATTCCCCTTCTTAAAGCAGTAGATGAAGTACTCCTTTCTCCCGGATGCATTTCAGCAGCCCAGAAATATCTCTATTTGATTCCACTGGGAAAAATCCTCTCTAATTGGTAAACCATTTTGTGCTTCTTAAGAAGGGAAGCTGATACAGAAATGCAAGATGTAGGGGCTATGAGAGAGCACTCACAGCCCGCCTGGATATCGTAATGGAAAAACCAGCACTAGGACCCCAGACACCACACACAAACATACCCTATACCTACAAATGCACGAGAAACAACAAGCTAAAATTAATGCATCTCATCACACGCACTGCTGTCACTCTTGTTAACAAATGAAAAATAACCCAGGACCTTATCACTGGCACTGACATATCCTGTATCACTGACACCTTACTAGCTGATACCCGGAGCACTGCACCGCCCCATCCCTGCCCTCACATACCTGATACATTCACAGACCTGCAAAAGGACACAGAAGCACTGCGCTCCTCTACTAATACCAAATGCAAGGGACACGACTCAGGCAAGACCTTTATTCAAGTTCATTCATTTGACACTTGAAACTAGAACCAAAGCCAGCACATGGTTTATATTTGTTCATAAAGTATCAAGGATGGACAGATTCAGGAAGGAGCTTGCTGAGTCTAGGAGGAAAATATAAAAAGTGTGTCAAATTAGGACTACCCAGTGTTCAGGTTACAGGCAAGAATGCCTCAAACCTGATGTCGCTTTCTTCCCTCAAATTTTCGTGCGATATCTGTGGTCTCATCACCACAGTCAAATCCTGGGCCTGACCTTTCTTTCAGAAGGGACCAAAGAGCAAAGACGTCATAACCTAATCGTTACCCTTCATAGAGCACTCTCCAATTCCCACCAAAAAGGTACAACAGCGATCCTGATGTGACCACATAATCTCATGAATTCCAATTCCAAAACTGCTGAAAGAAGCAACATTACCTGCAGGGAGTTGAAACCTGGTGAATCAGCATCATGTTCTCAACTCCATGTTGCCTGGACGCAAAGCAGGATCTCTTCAGTTTTCCAAAAGTTTGTCATGTGAAGCAGATAAGCAGAAGTTCAAGGCCTAAAGGCAGAAACCAAACATGAATAGAGATCAGATAGAAACACAGTCTGAGTTGAAGTTGCATCGCTCACACTTGGGAAGAACCTTTTTTCTCCACCTTCATTGAGTTAGCCAAAACTTATTTCAAGAAACTCTCCTGGATGGCAAAGCCCAGGCACCTACAAACTTTGCAGAATCTGTGTGAAAACTTACAGACTTGGTGAAACAGAACGTTCCCATATAAACCCACACAGTATGCCTATACTATAGTACATAAAACTAACAACAGTCCATTTTTTTTAAAAAAACAGCAGGGTCAGGTCAGTGTTGTGTCCTCACTTAAAATCCCTCAAGCCAGCGTAATTGAAGGCCACCTGGGCACTGTAAGCAGAGTTACATTTATTGCTTTAATAGCAAATTTGCTTATCCTTGTGTATTACAATTTGTTTCCTAACTCCATCAGACTAAAGTAAGTTTCTTTCCACAATTTTGCATACCATTCTAAAGTACAAGATTAATATATTTATAAAAAGCTTATTAAATTATTACCTTGCGCTTTACAGTATTATGCAAGTTGAAATGGACTACGGATTTCTCTTAAACCTGTCATTTTTTTTGGTATCCACCTGTGTGCTTATTTGATAAGGAACCAGGGTTAATAGAGAGATACCAATTCTTCTCTCCCCTACTGCTCCAAACACTATAACTTTTATGTGTATATATACACACATATCTTTTATACACCCACAAAAAGTGCCATACATGTGGCAGTCACTGACTATTCTATAATGGTTAGGGGGATTCATACATCACAACTCTGGCATACAAATGCTATCAGCTTCTTATGTTTTCAGAGCCCTGAGGATTTTAATTTTTTAGGTTGATACCATAATTTCTCATGTTGTCAGTTCCAAACGTGTATTGACAAGACTGTCAAGAAGTTGCCTTTTGTGCATTTATTTTCTCTCCTTCAGTTAATTTAAATCTTTTCAAATTATGAGAAAGATAATTTATCCTTTAAGGTCTAAATAAATTCAATGGAGACAATGCATTTAGATTTATTTCTGTTGTAGTACAATGACCTGTTCATTTCCAATGAAGCTTTATTTTTATATGGCCCTTCAGCATTCAACTGGTACCTAGAATTTTGGTCCAGGACTTAGGAATAGGAGAACTCAATGGATGATTTTATTAGATAACTTTATATGCAGTTCCATTCTGCAGCAAAATTATAATTATTATAAATAGCATACCTTATCATTCTTAGTTTACTACTCCCCATAATGAGAAATACTACAGGTGAATTTCTAGAGAAAGAAATATGCATTCCTCCTTCCTTTCAACATTCAATAAATGGAAATTTATGTGATATTTCCCAAAAACAGCTCTTTAGACTAAGAATCACTGCAACATATAATCAGAGTCTAAATATCAGATTTACCAGAGCTGAAAAAACATGTCAGTAGGATGCTCAGGTAGCAGAAGAAGGTGCTAGTGTAAGACGATCAGTTGAGGAGGTGGCAGTCCTCAAGAATAACAGCAATAATTCAGTCAAAGTAGCTTTTTAGTTGAAACCAAACTGGTCATGAAAACCACAAAACACTCATAACGTTAATGATTTTAGTATCTAATCAAGTTAATTATTTAGCATAAAGTTGATAATTTAACAATATTAAAAATCTCAGTTGGAATGAGCCTTCACATGTCACCAAATCTTCCCATTTTCCTTTCATTTATTTACAAAAGGGTGGGATAGAGTTTGGTCAGACATGAAGCAATGTCCATGGATTTAGCTTTTCTCAACTCAAGAATAAGCCTACTAAAAGAAACGTTTCTTGAAATTTGATTTTTCTTTCCAGTGATCACATGAAAAAAATGCCAGCTCTAGAGAACATTTAGCACTTCCTGGTAACTTCAGTAGTCATAGACACCATTGTCCCCTGTTAAAAGGAAAATCTGTAGAGTTACTGTGGACATTTCTGACCGTTTAACAACCACTGTAAGCTTGTACACACATGCAAGGCAGATTCTGCCACAGATGGCTATGTTTGTAATAAATAGCTGCTGATATTTAAGAAGAAACTTCCAATCCATCATACCCCCGTGGTGACAATGTCTCATTGTTTTTTCTTTAGGTCAGAAGATAGTGGACAACTTCAAGTTCCTTTAGACAGAATGCATTACATTCAATGGGAATGATTCTGTTCACACACTGTCCCAAGCCCAACGTGGAACTGTCATCTCTAAAACACCCCTAAAGGCTTTATTTTTCAGCCTGAAAAATGTGTTTCCTGCTAGTTTTACCTGAAAAGGACTCCAGGTTGACTGAATATTAATTAGTATTTCGTAACTTCAAAATTAATAATTATTAACAACCTAGACAGCTTAAGCTAAACAGGATGCAGCAACAGCTAATGTAGCTAGAGCTCCCCCAAAATACAGCAAACATGCATTTTGATCAAAATCTGTTGAACACATTGCTTAAAACCAAAAATTTTTTCCTCAAGCAACAACAAAAAACCCAACATCCTAAAGGCCTCCATCTCATGCCAGATGTGACATACATGGGAGCATGTTGTGGACTGCATTAAGGTAAAGTAGCAGCAGTTGATCCCGTTATGGAAGGGAAGAGGGTCCAGGCTGGGCAGTTTGCTAGGATGAACATCTGCCTGAGTCTCTTCTTTTTGATTAAAAATCCCTGTAGTCTAAAGCTAGCCCCCATGTGTCTTTAAATATCAAGTTAAAAGGTTCCTTTAAAGTTACATCTGTTGACATCTAAATCTCTTCTTTCTTGATGACATTATGCATATCTATGAGAAGGATTCCCATGCTCTCAGTGTAGAGGAGAGAACCGATGTTTCAATTAAGGCTTTTAAATCTTACGTCTCCAGAAAAGTTCAAATCTCTGCCACTAATATCTTTTTCTTTACATACTCTGAAAGCATGATCAATCTGACCTTCAATCTTCTTCGCTTTCTGCATTTATCTCCTTTTTCTCCTTGTGATTCTGTATATATTCCCTTTCGGATTAATTCATATCCTCAATTTCCCCCACAGATTTGATGGCCATAGCCTTTTCGGTGTTAAGGTTTGAGCCCCATGGGATGCAACCTTGATTCCCCAGAAAAAAGTCTGGAGGATCGAGAATAGCATTCCTCAGTTTGTTTCAAGGTAAACATTTACTCAGTTTTGTTTGTTTTTAAAGAGTGGGCCATATAATTTCTCTCAGAAGCAGTCTATGAATTAATTTCATATTACTGAACTACAACCACTCTTCCATTATAAGAACAAATACAACCACCATAAAAGGCACTTAGGGAGTAAATAGGGGAGGGGGGAATCACTATAGAAGTATATATTGCCTCTTTTAAACACACAAACATGCTGTGGGACACATGTTTTTCACTTGTTTTTCTAAAGGAGAGTTAAGTTCTCAGGCATTAAGCAGCCCCTAATAGCATAGCTGCTGAATTAAGGCAACACAATTCCCATCACGGACTTATTTTAATTAATGCTAAAAACAAGTGATTCAATCCAGCTAGTTTTGATATTTCAGTAAGTATGGAAGAAAACCAAACATTTCAGATTTTACATTCCTATTCACCAAGCAGATCAGCTGAGTACAGATGGCACACTTCACCATTTAACCTGTAGGGTATGCTACAAATTGTAGAAGTATTTTTATTATAGAAAAGGTAATGGGAATGTTGTGTCCTACGAAATCAATTCTAATGTTGCTTACCTTAGCAAAAATTAATGATTAAGTATTAATACCTGGATGACATAGGTTATAAATAAGGTATGAAGACTGGATATTAATTTTCACATTTTGAATGCAATGTCTCCTGCAAGTAAAGGATCTGAAGCATGTCATAACTTCGATATATTTTTTTATTAGTACAATAAGTCTATCCGACTCTATGATATACTGAAGTTATACCTGAGATACCAGTAAGTATACAGGGTAATACTCGATATCACAATTAATACTGAAGCCAACATTTCTTGGCCACTGAAGGATTCAGTAAATACAGCTGCAAAGTGAATCAAAAGGTGTTTTAGCAAAACTGACACCTTAAAAGCATATTTTGAAAGCGCTAAGTATTGCTACAAATGATTACTGGAGAAAATAAAACACAGTTTGCAAGGATCTAGTTCTTGTCTTCAAAGGGAAGATGATAAAAGAGAAGAGTTTAGGGTGTCTATGCACCCTTTTAGAATCACTCTTTAAGAAGTAAAATAATGATGTGTCCTAAGAGGTAAGCCAGCAGATGAACCATAAATATCATGACAAATGTACTGCTAAAACACCTTATTTATCCCACATATCCTCTCTTTCAAAACAGAACAACGTGGCAAACACTTTTCAGAAAAATTGCCCTTGCTAGAGAAACACAAACCTTCCTGTTCTATCTCAAAGCACTGAAAAATTTAAGCATAGGCGCTCATAACCTGCTCACTTTTCAATCTCCAGTTTAAATCCTCCACTGTTTTGCATTAAAACACTTAACATATAGAATCTATACATACACATCTCCTTAACTTTAAGGTAATTAACCATAATCTAAAATATAATCAATCATTGTTCATGCAGAACTCAAGGTGCCATGCCAGTGGGAAGCATAAATTGCCATTCAGATATCAAGGGTACGTGCACTGCATTTTTGGTGCATTTTGGATTTAACCTTAATTTAAAGATTTTTCCAGCTTTCCCTAAAGTAGTAGTAGCTGCTTCAGCAATTATGAACAGTAAAAATAATATTTCTTTCTAAATCTTCATAAGCATTGACCAGATCTGAATTTTACTTAAGTCCTCATTCAGCTAAATGGAAAAAAAGTATAAATTAAACATTTTGGTCAAACATCTTTACAGTGTATAACCACAGATCTTTACTTCAAGGACAATGACAAAGTCAGATTCACAGAAGATTCAGCCAATTATTTGGAATACCAGAGGCGTAGTAGCTATGTCTAGTTTACCAAGGTCCCAACTCTGATTAATCAAAAGGCTACTCTCAAGTCCTGGTGTTTATGCTCATCCACTGTCACCCAAAAAAGTATTTAAAAAAAAAGTCTGATGGACTGAGTATGGATGGACTTAGGTTACATAAAAGCTACATTTTCACTTGCCAGACTTCCAGAAAAGAATCATTTGTTCTCGTGTGTCTGGTAACTCATAACAAGAACAGAAAAAAATCTGCAAATAGGAGAATTGGACGGCTGCTGAATTACAAGCATTGATGATGGAAAGTGAAGAGAAAGACAGACATTCCCAAAAGCCTAAATCTCGTCTTCATTTAGAGTATCAACTGGGGCTGTCTCTGCTGAACAACTAAACTACCAAAAAAATTTTTATTCATAGCATAGCAAAGACCTTGGAATAAGATCATTCAAGTATCTGCGAGCTGAAGGACTGGTCTTCCAGGTACATGTTACTTTCAAGTCATTGCTCAGCTTGTCGTCTAATTCAGTATTCAAAAGGCCAGTATCACTTCTTATTTGCATTCAGCAAGGATAGCTTTTCAAGTTTAGTATCCACATTCACTGCTCAGGTTAAAGCCATGGCAAATAACCCCAAAGCAAGTAACAGATGTTAAGTTACATCTTCACCACAGCTGACAGCTTGTTTTCAGGTTGGTGGTGTTTTCATTTGTTGTTTACTCTTTTATGAAAAAATCATATAGGTTTGAATGAATCTACTTTGTATTTGCAGTAGAGAAAACCTTTTATTATTCCCTTTCAACTGAAAAGGAAAACAGCAGGATTGTAAGGTAAAAGAAAGGCTGGGGAATTCCTATAGAGCAAGAAGTAAGTTCACAAACGTAGCCTTGTTCATTGTTCCCTCCCTGTAGGTACGTGATGTTGGTAGTGTTTGTAATTATACATCTATCAGCAGCAGCACAAAACATTTAATTATATTTCTGACACATTTATTTCCATACCCTTTGCTTCCCTCAAGTGCTAGATATAATCACCCTGCTGGACTCCAACCTGCTATAAATCACTTGCTCAACGTGGTTTATCACTTCATTTATACTAGCCAGAAAACCCACAGTAAAGCTGGAAGTACCAAGCCACCCCCCAGCAGCTACTTTATGTCCCTCTGCATCCACTCAGGCACACACCTGGATGACATTAAAACATCAAACAGCTTGCTGCAAACACAGTGCTACCCAGTGCTTCCTTAGTGCTCACTCTCTCTTGGATTAAAGCTGAGCACCTTTACTGTCCCCATAAGACATCAGATTTCTTTCATGAGTGTAAAAAAAAATTTTTTTTAACAGCTTGGAGCCAGTGCAAGAACTTGCAGTCCTCATTTCTTTGAGTTACAACAGGGGAGGTCACACCCTCAAAGTTTCCATTGAAGATAAAATCTTCACTCTGTTGTAACTAAAACATAAATGTTTATCAGTTACTTAGAGGAGAATGTAAGGGGGAAAAATACACAGCAGTTCTTTCAAATACTTAAAACTCTAGGGGAAAAAACCTCACTACGTTCACAGAACCTTTAGGTAAGTAGTGACCTAAAACAGACAGAAGGTGGCTGTTGTTTTGGGATCTGTATAAACATCATCTACGGTGTAAACTATAAGTATAAATATTTTTCCTACTGCAGTCAAAACTGAATATTATTTGGTGACAGCTTTAACAATTCCAAATTTTATAAGAGCCAATAGTAACCATATTCAGTATGGCAGGAGCTTAAAAAAACTCTTTTAAAAACATCAAGCTATGCCATTGAATTAACATGCCCAATGCATATATCATCACTCTGTTCCTAGCATCATAGTATTTGACCATGTTTATATATAAAGAACAAATAAATCACTGAGCAAGTGTTCTCAGAAATTTAAATTTCACATGGGACATCACTTTACATCCCACTGATTTTATAGAACTCATACTGGCCAGCGAGATCAAACCCAAGATACCTTAAGTGGACAATACATGTCTGCAGTATTCAAATAATTAACTGTAGGAGATACTCTGTGAATCATACTGTGAGATATTACTTAATTAGCTACTTCAGGAGGGAATTTTTCACAGTAAGAAACAGCTGCTTAACAAGAATGGAAAGCTTCTGGTCCCTAAACAAAAAGGCAAGCAGCTCCTACATTTCAGACACATCTAGCCACTGCCACAATAAGTTTTACTTTTGAACTCTGCTTCAATTCAGAATTATAATCCTGTTTCTCTTGGCACTCACAGAATGTGTTGTACACGGTTCCCAAACACCAAAATATTGGTGAATTACAATTCCAGACCCTGCAGCATCCTTAAGATATATTCTTTACTAAGAGAGGATTTGATATTGCTTTAGCATTTACAAAATGTACATGAATATATCAACACATTTTATTAACTAAACAGACAGCCCCATGCAGTAACTATAGCAATTGACTATATAAAGTTTTCTCTGGTTTGCTGCAAGGCAATAATGGCTTAGTACATATTAATCTGACATTCCGCTGTTCCAAAAACTAATAAAGTACCTTTTGTACTAACTTTAGTACCATCTTTGTTATACATACTTATTTATACAAATGTATCGAGAATCACAGGAGAACAGAAGAATGGAAACTCAGGTGTCCCAAGATCTACGTAAAGCTTCACTCAGCAGTACAAAGCCAGCCTTCACGCAGCACGTGATGCTGGAGCCCATGGTGTGCCCTAAACGAACGGAGCAGTACAACACAACAGTCTGCAGGAATGACCATGTCCGGGTGGATGGTGTACCTGTACCTACACCAGTCTCAATAGATCCGCATTAGACCCTCCATACAGAAACATGTGACATGTCTCACTCAATAAATGCAGACATTCTCTACCACATTTTTCTGTTTTTAAATATGCAGCATGATCATTTTCTAAAAAAATAAATCTTGCAAACCAATAAATATTATGGTTTGCTAGGATTTTTGCCAGCCATCTGGCTTCAAAACAATTGCACTGGTACAGAAAAATTGATTGCCAAACTATTGTCTGTAATCATCATTTAAAGAACATATGCTTATACATTTCCAGCCTCGTTTTCAGTTCATCCTAAACAGCCAGAGGTTACATTTAGCACATACAGAAAAAGGGAGATCTGAGCTGCAAGAAAAAACGACAAAACTGCATGAATTTGGTAGCGCTGTAACAATGAGTTCAAATGAACTACTACACTGCTATGATCCAAACAGATCCCACAAAAACACATAGCTGCATTCATACTTGATAAGTTATCTGCAGCGTTTCTAAATCAGTGTGCTTAGTGTTGTTTATGAGCAAAACCAGGTACAACAAAACAATAAACTTACACAAATCCACATACTTTAATAAGGCAATTAATTTATAAAGCAGTTTATACAACAAGGGAAGTAAAAATATATTGATGCAAAGGGGAATTTAAATGTTCAGAAATAATTCAAAGTCTAGTTTTCTTCTGTATGCAATAAGAATTTTCAGCAGTGCTGTTTTTCAAAGAACATGCAAATTAGATTTCAAGTAATATATGTAAGCATTGATTTGGTTGTTCAAGAAACTTAAGTTTTCTTACCACAGCAAAAAAAGCTTTAAGGAGGAACTGATCATGCTCCAGTGTCAGTCATCAAGGTATCCTTTTAGAGCTCTTTATGCATAGACCACCTTTGACTTCTTTTTTTTCTTCTCCCTTTTTATCACTTAAATCTCTTTTCACTCTGCTCCTTTATGCAAGTATCACTATAGCTACAGTACAGATCTGGCCCATTTCAGCTCCTCTGGCTTCAAGGCAATGACTTCGGAAACACCTTAAACTGCATAAGCCAACACCAAAGTTAGAAGCAGCTTTTAACTTTGATCACAGCCTTTTTCCAGTTACCCCCTCTCCAAACTGTTCAGTCTTGCCTCAGACCCTTGCATCTGAAAAGGCATTTGTGAAACACATGAGTTAGGTCAGGAAACCAAATTAAAATATGCCCAAAAATACATACATAGCTTTAACCTGGTTCCCTAAGGAAATACCTCTGCTGGCACAAAGGATGGGGCAAAACGAGCACAGAAGCAAACAGCAGAAGTGCCACCTTCAGTACCTTACAGCATTAGTGAAACTACAGCTTTAGTAATTTGACAGAAACAGTACATACACTCGTTTGTTCAATTATGATGGCTGTGTGATGGGATTAAATGGAGCAGAGTACTCATTTTAGACTGCTGCTCAGCATTTAGTTCTTCCTCAGGTATTCAGGCTGAAATAACAGCAGAGTTTGCATTGACATAAACAGACAAAATAATGAAGGCCGAGCAATGTGACTAAAATAAAATATAAGATGCCTAAGACCTGTAAGGAATCCCCAACGATAGAGTCTTTTAGATTAACAAATGCTAGGAAAAAGCGCCCAATATCTGTTAAATCCTAATCTATTATATCCTTCAGAGTGTCATTACATTTCCTTCAGCAAATATTAAAGACAGTTCAAGTGCCATTTCAGGGGCATTTTAGTGCTTCTTGGTACCCTGGTATCAGTGCTGAAACAAACTGAAGTGACAGCATATTTTAAATATTACATGATTCTTCCCCGACCCCTTTCCCTGCTAAAGACAACTGGCAAATTAGACTACATTTAGAACATTCTCAGGGAGGGCAGAGGGGGTGTAAGACAAAAGTAGATAAAAGGAAAAGTTAAGAGAATTCTTGGAAAATGTCAAAACTTTTGAAGAATTTCCCATTTTGCAAGTTTCTCAATACTGCTGGGCTCAGAAGCCCACTTCATCAAGTCCTTGGGTTTGTTACACTGGGAAACATCCATCTTCCTGTACCACCGCAGGGTCGTGGGATTTCATTAGTATCTGTCAGGTGCTTCGAGCTTCTCAAATCAAAGACTTCACATAAGTGCTAAGTCACAGACAGAAAATCACCTGTTTTTTCTTGCCTGTACTACAAGCAGCCATGACCTTTTGTAGCATTTCAAAGCAGTGCCTAAGAGAGCCGCATCTTTTCCAGCAAAAGTTTAGTCCCTGCTGTGCAGTTAGAGGTCTTTCCCTGCAATTACAAATTTCTTTTTGGAATTTGAATAGCTTTGTATTTAAGCTTTCTTCCCATTGATTCATTCACCTACAGCATACAACTAGTAATAGGATGACAACAGAGAAGTATGTGCTGAGCATGTTTAGGTTACAGATTAGCAAGCTTACTTTGCCACTGTATTCAGCCCAGTTTAAGAGATAGCCAGCTCTGCATGTAACTGGACACCCAGCTGAAGAAAGGCATGAGGAGTTACAGCAGGGCAGGAAAAATATTAGTTATAGGTGCAGAAAGATCTACAGTGTTATTAGACTCCAGGTGCCTTCCTACCCCACCGCTCTTTCAGAAGAACTTCTAAACACTTGAAAGCATGATCTTGTCTAAAACGTTAACTGTTAGAATGGCTCTTTCTTCCACTATGTTAGAATCAGAGCAGTAAGATCAGTTCCCTCCTTGAAAGCCCTTGTAGCATTTAAGACCTAGACGGGGAGTTTCAGGAAATGATTGCATTTTTCAATGTGGACTCTGAATTTGTGTTGAGAATTGAATATTGTTATTTTCTCCATTTTTTGCTCTATGGTTTCATTTATTTTATGTAATTACATTTAAAACACACATAATCGGAACTTCATAGAACTCCCTGCACACAAGATAGATCAGGCATATGTAGTTTGCTAAGACCCCGCGTATCACCTCTAGAGTTCATAGAAAAACAGATTAATTTTATCACTTCATTCCCTATCGTTTCCTCCCATCCCTCACAGGGGTGCACATATATTTTCATGGCAGAGATTTTGTCAGATGTTTCTGCATTATCAGCAGCAGCACTGTGAAGGTGCCTTCATCCTACAGTATAGAACCAGTAGATAAAACTTGTAGAATCGACGAGTGGCCTAACTGAAGAGAGACAGGGGAAGAGGAAAGTTAGAGCTGGTAGCTGAAAATGTGTTTGCGTTCATAAGGAAAATGAGCACTGTAAGACAGAGAAGCAGTATTGGTGTGGTCACCAGAGGCTCTAAACATCAGTCTGAAAGTGCACTGGCTTATGACTGTACTCGCAACCTATGAGAGAAAGTAGCACTCCAAGCAAGAGTTGAACACAGGGTACTGAATTGTCCTAAAACTAGTTAATTCCCAAAGAAAAAAAAAAAAAACAAAAACAAACAACACAACCTATCTCAAGCTCCCCAAAACATCCAGCTTCAATTCTGCAAGACCACTTCCACAACCTTCCCCCCAAACACTTCATGGGCCTCACGTTCACCCTGTTTCACTCCTCCTTATTGCGTCTTTCTCTCTCCAGACTCAGATTGCCCACCCTTGGATGATCTAGGTCGTGTCTCCATTTCCTCAGCCTCCCAATGCCCTGTCCTTATTTCATAATTTCCCTTGGAAAATCAGATCCCAGGAGTGTTTCCTGGTGTTGCAGAGCATATAGTCAGCTAATCCACTCCCTCACAACCTTCCTGTGCAGAGCACAGATCATCTGAGATACAGTGACCAAGGCTTGATAAATTACAGTTTATCAAGTTCATTAGTGTTATGTTTATTACATTACCATGTTGCAGAAAACAATTTGTTTACAATTTGCTTTAAAATAATCCATATGGTTATTGTTAGCATTCAAGCACTATTTTATAAGCTTCCTAGTTCTTTTAGGTTTTACATTAGATGAGATTCAGATTTAAGCACCCTAGAAATAACCTGTCTTCCACAGGGAATTACCAAATCATGGACAAGAATTGTAACGCAGAGGATAAAGAAATTACCCTCTTACCATACAAATTGGATTAGATAATCACAAATTTATCATGCAGAGATGTATCTTAGAATTTTAAAAGACTGAGATTCTTCAAAGTCTACAGAACAGGAGAGAATGGAAATACACATCATTAGTTGCTTTGTGTAATTCTCACTTGACATCTCCATGTTGGTTTTCCCTTCAGCACTGAACCACCATTTACAAATACAGCCTCTAGTTTCAAGTCTAGTCTCATTTAATCTACCTGTCATATGTATGACTTTTGCCTCAACAACTACACATAGTTTGTGATTGTCTTATAGATGGGTCATTTATAATGATAAATCATCAATGGAGACAATGATCTTTGATAAAATTCCATGTAAATGCAAAAATGTACACATGTACAAAAAGCTGTTTTTTTAATTTGATTTCTCCCTTGAGCATACAATAGGACTTCCTTAAAGTTTTCCACTCTCTTCACTAATTAAAAGAACAAACAAAAAACCCCAAAACCCAAAGCAAACAAAAACCGCACCCACCAAAAACCACAGAGATACTTAGCAATTAGAATTGCTGAAGAATTTGACTGAGTATTGTCTTGGGCAAAGCTGCAAGTGAAAGACCTCAGGCAGAACCCAGGTCCTGCTGTCAATTTATCCATAACACCTTGACATGCTGTTCTCCAACACACCACCTATGTCAGTGTTCTGTTTGCTTCTCCACCTGAGCTGTCGCTCTTCTCATTCAAAATTCTCCTCAGAGCATCACATAGCAGATGATCTCTATGTGCATCATTTGTATCCCTGAGCACCGTTTTGACTGTGTATGAAGAAATGAATGTCTGAAATGATGCCCTAGAAATACACTGAAAAAGAACTAGGGTGAAATGTTTATTTAGTTTTACATTAAGATCTTTGTTATTTTAATCCTGTTCATAAAGTGTTTCTTAATTACTTTAATGTATATTTCATTTAAATATTTATTAAAAAAAAATACATCTCGGCTCACAACAGGACTTCTAGGGCACAGGGTGCTTTACCCTTCTCTGGCTGTCCATCACACCACTCAGCCTGTGAAGTGCACCTCAGAGACTCCGCATGTGTCATCACAGAAATGGTATGCACACTAAAGAACTTGAATAAATGCGTTTTCATTAAAGATAATGGCTTTTTAATTCAGTAGGAGTTAGATCAGACTATAACTGAAAAGCATTGGAATCAAAGTTCATGAAATACAGATTTAACTTACCAACATGCAGCCACAAAGTTAACAACTAGAACTCTAACTCTCAAAAATCTTCCTTTGCTAAAAAGTTGGCATTATTTATGCATTCAAGTCATGTACAATGCTGAAGAGATAAATTATTCCACCACACATTGGCAATAAATTTACACTTACTCAACTGGCTTCAGATCTGATTGTTTCAGGTGGCAAAATAGGAAAACTTTGATGTTTGACTAAGTCTTAAAATTTTGCCATCTGTTCACAAACAATTTGCCAACAGAAAGATGCCCAGATTCGTTTAATAATTGTCAGGAGTTACTCACTCTATTATTGATTGTGCACAACCATAAGACAAAAGCAACTCACGACCTGCCTGGATTGCAACTGACAAATAACCAGACTCACATGTATAATTTACAGAGGAATTCAAGTGGATAAAATAAATACACAGCAGCAACAATGCCAGCCCTCCCACATATTCAAATAAATAAGCAAAGATTTTATTCTTGAAGAGGAATGAACCGAGAATTTACCTCTTCACAAAATAAGGAAATACTCACACTAGTAATGTTACTGACTTCAGAAGAATTGCTTCTGTGAATAAGGAGCCAGGGCCATGAATAAAACCTGAACAATCTGAACCACTGAGCAAAATCTACTTGCCAAGTGCCTCCACAGAGCTGAATATGACTACCCAGCTTGGCTTCATTTCTGTGATATAAGATTTCCTTTCATTCACAAATTCAAGTGAGTCTCATTCATGCTGGCTCTGCCAGGTCTGTCCAACAGAAAAAAACTGAATAGATAACAGCACACCAAACAACTTCATGTAGTATATGCAAAGGTATATTCAGGGAAAAAAAAACCACAACCACGAGGGGAATGCAGCCCACTTGTTGGGGTTTTCCTCATCTCAAGTATTCAAAAAGTCAACATGGAAAATAAAAACATTTCCCAATGTAAAAGTGTTTTAATTAAAATGGCTTGTGTGCTTTATTGTGGAGGAATTGGAATCCTAAGAAACCACCCAGATACAAGAGAGAGACTCAGCTGTTTCCAAGACCATCACAACAGATATTCTACTTTTTGTATAAGCCAGCTGGCTTATGCACTACATAATCTTCTAAGCTGTTAGAGCATTTCTAATGGTTCAACATTCTTAAAATCAAATGACACTAATTACAATAGGGACTTAAATTATAATTTAGCTGTAGAACAAAATGCTACCAAAAACTGAGTACAAAAAGACACTTCAGATTTCTAGGCTCAGGAATAAATTCTCACTCATTTTAACTGAAGTTTTGAGCAGCAAGCAACATGAAAAACAGCCACAGAGTTTAAAAATATTAACTTTTCTCTATTCTTAAGGCTTCCAAAATCCATAATATGTTTACTTATTGAAGAAATCTGAGCTGCTCCCCCCCCCCGCCAAAAGACAGATTTAATTGCTTCTTCAGAAATTGATAAAGGAAGCTTGAAAAATAATGAATACTGGTGGTAATTGCCTCCAAAGTTCTAGCCAGATGACTTAACTCAAAAGTTATTTGGAGCATCCTTAAAATGTAACTAATACTTTCCAAAAAAGAGAGGGGTGAATTTAGACAAACATTTTTTCATTCAGATGAGGACTTCTCCTCTCTACCATTGCAGTCAGTTTTATAACTGTGCATAAAAATATAGACAGAGCAGAGGACAAGTACAGAGAACACCCAGATGAAACTAACTTATTTGTCATTTTACTTGCAAGCGATAGTGTGGGAGAGATCGGCCTGTCAGCTCTGCGCAGCCCCTGAGAAGCAGCTAGGCTTTGATGAGAAACAGACCTTGGGAGAAAGATAAGAAACTGCCGAGTTGTGCCAAGGTGGCAGGGAAAAAAACGGCCAGCTGCAACACTGAGCTGTGAGAAGTTACTGCTGCGTGAACAGCACGTGAACAAGAAGTTGATTGGTCTGCACAGCCGTGTTAGGGGGTCTTATGCTGATAGGATAAAAGGTCGATAGCTGTCTAATTGCTGATTTGTTAATTATGAAGAGCTTTAACCATAGCATAAGTATGTACTATTGTAATAATAAAGTGTCTGTCTGCATAAAGAACTCTCTGACTTGTCTGGCCGCAATACCATAGCGATACTAGCATTCCTCCACGCTGCTGAACTCAGAAAGCATCTGCTTTAAGCTCCTTAACAAAAAAGCTTCCTAAGAAGTTTAAGTTTCACTCAGTGCTGACAGTCTTCTCGATAACAGGAGATAAAGACAGCATTGTACACGTCTTTGAAAGAAGCACTCTTTAGCAGTGCCTCTCAAGCCCTTGCGGCTTTGCACTGATTAATTGAAAACAGGCACACGTTAAAAATATTTGTCGAATCACCCTTTGGCTGCTTGCAGGCTCTGCTAACTGTTCTGAACATGGTAATTCACCCAGACTTCTGCTTAGCTTATGTGCATACACAAACAGATAGTTATCTTTACACCTGCTGTACACACAATATTAATGTACAGTACAGGTAGACTTTAAGGTAAGATAGACTGCAGACTAATAAAGACTGCATTAACAACAAAAAAAAAACTCAAAAAGCACATTTTCACTGTATAAATTTCAGAAAAAGAAAAGTCTTGACAAAGATACAATACTCCTTTTAGCATTATTTTAAAGCCTTCCTCATAGTCTTGTCTACACATGGTGACCACCACATGGTTTCAAATGTTTTAGGTATCAAAAGCATTGCAGTCGTTTACTAATTTATAAATATATTATTATTCTTTTTTTTATTTGAACATTGCAGTGGCTGCAGAGAAAATGAACTATTCTCCCATTCCAGCTCCAGTTGATTCACAGACAGAACCAACTCTTTCCATACAGCAGTAGTAGCAATTACAGAAAAAAGAAAAAAAAAAGCTGCTCTAACATGCTTTTGGTTATGCTCATAATCTATTTTACCTTAAAATCCAAATTTCAGGATGCAGAGACAAAGGCAGGTGTGGACTGAAAAAAAATGGTGACAAAGCCAATAATGTTACCTCTTTACCAAGCACAATTACTTGTTCTTATCAATTACTTAAGGCCCCAGAACACATATTTAAGGCTTGTTCCTAGTTTTAAGTGCCCTTTGAATCACTCAAGACACTCTTTAGGACTAAGATCTCATAGGCAGTTCATCCTTCATCAATCAGATCCTATCATATTTGACAGCTATCGAACAGCACATTGTGACAGACGCAGTCAACCCCCCTAACCAAACTCACAGTACTTTGGTACAGGCTCCAAAGGAGATGAAGGCCTGAGTTGTAGCTGGAAAGCTAGGAAAGCCGCAAAGGAGCAGAGTGACTCGGTGAGCACAGATGCATATGAGCTCAGATCACCAATCACACAATTAACACATGAACAGCAGGTGGTTTTTCCAAGACTCATTTATCAAGGAACAAAGAAAGTTTTTGCAGGGAGTCTGGTGCATACCACTCCCCTTGCATGCAATTTGACTACAAGCAAACCATTTCATCCCATAAATATGGCAGCCTAAGGGAGCCTTCTTTGAGCTCTCCCTGCTAGGCAGCATGGCAGCGATGTCCCCTTGAGCTGGGACGCCTCTTAAGGTTGCTCCTCGAGGCAGGGAGACCTTTTACCAACCACAGATCGTTGGATGAGCCCATTCTGAGTTCTCCCTGAATTGCAACAGGACTGCACACCTCGTGACTCTCCCCTTGAGCAGGGATGCCTCTTAAGGTTTGAGATTCCTTAGCTGAGACCAAGAGCCCCTTCCTTACCCAAAGCAGAAAAACCCCTTATTTGCAACACATCCTCAGTAAGTGACAGCATGCTGAATTAATGCTAATGAAATCTGTGTAACTAATTCCATCAGACAAAAACCATTGACCAAGTCTGAGATTAAGACCAGATACACCCACACCTAGACTCCTCTCTGAGAAGGAGTTTAAAAAGTAAGAGGGTCCATTCTGAACCTTGTGACTCAATGGGAGGTTTTCCTTACCTTTGTATCTCTTCCATTAAGCATAAATTGTTGACCAAGTCCAAGGCTAAAGATTGGACCTAGCCGCACTAAACTCCATTAGTAGTTTAAAAAGCCAGGGGGTCCGCTCTGAACCTCATGACTCAACAGGAGGGTCTCCCTTACCTTTTTGGATCTCTGTGTAAATCGTTCTAAATTGGTTCTGACTTGATTATCCTCTGTATGTTTCTTCCGTGTAGTGAGTGAACCTTGTCATCAAACTTTAAGTAGCACTTTTACAACATTATGTTAAAACCACTTTTGCTAATGGTTTTGACTAAGTGACATAAAACACTCATCCGTGACAAACCAGTATAGCCAGCAGGATCCTAGATCAGAATCCATGACATGCGTACAGTTCACCAAGTTTGAAGAAAATAAAGTGTGCTGAGGTCAACACCATGATAACAAGAAAGACTATAGCACAAAGAAACAAGCAAACCCTTCAGCACAAAGTGATCTATTATTTTGTGGTAAGTTCAATAATAAAATTTAAAAAAAAAAGTAACCTTGGGAAATTCTGGAAAGCCTAAAATTTTACCCCTTTGATATTCTTCATTAAATGCTGTCACTGCCACATTGACAGATGATGTATTGGATGGTAAATCACATTGGAAATGGACTATAAAAACAACTTGTTTGTGCAGTTATGGAAACCATGTATTTTGGAAGTGTGTCATTTCACTTCAAGGCATACAGCCAAAATACAATTAGTAAATTTAAAGTTATATTGTAACTGTTTACAAAGAAAAACAGCTCAACATTCAGAGTATGAACAGTTTTCAGCAGTATATGGTGAGCACATTTCTTCTTCCTTGCCTCCACAGAAAGAATTCTGACACGGGAATAAAAAAAAAGTAAATTTGTGGGGGAAGATATAAGGACACAACTGCTTTTTTAGAGGAGGGCGTTAGGTGGTGGTGCTTTGTGGGGGTTTTTTTGTGGGGTGGGTATTTGTTTTGTTTGTCTTTGACAGTTACAATCAAGATTGAGAAATCAACTTTCAGGAAGTTGGGTCTTGCTCTAAATTCAGCACAGAAGCTGGAAATCACTGCACGCATATATATGTGCATATACACGCATATATGAGAAGGTATGTGTACATATACGTATGGATGGAGTTTTACTACAGAACCATTTAACATGCTATTTGCAAGTACCAGGAAGACAGAAAAAAGCCACTTCTCTTCCTATATGCATTTATGGCATTGGTCCACCTTCCCAAAAGTATTCATTGCCCCTTTTTGGGTTGTTTTTGGGGGTTTTTTAAATCTTTTTCCTCCACAGGCAGCTATTTACATACAGCTTTCAATTTGCTGGAAAATCTTAAAACAAACATATGCACAGCCTGCAAATTGAGAGCATCTGCAGTGAAATGGAACAAGAATATGGTCTGGATATAGAGCCTGTTTTTGAAGTAAACTACAAGGTCAGAATCATTTACCAAAATGATCTGTTTAATCATCCTCTCAAAACACTTAACATTTTGTTTAACTTACAGGAAAAAAAAACAACAAATCCAGACAGAGAAAAAAAAATATGTTGTGTATTAGCTTAGAAAAAACTGTGAACAGTGCTCGATACTCTCCAAATCAGAAATCTGACTTCAATTCATTCAGCTGGACCCAGAAACCAAAGAATTAAAAATTGTATCCATAAGCATGGATGACAGAAAACATGAAAGACATATTTAAGTCTTTGTTTTGGTAACATTTGAGATTAACTGTGACCCCTTAGCCCATTTGGTGCATCAGTAAGATATACATTTCTGGTGAGTCAGCCACTGTGAGTTAGGTGATGCCACTTCCTAAGAATCCCCTGAGCCTCATAAAACATCATTTTGTTATTTTAGGTATAAATAATCCAGAATTACATAGTAACAACCTGATTTAAAGGATTATTAATCAGTTGCACAGTGGCATAAAACTTAGCAGAATAATCGATCACAGACAATGAATTCTTCCAACACTTTGAGAACCTGAAAGTTTAGTTTCCAGGTGGTTCATCAAGAACACAGCCATCACAGATCTACTCAGGCTTGTAGACAAACTGAAAGAACAGCAAGCAAAGAAGAGCAGTGCAAGCAGAATTTGATAAAGCAAACCTAGATCTTTCAACAGTCACTGATGTTACTGCTCTAGCGTTTCAGAATTTCAAGCAAAAAACAGAAATTCCAATCACTTCTTATAAAACAAAGTTAACTAAGTCAGTTTTGCACACTTCTGTCACTTGTGTCAATAGTTATTCAAAGACAATGATTTCTTAGGATGGCACTTACTGTTTATTTCCATCAACTATACATTTGTCTACACAAGAACAGAACAACCTGTGAGGACATTGATGGCTACACTGTGAAAATACAACTTTGCTGTAACTGGTAGGTGGCTTTGATTCACTTTGTGTTATTTCTCCCCACTGCCAGAAAATATAAACTGTCACATACTTAAGGGAAAGGCATTGTGTCTAAAGTTAGAGTTGAGTCTAATTTTTTTTTTTTTTTTTTTTAGAAAAAAAAAATCACAGAAACCACCCATCAAACACACACAGGGGCCAATCCTTTAAAGTTAATTCAGACTCACTGGCACGCAGTCAAAGGCTCTAACCATTTGCATGACTGGGCTGAGAACAGACAGACTGAAGACATCAATGGCCAGGTGTCTGCCTATGGCACTTTCCTTTTACAGAAGAGTTACAAGCCTGTGAGAAATGGGCTCTGTAATGAAAATGCCAGCACAGTCTACAGTATAGCAGCCCTCAGATGTGCTACTTCAATGCAGGAAATTACAATGTGCAAGAAAATGATACACTGGGGAACCAGTAAAGATGATTAGTGAAGCTTGGCATGAAGAGTAAGGCAGACACCCCTTTGGAGGAACCCACTCATTGGCAGATTTATTGTGACATTGTATCAGTATTCAGGTGGCATTAATTACAGCCTTACTGGCCGCAGTATATTGTAATCATACCGCGTTTCACCATGGTGACATCCTGACCACGATGCATCAATGCTGCTGTGATGTCTGTCACGTACTGCCGGTAATACCAGTACAATTCAGACCTATTCACAGAATACATTAGTTGTCTAATTTTCTCATTAGTAAGTCAAAGTCTTCACCCAGTATTTTCCTGATTTGTACAAGATAAACTTGTATTATAAGAGTGTTTTTGACTACAAAGTCACCAGCAAAAGGTTTAATTTAATTGCCACTGACTGGATGTGAAAAGCTGTCAGTCTTCAATTTTATTTTACAGGTGAATGACAAAGCAGTGAATCTGGCTGCTGGTTACATTGAGAAGGACAAATAAGATGCAGATTACGCTTTAAAAAGCACAAGACATTGTCTAATAGTGAATTACTATTTTGCCAAACTGTTGATTATTTTAGTTACACAACATGACACGGAATAGACTTTTTTAGTGATCTGCATTCCGATAGATATTTATCATGCACACAAACTCATGGGGCCAGGCCACCTTTTCTTTGTCTTCTTTGGAAACTAACCAGCAATACTGAACAAAAGCCTTCTCAAAACTAAATATCTAACTTTAGAGACTGTAGCAAGACAAAGAGGAAAAAAATATTTTTAAAGAGATATCCCACCTTGTATCTCACTTTCCCTCAAGCTAACTTAAATATGGTCTCCTTTTAATATATGATAATAGGACAGAGTTGATGACCTAATCCTGCACAAGGAGCTTGGCTTGTTGTTGGGGTATATTTTTCACTGCAGAGCTAATTCAGATAATTGTCATGGGGATTTACCTACTCCAAGATTGAGCAGTACTATACTAAAGAATGAATAAATGTGTGTTCATTGCTAGCAGTATGGGACCCTCAGTGCCATCGTTCTGATCCACTCAGGATGGGTGTCTGGGGAATGCAGTGGGACTAGGATATCCACAGCAGAGCATTAACTATTAAAAAATGCCTCTCTTTCTAGATGTAGCTCTGGCATACACCTAGGTACCTCTGCAATGCCACTCAGTACTGCATCTTCTCTGGCAGGAAGAGCCAGGGAACACACACTACCTGCCCCAAACCCTACTTATTCAATATAGCTGTGCCAAGGAAACCACAGATTTCTATATCACATATTTTGAGATACATCAAACTTAAAACCAAAGAGATAGAGGGAAAACTCAAAACAATGGAATCAGAAATTAAAAGGCTGCCATATTGTAAGAAGAAAATGGAAAGCATCCATGCTATCCAGAACAAGATGTTGAATGCCTGAACACTGAGAAAGCAGGGATATTGTCATAGATTTTCCTGCTAATAAGAAGAGACTGTCTTCCAGAACATTGGCCAGAAAATTATTCCTTCATAAAAGGGGAAAGCCAGCAAAACAACGTATCAGCTATTCAGGCTACCTATTTTTATGAAAATGCATTTAATTTCTTCAGATAAAGCATTTTATAATTTGTGTTCTTGATGGAAAAAAAAAATCCTTAATCAAGTTGCACATCTAATCAAATCATTTTGATACTGTTACATCAAAATTAGTCCTTGTTACATACATTTAAATTTGGAAGATCATAAACTACAGAAGTTTAAAAATTAAAAAAAAAAAACCAAACACAAAAAACACCAACAGCCAACCAAACACACACACACCCCACTTCTTTATTTCATGCACCCCAGACCAAAACAAATATTGCATGAAGACAAAGGAGGAAATTGCTCTAAGGAACTCCACACAACTAAGTTCATGAGAGACCTAAGCAGTGGACAGGATTTGTTTGTTAAGCCTTTATTCTAGTCATTTATAACAGGACTGATTAACATTGCCTTTTTGGATACAAATACAGATAAAGCTCTGCACAGAAGGATACAGTGCCAATTCAAGAAATCCTTGCCAGTTGGATTTTGCCAGAATAAGTACTGAAGGACTCATTTTCCTGGGAAACTGATTTATGAAAAGCACAAAACCTTTCATATTCTAAACAAATATTAAAATAAAACAGTAACTTAATGACTTGTTAATTATTGCCCTGAAGGTTTATTTCTGTTCCGAAGCTTAGAAATCATAAAGAACTGAAAATAATTAATCTTAGAGCTATTTGTGCAAACACATCATAGATCTATTAAACAATAGAGAAACCATAAACAACACAGCTTAGCGTCTGCTAGTCTATATATATACACGTACTTTTGAAAGATAGATATGACATATTGAATTGTTTCAGCAGCAATAGAATAGTCTCCTTTAGGGTTTGATCTTGCATTCATTGAAGTAAATAGCTAAGTCCCCACTGACTTCACTTGTGCAGCATCAGGGATTTAGAAAGTAAACTACTGTAACTCATTCATTTTGGATTTCTAGATGCACCATTCACCACAGACATTACAGACAGTTTTCAAGTGAGAAAAAACAAAAGAAAGAAAACCATCGAACTAGTAATCTGTTCAGGGGGAACACACTTCAATGAAGAACTTAGAGCCCTATCTGTTTTCACAGCTGTAAGCTGCTGGGGAAGCCCCAGTATGTTTTGTCCTTAGCGTCTCAACTCAGCTGCAAAAGGATTTATTTTGGAACACGCTGCTGCAGAAGGAGATAATTAAAACAGAGTTCTGGTAAAGCATTTTGCATATGGATTAGAAAAATGCAATCAGACCATGATGCAGAATAGATTTCTCCATAAAACACACTGATGTACTCATGACGCACAGATACATACATGTCTGTAATTCTCTAATGTCCATGACCTCCAACCTTTTACCAAAAGCAACTTTCTTGTCTACATTAAACCTTTTCTACCTTCCCACCCCTTCCCCTTTTTTAACTTTCTTTGTGTAACTGCTACCCTTCATGCATATTTTTTCCCTTTTACATCTTCATTTTTGGGTCAGTTACATAAGATTGTGTACTGTCCCGTTTGCAATATTTCATTAAAACCCAATAACAGCAATAAAGCTAGGCAAAGTGTTAACCTACTGCATCTGGGCATTTAAACCAATGTGTAGGGTTTAAAGTCAGTGCTTTCACTAACATCCTATTGAATAGCAAGTGGTTGTCAAATATTTCTGAAAAACAAATCACAGCTTCCATCACATGTTAAGCTTAAAAAGGATGCAGCAGGGAAGTAAAGAAAGTTTGTGTTCTGACTTTTGATTTATGTGATAGTTGCAGTGATTGACAAGAGTCTGAGAAACAAGAAGGAAGCTGTGGAAGTTTATAATGCACTGACATTTACAGGCAAGGATGACTGTCACAATTGTCAGAACTTTAATAAATATGTTAACTTTCCAACACTTGCAATAATGAAATCTCTTCTACTTTCTGATATTTTGTTATCAAAACTCCATTATCTGTCCTTCCCAGCTCAACATACAATAAAGCATTCACAATGAGTCACCTTTTTAAATGCGATCAAAAAAATCTGACATTTAAGGCCTGACTCTAAGGTGGGCTGAGCACCAGAAATGCTTATTGAACTAAAGGGAAACCTCAAAAGCTTCAGAGCTTCAATTCTGCCCCACTCTCTACATGGGCATACATCCTGTGCCAGGTCAGCAGGAATCATGCACGTAACAAAGCAGAATTTTCTTCTGCAAATCTAGGTTTGAATTTCCCCACAGTTTGATCTATTTTTTATTTTGGTCATTCCTCGCTTACAATGAAAATCCAGGAAATAAATCAGAAGCTTACAAAATCCTTAAAGTAGTTACACTTTTTCAAGAACAAAGCAGGCAGAGCAGCACTCCAGAGAGCACTTTTCAGTTATAAACTGCTTTACGTACAGCAAAGATTAGCTTAACTCTTCTCTCTACCTTCACACACAACTGAGCCCTCCAAAGTTTGGTAAATCTAACTGAACAGTTGTCAAAGACTGCAAGGTTACAAATACAGAAAAAAATAAACAAGTTTCTGCTTGTGGCCATGCACAGGAGAGACTGTAAAGCAGATGCAGTGACAGAACAGACAAAGAGTCACAAGGAAACTTTCAATTTAACAGTGAAGATATCTGATGGAAAAAGACTTGAAGTTGGTAAATGTGCCTTTTTAAAGCAAGATATGACTACATCAGGGTCTCAGTTCTTCAAGTCTGAAGGAAGAGGGAAACAGTCTAGAGAGCACAATCACACATCATAGGTATGCACCTTGGCCAATTTAGTGCAGAATTGTAAAGTGATACTAACCAAAGCAAGCTCCTCCAAAATACTGGGCACAGAGAAAAGATTTAATTTGCCATTAGTTATATAACCTCTAAAACATTAAGAATGTTTTAGCTTTAGAGATCATGCTACAGAAGAAGAAATGTTTGACATTAACCAAGATTAAGGAGACCACAATTTGCAAATCAAATGTGAAAAATTGCTTTCTGGAAAAACGTGACTGCTAATCACACAGCATAACTGAAGGAGCCAGCTGGAGTAGTAAGAAAAGAGCCAATGAAGTACTGCCATGCATCCTGTTACACAAGGGGTCAACAAAAGACCCTTCCCACCAGCTATTTCTTCCCATGTGTCAAAAACTACTGGGGTCTGGGACCTCAGCAGAATGAACATTATGGCACCTTAGCACAACATAGCACTTAAAAGGCCTTGAGCCGTACCACTGAGCTCACTACCTGAGCTTTCCCTCTGGTATGGGAAGATGATCGTTCGGAAGCCGTCCTTACTGAAATATCCAGGAAAACAACTTTAAAGAAAGATTCCCCACCTCAAAGAAGGAAAAACAGGTTTTAAAATGTACATAAGCAAACAGAAGGGGGAAGATGGAAAATCTGAGAGGCCATATAGCCTTTCCCAGCTAAAAAACCATCATCGTTCCTCTACTTTATATAATAAAGACATAACATTTAAAACCAGAACTTGACCAAAGCACACAGCTAAGATTTCCAGTTTGAAAATTCAGCAGGGGCTCATGTGGATGCTGCTTTGAGACTTACTGTATTCATACCATTGGGGGTTTTTGTTGGCTTTTTTTGTCTTTTTTTTTTTTTAAATGAAAAATTCAGCATCAAGTCAGTTGGAAATCATTTGTGATTCCCATTTGGTTTAAAACAACAAAATGAAAAACAGAAGCAGCACAGAGTTTGTGTTAAGGAAAAAAAAGTTTTGACAAACAGTGCCCAGTATTTCAGGTGGGAAATGGGATTTGCATAAAATCTATTATTATTTTAATATGTGGGGGGTTTATTTTGCTTAACAACCTTCGCAGGTATATAAATTAAGTTATAGATTTGCTGCCTGTGTTATTAAACAGAAGTCTGGAGTTGTGCTTGGAACTGAGCTACAGCTTTACCTGACAAGAATAAGGAAAAATACAGCATAATTCCTAAAAAAGTAGGGTATGAGGCAACTACATGACAAGACATTCCTATCTCCTTCCAAGGGGCAATTCCTTCTCACAAGTCCAAAAAAATGTTCGTTTTTCCAAAGTCCCAGTAAGTGGAATGTCGTGCCAAAATGTTACAAAAGGCACAGGTTATACTCATGAGCTCACTATGTGGATTTTTTTCTTCAGCACGGACAGGAAGGAAAACCAAGGGTTTTCATAAGGCAATCAGAACTGGTTCTGTGGTTCATGTGAGCAGACAGGTATTCATGGTTTAAAGCAAAACATTCACCCAACCTTTTACTTCTTGTCCGCTGTTTATCATTCCTAAAGTATCACAGTTTACAACTTCTCTCCCCCAATAATAATTGAAATATAAATAAAAATTGTAATTTAAATGATGTGGAGGTCTTATCTATTTAAGAGCAAATCTCATTAAGCCAATAAGAATATTAACTAGCTGTGAGCATATAGCATCACAACTTCATTATTCAAGCATGTCACACCAACATAACCTATCAATATAACCGTACAGATTATCCAGGTTCCTTGTCTTTGAGATTCTCATTTCACATCAAACCTCTTCTGTAATTAAGAAAACTGATTATTTTGCTCACAAAACCACTGCTGAAACATCACTAACCCTACAACCAGTATAATGATAGTTTATTTATTACTGGCTTGTTGGCTTTGGTTTTTTTTTTTCCAGTTGTCCTAAGCCACATGCACTCATTTATGAAATGCAGTTCCACAGAAAGATAGAAGTTCTAGCTAGATCAGATTTATTAGATTCTCCTTTCATGAGACATTTGTATAAAACCAGTTCATCTCCTCAGTATTTCTGTGCATTTGTAGAGCACTAAATTGCCCTAATGTGCAGTATTAGTGACAACTTTTACATCCCATATACGTGTGAATTTATTTTTTTAAAGCCAACATAAACTTTCAGAATGTTCCAGTAGCAAACAGCAGATCTTTCCTTGAAATAGCATCTATGGAGGTATGATTTCTGCAAAGCCTTCTTTTCAACAGTTAAAAGGAGACAAAAATCAGCAGGTTCCTGCAATATTCTCATAAACATCACCCAGTGTCAAAGCTCCTTTATTCTTGGCTGCAAAATGTTTGATGTCAAGACTGTTAATTTCATTATGGCATAATGAAAGGTCTTCCAGAACTAGGGATAATTTTTGCAAGTTAAGGGACTGTAATCATACTTTCTTAATCTAACCTGGAAGTAGCTCTAGCTACAAGTATCTCTAAAGTGTAGTAAGTCCCACTGGTCTAATGTCAGGTTACCAGCTCATTGGTTCCTGTTAACAAGACAATTTTCCCAAGCATTTTTCAAGTGTACTTATTTAATAGCATTATCATTGTCTTCCAACTGTGTTAACGGACTCCACAAAAATAGACCTTTGTAATGAATATGCCTGCTCTCACCTCAATCTTAAACTCTTTGAAGATTTAGTTCCTTAAACCTGAAAAAGCAATTCATGTATCAAGTTCTGCTCCCACTGAAATCAAGAGTCCGGTGGGCCACAATATCCATCCAATGTAATCACGAGTAAAAACCACATTATAGCCAAAATTTGTGCCGTATACTGCAATACATTTCTCATGTAATGAACATACAGCCTTGCTTCTGCTCAATGCACAATCCTCTGTGTGTTTGCATTCCCCAAGAGACCTCCCCAACTTACTCATTTACAACCAATTCTCCTTAAAAGTCAAGAGGGAAATATACGCTCTCTCTTCTCTGCTTGCTACTTCTAAATCAGTCCCTCAGATAGCTATTTATTTATTTGGGTGTATCATTGAAGCACAAAAGGAAATAAGTTACTGGTTACTCATGACTTACGATGCCCCTTCAGATAAAGCAATCATACTGAATATTTTATCAAATTATAATTCACATGCTTCAGTGATTTGTATCAAACAGCAGATAAGGATAGACATTGTCTTTTGATGCAATGTCTGAATATTTGCTACAACAGTATACCGCAACATCAAAACACATCAAATAGATATTGTAGTGAACAGGTAGACTTGTGGTTTCATGAAATCAGTGCAATAGACCAAGAGAGGATTTAATGTGAAAGACCCAATCGTGTTGTTTGTAGTGTGATACTGAAGATATCTCCTTGTTATTAAGGAGCATGAGCTGTGTCCATAGCTTGTTCCATACAGCATTAGGACTGGAATGTGGATCTCCCACATAAGGAAAGCAGTAGGATTGGCACACTTAAAAATATCACGAGTATTGTGGAATGCAAAAACCCTTTCCCTCCAAATTACAGGCAGTATGTCTCGGCAGGTGGTGATACATCATATTGGAATAAGTTGCGAGTACCCAGATCTTGAACACGGAGTTATTGTTTCATCTCATGTTTACCACATAAAATAACTAGGATTTGAACCTCCCTGAATCCCACCACCCACAGCTGATGGAAAGCTGTCTAACAGCAACAAGAAAAAATTGGGGGAAAGCTTAGATTCCATCTACTTACCTTCCAGCTGGTTCTTGTTTAAGAAAAACAAAGAGGTCACTAAAGTTATCACTATACTACTCAGCCAGCAAAAGGGCATTCTCCACAGTGAGCTCCTATTTCTATCCTTGCCTCCCCTGATGATCTGTCACAGCTGGTCCTGGCTGAACTGGGACATCTCAGTCAAACCTTCCCCCTACCTCACCCCTAACCCTCCACCCCACAAAGATTGTATTTCTGCACTAGTTTCTTATGAAGTATAAAAATCCTAGATTTAAGCACCTGAAAATAAGAGCATGCCAAGGAGGGGTGGTTCCCAGCAAGAACAATATTACTACTAATTACATGCTGTAGGGATGGACACAGGAGTGGAACTCACACTGTGGAGCAGAATAAGGAGACCAGTGAAAGTAACTGCCTGGGAGTCAGCAAAGGAAATCTCAAGTGTGGAAAGGTCTAACTGTACAACCCTTAATGAGACAGTGATGATCCTTGTCATGGCAATTTTCTCTATTTTCTTGGATTTTTTTCTTCCACTTCAGTAAATACACCATCCTGCCTAGTCTGAAGAGACTGACACACAGTTGGATAGGACGCATTAGCTGATAGCACCCAGATGCTTGACAGCATTACACAGAGCTCTCAATAACGCATATTATTGAGAGAGGGATGAAATTTAACAGCAATTCAGACCTTAAAAATAAATAAAATCCCTCTATACAGTTAGATGTTTTTCCTCACTGAATTATATACAAAGATATTTTTAGCGAGCCCAGCTGCAGAGGCTGATGCAAAATACCAATACAATCTGTAAAGCCAAACCCCCGCATGTCAATGGGCACCTGACAGAAAGAGCTGCCCTCCATTGAGGCATGTTTTTGCATGAAAGGAAGGGAGCTTACAAAGCAGTATTTTGTTTCCTTTAGAGAAAGGGAATAATGAGCACTTTCTACAGGATAGTGGGGGCCAGAATATATACAAATGTCTTTAATTTACAGCTTTAAAAGCCCCATCCACAGGGTCTCCAGAGAGATGTTCTCCCAGAGGGCCCAATGGCCGCAGCAGACCCAGCACGAGGGGGCTGCCATTGCTAGGCAATACCCCCACACACACAGCCCTTCCCCAGGCTCCTCACAGCCTCCACCTGAGCTTCATGAGTTGCCAGGCAACAGCCACATAGGTATTTTCTCCATAAAAAAAAGAAAAACCCACGAAAATTAAGTGTAGTTATGTGTATATACAACTAGATACAAACATACATAAGCAAGTCCCAGCCACAGACAAGCAGGGAGCTGGGCCAGAGGAGGCGAGAGGAACCCACAGTCTTCACTTCTCCCCACACCCCTGGGGAAAGCCCTGGAAACCTCTCTCCTCCAAAACACTTCTGTGGTGAAAAAGGGCCACACTATCCTTCCAAAAAATATTTTGAGAGGAGGCTGAGGGTGGGTTTTGCTCTGCCATGAGGGGAAAAACCCTTCCCCAGGCAGCATTGGAGCTGACAGGACATGGCGCGGATGCTGCCACAGGTGCTTTATAGCAGCAAAGAGGTTCAGTCCAAGGCCCCTATAAGCGATTTATCCAAGTGGAAGTGAACTATGGCAGAAGCATCAGAAAGCATAAAAAAAAAAAATCCAAAACCTTCCAAATACTTCCTACCCTAAACAACTTGAGGTTTATCTGCTACATTTCAAAGCTAAACAGAGGCAGGCCACTCCTGTCTCCTTTCCCTCCTTCTCCAGCCAGTCCAAGCTGGTGTGGGACAATTTGATCCAGATGCCACAGGGGAGTGGATTTTATAAATACTTCATGAAAATTGGACGGTAGAGCAATATTGATCTGGAGTTATCACAATGTAGTTGTTGGGTAAACACAAGTGAGTAAACATGGGCCTTTCAGTGACGGGGAGAGGTTACACCCCTTCAGCGAAGTCACATAATTTCTCTCACAAAAGTTTCCTCATAAAAAGGAAGATGATGGCACTGCAATGAACCTCTGAAAATAGATTTATGTAAAACCTGCAAATTTCTGCTATGGACACGTCCAGCAGAATGTAAGTCCCCAAACCATTTCAATAGTTTATGTTTGAAAAAACATGCTTTGTGACCTGCAGAGAAGGAATAAAAAAAGGCATAAAAATCTCCCACCTTTCTTCTTGGCATTTCCTGCTACAACAGGCCGCAACACAGACAGGTTTGAACTTGAGGAGCCCATTTTAGAGACAACGTCAGGGAGGGAAGCACAAGCGTGCACCAGCTGCCAGGGCCGCGCTCGAGGCTCGCTGCCAGCACCACGGCTGGGTGGGCTACAGCTTCCTCGTGGCACCGAGACAACTCTCCAGGCAAACACTGCAGCCTGGAGCAGAGAGGGGTTTTGCTCAGGAAATGATATGGGGTTTTGTAATCAAGTATCCCACACATCCATGTAAATCAGCCTAAAAGTCACTGCTATTGTATTCGCAGCATGGGACAAAAAATGAACTTGTACTTGGCCGACAGCTCTCTCATAAATACAATTTTATTTTGGTCTTAAAAAATCACATCTTCAGGAAGCCTCAAAATATTTTATACCTGCTACACCTCCGTTATTTTTAAATTATTATTCTATCTACAAGACACTTTCAAATGTGACATTTAATGACATGTTTTTCTTGCCTCATTTTGCTGTGGCATCAGATATTTTTCTCATTTACTTAAGAGAAATAAGAGTCTGCAGGGAACCAGAGGCAGAAAATATCTACAAAGTTACCACAGACATTGGTATTGATAAAAAACTGATACGAGATTTTAAAATACTTTGAACTTTAGGAAGAAAAAAACCTCTCATACTGTTATTCAGGGACAATGAGAGAACATCAAGAGTCTAATGAGAGTCAAGATATACCTGTACCAAAATTCAACAATCCCCATGTGATGCTTTTTTATAACTGGTCATCTTCTTGTTGAAAGGTAAGAATTTTTTTTTTTTCTCTTTTAATCAAAGGCCTTAGGTTATTGTACCAATTTAATCAGTTATTTTCCTGCAATAGGAGACCATAAACAACAAAGAACAGCCTGGACACAAAACATAAATCTGTAAATGGATACCACTGCTGTTAAAGAAATTCACATCTCCTACACTGTTTAAACATATCTACACCACTTTAGCCTGAAGCAAAGCAGAAGCAGGAATACTAAAATATTTTTATAGTGTTTCCAACTCACTCAATAGGAAGGATTACTAGAAATTTCAGAAAGGTGGGCTGCAAATCTTTCAGCTTATTTATCATAGCTAGTTCAGAAGAAAAATTCTCACTGAAAGCCCTTCCCTGTCACTCCACCCCCTCATAAGATTTAGAAAAGGACAGATTTTGATAAAACAGCCACAGAAATGGAAACTTTAAGAAGAGGGTTTCTAAACTTGCCCGACTCTAAAACAAAGCATTATTCCAACTTCAGCTGTCATTTCCAGCATTTACATAACAATACTAATTAGAATACCATCAACTACCTTTCCAGTGCAACAAATAGTTTAGTCTCTATAGAAGCATGCTGCTAATTTCAGTTACTTTATTCATGCTCACCCTAGAATTTTAAGCAAATAACTTAAAGTGGAGCTTTATGGCCTTGACAAGCCATTCCAAAAGCAAGCAAAGATGCAAAGCAATCACAAGATATTTTCTACCTTCAATCACATATAAAAATTGAATAAGAAATGCTCTAAAATCACACAACATCTGTATTTCCATAACTTGATTTTTTTTTTATATATGTTTTGACAAGCACAGTCCTCGACTATTAGCATTTTTAATGGTAACAGAGGTGAGGGAGGAGAAGCAGACTACAGATGCTGATCTGCGAGAACAACTAATTGCATGCAGATGCTAAATATTTTTCCCTTCTGGAAGTTTATCATATTACTATGTGAAACCTTCCCACAAAGGAGCAGGTACGGTGCAGGTCTGAACATCCGTGGGAAGTTCCAATGTACCTGTGTCTGGATTGCTTTTAATGAGAAAGACAGCAGAACAGCTCAGGCTCAGAATATTACATCCTCTGTTGCTCATAAATTCTGTATATTTATTGGAGCTAGGAAGTACAAAGGTAATAGGGTTAAAAACATGTGCATTTTACCATTGCGTGCTGAGGAAAGGACAGTCACTGATGCATGCCATTTGTTTCTAATGGGCCTTGTTGTGGAAGATTAAAACTACGGCTCTGCAAGTCTTACCAGTCAGAGGTTTCTCCATTCTATATTTGGTCTAATTTACTAACAAAATGAGGCTTAGGTAATTACTGTACCTGTGTGCCTATCAGTCCTTGTAATAACGACTTAACCTGTTGGCTAGCCTTAATAAAGTCAGCAAAGGGGTAGCAGTCTCAAAGATATTAAGTTCCCATAGGTTTAATGAAATAATGGATAACTCCATTTCAGCTAACAATCCTGTTCTTCCCTTGCAAATCCTTCAAGGTATTTCAAGAGAAGATAGGACATAATTTTACTTAGTTACCAGCATTCATTCTCCTGTCTGAATATAGTTACTGTTAGTGAAGTTGGCTGCGGAGGTGCTTGTCCCCACAGCTGACTATAAAGGCATATAAATTCCAGACTTAACAGGGGCTTTCTGGGGCAAATATCTACAGATTGTTAGCCTTAATAACCATTGGGAGGTTTACTGTGTGTATGGGTTTAATTTTAATTTTTCACATTTCTAAACCAGTCTTTAATTTTCAGCAACTGTTTGAACTGATATTTAAATTTTTAACAAATGTTTTTTTAAAAAAAAGGTTATGCTCTTGAATAGCATTATGGCAAAACTTTGCACCAATGTGATAATTTTGAAATAGTAAATATTCAAGGAACACATAGCCCCTATGTCATGTTATTTTTGAGCTAAAGGCTGGTCATGCATACAGGATAATCAGATCTTTAGAAAACATAACATTCCTACAAATATTTTACCTAGGACTAGATTAAGAGAGGGGAAGATCAGGAATATCCCTCTCCTTCCACTTCTGCCCTCTGATGTTTATTACATCGCCTATTATTATTTCAAATATTTATCATAGTTCCATGCTTCAGAAATCCAACTTTACATAGCTCATGCAACTCAACAACACTACATGGTCTACTCATTACAAGTTCATACAAGGCTAGTCCACCTAGCTAATCTACATGCTAGAATTCTTTAAAAGAAAAAGTCAAGGCATATACTGGCAATGACATATACTGGCATGTATTATTATTCAAAAAAGTAACTGGGAGGCGGGAAGAAGTAGTTAAATGCTGCTAAGCAAGGAAACAAAAAGTTGCTCAGCCTGATATACCATGGACCATCAAAAAAATGCATGCATTTCACACTATCTTTTTGCATATTAGGTCACCAGAGTCATCTGTAAATGACATCTAAAATTACTGTGACCATACAAGGCTGCTGGACCCAGACTGGAGACAACCTGGCCCTAGAATTTTCTCTTAAATCTGCCTTCCTCTGACTTACTGTGCACAGTCGAGCTGGCAGTTAATCAGAATTTGGGCAGGGAGCATTTGGCAGATTGCTTCTGCAGTGGGAGGCAAAACAAATGAACTCCATTTTCACAAGATCAAAGGTTTATATGTTGAAGGAAGATGTGGGCACCTTGCTAGCATGAAGCAGCAATAAAACATGAATTATTATTGCAACACATTTTGCTCTAGAACATTATATGATAGCTTGGGACTTCACAAGTTGCAACTCATGAATAGTAAACTGTGATTGATTTGTTTTCCCCACATGGCTTCAAATCATCATCATGATATGAGCTTAGTAAAGACTGATTGTAATGGGGTGAAGAACTACACAGTGATTTCTCATCAAACTAATGTGGAATAGGAAAGCTGGTACACTGCAGATATGCTACTAAATATGCAATTAACAAAAAATCCTTTTTAAATTATTGTGATTTTAATAGGAAATGTGTCTACTAGTTCTGATGTTAAACTTCACTTTCACGCCAATCCTTAAAAAGGGCATTGTCCCCACTTTCGTTTTTGTACACCCTCTACATCTGCACTTACAGATTTTATTTGCTATTATGAAAAACAAAGCTGTAGAGGATTGCATCTCATCCTAAAGCAGTTACCCCTTCCATGCATTGCACAAGAGAGTCAGGAAGGCAGATCCCAGGCAGAGGAAAAAGGATGCCTAAACATTGGATGTTACTGTCGAACATCCACTGTCTCTGTGACCTGATTCTGGTCATTTGCTTAAGGAAATCAAGAGATCTGCAGCCCAGCAAAAGTCAAATCTGGATAGTTCAAATCCCATGTTAGCATGTCTCAGACAGTGAGCTCTCTTTCCTTGCTTTTAATACTATGACAGTTATGAAGGGAAAGGAATATACGTATATATAGTTACAGTTATGAAAGGGAGGAATAAAGTCACAAAAAAAATGGAAATGGCAATTTTTTATATATCTCTTTATAAAGAAAACTTCATTCTTGAACAGGCCTGAATTGTGAGAAAACACACTAGCCTATGTGAGGTGACAGCTATCATCCAAGCTGCAGATTAAATAGTGATTATGAATTATTTTTTCTCATTGACATGTAGTGAATACTTTGATATTTCCAAGTTACATCTCTCCTGAAGAAGCCCTATATAGAGTTCTGAACTCTTAAGGAAGCTGAATCATCTTTAAACAATATCTTCTCTTTTTCATGCACAGCCCCCCCCCCCATCTTCTTCCAATCCCAAACAGTTTTGGATTTCTAATAGTTCACTCTTAATCATCGTATTCCAAGTCAAGAGGTGTTTTGGTAACATGCAGTAGTTCATATAAACACTATAGTATCAACAGAATGAGTGGGAGACAGTGAAGTTAGACACTAGCATTCTTTCACAAGGTTGGTTTTTTTTTTTTAAGATTGCTTTGTGATACTTATGCCAAGTCCTGCCAGCTCAAGGAGATGGACCAGCCCAAAGTGCCACAAAACCCAGCATACAGATGTACACCATATTGTGTCACACAGCATTTCTCAGAACACCCAACATGGGTGCTGCTGTTTTCAGTATGATCATCCAGACAAAACAGTTCCATACTGACTTCTCTAACTTCATTTTGACCGTACACTTAAAAGACCAGAACTTTACAAAATAGCTTCTGGGAGAATGATTTTAACAAAACGTTTATCACCATTATATCTGAGCACTTTTCAGTAGAAATATTAACATCTGCTATAGGATGTATTTTCTATCATTGCCATATATGCAGGTTATAGCATTATCATCCTGGATAGCTATTTGCAGCAGGATTTGGCAAAGTTATCCGCGGTACTAATGCTGCCGCCGTGTAAGCTTTAAGATACTAGTTTTTGTCAATGTTTGCTCGCACCATAGTTCATGTCCTGCATGCCTTATGCTGAGGCTACAGTTTAACAGTAACCATTAGTCAGGTCTTCAACTACTCATCCTCTTGCTCTTCAACAGGAGCTGAGCAAGGTGGAAAGGAATCCGTGAGTCTTCACATTGGAATCGGGAGCGCTGCTGTGTCCTTTTGCCTTTGAGGAGGTGACCTGTCATCCTAATATGATCCTGATGGGGACTAGGGTACGATAACGTGCTTGATTTCTGCACAGGCCAAAAAGTTTACTTTCCATGAGTGTGGGGGTGGAAAAAACCTGCTGAGTACTTTGGCAAAATCAAGTTCTATACGCAAAGGGATTCAATCCAGAGAACGTTTGCGCTTGGTGGCTCTATTTGAGCCTCTCCTGGGGGAAGTTTTATTAACATTTTGTCTGTGGAAAAGTTTGACTTCACCAAAACTGCACAAGTTATAAAAATACAGCTTAAGAAACACAAACTAAAGTATTCAGTTTTTCCAGCCATGAGATTAGTCATTTTCAAATGCAAAGCAAACACATAAGGGCAGTTCAACATAGTCCCCAGTGAAAAAATATAATGGTTTCAGGGCTAGCAGTGTGAGCACAGGAATCTGAAATCCTCATTTCTCATCCTCTTTTACAAAATCTTTCTGTGGCCTTGGTAAACAAGGATAAGTCAGACAAAGATTTGCTCAGCATCTGCTGATAGCTTTAAGTACTTGGCACTTAAAAAAAAAAATCAGATTCTGTGTACAAAGAAATATCTGTTTAAGTGTCATTGATCTGGTGGCTGTTCTAACCTACTCTGCCAGGACTTGATAACAATAAACAAAGAAATGTCATAAAAAAGGAAAATATATGTTTATATAAACTCACTCTCTCATTCACAATGCAAAATGATATTGGAAAATACTCAGTTATCACCCACTGCCCCCAGGATATAAACGGACAGTTTTGATGGATTCATGCAAGAAATTCATGGAATTCTATCCACCATAAACAGCTCTTCTTCCTAGTCTGTTCAAAGGCTATTTCAACATCAAGCAGCACAAACACCTCCCCTGGTGAATCCAATTTTGTATCTGCAATCACTGCTCCCAGATGGTGGATATTATCAGTCAAGAATCTGTTTTTAATAACAACTTGTTTGATCTGTACAGTCTATTGCAAAGAGCGGATCCCTCTGGCACAAAGTACTTTTCACTAATATTTTGCAATTATCATAAAAGGGGGCTGTATAATCCCATCTTGAAAAGATTCTTCACAAATTTAATTTAAAAAGAGCAGAAAACAAAACCAGATGCTAGGTTAGGACCAGAAGAATTGAATGCCTTCCAAATCTTTTTAGCAACGGTCATGTTTAAGGGGGGTAAAGAATATATCCATAAATACACGCACACAACCCAGGCCACAAATTTTTGCCCTTCAGTTTTCTGACTGCAGATATTCTTTTATCTACAGTTGGAAAACTGTAGTCTATTTTACAGTTTCTTTTTCAGAGTCAGGACTTGAAAGTCAGATGAATTTTTAACACCAGGTTAAAAAAAAATTACAGCATGAAATGCCATTAGCCTGAGCATAAAGAAATTCTCAATCCCCTCTAGTTGAGTTTTACACACCTCTGCCCCATGAGACATGCATGGTATGAGCTTTTCCCATGTACTGAAAAGTTTAAATACCACAGATTCTCCTGTTCCGGCCAACCCACTCAGGAACATACATGTAATAAGTAAAAGTGAACAGAACTTTGCTAGTTAAGCCCGCATGAGTTTATGGAATTTTGTCTTATTTTTTAATCAGCAGCATCTCTTCAAATGCACGATTCCATTACAGCTTCTTTTTCCTGCAATATCACCATCTTTGAACACAGTAAGTTTCAAATGAAGAGCAAAAATAGTGAAACTAAAATGCATTAAGACCCAAATATAAATGAATGAAATTAACTGTCAACTCTCTTCAACCACGTTTTCACTGAGATAGGAACCACAATTTTTAGGATGTGTTTAGTATGTGATCAGGATTTATTAAACAAGCATGGTAACTTTTGCAGCAGCAACAAATAGAATGTCACCAATGTTATTTCATATTCTCTGATTTGGTCAATACATGGAGTTTTTTAAACACCTTTTTTTTCCCCCAATATACCATTTAATAGTAGAAACAGATTCAGATTACATCTCTTCCTGTGACATGTCTGAACACATTTGGAATAATTTAGTATAGAAAAGTAATAGAAGACTATGTTCAATGCTTGAAACTAGTCTGGCTCTTGGATTTACAGATGGGTGGTAACATTACTTTATCAGCAGCACTGAAAAATGTCAAATTCTAGAAGTCTGGATTTCTAGCCAACATGTCTTCTGAGCCTATTTTTACCTGAAATGAGATAATTTTTTAGGCTTCATTAATTCACAGCACATTTGTGGCTATCAGGAGAGGCTCCACTCTCCTCCTTCCAGGAGGGCTCCACTAGTCATAATCAATTACACCTACTGAAAAACAGTCTGCATATTTTTCATAAAATTTAAAACCATAAAGACACTCAAAATTAAAAAACTGGTCGGTCCTTGTTTGTTCTCCAGATTTATGATTCTGTATCAATGCAAGTCTCACTCTACTGGGTACAGTGTAAATGAATGCATCTTCATAGACCAATCTGCATTTTAATGCTTAGGTTTTGTATTTGTATATACACATACATATATATATGCATATATTTTATATATAAATAAAAATCAAAGTCAGTTCCCAATTTCTTGTTTGAAATCAAACAGTCTGGGATCAGCATGCTTTGAGTTTTAATAAATCCCTTCAGGGCAATTGCAGGCTATGAATACAGAAGACAAGTGCCACATTTCCAGAGCTATATTCTCATTTAATCATCCTTTACTTCCTGCCCTTCGATTTGAGTATAAAAACCCTTCCTGGTTTCATTTTAGATCAAACTCTTGACCAAAAACCAATGACCAGTAGAACAAAACAAAAACATTTAGCCTCCTATGAATCAACTCTCTGTATTAAAGCATATCACACATCAATACACAGTAATGTCTAGTGCAAAACAGACAGTATAATGAGAATTGAAAAAGTTTAAAAAAAAATCATATAAGAAGCAGTGTTCACAGATCACATGTGTCTGGGCTTTTGGTACCAACATAGAGGGAGGGGTGCATGTGAAGGCTGACAAGAAAGAAATTCAAAGTACCTTCTTAATACCAAGAATTGTCATCTAAAAGCTTGTAAGGAGGATTTAAAAAAAAAAAAAAGTCAAGAGGTTGTGATTTCTACTGAGCAATCATAAAAGACTGCCCCTAGTGTGTACACAACTCCACAGAGCAGTACACGGTAGGTGAAGGGGTTGATCATACAGAAAAAAAGTCTACTTAAAATGTTACATACGTTCTCCATGGAGACACACATCAGTGTTTTTTGCTTGTGAGCCCTGGGTGTACACTTCAGAACTCTTTCATGATGGGTTAGGACAGCAAGGTGTGTGTGTTACAACATCCATATTTCTGCTTTGATAATACAAGGGATTGCATGGAGCTCTGCTGCACCCAAGCAGTTTCCTCCTGTTCTTGTGTACCCACGTTACAATAAAAATTCAGAACTTAGTCTAGATGGATGGATTTTGGATCAGTGCCTGTACATTTGGAACAGAAAAAAAAACCTTCGTTTTGGGATACAGATAACTTCGCTACCAGTTACCTCCCCTAGTTCAAAGGGACACCATATCCTCCACTTTGCGAAGACGTGCAGTTTATGGAACAAGCAGGAACTTGTGCAGCTTTCTGTCATACAGCCCTGCTGCTGATCCGTTCCCTCAGGCACCCCTACCCCTGGGAAAGATCACTTAAGAAAGCAAGAAACCCACTTAATTAAGGACTTCCCAAAGGCCACAGCATTAGGTAATCTCAGTGTTCAAATGGTAACATCACTCATCTTTCCAGAAGCTTACCAGTGTATATGAATCCTTGAAATAATTTTGTGTTTCTATTCCAGACTTCTAATGAAAGACCTTTAGGTGAAATGCAGCCAACTCATTTCCCAGTATTATAAAAGCTTATGAAATGCTCAATTTTAATTATGTGATGATACCGTTTATAAAAGCTTAGCAAAACAACAGTAACCACTAAAACAGCCCCTTAAGAGAGGCTCAAATCTATGCTTAGTAAAATGGTTTATAATTATTGCTGTATTCATCAAAACCAAACAATTAAGTAAATGAATTACAAACACAGAAGGTTCAGCTCTTACGGAGTTTTTCTTTACTGTTAGCCCAGAATTGGCAGAATTGGACACATTAAAATTCTTCCAAACTGTGAAGGATAAATCCCCCTTGTGAGTGAAGTCATGCAGACAATTCTCAGCTGGATAGTTTTGATTTTTCATATTGATATTTGTTGTGCTCAGGGGACATTAGCAGCACTGCATGTAACGATGGAAAAAAGCTGAGACCACCACTACGAATAGTCCCTAAGTGCTTTAAAAAATTGGTTACAGCCCACCTGTATATCAACACACACACACGTATAAATAATATAAATAAAATATACAAAAATAACGTTGCTTTGGATCATCCTTACTGGTGTTGGGAGGGGACAAATGCAAGGAGACTCAGGGATGCCTCAGCAAAGAAGGAAGATGGGGAACTATGCTCGCACAGCTCATCAGAAGCCTTTGCCACAGAACTTGCTCACACAGAAGTTCTGACCAGCAGTTCTGACCACAGTTCATTAAGGAGAACAAACAGACCCTCAAGGAGAAAGATTCTAAGATGTAGCAAGGGAACAGAGTTTCACTGCTTCCCCCAGCATATGTATTCATTCAGGGAAAATTACCCTCCACTCCCAATCACAAGCTTACCAGGTTCAGATCTCATGTACCATTCTCCTTTTAAATTTTTTGAACAGATGATCGCAATAAGAAGCCATATTAATTTCATTGATAAAATGCCCCTTTATTGTAGGTAAGAAAAGTATTTTTCCAACCACTTTTCCCCTCAGAACTAAGCAGCAACACTGAAACAAGTATAAAGGAAGCTGCAGATCTCTCCGCTTGCAGGTTTCTGGAATTATTTTTGCAACCCGAAAACTCAAATGTGGTCTCTGGATTAGAGGAGAGAAATGGGATCAAGAACTGGAGAGTCATTTTCATGGCTCAGTGGATTTGCTGTGCCCCACTAGTCAAATCTCTTAACCACTTTGGGCCTCACTTACTTGTATAATGGGGTTGATAACACTCCATAACCCTTACCATGATGTGGGTAGAGCATAATAAAGGCACTTTAAGATCCCCATAGCAAGGCACTCATAGGAAATGCAAACTATATGATTACTTGTCTAATGGCAGCATAGTTTTCAGCAATTACTGTCATTACCGATGTCTGTTAGGAATGTGACCCCTCAGGTTTAGGCTTTTAGAGCTCTAAATCCACCTAGACACTGTGACAGTTTTCATAGTGGTGACTTGCCTGATCTCAGCAATGAAGTAGTAAATTTTCTGGTGCAGGGCAACAGAAATTAGTCACAGGTCACATCACAGGATTTGTGTCTAATTCCCCAACTAAAAACATACCCCAGGTATGGGCAGGGTTCTGGTGCGTTACTGGGCACAACATAGCTTCAGGCAACCTTGTTCAACCTTCCACACTTAATCAATAAAAATCCAGTTCTTTGTTTTAAATCTTATTGTTCAAAATCTTATGAGCCTCTTCAGAAAAGTCACAGATTATGAACACAAAAGACTAACTTCCGGATGTTTGATTCCACTGTGATAGGTACCTAGTAAAAGCATAAAAGGCCTCCTGTGCTAGTTCAGCTTAAAGATTACTGATAAATTGGCAAAAGAAAGCCAAATATGAAAGTAAGAGCTTCTCCCAATATATAATTACACAGTTCCAATCTTGATCAAGAAGCAGTTAGAATAGAAATACCGCGACCCTTTTGGAGCAATTTCACCTGGTGGATCTGTAAGCTGTACTTTGGTTTTTTTATTCACTAAAGTAAATATTCACTAAGTTTGATGTGCCTCCTATAAAAAAAATTCTCAAAAAAAAAAAGTAGTGTCAGTCAGAGAATGCCAGACTGATAAACTCACCCACCATTAAATCTAAAGAGGTAGCTGACCACTTTGTTTCTTACAATGTCACTTTCTATTTGGTAAGAATGAACAAATAATTCCTATATAAAGACACAAACAACTAAAACGTTATCTTTGGAGGGGGTAGGGGAAAGCTTTGTACTCTAATGTTGTTGCACGTTTAGTTTTGTTTTGCTTATTTCACACAACATTTGTTAGTTCTGAGTTTTCTCCAAAATTCAAGAGTACTCAGACCCCACATCCCTTCCCCGTCCTTGACCAACCAGCCTGTCTTAGAATTGGTACGAACCAAGTGTCTGAAGAAAAACAGACCAAGAGCACTCCTGGCATAGGTTCATTCTCCGTCATAGGCATCTGAGCTCCTGAGCTATTTTCCCTTCTTTTCCATGTTGCTGAGGGGTAGGAGTGGGAGAGCTGGAGCTGACTGTATGCGCAAAAGTCCTGATATCTAGTCCAGGATATCTAAGCCAACAAGGAAAGAGTAACTACTCTAACTTATGGGATATGCAAAGACAAGTCTATGAGTTTCTTGGAAAGCTCCCAGAACATATCTGCTATTGGGAGAAAAATCAGTTTGACTGATCAAACTGGTGGTATTTAAAACCCTTGTTCTACCATCACCACACCCCTGCAAGAAGCCAGCCAATACCATCAAGACAGAAAAGGGCTGTTTTCCATGAAAATATCAAAACTATCAAAAAAACAGTTCTTCTCAGCTGGCAGCACAAGAGAGACTGCCTACGTTTTTCTGACAGTTTTTAAGAAGGAATTCACAGTTTAGGGTCCCAAAATAACTTTAATCCCATGCACATTTAAAAAAAATCCCAATGCTATGACAACACAGGAGAGTTAGCAAGAGATAAGCAAATTTTGTTTAATACATTTTCACGAGAGCAGAACACATTGCTACACCAAATTCAATATAGCCAACTCCACACATTTATAAACCATGAGCAAAGCAATGAAGATTAGATTACATTTTTTTTTTCCCCTTTTATTTAAAACTGAGATTCCCATGGTTCCAGGAACTTGGATTTTAGTAAAAATAGCAAGCACTGCTAGACTCCCACCACTGCAGTCAGTTTAACTGCCAAGGTACATAAAGCAATGCAGTCCCAGACTCCTTCCCCTCTGTTCAGTTAAGTTCATTTCTGCGACTACCTGCTGCCTTTTTCTAAAGTTGAGTTATTGCGCCCAGTCCTGAGCTGGCTACCTGCTATCAGTGTAAAAATAGCAATGGCGTTTCCTAGGTACTGACAGATACAACCTAACACTCACTTCAAGAAAAAAAGTGTTATCCCCATCTCGGAGAAGACCAAGAAATGCACCACTAGTTTAAGTGGCATGTTCAAGGTCACAGAAGAAAAAATTAGGAAGTCAGAGTGTGAGTTTACTTCTTCTGTAACCCGGCCCAGGGCTTCTACTAGATGATCAGCTCTGATCTGCTAATGCTGACGTCTTAATTAGAACTTGTTTCACTTCAGTCGTATGCTTTCTGTAACTACTATTTTCACTATTATTTTGACATACAGATAAACAGTTATAAAAGATCCAAACCAAGAAAAGATGCAGCATTAAAATTCAGTGCTTTTGACCAGAAGCATCAATATCCATTTTAGTGCAGTGGGGATCCCACATAACGTCCATTGTCACAGGTTGCCGTTTTAAATCCCTTTTGCTAGCAGAGCGTATCAGTTCAGCAGCTGATGTATAGCTGTTGGAGATTACTTGACATTTGCTGCTTCAACCTTGACTCTTTAAAATAAAACAATAATTCTTTTAATACCACTGAGATGGTTCCCCCAGGTAGTACAGGAATAGGTAAATCTATCTAAATACATTCTTCAGTCTTGGCATGATCAGATTTAGCCACATTTGTTAAAAGGAAGAAAAAAAAATATAAGAAATAAATTACAACAAGGCTGATTCCTTAGCCTGGGGGCAAAAAAAATAATAAAAAAAAAGGAGACACATGGCTAAAGTCATATTAATTTTGTTCAAATTGTGGTATATGCTGGTACTAGAAGGAATTACTGCAAAAGGTTCAACTACTAAATCAAGCACTGCTTCAAATAAGGTCATTGGTGACAGGAGGAAATATTATGAAGATGTGTAACCCTGACTGATATGAACGCATAATAGAAAAGGGTTGGACCTGCACCAGCATGGCAGAGGTGACGAGTACTAAATTGCCTACAACAATGTAATTGTCAACTAACATTACTCAGATTTTAAAACAGAATCTCCTGAAACTTCACAATTTTTCACATTTCATGAAGCCTTCAGTGCAGCTCTCATTTGCTGTAAATGAATTCTGTTCATTATATCAAGTCTGACCTTCCATTCCTCTCCCATATCCTTCTGTGCATATTACACCATTAATGTCTAAAACATCACCTGCATTCCACATGTAGTATTTAACATTGCTACAGTAATGCAGAGCACTGAGTTCCATCATCCCAGCATAACTGAAACTTTGAATTGCTGCAGGAAGAAGTTGTGATTTAGTAATAGTAAGTTTTCAGCCACAGTTGTTGAGATATTACATTGAAGAGTTAGATTTTCCTCCCAGAAACCAACAAGAAAACTCTGAATTTACAGTATTACAGCAAAGCCTGAATGAGAAAAAAAAAAACCAAACACAGAACAAACAACACCCATTTACTTCCATTCATGGTCACAGGGCAAGTTTGACAGTTTCTTGTCTCCAGCATTCAAGACTGAGATAATCACAGCGTCAACATTCACCATATGCTAGATAACACTCAAGGAGACTGTGCTTCTCAAAGTGAACTCAGTCTTTACTAGAAGGACTCACAGATATGTCACGATCACAACAGCTCACTTCCAAGCCATACCTACACAGACTGACATCCTAGGGACGATATATCCTGATGCATTGACTCAGTTCGGATTGTTGAGTCCACTGGAAAAAGATTTTACTCTGAAAGCAAAACCACTGTAACAGTCTAATCAGACTGTCCAATGAGCCCTTAAACTTAGTTTTAAAGTACAAGACATTTGGATTTTTACAGGAAGTGAAAACAAATAGAAAATACTCCTCTGAACTCAAATTCTGGCTAGAGTTTATGCTGTGGCATTAAAATATCTCTGGTCTCAAGACATAGCCCAATACCTAGAGCTAGACCACAAACTAAAGACTTTTATATATTGATACAAAACATATAAAGGTACTTTCTGGAGTCTAAAGATTTGGTTGAGCTGTCCAGACAGATATAACTAATATTTCATAGAACACAATTGTCTTCAATTTTAGAGTTATAAAGAACCGATTTTAAAAAATTGTACTCATACCAGTAGACAGTATCGCATTTCAGCTGTGTGTGTACCTGAGGATCCTCCCTGCAATTTACTGAATCTAATATCAAAGTCATTGTCCTCTAGCACGGAAAGGAAGTGAATTAGATAATATGTAAGAATTTCCTAGTGTTGTACTAAAGACCTCTGTGTTTCAACAAAGACAGTTTTAAAGTCTCAGAAAGTCAGAAACATGGGCAATATTACCAAAAAGCAAAGTCATATTATCATCAGTATTATACAAACTAATAATATCCCATTATTCTTTCTCACTTAATTCACAAATTTCTACAGTGTAGTGCAATATTATTTGAACTGAGATTGTTCATGATAGCCTGTTTCCTAATTTTAAGATTTCAGAGTTGAAGATGTTCTTAAGACATTTTTTGTTGGGTAGGATGAAGAAGAAATGTGATTCAGGGGTTAATGAGGACACTAGACCCCGGTTGCCTGGACACTTTTGATGACCATCTTCCCTACTAGTGAACAGGTGCAAGAAATTTATGTAACTGCGTTTATGCAGACAAAAGCATCCTGAGCTACAAACAAAATACTTGACCTAAATGTAACTGGTATGGCATGCTAGAGTTTTCACCAGCTGACTGCAGTAATGGACCCAGCCCATGTTTGCATACACAAACGATCTTGCAGGTCAGTCAGCCGTCAGCCTTGCCTCTGACCCGTCTCATTTGCAAGCCATTGAAAGAGTCAATCTAGTATCAATCATGCCGAGTTGCTGGGTCCTCTCTCTCCTTTGCCTCATGCACGCAGGAATTTAATGAGATGCTGTTAGTTTGCTTTGAGGATGAACTATGTCCTATCCTACGTCATCTTAATCTGAGCTGAAACTGCCTTCCAGCTGACATTCCCTACAGCCAACTTGCTTTGACTTCACCTAAACATAGGCAAGAAACATACCCTTGCAAGGCATGCCCTTTTTTTTCTTCACATTAAAATGCGCTAGGAAAGATCCATGTGGCAGGCAACAAAGCTGAAGAAAAGCTTGTTGTAAGTGTCCAAACATCAAATAGCATTTGTACAAAAATGAAAGGTACCGAGCAAGATGGCAGCTGATGCACATAGACAGTATTCCTATGGTGAAGGGCTACGGTTCTGCCAACAAGCAAGCGTCTCTAGCCCTGAACAGGCTGCCAACACAGCTTAACCCATCCCTGCTTTGCATTTGTCCCCCAGCAAAGCTGGCATATCACCTTCTGAACAGGCTCCATACCTTTATAACATTAGCTTCAGTATTTATAGCCAAGTGATTATGCATTCCTCCTGGACACTTGGGGAAGGAGTCCAAGCACTGGAAGCCAATACAATAGCTTTCTCTTTTGGACTTTTGACACCTATGTGTATAGCCGGCATATATCCCTTAAGCCATTCTGACAAAAGTTTATTTTGGAAAAATGCAGAAATCACTTCCACAGCTGCTGAAGGTGGAGTTTTTTTGACCAATGAAGCAGTTGCAAGTCCATGAGGGAAAAGTTTACCAGGTTGCCAAACTTCAGCAAAGTGCTAGAAAAAGCTCAATTTTGTGGTCTTCTGGGGATCAGTTTCTCACATAGAAGGGCTAATGTTTTCTGAAGAGAGCTCCATTTTTCAAGTTCCCTCTACATACAAGCAAAAACCACTTGGCAAGAGTGTGGTCCAGACCACGGGACACAAGGGGGAGTCCATCCACTGCTGGGGGTCCTCATCTGGAGTTTAACATTTTGGAAGCAAACCAGATCTTCTCCAGAGTTATCCGCTACGGAAATTTCATCCAATTGTTTTTCAGTAGAGATTTGTGTCTTATTTACCTTCAGACTAAAGCTCTACTCTTGACACCAAACGCTTCAAAATGGACTTGTATTTCCAAAACTGATGCACAGCTGCATTCTGTTGGCTCTGATAAGTACAATGCACATGGAATTTGGGAAGCTGTGCTCAGTTTAGCCTCACATGAACCTAGATTTTATGATGGACAATGAGAGAAGACAGCTAAACTAACACAGAAAAACAGGTGCAATATCTAAAGCAACCTCAAATTATTTGAGCCAATTTTCCCATTTAAAAAAAGTTTTTTTAAGATCCTCAAGAGAACTCCAATTGCTATTGCAAATATAAGTCCTTATGGTGAAGCAACGAGTTCCAACAGGGCTCTCAGACAAAATTTAACATTTAGATTTTAAATGGACAAGCTGCAGAATAGGTAAAGTCCTTAACTGCACCTAAACAGCAGTACTGGCAGAAGACTGAGCAAACACTTAAAATGTTTTCAGGGCAGGGGAAAAAAAAGTGACTGCTGATTTAAAATCCCTTTTATAGCTACGTTTATTGCCATTCTTATTGTAATGTCTGAGCTTGCTCTACTGCATGAGCCTCAGGCCTCTCTTCCCATCAACTTCAAACAGGGAATTTATTACAGAAATAAGTATGGCTTTGGCCCCAAAAAAGTACACACAGAATACTGCTAACTGTGAGCAGCCCTAAATACAAGTGCTCACAGTATAGCCCTTTGAAAAGCCAACCCAACAGAGCTAATAAGCATCCATCTTAGTTATTGAAAACACTTAACGTACATTTCTTCTTTAAAAAGCTACAGATTATTTTCGAATCACCAATGTCTTAATGTGGGGGAAAAAAAATAAATCTGATAGTCCGACAGAGGTCAGATGTTTTGCTGGTGTGAACAGGTCCTTGCCCTTTCTGCGCATCTGGTAGAACCCTTATTAATGGGAGATCAAATGGATTTCAGGTCCACAGGATCAGAAAGACAAAACAGGCATAGATGATGTAGCACGTCTAGGGACCAGGCTTCCTTTCAAGCCAGTGACAGATGAAGCAGGCTGGCTTTTGTATCTTAAAGGGTCAGGGATAAAATGAGCCCTTAGCAGCTGGAGAGGAGTCCCAGTGCAGATGATGGTTTTAACCTCCACTGTAAGCTTCCAATAGAATAAAGCAGGAGATGATAAAATTGAGTATGTAACGAGCCACTGTGCCTTGATGGCTCAAGATAGACTTGACACTGCCAGGACAGCCATATCAGCCTGAAATTGTGCCAGCTCTATTAAGGAGCACAAGCCATATTACATTCAATGTCAAAAAGGAAACAAAATAAAGATGTGCTCTGGGTAGCAGCTATGGTGAAAGATACAGATAAAGAGTGTTTGGCGTTCAGCTTCAAATCTGAGCTTTTCACTTTGCCTAGCTTGGTTACAATTTGGATCCCACAAAATTGAGACAATTTAATGCAATATCTTATTCCTGTAATTCCTTTTAATCAAATCAATGAAACAAAAGACTAGTTCTTTAAAAACTAATCTTTTCATACCTGCCATATTCCAACCAAGTTATTTCTTTCAAGAGCTTTGTCTCCTATGCCTTGACTTCTATTCTACAGGGCTAAACTTGAGACATCTATAATATAAGATGGAGATGCTAGCACTATTACTGTTCATATCTAGGCTTTGCAGAGCTCAAAATCTGTTTACCAGGGAAAAAGAAGGAAAAAAAATTTCAATATTTAGAACTGGCATGTGGACTGCTGCTGTTTATTGTACATTACTACTTTATTGTTAGATTCAACTCTTGCCCAGTGTGCATAGGTACTTCTGTGCCATCCCGCCCCCTTATCCTACCTCTTGAGTTCTGGTTTCTCCCTCTAACTCTCTTCTTTAAAACTCCTGCCTTGACACAAGGCCAACTCTGCCTCCCTACTCTACTACACAGTCTTTCCGGCCGCTCCGCTATACATGCCTGGACCAGAGCGTCCAACTGATGGGTCTAGGAAAGGAAAGCAGAAGGCAGCACTGCAAGCTTCTGCTGCAGAGAGGTGAGGCTGAAGTCTGCTGAAAGGAGGAAACCCACATGGGGGGAAAAAAAGCCAGCAAGCACATAAATTTTTTCCAGTTATTGATTAAAATAGACATATATTTAGCCTACCAATATCACACAGGCTCCACATATAACCAGAAAATGTCCTTCTTCCTGATTTCAGTCTGGCACAAGTTTAAACTTGCACAAATTAATCACCCCAGAAATAACAACAACATGACAGCAGTTAAAGAGAGGAGTTAGAAAGCCTCCGTGTGGTGTTCCACCACAGCGCAAGCTCAAAGCCAATGGAAATACCAGAGAAACAATTTGGACCTCCTCCCACTGCTATTTGTATAATTAATTGTTTTCCCAGACTCACAAGATGATGAGGATATTTACAAACATGGTGCCTGAGAGCAGAGACCCCTCAACTCCCCGCTTTGATTCCAGAATAAAGTACAGCTGCCTAAAGTATGCCTGGTCCAGCATCAGCTAATTTGTACACTCCTGCTCACGTGCTCACTATTTCACTATTCTCCCATATCAGCTTACGTCAGACAAAAACAGACTAGACACATTCTTAGGCGCCTAGTATTTTAATGATGTCATAGCTGACTCAGGCTATTCTCCAAGTTTAAGAAGTCACCCAATAAAAACCCCTTATCAGTATATTAGAGGGTAGAAACAAACTGTGCTGCTAAACATGGTTATACCAGCACCCCCAGGAATCCCTATACCCTGGAAGGTGATCTGGTACCCAATCTATTGAAGTTACTTTCTCATACCATTATGTTTCCTCAAGACATGATGGGGAGAAGTACCACCTGTTGCCCCTGTGCTCCTTGTGCTTCCCCAAACTTCTTCTGCGACCCTTTCTTCTAGCAGGTGACACAGGGCAACCACCAAGTATCAGATACTCCGTTCATCCCTATTTCCAGGGACACAAATATCTTCTGCTGCAGTGGAACAGAGTTACATGACAAGGTGCTTATGAAAGACCAAATCCCACCTCTAGAGGGGCAACAAGGCTGTGGGCAGGCACAGCACCACCCAAACAGATGGGCACAAGCACAGGCAGCCAAGAGCCTCTGTATACGTGTGAAGTCTGATGGCTGCAAGCAGGATTTCCAACCAAGCTCACCAGAAAGGCTGCCTGCTCAGAAGCAGCATGCCTCTGCTTCAGAGGATATTGTCCTCTGTAACACAGCCTTAACTTCAGTTCATTTCTGCACCCACATGAAGCGATGCCTGACCTTTGCAGATTAAGAGAAGCAGGCTCAGATGGAGAGAGAGGTGTTTTAATGCAGTGATCACACTGTGTGGGCTCTCTACTCAAATCCCGAAAGAAGAGGCTAACACTAACTGTTGTTTCTGTAATAGTTTCATCAAAGTCAGCACACAGCACCACAGCCAACTTTGATAACACTTCCATATCCATTCACACAGCAAGAAAAATGGGGAGAAAGGAGAGGAGCTATTTAGCAGGATGTGAAAATGGAGCCTATAGCAGTGACGTACTGCAGAACTCATTATTTCCTCTGTAGAAATATTTCACGTCATGCCTCTGACCCATGAAAATAGTTTAACAGGGAACATTCCAAACTGATTTTTACAGCGATTTTTTTCCCTCAGGACTGAAGTATCAAAGTAACCAGGCAATTTGTGCAGCTTCTGGTAAAAGAGCTGAAATAAAAAGGCCACTATTAAACAACTTTATAGTAACTACAGCACGCTGGAATCATCATCTGTATATTAGTAGAATAGTGCTGCCTTCCACCTGCCTCGGTCCTAAAGTGATGAAGATAAACTGGAACAAGTTACCCCAGCAATCGCCTGAATCAGTGAACAGTATATTTACATACTGCACCATGCATTTGTGGGTTTTAGTGAAAAATTACCATTTAAACAAGCACGTGTACATTTTACATTTGCCTCGCACAGTACCTTTCTCTACCTGCTATACCATTTTTATTTTATAGGTATCTTTGCAGTTCAAGGAGCAGAGTCTTAATTTATGTGACACATCCTGCAGAGAAGACTGTCAGCTGGAAATTTGCTCTGTGATTGCCATCTTGTGGCCACAGAAACCTGTCCTCCTCGGTGTTTACTGCTCCAAAACAAATCCATCTTGGAAAAGGTAGCCTTTTCGCTATTCCTTGAGCTATAACGGATAATTTAGGGCTCCGGCTGACAAAAACACAAGTTGTGGAGTCCTAGTGAACAGCTCAACCAAAACCCCCAGCCCCGTGCACCTAAATATTGGCAAGAAAGGGTTAAGGTGAGCTGCTCCCAAGCCTCTGACCCATGGCTTCAGTACATGTGCAGCAGGCAGGAGCTGACTCTGCTTTCCCAGGGACATGGGAACTCTCTGGTTGTTACCATTAACAATACCGTGAAAGTCATCGTTTGATGACATATGAAATACAACTGAGGTCACATAGCAAGTCACTACAAGAAAATAGTTTAACAATTTTGACAATAAAACCCTTTAACCTTATTTCATCCCACCTGGTAAAACACACTTATATTGTTTTAAGTGGCATTTAACATCTGTTGATTGAAAAAATACTAAATGTTCACTACGTTTGATGAACATATAGATTGTGTTTAAAAAATACGTCTCTTCTAATGTATACACTTTGGAATATATTGGCTAGTGTTTACACACTGCTACACAGCATAACCACAAAACATATATAATTTTATTAAAATTATCACCCACAGAATGTCTTGCCATGAGCGTAGGGTGTTTCATATAGTGAGACACCACAAATCTGAAACCAAGTGAGAGTCTTCTGCTGTGTTTATAAAATTTATCATGCAAAACATCATTTTATTCATGCCACCAACTGAATATTTTGATCCCCACTCTCAGACTCATTGTGTAGTTTAGCACATCTCCAGCATGAAATATGAATACATTGTATTTCTGACAACCACAACACCCAGAGGCAGAAGCTTGGAAGGATTCCCAATAAGAACTGGGAGGGAGAGAAATCGCCCAAACTCTTTAATGCTCATTAAAGGGACAAAAGTAATTCAGTCTTAAATTTCACTAACAGGTTTCAACAGAAAGGAAGCCTTAAGGCTTCCTATAGAAGAGTTGAAAGGTTAAACAAAGAAACAAACAGAAACACCACACAAACCCAACAGCAACTCCTCCCTTAGAAATTGCCCTCTAGCTCAGACACCGTTCTAGATACCAAAACTTGCTGATCTCTTTTATGGTATTCTGGTCTTTTCTGAAAGCATCTACTTTATCCACCTGCAAGAGATTTTTTATTTTAAGAATTCCTATTTTAATAAGTGCTGGCAGGTGCTATATAGAAAGAATAGTTGAAGAAACAACAAAGCAACATACTTCTGTCCTAATGACTCATTATATGAAAAAGGCCACATGCGGATAACAGACATCTGTTATTTTTCTCCCTTAGCTTCCTTAAGATGTGTTCTGTCACAGTTCTTACGTCCTCTAGAGCTTCTCTACCTTTGTCCAGCTATGCCAGTTCTTGCAATAATTTACAGCACCTACAAGTCTTACCCCATACATGTCCATATACCACTGTGGCTATTGCAAAATACCACAAGACACCTTTTCTCTATCTCATACTCATCCTGGGATCTTCCAGTCAGCATCTTTTAGCCTCTCCTTTTCCAAAGAAGCAACTAGAAAAACAGAAATATCTTTCAATGGTATCAAACCCTTTCAGCCAGGGAATGGAATTAGCAATCTCACAGCACAGATCAATATGTGAGTGCTTTCAGAAAGAAAAAAACACCTAATTATTCCATCTGAGACTCACACACAAAGAACAGACTCATTGGTTTAATTATTTTAGGAGAGACGAGTTATTTGTTTAAAAAAAAAAAGCCTAAACACATTAGAGCTTGTTTTCTTGAGACCAGCACTAATCCACCAAGCACAAACCAGGAGAGCATTAGTTCTTCAGGCTCACTCTCCTTTACCTGCTTCATAACCAGGAGGGAGAAAAATCTAGTTGAGCCTATTGCAAGTAAGTGAGGACAACACACCCACAAAAAGCCTCACAGACTTTCCTCCTCACTTCAGGAACCACCTCGCTGCCTCTCAGCCTCCCCTTCCCAAACCATCCTGTTCTCGCTACAGAGATGAGCGGAGGACATGGAGACCTCAGGTTCCCTCCTCCTTTTCTCAGCACACATCTGGAGAACAACAGTCGATGCGAAGTTCACAAAGGAGAAACACAAAGCTTCAGTCTGACAATTTTTCCCATCTTTTTCTAAAGCTCCTGTGTAAGTGGTGAGAACATCTAGCTTGGTTTGCAGTGCAAGCTGCTCTGTATTCATCTTCCTTATGATGTTTGTAGCTTCGACGCCCAGCCAAACCCACCCAATTAGTGTGTCTCATTCTCACAGCACAAATACTCCATAACTTTCAGATCAGACTGAATTTGTTTGCAGACAAAAGGCAGCAGAACATTAGGTGTGAGTTTGGCTCATTGTGAAAAAGGAACTTCGACTGTAAAAAAAAAATAAAGCTTTGCAGTACATTAGAGAAAAGTGAGGAAAAGCTGTATTAAGAAAGGCAACAAGTAACAGATGTAATCAAAAAAGCCACTCACAATTCTAGACCAGATCTGTCTACAGCTGTGCCTCGGAACTACAGAGGCAACGCAGCAAAGGGCGGGGGGAGCCCGGGGCTGTCCCCAAGCTCCAGCCCCCTGCACCCACCCAGCCCCCAGCAGTCACTGTCTCTGCTGCAGTAATTCCTTGAAAAACAACGTGGGGTGCTGTTTCAATCTTTAAAGCTTTCTTTTAAGTGACCTAAAACAAACAACTGCTCACAGGAGGCAGAACTCAGATTCACTGGCCGAGAGAGCAAAATTAAAAGTGGGCTATAAGCACACCCACGCTTTCATCCTTGCAGAGCAGGCTCTTTCCTCCAGCCTTGGTCGTTGCCGCAGCCTCCCCCTCAGGTGCTCTAGTTCTTCAGAAAAAACCTCTTTTGGTCCCCTTAGAGGGCGAGCAGCACCCCGCATCAGCTGTCCCCGCAGAGCCCCTCTCCCCCCCGGGGAGGAGGCAGCTCCCAGGGCTCAGGCTGCTCCCTCTCCCCTCCGGCACAAACCAAGACAATCTTCCCCTCTGCTGCCCAGTCACTCTCTTCCTAAAGGAAAGCAAACACACAAACTGCAAAGCAAATAAAGCAGATATCTTCCATCAATGCCCTATTCAGAAAGGTCCCCTCAGCTCAAGAAAACCAAGAGCTCTGAGTAGAAAGTCATAATTAAAATCAGTCTTTGGAGGCTGCGGACAGCTGAATGGGAGCAAACACCCAGCCTCACATTTGCTTTATCCCCAAGGAACACAAATCTTGCAATTATATCTCAGGTTTTTAGCAACAGAGCATCAAGGCGCCAGAAACAGCGATGCAGCAGAGACACACTTTGGTGAATCCCCATGTGATAGATTGGGTGGGTTTGTTCACTAAAATGTCAGCAGGATAAAGTGCTTGTTTGCTTGGCAGGATATGCTGGGGGCCTCTTGGTGGGTGAGACCCAGATACCGTTAGGCCTGCTTAATCAGCCCCCACAGGTCTGGTCTCCACCCAGATGCCGTTAGGCCTGCTTAATCAGCCCCCACAGGTCTGGTCTCCACCCAGACGCCGTTAGGCTTGCTTAATCAGCCCCCACAGGTCAAGTCTCCACCCAGATATTGAGAGGATCGAATAAGGAAGATTGAGAACCTCCATCCCTGCGACCCCCTAGTAGCAAAACGAACATGCGCAGAGCATATCGAAAGAAACTACGTCAACCGAGAAGACTGTATATAAAAAGGGACTGTAAAAAGGGAAGAGGGCCGCCGTTGATGGAGCGGAGACTCCCCGGCTGCCCAGCGCTGATTTTTGCTCACTAACTTTGCTTGCTGAAATTATAATAAATTCTGATTGGGTTGGAAACTTTTGGTCTCGGTTTCTCAACATATAACAATTTGGTGCCGTGACTCGGATGGAAATATAGTGGCTGGACTTGGGCAGCAGGGAAGGCGCCCCACCATCCTTTGGTGGTCCTAGCTGTTCCCAAAGTCTCCACACTTTCCACTGACGAACCCAAAATCTAAAGTAGTGAGCAAAAGGAACCGGTCGACCCTGTAATCTTTGTGCACAAAAAGTCCGGACGAAGACACAGGATGTGTAAGTATATTTGGAAATCCGTTCGGTTGGGGTTGGTGATCCTGAAGCGTTGCATGTGAGTGGTTCCAGTGGAACCAAGCGAGTGCGGACCCTCAGTAGTGCGGTTCCCATAGCCCGCGAGGGCGTGGGCCACGAACCAGGGGAACGTGTGTGAGTGAGAAAGAGTGCGCTTCGGAAGATGGGACAGGGGAAAAGCAAGCCCCCTGGTCCCATGGGTGGAGGGCCCCCTGTGCGGTTGCCCCCTATCCCGCCTGATAGTCCCTTAGGATTAATGTTGAAAAATTGGAGGGATTTTTCAAAAAGCAAAGGAAAGAATAAAGCAAAAATGATCCATTTCTGTATGGAAATTTGGGGAGGTCAGAATATTAAGGAAGAACATGTCTGCTGGCCAATCTTTGGGTCTTTTGAAAATTGGGTATGTGAGGCCCTAAACACATATGTCAATTCTAAGGAACCGGTTAATCCGGAGGAGAGTGATTATGCTAACATGTGGATGGGATCAGGAGCCAAAAGCTATCTGTTTGCCCTAAAAGAAAAGGGGGGTGGGAAAAACGATAAGAAAAAACGAGACAAAGAAGAGGTTCCCTTATTACCCCCACCTTATATACCACCCCCACCACCTATTGCCAATCCACCACCCTCAGCCCCTGAGGAAACTGAGAGCGACTCTGGAACTTCCTCAGACACCCCCAGAAGTTCCAGAAGGGCAACTAGAAGTCAGGCAAAACAACAAAAATTATATCCACTCCGGGAGACACCAATGGGGGGACCACAACCAGGGATAGGATTTGTATCTATACCCCTTAACTCAGGGGATGTTAGGGAATTCAAAAAAGAAATGGGAAACTTGATAGAAGATCCTTTGGGGGTTGCTGAAAGGATTGATCAATTCCTAGGTCCTAACACCTATACCTGGGATGAAATGCAGTCTATTTTGAGTATACTATTTACTGCAGAAGAAAGAAATATGATCAGAAGGGCCGGAATGAGAATATGGGATGCCCAGCATGTACAAGGTCCTTTTGCAGATGAAAAATGGCCCATACAGCGACCAAATTGGGACCACCAAAACCCAAACCACAGAACTCATATGCAGGACCTAAGGACTATTATTATTCAAGGCATCCGAGAATCTGTGCCCAGGGGGCAAAATATAAACAAAGCCTTTAATGAGAGGCAGAAAAAAGAGGAAAGCCCCACCGATTGGTTAGAGAGGCTGAGAAAAAGCCTCCAGATGTATTCAGGATTGGATCCGGACACCCAAGTGGGACAGGCATTGCTGAAAACTCAATTTGTAGCCAAATCTTGGGATGACATAAGAAAAAAATTAGAAAAGATGGACAACTGGCAGGACCGGGGGTTAGATGAGTTATTGCGAGAGGCTCAGAAAGTGTACGTCCGGAGGGATGACGAAAATCATAAGAAGCAAGTCAGGATGATGGTGGCAGCTGTCCGGGAGGGACAAAAAGGCCCAAGGAATCAGACACCTCCTCGTACACTAGGAAAATATGGGGATTTCCTAAAAGAAAACCCCAGATTCAGGACAGAAAAAACTGAAGAAATGATAAGACGAAGAGAACAGGGCACCTGTTTTTATTGTGGTGCCCGAGGACACATAAAAAGGGAATGCAGGAAGCGGCTGCGGGACGAAAGAATGTTCAAGGAAGATTAGGGATGTCAGGGGCTCTATTTGCTGGGGACCCAAAAACATAAGGAGCCCTTGATAAAAGTTAAGGTAGGTCCCCAGCAACAGGAATTCGAGTTCCTGGTAGATTCAGGGGCTGAAAGATCCACTATCCAGATAATGCCCCAGGGCTGTAAAATATCGTCAGAAACGGCCCAAGTTATAGGAGCCAAGGGAGAACCCTTTGAAGTACCCATTATCAAAAATATAGTATTTGAAACACATTCCAAATTTGGGATGGGATCATTATTATTAGTCCCTGAGGCTGATTACAATTTATTGGGTAGAGATCTAATAATAGAATTAGGAATTAATTTGGAAGTAAAAAATAAAGAACTAAAGATTAGGTTATGCCCCCTTCGAGTGGAAGATGAAAAGGAAGTTAACCCAGAGGTATGGTATACCCCAGAAACGATTGGTAAGCTACAGATACCTCCATTTTCAGTAACCATTATTAATCCGGAGGTACCTATACGAATCAAACAATATCCAATTCCACCAGAAGGAAAGTGGGGGTTAAAGCCTGAGATTGAAAGGTTACTTGAAAAAGGCCTTTTAGAACCATGTATGTCCCCCTTTAACACTCCCATCCTACCCGTAAAGAAATCAGATGGGTCTTATAGATTAGTGCATGATTTAAGGGAAATTAACAAAAGAACCGTAACTCGATTCCCCATAGTGGCTAATCCTTATACCTTGCTTAGTAGGATAGGGCCAGAAAATCACTGGTATAGTGTAATTGATTTAAAAGATGCCTTCTGGGCTTGCCCCCTGAGTGAGGAAAGCCGAAATTATTTTGCCTTTGAATGGGAAGATCCTGAAACCCACCGTCGACAGCAATTAAGGTGGACGGTCTTACCTCAAGGATTTACCGAGTCACCTAATTTATTCGGGCAAGCATTGGAGAAAATTCTCCAAGAATATGTGGTAAATGAAAATACCATCTTGATCCAGTATGTGGATGATCTTTTAATTGCAGGAAAGGAGGAAGCAATAGTAAGGCAAGAAAGCATTAAATTATTAAACTTCCTGGCTCTAAAGGGACTGAAGGTATCACGATCCAAGCTACAATTTGTGGAAGAAGAAGTTAAATATCTGGGGCATTATTTATCAAAAGGAGAAAAGAGAATAGATCCCGAACGAATAAAAGGGATATTGTCAATACCCCCTCCTACAAATAAAAAGCAGATAAGACAATTATTGGGTCTGGTCGGGTATTGCAGACAATGGATTGAAAATTATAGCAGCAAAGTAAAATTTTTGTATAATAAATTGAGCCAGGATAACCTGCTAAAATGGACTGTGGAAGATGAACAACATTTGGAACAACTGCGAAAAGATCTTATAACTGCCCCAGTACTAAGCTTACCTGACCTAAAAAGACCCTTTTCCCTCTTTGTTAATACTGATGAGGGAACTGCCTATGGAGTCCTTACCCAGGACTGGGCAGGGAAAAAGAAACCAGTAGGATATCTGTCTAAGTTACTAGACCCGGTTAGCAAGGGTTGGCCCACCTGCCTACAAGCAGTAGTAGCAGCTGCACTCCTGGTAGAAGAAGCAAATAAAATAACTTTTAATGGAGAATTAAGGGTTTTATCGCCTCATAACATTCGGGGCATCTTGCAACAAAAGGCAGAAAAATGGGTCACAGATTCCAGGCTTTTAAAATATGAAGGAATATTGATTGATTCCCCAAAACTATCCCTGGAAGTCACAACCCTCCAGAATCCAGCCCAGTTCCTGTACGGAGAACCCTGGGACTCACAGTTGATACATGATTGTTTCATAACCATAGAAAGTCAAACTAAAATTAGACCAGATTTGGAAGAGGAAGAACTAGGAGAAGGAGAAAAATTATTTGTGGATGGCTCGTCACGAGTAGTGAATGGGAAAAGAAAATCAGGATATGCAATTATTAAAGGACCAAATCTCAAAGTATTGGAATCAGGACCATTAAATCATTCCTGGTCAGCCCAGGCGTGTGAATTATATGCAGTGCTAAGAGCTTTGGAATATCTAAGAAATAAAGTAGGAACTATATTTACCGACTCTAAGTATGCATATGGAGTAGTGCATACCTTTGGGAAAATATGGGAAGAAAGAGGATTAATAAATTCACAGGGAAAGGACATAATCCATCAGGAATTAATAGTGCAGATATTAAAAGCTCTACGGGGTCCAAAAGGAATTGCAGTGGTACATCTAAAGGGACATCAAAAAGGAGTGGATATCCGAAATAGGGGAAACAATGTAGCTGACCGAGAAGCAAAAAGAGCAGCCCTAAAAGACTGGACCCCAGTTGATACTCTTAGCCACGATACCTCAGAGGTAAAGAAATACAGATTGTATAGCTTCACCCTGCAGGAGAAAGCTAAATTAAAGGAGATGGGCGTAAAAGAAAACCAGGGGGGACATTGGAATCTCCCCGATGGGAGAACTATTCTACCAAAAACACTTGCATTAGAAACTTTGCAAAGGTTTCACGATCAGACTCATTGGGGAGTACAAGCATTAGTAGACCAATTTGCTACTAAATATATGAGCATTGGAATATATAATTTGGCAAAACGAGTAGTAGAAGACTGCCTAATTTGCAAAAGGGTCAATAAAACCCAAGTTAGAGAAAGACCACTGGGTGGCAGACAGCTTGCCCACAGACCATTTGCTAACATTCAGATAGATTTTACTGAGCTACCAAAAGTGGGAAGATATAAATATTTGCTAGTGATAGTAGACCATCTAACTCATTTTGTAGAGGCTTTCCCCACTGTTAGAGCAACTGCTCACACAGTAGTAAAAATACTGTTGGAAAACATAATACCAAGATATGGAATGAGTGAAGTTATTGACTCAGATCGAGGTCCCCACTTTGTGTCTAAAATAATACAGGAGGTTTTGGTAGCAATGGGAACAAAATGGGAACATCATACACCATGGCATCCCCAAAGTTCGGGGAAGGTAGAGAGGATGAATGCAGAAATTAAGAAACAGCTCACCAAACTAATGATGGAAACCCGGTTATCCTGGGTGAAGTGTTTACCACTCGCACTACTTAATTTGAGAACTAGACCAAGGGCTGATCTTGGGATTTCACCTTTTGAGATGCTATACGGAATGCCTTATGATTTAGAGGAACCCCAAGACCATCCTAGAGTAAGAGACCAGAAATTAAACTCCTATATTATAAACTTAATGAAATATCGAAATGAATTATGGAAAAAGGGAATGGTGGTGCAAAGACCTCCTCTGGACTTGGCTATTCATAAAATCCAGCCAGGAGACTGGGTATTAATTAAATCATGGAAGGAATCATCATTAACCCCTCAATGGGACGGACCTTACCTTGTATTGCTTACCACAGAGACTGCTGTCCGAACTGCTGAACGAGGTTGGACCCATGCCCGCTTAATAAAAGGACCTATCACTAACTCTTCGTGGAAAATCACCAGCCCGGTTGGAGACTTGAAATTAAAATTCCAGAGGACTTAATGGACTTGGACCCTTACAGGATTGAGTATTTACCTAACCCTTATTACTTAGATGATGGACTTATAAGTAATGATGATGTTAAAATAAGGTGTGGAAATAAGTACTGTAATTGTCATCCCTTTGTATGTTATACCTGTAAGGTATGCAAGGAAAGGTGGTGGACTCATTGTGTTAAAGGATACCCTCCCCGAGGGGTTTGCATTTCCTGTTATAAATCGCAAAGGGAAATCACTAATTGGACATTAACCTGCAAAATATCTAAAGGAGAATTAACCTCAGGCTCAAAAGAATGGTGGGATATATTTACAAAAGGAATTGAACCAAATTTTTATTGTTATCACCCGAATGAACCAAAGCCTTTTGTAGCGGAAATCACTGAGAGCCTCTGTCGTAAGCTCATCAGTAAAGTCCGTTGTGACGTTCCTGAAATTAAACATACAAATTGGAGATCCTATTTTACGAGACAGGATCTTAGACGGCGAGTGTTTCCTCCTGAAGAGCATCCTTGCTGCCGAGAAGATGGTACACCTCGTGGCTCGAAGCACCCGAGTCGACGAGCGAGGCAGAGGGAAAGACGACTGTGGAGGAAGGAGCCGTCCAACTGGAGCGTTGCTGAGATGCTGGCAGAATTACCACGGGATTGGTAAAGAAAAATGGGTGAATAACATACTTTTAACCCTGTCTGCATTTCACAGGAATCAACGCAGAGGGAATCTGGTATACAGGGGAACATCATCTCAAACCTTGCATATCATAATTGTAATATTGTTATGGCTAAAATTAAGTTATTGTACTGCAGAACTGGAAACACACCAACCTTTTAAATGGTCCCTAACCAGATTAGATGGTAAAATCTTACGTACATCAACTGTACCAGGGGCTCCAAGCTTCATTGTGGGATTGTGTGATCTAACGGGAATAGACCACTGTGGTAAAATTTTGAATTTAACAGGATTTTACATGTGTCCTAGTTCCAACCGAGGGAAACCATATTGTAATTACCCTGGCCATTATTTTTGTGCCTATTGGGGCTGTGAAACTATTGCTTCTGATTGGGCTCCAGGAGGGGGACCAGATCAGTATCTTAAAGTAGGATTTGGTCCAGCTGGGTGTACACCACCTTGGAAAGGTCCCTCAGGAGAGATGCTCTCTAAAGGAACATGTTTATATATATATATTAATATAAAAAAACCAGAAGACCCAGGGTGGATCCTGGGAAGAACCTGGGGAATTAGACATTGGGAACCTGGAGCAGATCGGGGAAATCTTATAACAATTAAGAAAGAAATTGCACCTAATGAAACCCCAGAACCCATTGGACCAAATCTGGCAATTTCTACTATTAATGTTAAAAACAATACCACTAATTACCAGAGAAAGTATACCCAACCCACTAATTTGACCTCTGAAATCAATATATATGGATATAGTACTCTATGGAAAATTATGCAAGCTAGTTATGGGATACTAAACAAAACCAAACCTGAGTTAACGAAAGACTGTTGGTTATGTTATAATATTAGACCACCTTTTTATGAGGCTGTAGGAATGACTGCTAAAGCTAAAAGAGTAAATGGAACTAACCCTGCACGGTGCATATGGAAAAAAGGAAAGGACCAGACACAGGGACTCACTTTGTCCCAAGTAACAGGTAAAGGGAGATGCATTGGAAAGGTCCCCACCCATAAAAAGCATCTCTGTGGAGCAAAAATATCAAAAAACGAGAGACCTGCACAGTGGCTGATTCCCGCCGCTAATACGAAATGGATATGTTCAAACATTGGGATCACCCCGTGTATATCTCTTGTTGCATTTAACGAAAGCAGTGAATACTGCATTCAGGTATCAATAATACCACGTATTACTTACCATCCTAGCGAATATATTTATGATCAGCATATAACCCCTGAACATCATTTAGTAAAACGAGAACCAATCACTGTCCTTACCATTGCTACTCTTCTCACCGTCAGTGGTATAGGCGCAGGAACAGGAATCGCCTCCTTAGTAAACAATCAAAAAGAAATGAAGGCACTCCGAGTAACAGTAGACGAAGATCTCGGTAAAATCGAGCTAGCGATTGATGGATTGGTAAAGTCATTAAGATCCTTATCTGAGGTAGTAATGCAAAATAGAAGGGGATTAGATCTCTTATTACTACAACAAGGAGGATTATGTGTAGCACTCAAGGAAGAATGTTGTACTTATGCAGACCATACAGGGATAACAATTGATACAATGACTGAGTTACGAAAGAGGTTAGAACAACGAAAACGGGAAAGAGAGGCTCAACAGAGCTGGTATGAATCCTGGTTCAATTATTCCCCTTGGCTAACAACTTTGCTTTCGACTATAGCTGGCCCTCTGCTGTTGCTTATTTTGGGATTAACTTTTGGACCATGCATTTTTAACAAACTAATTACAATTGTAAAAAGTCGCTTGGAAGCTGCACACTTAATGCTTGTTAGAGCTAAATACGAACCACTCCGAGGAGATATGGAAATGGAAGAAAGCTTGAATTTGAGTCAACAAGAATTAAAAAGGTTTAGTGAACAAAATTAAGAAATAGAAAAGGGGGGATTGTGATAGATTGGGTGGGTTTGTTCACTAAAATGTCAGCAGGATAAAGTGCTTGTTTGCTTGGCAGGATATGCTGGGGGCCTCTTGGTGGGTGAGACCCAGATACCGTTAGGCCTGCTTAATCAGCCCCCACAGGTCTGGTCTCCACCCAGATGTCGTTTGGCTTGCTTAATCAGCCCCCACAGGTCTGGTCTCCACCCAGACGCCGTTAGGCTTGCTTAATCAGCCCCCACAGGTCAAGTCTCCACCCAGATATTGAGAGGATCGAATAAGGAAGATTGAGAACCTCCATCCCTGCGACCCCCTAGTAGCAAAACGAACATGCGCAGAGCATATCGAAAGAAACTACGTCAACCGAGAAGACTGTATATAAAAAGGGACTGTAAAAAGGGAAGAGGGCCGCCGTTGATGGAGCGGAGACTCCCCGGCTGCCCAGCGCTGATTTTTGCTCACTAACTTTGCTTGCTGAAATTATAATAAATTCTGATTGGGTTGGAAACTTTTGGTCTCGGTTTCTCAACATATAACACCCAGCCCCAATTACATAGTGACAATACAGCGTCTGGAGGATTTACCCCGTAGAACTGATGAGCACATTAACAATTCAAGCAACGAGCATTGTTTAAACAAGATAACTCTAAGGTTTCCCCCTGGGGGACTACACAAATCATAAGCTGCCTTTCTCAAGGACATTCAAAATGCAGTAATAAAACTTCTATCAAAGAAGGATAAACACTAAATAGGATTAGTGATGTCCAGTACTTCGACACACGATGTGTTCCAAAATTAATGCGAGCAGCAGCAACAGTAAAAGAAGTCCTGAACACACAGATATAAACACGATTTTTCTTCTAATTTCAAGAGGTCCAGAAACACAAGAAATTAGTCTTTTCATCTAGATCTCCCCTTCCTAGAGTGACTTCAGCGACAGATTAGAAAGAAGTTAATAGGGTACATTTTGCATATGGTTTCCTTGGATGTTTTGTTCCCCTCTTGTAGGGGCTAGACCAGCAGCTCATGATTTGCGGGAAACAGACTCAACAACTCGAATAGAGTTATACAGCAGGTATGTTTACTCCGGCACCGGGGTGCAAGGGGATTTCTCTACAAATCTTGCACACCCACCGCACATTTTACCAAAAACTTATAGAGTGTGGATATACATATTCACTGGATTACATGACACAAACATACATATGCATGAGTAAGGCTGGGTTAGTTCGAAAGGCTGATGTCAACAGTTTATGTTCTCTTTGCACCTGCGCATTCCCTCCTGGTGGGTGTCTTCGGGGATCTTTGGGAGGAAGGCTCGTAGTCTTTCTCACCTTTTTTTTTTCCCCAGAGCATGCAGATTCTCTTAGCCAATTTCTTGAACAACAAAAATGTTTTTCAGCCCATTTACTCATCCCATCTTATTTAAGGGAACCAATGAAACTTCTACAATCCATTTATGGCTATCTTTACTCATTACCGAGGCCCAACTAGTTAGAGCACACCTGTTCGTCAAGGACAAAAACATGATATTTTGCTGAACACTACAGTTCTTGTAGATTTTCACAGCAAACTGCTTTGTTTTGATGGACACAGTAGTCCTTGGTAAAATTCCACAGAACAGTCTGGGCAAGCAGGATTCTTAGCAATATTTAAAAAATACTAATACTATAACTTGCTAGAAGTAAGTAAATAAGTCTTAAAACAAGTAATCATTTCTCTGTATCACTCAGCACATCTTTTCAGCTGTTACTGGAATCTGGAGCAAAGACTGTTCACAAATATCTTGCGCAGCCAACCATCCAAACTGTTATTTGGCAACTGCTGTTGCAGGGAGCACACTCCCATCCCCAACTGTGGGGAATCAAGTGAGGCTGCACGTGGTGAAATCTCAGTGACCTGGTCGTGTACATTTAATCCAATTCCAGTAAACACATTGAACACAGTAAACACAAGTTCACAAGAGATCTCACAGAAGAGGCAGTTAAATTGTCCTGTAGGTGCCTTCAACGACATATCCCTGAAGCCAGATTTATCAGCTGGACAAACTGACTAGTCCTAGTGCAGTTACACAGATAGAGGAGGACAGCTCAACTGGGGTTGATTCAGATAAAGACACTTAGGCTACACAATCCAGCAGCTAAGGTAGATAAAATTACCTGCCCTCTACAGCTGTCAGTATCTCTATTGACTGCAGAAGGAGTCTAGGCAGCTGTCTTGGACTAGACACCTACAGTTAGGTTAGATTAATCTCAGCGTCAGTGCTTCAATATAATTTAAAATCTTTGGGGGGGGGGGAGCACCAAATTAGTTTCTATTTTCCCCTTCAAACCAAACTAAACAAACAGCTTGCCTAATGAACTGCAAGTATTCGGTCAGTGATGTCTATTGTTACTACTAGTAATGCATCCTGTCAAAAAATATATTTATTTTAATTGGCTTTGTGACCAATTTGTTTCTGCAGGTCTTTGACACATCAACATAAAGAGAAAAACTGCAATGCTTGAAAGCCAGGTGCTTGTTATTGTAAATCACCTTAAGTGACAAAAAGTCTTCTTGAAATTACTTAAATGATTTTTTTTTTTCTGATCACAGCATCCATAATACCACCTGATGACGTTCTCTTTGATCAGCCTTTTGACTGCCACAACTTCCTATTAGTTCAAATTCAGCACTGGTGTAGGATCAAGGTCTATGCTGTATTTGGCTGGTTAGTTTAAATTAGAACTACCTTGTCATGACTGCATTAAAATTCAAAGGACTGGGCTGCTACCTGTTTCACTGACATAGCCCAGCAGTAATTAGAATATTTTTCCTCTCAGGTATAAGCTGCTTTATAAAGAATAAATGCCATTCTTAAAATACAAATTAACACAGCTAAAGCTTATGTATTCTTAGAAATATGACTAATCCATTGACGTCTAACATGCTGGAAGTAAAACACTGCATGTACTTTCCAGAAGGGTTAAAAATTTAGAATATAAACCCTTGAAAGCAGATAGTACGATACAGCGGACAAAATGAGAAAGAGCAAACAGTGCAATCATAAATGCCAGCAGAAATGAGAAATAAAAGTGAAAATGAAGGAAAATAATTAACTACCTCCATTATCAGGCTCAATTTACAGTCAGACCCTCTTGTTTACACTGCCTGAACAAGTCGTGTTTAGAGGCACCACGTTGCTTACGTCATATCTGACAATGTCTCAGACATCATCTGCTATTAAGTTGTTATCCACATGCAAAGGAGTCTGGACAGATTTCTCATTACAAAATCACTTCTGGTAGCACAATATTACCTCAAATACTCCAAGCAGCCATAAAAGGATCATTATTTGTTCCAAAAAAAGGACTTTCCCAAATTTTCTCTAAAAGGGTATAACAGCTTCCTTTTGTCAGGGGACGATACAACAAAACAACCCCACAAAACACAAGAAAGGGGAAGTAGTTGGGTTGGGGTTCCCTGCCCCCCATTTTTAGATCACACAACATCCTGATTCCAAACAAAATATTTTCAGTGGAAAGTAAATGTTTTTCTAAAGTTCATTAAGATGAACAGGAAAAGACGAGTGCCATCATGTGGCACCAAGGTGTGTAAAACTCATATTTTTTAGTTTTGTTTAAATGCATAGCATTTTTAAAGATAACCACATAGATATACCAGAAATATTTAACCAGTAAAAAAACCTGTAAATAATTCAAAGGATTTCTGGGGTGTAAGAAAGTCATAATCAAATTTCAGAACTATCAGCCTACAATTGAGCATGACCCTCTTTAAATAATGCTACATTAAAGATAGACATGATTGAAAATTTCTGATACATCCATTACTTAATGGAAAATGTTCATAGTTTAAGAAAATTACATAAATTAGGAATGAAAAATTAAATAAATAATTGGAAAGAATAATGCCCCCAACTATCTGGGGACAATTCATAAGGAGTGGTAGCCCATGCTCAAACAGAAACAGTAATTCTCTGAACAGCTATGTATTACTGAAGGAAAAAAAGAAATAATAATTCAAGTGCACCACAGAACCTAAGGGGAAGCTGCAATAGCAAAGACTCCCCGTTTCTGATGGGAGATGTCAATCAAGGGTGACACCTCAAAAATCACCATACTAGAAATGAATGGAGAAAATACCATATGGAAAAAAAAAAATCAAAATGTACCAGTTTGTCAGTTATTATATCCCAAGATAGCTCAAACCTACAGGAGGTGGTGCTGCCTCCTGTTTAATGACTATCAACAACGAGAGTTATAAGGTCAAAATTAAGATGTGCCTCACTAAAAAAAAAAGGACCTTCTATCAGTGCTATCCACACACTAATGACTAGTTTATAGGTACTTATTAACCTCATAGAAACTACCAAAATTAGAATTTTTCAGTTTAATGACCAGCCATTTCTTAATAGCTGACAGCACCCACAGTTCCTTGTACCATATTTCTTAGAAGAAAAAAAAAAAGTCAAGGGAAGAACGTCAGTTGCCTCAAAATTAAACATCTTGGCCCTGTTTACGTTCATCTTCAATAAACTCTTTCAGTCCCACCCAGGCACACACATAGCCCTAGGAGACGGTGACACCATGGCAATGGGAAATTTAATTCTTTTTCTCCCACGTGTGTCCATCTCCTCTGCATCACAGCGAAGCAACATCACCAGTGCAGGAGCTACAGACACATCCACAGCCACGCACAGGCCTTAATTTGAGAAATGCATTAAGCAGAAAAGAAACATGTACTTTCTTCTGTGGCATTAGAGACAGATGCACTATAAATACAGACTCGGAGTATTCACTTCAACGTTAGCAAGAACTCCGGGGCGCTGCCCGCAGGCTAAACTGGGAATGAACCTCCAGCTGCTTTTGTAGGCTGTGTGGGGCATTTTCAAGGAATACTACTCCCCATAAACAGAAGAAATAGGGATTTACAGCTCCTAGTTCTACTTCTGCCTGTGATAGAATTACTTGAAACAAGCGTCTCTAACTTCCCTCTGCTTCAATTTGGCAAGCTCAAAAATGCTGAATGCAGTGTTACAGAAATATAATGTAGTCCCACTCTATCCCTGGTTTCAGAATATTTCATCATAAAATGCAATTTTTTTTCCTGAAGATTTTTGTCTAGAGACACAATAATCCAGAAACTGTGCTGAATAGGTGCCTCTAGACACTAGAAAGCCTTAGTCAATTATGTGCATAACTATGAGCAAGTCAAACTTTGAAGAGACTTTAAATGAGAAAATATAGTACTGACTAAAACCCAAGAAAACATGACATTTTAAATTTATTTTCTTTTAGCTTTTTTCCCCTCCACTGCTCCAGATCAGGCTTTGTATTCCTACTGTAACCCCTCCTGTGAAACAAAACCATAGTGTAATTATCCCTTTTATAAAACCACCAAGCTTTATCTTAAAACCCATTAAGATTTCTTCCTTCCACAACTCCAACAGGAAGGTTGTTACAAAACCTCATTGCATCAACTATCACAAATGTCTGTCTTTTTTCATCATAAATTTGTCTACAAACAGTGACATGGATGAATACTTCTTTCTTTGCACCATCATTGTTCTTCTCTTTTGGATACCATGTTTTCTTTTCTTTACTCTTCTTAACGGAGTTTACAACAGGGTGCCCAGGACAGCACCACTGCATCTAGATCTCACAATGCCAGAGGTCCCCTGCAATCCTTTATGGTAATAGGTGCTTTATATATATAAATATATTGGCCACTCGTTTGATTTCCCTGTCCAGATTCCTGATGTCAATATGTTGACACTGCTTGGTAATCACTTTTCCCTGACCTTAGCCAGAACCTAGCCAGATTATGCACTGTAACCTTGCTGACTGTATAGCCTAATAATCTATTCTTTTTAATAGTTCAAACACCTGCTCTTCACTCCCCACTCTATTACCACCCACTATAACAGGACTGAAGGCAGTATTATCAGTGCAGCCAAATACCTTACACCTATGGTATTCCTTTGTGGAAGTACCTATCAATGTTAGTTTGGAATGGCACTGTTCTACTCTCTCGCTCCCTGAAAAGGAGAGCAACTGCTCAACAGTAGTCAAAGATTAGAAAGCCTCTTTCATTAGTGAATTACCATCCCATAAAGATGCAGTACTGAAAGACTCTTCCAAGTCAGTAAGGTGTTGTATATAAGTGAGCATAAAACAGGCATTGGTATATAAAGCAGAAGTCTGCAACAGTAACAGGTATATAATGATTAATCAATCTATTTCATAGACATGATATTTGGAGCAATTAATTTTAATTGCAAGAAACAAGAAAAAGTGTTAACTGAAAGCATTGGAGTGCTGTTCATCTGTTTATTCTTACGATCCATTTTTCCACTATCCAAAAGGAAACTTATAGACTTCATTTACAGCTTCCAAATTTATACACGTTAACATCATTACTATATACAGATTACTGAAAACCTTCAAGTTTTACTTGTTCAGCCATATTGATTTCCAGCCTGCCAAGTAAGCTCTGAATCCTATCTCACAAGGTAAGACTGACCTCAGCACCTGCCTCTAGCAGCTCTTTGACATTCAGCAAGGTGAGTCTGCATAATGCAAAATTAAAAGCTTTGAAAAAGTATGTTCTTTAGAGAATATAGTGCTCATAGAGCACATACAGTCCACAGTGTCCAATAGTCTCAAATTGTTTGCAACTTGCCAGGACAACCTGTCTGCTCTAGAGCACCATCTCTGCTGGACCCGCACAGCCCCCAGAAATGGGCTGCAGTATTTGCTCTGGCAGCAGCAGCCACCCGTGTCTGGTCGATACAAGAAGGCTGGGAATTTCCTGTGCAGATGTGTTCAGTGTTGTGGATTCAGAAGCCTGATAAAGCACTGGAAGCATCATGAACGTGCACACACCACCTCTGGGATTCTCTTCTCAGTAGAGAGTTCTTTTGCCAAATTAATAAAATCCTCCTCCCTTTTTCTAAGTACTATTGATTTTTTTTTAGTTGTTTACAATATCAGTGTACTTTATGTGCAAACAGTGTATAAAGAGAATAATTAGCCCTATTTCTACATACGTGAAAACTTTTAAGTCAGATTTCATTTGATATGGTGTCTCAGGCATTAACTAGCTTTTATTTACAAGACTTATTTAAAAGCACAAACCCTTAATTATATTTTATTAAATGTATTTTTACCTATCTTTAAAAGTTTTATATATAACCTTATAAAAAACAGACTTGATTTTATTTATGTCATTCAAAACTAAGAGGCTGGTGTGAAGATTTTCAGTGGGAGTTTTGCTTTGGTAAAGACTGAAAGAACAAACCACAAACAAACAGCTTCTACTAATGAATGCTGCTATTTCAAAACAGAAGCCTCATGGAGAAAAAGTAGACTGAAGACATAGCAGCACTCTGCCCAGTGTCTGAAGACACTTGTAGTGATAAAATTAAATGACATTATTTAGTTGTTTTACTAACCTGTATTTACACTGGTCCTGAAAAATGCCAGTGTTTTCCCAGGTGCACTGCCCTTTTCAAAGGCTCTATCATTATTAGCTTGTTACACCCCAGTGATTTCCAAGCCCTAACTTTCTGTTCCTGTCATATTTACTATTTTATAATCTTTAAAAGAAAAGGGAAAGAAAGTCTATAGAAGCCTATAAAATATTATTTACTCAAGAGGTGGATGGTTTCTTTCAAGCAGCCACCACCTATCTTCCCTACAAATAGAAATGACAAAGTATAAGAAACCTTCGCACAATTCTTCTGGAAAAAGCAGCATTTCTGTGAACAATAACTACTTCCAATGTCACTTTTTTTATTCCCATAAAAACTTTTATTACCTTTTTTCTTTCCCTAAATAGATAGGAGAGTGCATATGCCAGTGGCTACACCATGCATCAGTACAAGAATATGATATGGCACTGAAGCCCGTACACTTAATTTCAGACTTAACCAACTATGACATAAAACAAATAAAACCAACAAATGTCACGGAGGAAAAAAAACAAACACCAAAAAAGAAGTTGAAAGATTGAGATCCCAATCTTACAGGTAGCATGCTAGCACATCAGAAAGCGGAAAGATCACAGGGGATCTTTTTCTCATCCATACAAATATCAACTTCGCACTAACAGCAAAAAGCCAGTAAACAAGATGCTATCTAGACAGCATGTTCCTGGGCTGTTTAGTCTGGGGCACAGGGGATACAGATAGCATCTGTGGGCATACTGTCAATAAAACAGACAGGCAAGTTACTCCTGCAATACACACCATCGCTACTGCACTCCGAGCTGCTGGGAGGTGCGGAGCCCCAGGCACCAGCCTGTGGTTAGTATTTCCTCTCCTTACACAAGGCTGCATCCCAGGCAAGCTGTGGAGCTGGAACACTGACCATATTTCCATGGCCAGATGCCCCATCACTCTCCTGACCTCAGTCAAGACCAAGAAGACCTTGGATATTGGATTTATTAAGCTGAACCCTGAGTGTACAAACGTCCACACCATTTTTCATCAATATTCACTGAACATTCATCATTTATTCATCATAAAGCTCTTCACACAGATGTGGACACAAACATTTCCTATTTACATATGGTCCCTATGTACTGCCCACCACTGCGAAACATCAAAGTTCAACCCAAAACTCCCTCACAACAGATTTTATTTTTTTAATGCAAGTTAATGCCATCAAGTTAACTGGGGCAAGGTAAAACACCCAGTTTCTCTAAATTTCAGCTTCATTACGAGTGCAAAAGGAACAACCAGGTATATAATGAGGTGCAAATACATATGGGGGAGATGGAATGCAATACAATTGTTAAAAAAAAAAAAAAAAGGTCTTCCGATACAGTTATGCAGGTTGCCAAAGTAAGACCACTTTCATATTTTGTTCCTTTGGAGTCCTTCAGCCTTTTCCCCAACAGGTGCCACAATGAGCTTTGCTGAATTTAACTACCATACTCCAGCAGAAGAATTCTCTTAATACACTGACACATTATTATTTTTGCCACATCAAGTGTGTACCTGACCCACTAAGGATACCAGTCTAACAAAATTCTTAGTTCAACCAGTGGCTTTTCTGTGTTAAGTTTGAGAGATACAAGCTCTAGGAGGACTCTATCTCAACAATAAATATCAATCAAGACACAAACAAAAAACTTGCAGGCTGCATTTAAGAAAGGAAAGCTGGAACCCAAAGGCACAAAGAGCTACTTAAGGAGGTAAGAGCTTGCCATGCTGCCACATCCCAGCCATGTGCAGGTCCCTTCAAAAGGGCTCGATACCTTCATTCATAACTGCAACACACTGATACCCACAGACAGAAGGTTCTATCACAGTAGTATTGCTCTATTAGTAATAAATGAGAAGTTAAACACTTGCCAGGTCTGGGGATTTAGATGAGGGACATGAAGTTATTTTATCAAACTAATTTCTTTATTCAATGAATGAAGATTCATAAGTCGTGTGCATTTGGAATCATGCTCTTACAGTTTTATCTTTAAGAAGTAAAAAAGATGATTACAACGGGCTAAAGTAGGTTTACTTTCCTGGCGTTCTTCGGAATGGATATCTTGCATGATTGAGCAGAGCTTTGTTCAATTCTCAAAGCAATTTACTAGAATTGAGAACAGAACGTTTGGTAGAGCAAGTTGTTCAGTCCTGGATGATTACTTCTTATTCCAAAACAATTACAATAAAGGGAAAATGGGTTATGTTCCTGTAAAAATATGACTCTTTCCAAATAGCAGCAGAGAAACACATGGATACACAATCACAGCCACAGAACCCACTAAAGAAAACAGAGTAAGTCCATATTATGCCAAGAAATACCTAATTAAAACTCAAGTTCTTCATTTTTAATATTTTTAAAAGACCTATATAAAGTATGATATATGCCCTATGATAATAGGAAATGTGCTTTTTCCCATTCTGTATTATTAGCTCCAGCTCCATGCAGGTTAGAAGTAGCTGGTGCAATGCTGAACCATGATAGAAGCAGTGCAAGGGTACCGCTGGAGACTGTACCTCTGGTAGATTATTCGATCAAAGAAAATGAAAAGTCATTGCTTTTCGCTGCACTTGTTCCATTGACAGACAAAGGACTTCTCAGCTCTGGAAATAGGGACTTTTAATTGAAAAGCTCTGAGTTGTGTTCCTCATACCACTGAATACTATTTACTCTCTGGAACTGCAAATGGGGGAAGGAAAGCAACCTCAATTTTCAGAGGTTTCTGAAACTGTAAGTGAAGCCTATTTGGAAAATTGAGACCTCATCAGCTTCTGTCTGAGGAAAGAAAGTGAGGGATAAATTCATTTCAGTCTGTGATAAGGTTACCGCATAAAATGAAATACAATAAAAATCATTTAGCAGTCAGAGAAAATGTAAAGAGAGACAGAGAGGTTTGAACTCTTAAGATTTTCATTCAGCCTGTCAGCTGAGTTTTAATCTTTTCAAAAAATCACTTGCTTTCAAAAATTTATTAAGCCAACAGAACATCATACATACATGATGAAGTCACATTACCAACTCCTAAATACTGTTCTGCATCACAGGGGCTTGTTTGCAGCCCACAAAGCCAACCTTACCCTGGGCTGCATCAAGAGAAGTGTGGCCAGCAGGTCAAGGGAGGTGATGGTCCCCCTCTACTCTGCTCTCAGGAGACCCCACCTGCAGCGCTGCCTTCAGCTCTGGGGCCCCCAAAACAAGAAGGACGTGGACCTGTTGGAGTGGATCCAGAGGAGGCCACAAAGATGATGAGGGGGCTGGAGCACCTCTCCTGTGAGGACAGGCTGAGAGAGTTGGGGTTGCTCAGCCTGGAGAAGAGAAGGCTCCAGGGAGACCTTAGAGCTTGGCTTACAAGGCTACAAGAAAGGTGGAGAGGGACTCTTGATCAGGGGTAATGGTTTTAAACTGATAGAAGGAACAAATTCTTCCCTATGAGGGTGGTGAGACACTGGCACAGGCTGCCCAGAGAAGCTGTGGCTGCCCCCTCCCTGGAAGGGTTCAAGGCCAGGTTGGACGGGGCTTTGAGCAACCTGGGCTAGTGGAAGGTGTCCCTGCCCATGGCAGGGGGTTGGACTAGATGGTCTTTAAGGTCCCTTCCAATGCAAACCATTCTAGGATTCTATGACTCCTGAAGCCCACAGAGCCCTCCGTTTCCCTTCTCTGGAGAATCCTTATCTATATGGAGCACTTTGAACAACACAGGGAAAGTGAGGCTTGAAACAAGTCTGTGATGCTTAAAGCCTTATAAGGATCAAGGAGAACTAGAGATTTACCTGTGTACGGGTCTGTCACTGAATCCCAAGGATGGATTCCAACGCTCCCAGGTATTTGCTAACACCAGGTTCCGTCAGTGAAAGTCGTTCATACACAGCAGCAGGATTACAAACAAGCTTGCGGAGGGATACTTCGAATTTGCCCCTTTTGACAAAGTTCTTCTGCATAACAGTCTCTTCGACAGAGCTTGCAGAAATCACCCACACCTATGGCTTCACCTGGAAAACACCTCACCTGCAAGCAATTGACCTGATAGCATTTTGGCCCACCACTGGGCACTAGCTTTTCTCAAGGCTTCATAAAAATACTGAATGTTTGCAAGAGATCACTTTACTGAAAGACAAAGGGCCACATTCTTTAACCTTCACAGTACACAGGCATAAATGACAACAAAGTACAAGAAAGAAAGAGGAGGAGCAAATTCTGAGGATAAATGGATATTTTAACATCTGTGTTCCTCTCACATTTACATCTCTGGGCAAAGACTGCCACCAATGCAGTTAATTAGTGCATTTTTTGGATGATGAGAATACCTGTCTATGAAAGAACAACATGAGACCAATGGCTTATTTTGCAGACTGGAATAAGCAGCCATCAGGTGGTGATTATTTTCTGCCTACCACCTAGAAACTGTCTCAGAGAACTAAAAATATTTGGAGTCCATACCTTTCCTCTTGAGCCAGCTGTGGAATACCTGCCCTTCCTCAGCATTTCTAGTTCAGCAATAAACTCACACTTTGCAAGTCAGGAAAAGTTGCCAACGAGTACTTGTAGAAACATTCTAGTTCTACAGTGGTTTTCTCTCTCGAATAGATATAGCTACATATAAATTAATTAGGTGCCATTGAAGTGCTGCTAGTTGAATATTAAAATAAAACATCTGCTTTCACTGCCCATTTGTATTGAGGAGCACGTTGCAGTGTCAGGTTATTGTAATGTCAGGTTATTGTAGTTTATATGCAAGCCATGTACAAAAACAATTACTTTCAAATGAAGCTGACATCATTTGCCCTCCTGTACTGGAGCTGTTCATCAGATGTCTTACCTCTGCCATGTATCACTTGATTCTCTCTGAATTCTTCTGCTGGGTCATGAAACCTGCTCATTTTAAATTTTTAGAAGATTCTACATTTTTTTAACCCTCCTCCATACTCTTCAAATGACTTTAATCTTATGGCTAAACAGCAGAATAGATTAATTTAACACCTCAGAATGAAAAACAAAGTTGGAAAAACTGGATTTACTTTTGCAAAAATACAACCTTGCAAACCTTTTTGGGGCAGCCAACATCCTTTCGCTTTGTGCTTGCCTACTGCCTACAGCAAAGGGACTCTGGCCTATGGCTGGACTTGCAGATGCCATCTTAATACAGAGTAAAAATGTACAAGGGAAATAAATTCAGGCCTTACTTGGAAGAAGCTGAAAATGGATTTATGTATACATGCATACAAACATGATAAGCCCCAGGTAAAACAGAAGGCAGAACAAAAGAAAAAAATCCAGCCATGCAACCCATCCCTTGAACACCTTCCTTTACCCAGCTTCACTGAGCAGTCATGCTGAGGTTTCCCACCTGTTCCCCAAAGGGTACATCACTGCACATCCCTCCTGCTCTCCTCCACCTATGTCACCACTACAAAATTAAGTTTTGCTTCGACACTGGAAAAATCTGGAGACAGTCGTAGTACATACATGCATACCTGGGATTACTTTTCGGATTTAAAAAAAATTCCAAGTTTTGTGCCATCATTAAAACTGCAGCAGAGACATTACAGTGGTATATCTCAGGGAAGAGACTGTTCAGTCTTTATCCCCCTTCCAGAAACAGCGCATGAGGTTATTAAAGATTTACTACTTCAAGCTCCAGTCCCAGGTTACAATTAACATCCTGAGCCGTAGGAGCTTTTCAAAAGCTATAAATTTTACCTAGGGTGCAGCAACTTACTCTTTGCCTTTATCCCACTTGGGCTAGTTATATTAAAAAGAAAGAAGTGAGGTTGAACAGCAAAGATGGGGGGGGGGGGGGGGGAAATCAAATTTATCACAATGAAAAGGATTTAACCCTGCAAATGAGTTTTCTCCAGCAGTTAACAGAAGCAGGAATGGCAGAGCCAGCACCCATTGGTAGAGCTGCTAGCCCAGGGGAGCCCAACAGCCCAACCCTACAAGGAGCTGCAGGCCAGAACAGCACATACGATCTTAACTAAACACGATGTGGGGATGGCATATTGAAAGAGAACCCTATACAGCCTCGCCAGCTGCTTCACTCCTGTGTGCTCTCATGCTGATCAAAAAAGCAGCATCATGGCAGAAGTTATGGCACATGGCCTAATAACTACCTTTTTCCCCCCCCTCTTTTTTTTAAATCCATGTTTTCATTCAGTTGGAGAAAGATTTACCAGAATGAGAAGCCTTCTGCCTGAGCAGAGAAATAGGGAGGAGAAAAAAAAAATACCCCCTATCAGAACTGTGTGTTTTTACGTACTATTAAACAAGAATAACATATGAAAGATTTAAATTTTGATTTGAACTTTAAAGAACATTCTGTTCTCTTGGGTAGCAGAGTTCAGCTGAGAGAATGTTCATCCACACCAACTACTCTGCATATGGTTTTTCTGAGTAAGAGCACCAGAAGGCTCTTTTTATAAAAGCTTTAGGTCTTTTTTTTTCCCAAAAAATTTTCCAAGACATTTTCACATAAAACTACAAATCTTCTTTGCAGAGCTAAGACTTTTTTTTTTTTCCCCAACAAATAAGAGGCCTTTTTTCATGCTTACAAATCATCCATTGCTCTTTTAGCTTTAGAGGGACCATATCAGCAAAAATACTGATGAACAGGTTACCTAGAAGCACAGGAAGGTATTAGTGACAAATCTGCCCAGCAGGTCATTGTCACCTTTGTAAGGGACATATGCCCAAACAGCCCGCTGCATCCTTAAACCAGCAAGGAGAGGTGGTAAGCCACATCAGGCAACCTTATCAGCATAATTCATGGAGACGTACCTAACGCAGTTAAGAACTACTACGCAGCAAGACCTTACAGTAACTTTACACACACTGAGAGCAACTGAGTGGCTTTATACACAGAAATCAAAGTCTGATAACCTGTGGGAAGGGAGCACGAGGGATACATCTCTGCTCCAGCACAAGCTGCTGCAGCACTGCTGCCTCCCTCCTCATCCTTACTGATTTTAGAAGTCACATTGCTAAGCACACAGCAGACACAACAGGGCTAACACCAGGCTGCAGGTCATCAGGATAACTGGCTGCAGGTGGAGTCATCCGGTTTAACACGATAAAAATCCCTGGCACAGATGGACTCAAAGCAGGACTCATTAGGATACTAATCACAGGGGCTCTCAACATTAAACATTGAGGACCCATAAAATTCCTAGTCATGGCGATATATTAACAGTCTTCTATCCTTTTTCACTTTTGTGAGTGCAGATTATCAATGAACAAACAGACATTTCATCAGACCATACTGTGGAAAGCTAGTCTGAACAAAGGGAAGGTGATAAAGGAGCAGCGCAGCTGCTCCCTCCTCTCTAAACTGGCAAGCCACAGTGCCCTGGGGACAGGAGGCAGACCCACAACCACCAGTGAGAAACTGAGAATTAGCAAAAAGACTAAGAAACAGGTATACAGGGTTCTGTCCTGGCAGTAATTCCTTTTGGCCTGTATCCCCACAGCTTTCCCATTACAAGTCTGTGAATGCAAACAGGTGTCTCAGGAAAGGAATCCTGCCTCAGTCCATCCCTGAATAGACAGTTTCTGTGATGATAATACTACCGATATTGCACTACAGATAGCTCACCATGTTATATTAACATTTCTATCTCTGGGGCTTTCAAGAAAGCCCTTGAAATTCCCTCAGAAAAGCCCTTCTCCAGAATTCACTTATCATTAAAATAACAAATTTATAGAGAAACAACTGGTCAGAGCTGTTATCTGGAACTTCACCTCCAAGCTACACCAAAGGAACTTATCAGCATTGCATTAATAGACCAACCACCAGAATTCTGACCAACATTATATTGTAAAGAAATCCTTACCTGCCTTCCTAAATCCAGCCACACCTTGACCCAAAGTGAATTTGTCCATCCATGGAGCTCCTACGTGTGGTCTGAGCAGCTTAAGTAGAGCTTCCTGCTGCACAGCTGCCCCAGCACACACCCACTAACGCAGGTTTGTCCATTTAACCTGATAATGTGCCACTGTTAACAAGTTCAACCTGTCCTTGCTCTTGGCATAAATCCATGCGCATAGCTATTTCTAAAATACCTTGCATGGTCAGGGTTTGTAGTAGGAGTAAGAGATAGTTTTTGCCCAGTACAGTGAAAAGCCTGGTGCTGTAATTAAAAACTAGTCTAAAATAGAGAAACATGTACTTGTTCCTTCTGAATTCTGTGGGAACAAGACCCAGCCTCATGATTTTGAAGGTTTTTGTCCTTTTTTTTGAAAGGGCTTGCTGCATCAATGCTTCATTTGCAAGACTTAGAGATGAGTAATTGATATTCAGTAGATCTTAAGCGTTTAACCCCATGACTCCACTCAGTGAGTGCAGGAAGAGAAGGAATGAATGAACCACAGGCTCTCCATAACAACACATGATGCAAGTTTCTCCTACCGACTCCAGCCAGAGCACATGTGTTCAGCATCTCAAACATCAAGGGTTTCTGCAGTGACAATGACCCCATGAACTTTCATCCAGCCAGAAACACCCAACATACCCAGCTGATATTTTGCTGGGTAAAAACTTCAGAATAAGGCATAAGTACAAGTGATTAATGAAATGCAGAACTCCTTGAAATACTTTTAAAACTCCCATGAATTTATGAAATTGTTTGACAGAAGTAAATATATACATCTTGAGTTCTTTAGACTGATCTTGCTTCTGCTACAACACACGTGTGCCAGCGTATGCTCCAGCAATTAATGATGCTTATAAATGCTATGATACCACTCTGTGCAGGGACTAGCATTTGATATTTATGAAGTCTTAAGTAATTGTGCCTAATAAAGTTAATGAAGTATATGTAAGTAGCTGGAGTATATAAATCTCTTCACTTTTATCACCACAATACATATCTGTATATAAAATCATTACCATAGAAATTCACTAAACTCACCTAATTTTTGCAAGATTTCTTCCCTGACCCTTCTTACTACACTGATCTCTGGAAGTGGCATGGCCATGGACAGAGTAAAACGTATCTGTAAGTGATATCACCGTGTGCTTCACAGGAATGTGCACTCTGGCTATGTCCTTGAGAGCAATGGATCATTTGCTATCAAAATGCAGGAAAACTATGAGGGGAGAAAACTAATGAAGCAATGTCATACTCATCAGGGACATAATCTAACTGTGAAGTAGCCCCATCAAAAATACTGGTTAACTTTGCACAAACTTAAAAGTGTTATGAGTGTTAACAGCAATTATGTGTCTCAGATTTTTAGATTAAGAGTGCTGGCTGAGCTAGAGACTTTCTGCGATCTTTCTTCTAGGGTCTTTGAGTCTACCTAAAAGCAAGGAAGAGGTTCCCTGAGGAGAATTGGGGGGAAAGGTTGAAAAGCTCAGAAGAAAAAAAAGCAACCTGGGAATTTTGGGACTCCTTAAAGCATCAGACTAGAGCAGCCGTTGGCCTCACTGCTTTTACTGAAGTAGTAAGCTGGATCTATACACAGAACCACACCAGACCTGTAACACCAGCTTTCTCTCACTCATTAGCCAGACTGCTAAAATAACAATTACCAGAGACACCTAGTGCTTGGAAATCTTGCAACCTATAACCAATAGGAGAAAAATGAGGTTTCCCCTTCCCTTGAGCATCTTCCCCACACTGAACTTCTGCCTTGAGGTACAACACATCAATGGCCAAGCATTAACCTTCTCCTTGTCTTACCAGTCCTTTGCCAGTCCTTCTGGAGCCCCCTTGCATAGAAGAGCATCCAAATAACATCCTCTTGCATCTGGCCAGGATAACAGAAGCTCTTTCATGGCTAGAGCAAAGGCTGCTTGTGCTTCTTGGGCACAGAGGGCAGGAGGGGCTGGGGCAGGGGTTCCTCTTCTCGCAGAGCCCTTCAGCAGAAACATGTTAATTACTATAGGTTAAAAGTTAGTAAAATCTTCCAGGGCTGGGAAAGTGGTATATCAGAGACCTGACCTGTTCATTAGTTTATTGTACATGCTTCACCTTCATTTGTTCTTGGCAATGTTTTGCATAGGCACCCACAGGTTTCTGAGCTGAAAACACACCTGGAAATGTTGGAGTCACTCTATGCAAGTGAAATACCAAATCAGCTAAGCTGGCTTCAGAGATTCATATCCTTTCAGAGCTCAAACACCCACTCATTCATTATTCTATTTGGAAAATCTTACATGGTACTCAGATTTTCTCCCTCTGGGGGAAATCAGCATATGGCAAAAGCAGGAGTAAAGCATTAAATGCATTCAAGTGAAGTTCTGTTCCACTGTTTTAATTGCTGTGAGGTAAAGACATGATTTGCTGGAGGATATATTAAAACAAATCAGTGAGTATGGCTGTTAAAGGTATGCCCCAAAAATGCAGTTTCCAGAGATGTGTCTCAGCTTCTTTCTGGATAGAGGTAGGAATATACTGAATGATACGTGATTCTGTATGTATTGTAATGAGTCATTTGTTTACCAAGATGCCCTGAGTTCAGATAAGAAAAAGAGCATTAAGTAATAATTTCAGGAACAGATAAAATGCTGGCTGCACGTCACTACAGACTTCTTTAAATTTGCCATTTATAATCCTGTGCAGTACACCTATGCAGCCTGTAGAAATCATCAGATTAAAACTCCCATAGATGGTTCCTTCTAAACTTTTTGCTAACTGCTGGGTAATCTTTCTACTGTTAAGTATGTCACAGCCTCTAAATACCAGACCTACCCCTAACATCACTGGAATTCACTTAAGCCAGACAGCCTCCTTGAGGCTTTGTGTAAAAATTGACTTCAGGGATTTGTGGGTGGGGTTTATTCCATCTCTCTTAAAGGCTTTATTTAATGTCTCTCACACAGACTGAAGACAGATTGTGACACAAAATATTTAGGACCTTAGACAAAATTCACAGTGGAAAAGCAGCTCTGGCATTATTAGCCACGCAGACAGCAGGATATTTATGTAAGTTTATACTAAAGGCAGTTATTTTTACATGGCCCTGACCACAGCCAACTTTGTTGCATGTATTTTTTCCACAAGCCTCCCTCCCTTCCCCATTGCTGGGCTGCATCTTCATCTGTATCCAAAAGAGCCACAGGAACCTACAAGCTTTTGTGCAAGATTAAGTTTTCTGCAACAATCTAAACTTTTATAAGATTAGTATCTTTGTGGAAACTTGCCAAAGCTGACAGGTTAGTTAGAAATACTGATATGATTGTCAGTTCCCACAGAACTAGTATTCTTCACAAAAATCTAAATACCGTATTCATCAGCAGAGTCACTTTGAAGTATCTGAAAAAGGAGAACAGATTGGTGAATGAAGCACCTGGAGTATCATCCAAGAGCCACAAGCCAGTAAAAAAGGAAATAGCGGGTGGGCATGTAAGAACAGAACAAGGCAGTTTCCAATGAGACGAGCTAATCTAATGGTTTGTTTTTTTTTAAAAAAAAAAAAAAAAGCAACAGTAAATCAAAAAAGCTGAAATTCCCCATTCTGACTCAGCATGTAATTCATTTCACCTCTGTACCTCTTTCCCCCACCCCTGAGATAAACCTAATATTACTTACTACACACAATTCCTTGCCTTAATAAAGCCCTTCTGGATCTTCAAATTGAAGGGGCTGCAGGTACAGATGATGCCAATCAAAGAATACATTAACATTTTTCCATACTTATTCCTGCTGGGCTTCAGGACACTGTTTTGAGTTATATAATGACTTCACTTTAAAACTATCAAGTGGATGTTGTACCTGCAGCAAGTACAGATTGCTATTATGTTAAGCATAATCGGATGAGTTTTAAGCAAAATACTGGTGTCCTTTCTGACCGTGGCACTCTGCAACTTTGCTAGTCTGTGCCTATCATGCCTTTTATCCAAACACCTTGAGGAATGTTAGAAACATGGATTCAGCTTCACAGCACTCCCAGGGGATAAGTGTGAAGCCACAGCATCTCTTCACAAGCTTGAAGACAGATACGTAATCCCCATCCTACTGTGGGAAACAGTATTGGTTATAGTCCTGAATTTCAAAAAGACTTTCAGATCTTCCAACAGTTTAGACTCACCCGAAGTTAAATAGGTCTGTTTGGGAAGTTTAGCTACGTAAAGTTTAAAACTTTTGACTGACCCCATTATAATCTGTGTATTACTGAATTCCTCAATTCTTTAGAGTAAGCCCTTTGCTATCAGGGCTGATGTCACACATCACTTAAACCAGGAGTAAGAGTCACAAAAGAGAGTTTTCACTCAACTGGAAACAGCATTCAATTTTGGCTTTTTCGGTAACTGAAACCTGCACACTTGAGGGATTCCAAGTACAGACTATTCTTTTCCACCATTATGCTGGAATAAGTCATTACATCCAGTTTTAATAGGTCAAGACAAATCTAGGGATAGAAAATCAGCATTTTTCAGTCAAACTATGGGTTTTTTTCAAGAAAGAAAACTAATTGGAGATTTGCTCAATTTTGGCCAAGTATCTGTCCATAATACTTTATCTTTTACAGTAATTAATCTTAACTGGTTGTGGTGGTTTAGCCCCTGCCGGGGTCTGAGACCACGCGGCCGCTGCCCCTCCCCCACAAAGGGAGTGAAATACAAAGCCCCAAGACTGAAATAAGGAAAGGTTTAATACAACAATGCAATAGCAACACAACCAACAACAACAATAACAATAACAATAATAGTGATAGCAGTGAACAGAGCAAAATAGCTACCAAATACAGCAGTTTGAAGCACGATGTACAAAACCACGAGTGCACCGCGCTCCGCGCCAGGAAAAATGTGACCTGCCAGGATGTGACGTCTGCATGGTATCTGAATAACCCGGCTAGAGCTCCCCCCCACTGCTGGGGAAACTTAACCCTATCCTGGTTAAACCAGGACATAATCCACCCCTTATTCTATACCATGTGCGTCACATCCAGCTGCCACTTAGCAATTAGCATTTGACAAAGAAAAATTAACAAAAGCACAGTATAACTCACGGTGTGTTTTCACCCACAATCAAGTCCCCTTGTGGTACGCATCGGACCTCTCCGTCCTTCTGCATCACCCACCAGGTGCACCCAGGTCCTTGAGCAAAAACAATCCCGTGGATGGGTTTGCCTTTGCCCGGCGCAGGACTAACCCAGACCATTTTTCCCAGCAGGTCCCTCATGCGCACCACAGGGACTCTATCCCCGTCCACAACACGTGGAAGTTTTGACTGAGCCGGGCCAGCTCGATTGGCAGATCCTCTTGTGTTCACTAACCAAGTGGCCTTTGTCAGATGTGTGTCCCAGTGTTTGAAGGTTCCACCCCCCATTGCTCTCAAGGTAGTTTTTAACAGTCCATTGTAGCGCTCGATCTTCCCGGAGGCTGGTGCGTGGTAGGGGATGTGGTAGACCCACTCGATGCCGTGTTCTTCTGCCCAGGCATCTATGAGGTTATTTCGGAAGTGAGTCCCGTTGTCCGACTCAATCCCTTCTGGGGTGCCGTGTCGCCACAGGACTCGCTCTTCAAGGCCCAGAATGGTGTTTCGGGCGGTGGCGTGGGACACTGGATAAGTTTCGAGCCATCCAGTGGTTGCTTCCACCATTGTGAGCACGTGGCGCTTGCCTCGGCGGGTCTGTGGCAGTGTGATGTAGTCGATCTGCCAGGCCTCTCCATATTTATATTTCATCCATCGATCTTCATTCTGCTGGGGCTTCACCCGTTTGGCTTGTCTGATTGCAGCACATATTTCACATCCGTGGATGATCTCTGCGATGGTGTCAATGGTGAGGTCCACCCCTCGATCTCGAGCCCACCTATATGTTGCATCTCTGCCTTGGTGGCCCGAGGTCTCATGGGCCCACCGGGCTATGAACAGTTCACCTTTACGCTGCCAGTCCAAGTCCACCTGAGCCACCTCAATCTTAGCAGCTTGGTCTGCCTGCTGGTTATGCTGATGTTCATCAGTGGCTCGACTCTTGGGTATATGGGCGTCCACATGGCGCACCTTCACAACAAGGTTCTCCACCCGGGCTGCAATGTCCTGCCATACTTCAGCGGCCCAGATGGGTTTGCCCTTGCGTTGCCAGTTGTTCTGTTTCCATTGCTGCAACCACATCCACAGGGCACTTGCCATCACCCACGAGTCAGTGTAGATATAGAGCCTCGGCCACTTTTCTCGCTCAGCAATCTCCAAAGCCAATTGGATGGCTTTCACCTCTGCAAACTGGCTCGATTCACCTTGTCCCTCAACAGCTTCAGTGGTTTCTCGTGTGGGATTCCACACTGCAGCCTTCCATCGTCAATGTTTTCCCACAATGCGACAAGACCCATCAGTGAACAGGGCATATTGTTTTTCTTCCTCTGGCAGCTCGTTATATGGTGGGGCCTCCTCAGCACGTTTCACCTCTTGTTCTGGTGACATCCCAGCATCTTTGCTCTCTGGCCAGTTCATGATCATTTCCACTAATCCTGGGGGGTCGCGGTTCCCTATTCGAGCCCGTTGTGTTATCAACGCAACCCATTTGCTCCACGTGGCATCTGTTGCATGATGTGTGGAGGGAGCCTTTCCTTTGAACATCCATCCCAGCACCGGCAGTCGAGGTGCCAGGAGGAGCTGTGTCTCAGTGCCGACCACTTCTGAGGCAGCTCGAATTCCTTCATACGCTGCCAGTATCTCCTTCTCAGTCAGGGTATAGTTAGCTTCAGAGCCTTTGTATCCCCGGCTCCAAAAGCCTAGAGGTCGGCCTCGGGATTCCCCATCTGCTCTCTGCCAAAGGCTCCAGGAAGGGCCATTCTCCCCGGCTGCGGTGTAGAGCACGTTCTTAATCTCCTGCCCTGTCCGGACTGGCCCGAGAGCCACTGCCTGGGTAATCTCCTGCTTAATTTGTTCAAAGGCTTGTTGTTGCTCTGGGCCCCATTTAAAATCGTTCTTCTTGCGGGTTACGTGGTAGAGAGGGCTCACAATCAGGCTGTAGTTTGGGATGTGCATCCTCCAGAACCCCACAGCGCCCAGGAAAGACTGAGTCTCTTTTTTGGTGGTTGGTGGGGCCATGGCTGTTATCTTGTTTATCACCTCCATTGGGATGTGGCGACGCCCATCTTGCCATTTTATTCCTAGGAACTGAATCTCCCTTCCAGGCCCCTTAACCTTCTGTCGCTTGATGGCAAAACCAGCCTTCAGAAGGATTTCAATTATCTTCTTTCCTTTCTCAAAGACTTCCTCAGCTGTGTCCCCCCATACAATGATATCATCAATGAACTGCAGGTGTTCTGGAGCCCCACCTTTCTCCAGTGCAGTATGGACCAGTCTATGGCAAATGGTGGAGCTGTGTTTCCACCCCTGGGGCAATCGATTCCAGGTGTACTGGATACCCCTCCAAGTGAACGCAAACTGTGGCCTGCACTCTGGTGCTATTGGAATGGAGAAAAACGCGTTAGCGATGTCAATCGTGGCGTACCACTTGGCTGCCTTCGACTCCAGCTCATACTGGAGCTCTAGCATGTCCGGCACTGCAGCACTCATCGCTGGCGTAACTTCATTCAGGCCACGGTAGTCCACAGTCAGTCTCCATTCGCCATTAGGTTTTCTCACTGGCCATATAGGGCTGTTGAAAGGTGAGTGAGTCTTGCTGATCACCTCCTGGCTTTCTAGTCGACGGATCAGCTGATGGATGGGGACCAGGGAATCTCGGTTAGTACGGTACTGCCGCCGGTGCACCATCTTGGTAGCAATTGGCACTCGCTGCTCTTCGACCTGAAGCGACCCCACCACCGAGGGGTCCTCTGAGAGGCCAGGTAAAGTGGACAATTGCTCAACCTCCTCCAGGGCAGCTATACCAAAGGCCCACCGGTACCCTTTTGGGTCTTTAAAGTACCCTCTCCTGAGATAGTCTATACCTAGGATGCACGGGGCATCTGGGCCAGTCACAATGGGGTGCTTATGCCAGTCCTTCCCAGTTAAGCTCACTTCAGCCTCTAATAGGGTTAGCTGTTGGGACCCCCCTGTCACTCCAGAGATGCAGATGGATTCAACCCCACTGTGGCTTGATGGCATCAGAGTGCACTGTGCGCCAGTGTCTACCAAGGCCTTGTATTCTTGTGGTTCTGATGTGCCAGGCCATCGGATCCACACCTTCCAGTAAATCCGATTATCCCTTTCCTCCACCTGGCTGGAGGCAGGGCCCCTCTAATCCTGCTCACCATCACTCACTTGATCTAAGAGTGACTCCTGCAGGAATGACTTACTGGTCCCCTCAAGAGGGTCAAGCATACTGCTGGCCATTCTATTCTGTTTGGGGGATTTCTGACTAGACACTGGAGCTGCATCTCTCTTGGAAGACTCCCCTTTCATGGTGGTCTTCCCTTTCAGTTGCTGTACTCGTGCAGCTAGGGCGGAAGTGGGCTGCCCATGCCACCTTCTCATGTTCTCCCCATTGTCGCGGAGGAAGAACCACAGGGTGCCCCGTGGTGTGTACCTTCTACCGCCCTTCTCTTGGGTGGGGAAACGCCTGCTTCTAATGGCTGAGACATCGGCCCGTGCAGGTGAAACATAGGACATGTCCTGTTCCATTTTTTGGAGCCTCTGAGACAGTTCCTCTACGGCTGAAACCCAGGCATGTTGGGAGGAAGGGAGACTTCCCTCATAGTGCCGGAGATGCATAGTCACTTCATCCACTGTCTGATTGTCTCGCCACCAGGATGCTGCTGCTAATGCTTTGGAATGTGCCTCTGGTCCACTTTGCAGGAACTTCCGCCACATCAGTTGTGTGCAAGGGACCAGATCTGGATCCAATGGTGACTGCTCATCATTCAGATCACCATAGATCATATCAAACACAGCCATTTCCCTGAGGTTTTGGATGCCTTTCTCCATGTCGGTCCACTTGCCTAACCGACATAGAGAATCATCCTTGTAGGGGTACCTCTCCCTCACAGCGAGCAGGAGTCGCTTCCAAAGGCTGAGGGTTTGAGCCTGTTTCCCTATTGCCTTGTCAATACCAACCTGCTTGGCCAAATGTCCCACCTGCTTGGCCTCTCTCCCCTCCAATTCCAAACCAGCAGCTCCAGTATCCCAGCACCGGAGCAACCAGGTGCAAATTTGCTCGCCTGCAATGCGGCTGTAATCCTTCCGCATATCTCGCAACTCACTGAGGGATAGAGATCGGATGATTACCTCCGGCTCTTCCTCCTGCTCTCGTGATGGGCCTGGTTCATTATCACCCTGTGCACTGCGAGGGGATTTTTTGGTATATTTGGTTTTCCGTATCGGGGCAACTGATACTGGTACTGCTTGTCCCTCCGGCTCAGCTGCTGTGCTGGTGGAGGCGACCGGTACTGGCACTGCCTGTCCCCCTGGCCCAGCTGCTGCACCAGCAGGCTCACTTTCAGACCCTGCAGCTCTTTCGCCCCCTTGAGGGCAGTGAACAGTGTTAAACATGACACGGTAAGCATGGGCAAGCCCCCAGCACATCGCAGCGAGCTGCATCTCCCGGGGTTTGTCAGATTGGCAGCACACCTTTTTCAAACACTCCACCAGTTTATCAGGACTCTGCACTTGTTCGGGAGTAAAATCCCAGAACGTTGGGGGTGACCACTCACTCAGGTACTTGCCCATCTTCTCCCACATACCTAGCCATTTATAACTATCTGCCCCCGGGGCAGGTTTCCGGGTGGTGCTATTGTTGGAGAAGTACCGCATGGCCCAAAACAAGATCTGGCAGACATTTAGAAAGCATTGTGCCGCGAACACAGTGGCCTGGATGCTCCAGGGATAGCTGAAACTCTCAAAAACCGAGAGAATCTCTTCCCCTGGCTCACCCATAGAGGAGGTGAGACCCCAAACAAAAGACCAGGCAGCAAACAGGTAGCGGTGCACCCCCACAAGCAGCGAAACGAGCCCATTATAAGCAGACAGTAACCAGTAGAGCAAAACAAGTCCCTTGATACATTTTCCACCGAGAACAAACACCAGTACTAGGAGCACAGAGTGGACATGAGGATTAATCCAGCCCCACCACGCAAGCAAATTGCCCAGCATTGCAAACATTTCCTATCAAACAATACAAGTAAAACAGAAAAATTACACCTAACAGATTGCTCTAACACACTTCTCCTTTTGTCCTTATTTCAGTCTTCTCCAGCCCCACGTTGGGCGCCAAAGTTGTGGTGGTTTAGCCCCTGCCGGGGTCTGAGACCACGCGGCCGCTGCCCCTCCCCCACAAAGGGAGTGAAATACAAAGCCCCAAGACTGAAATAAGGAAAGGTTTAATACAACAATGCAATAGCAACACAACCAACAACAACAACAACAATAACAATAATAGTGATAGCAGTGAACAGAGCAAAATAGCTACCAAATACAGCAGTTTGAAGCACGATGTACAAAACCACGAGTGCACCGCGCTCCGCGCCAGGAAAAATGTGACCTGCCAGGATGTGACGTCTGCATGGTATCTGAATAACCCGGCTAGAGCTCCCCCCCCACTGCTGGGGAAACTTAACCCTATCCTGGTTAAACCAGGACACTGGTATACATCACTTGATAGCTTTATCTCAGTATGTGGTATAATACATAGCTGAAGTACTCCAGCACCAAGTGGTTTGAGAACTGACAGCCCATGAATTCCTCTCTAGTTATTACAAGCAGCTTGGGGGCCTGACTCTGCTAGATAAATTGATGCAGATGAAAGACTAGTTTGTGTTAATATAGACATTAATATTTTTATAAGCCATACTGGCTGTTACATACAAAATTAACTTACACAAATTCATCTCTTATTCATGAATCCTATGTAATTTTCCTATTATATTTACCCAACCACTTCTTGGGTGTCCTCAGTTGAATGTAACCTTGAATTCCCTATTATCAAAGACCTTTCCATTCCTTTCCAAACTACAATCACTTCATCTCACAGTATAGTGATCTTCCCTCTAGTTTACCCTTATTGAACAGCATACTGCAGCTAGGACAGAGTACTAGTAATTGTCCCACAGTATAACAGATATTTGTATTCTGTTAAGAATGACTCTCAGCAGTACAAATTCAATACCCCGCAGTTACACAAGGAATCAGTGCAAAGTGTTAGTGATCAATGGGGCACAATGTTTCTTCTGTAATCTAGTTCATATCTTCCAACCTACGAAGAAACTTCTTCAGCAAGCTGAGCTGTTATCTCCAGAAACTAATCCCTGCATGCAGAAAAAGGTAGTTTGCATGGTCTCCCAGATCCAGTGAAGTCTGTAGGAGCACACATGAGCATGGCTGTGATTGCAGCCACGTGTAACGTGTTTGTACAAATGAAGGACAACCTTCTCCAAGGAAGGACAATTCAACTGTGGAGTACAGTGAGCCTCAGAAGAAGCTGTTGCCACTGCAATGCATTCATTAGAGAAGCTACAGGAAAAAAAACATGTTGCTTAATTATTTAATTTTTAGTGCAATTTTTCCCAGTAGATCAGAGCTAATAGTTTTTCACCAAGTAACTGAAAAGCTCATGAACAGAGGGATGCTGAGGTTTTGAGTGACTATGCAAGTTTTTGAACAATTCTTTTTGAATGTAAGTACTCAAAATACCTTTTCTTTTCCAGTAACTTAGAAACCTGCATCCAAAGCTTAAAACGATTAGAGAGGAATAAAGAACCCTTGTGTTTAAGCACGTTTATTTCCGCATGTGACACGGACCCTTAGCTAAACACTACATTGCAGCAGGATTTGCAGACAGAAGTTACTCAGTCTTCATAAAACAGATGCGTCTTCAAAGACCCTAAGTTGAAGTTCAGCTCCCCACAGTTCCCAGCCATGTAAACGTGTTAATAAGAAATTAAGCCTGGCAAGATGTTTTTAAGTCAGTCTCAATTCAGTAGAAACTGACTGAAAATACAATAGACTACATCCTAAACCCATGGTAAATACAGATCTCTGGTCTTCTGACAAGGCAGAATAGCAACGGGTAGCAATGATGAGTAAGGACTCCTACATCACGCTTCCAAACTCCCTCTGCTTCAACTTTTCCTCCCATCTGTTTAAGCATAATAAAACATTCAATATTGCACACAGAAAAGGGAAGTCTCATATGGCAGGCAATCTTATGTGCAAAATATAACACTATGAGGACTGAGATCTCAGGCACATTCTGCAATATCTATTACAAAAACCAAAGCATAATGCAGCTATTTCAAAGTGTCTGATCAGCTTGTAGGATTTCATTCAGGTTAAGGAGTCTCAAAATAATTTCATAAGATGTATAGCTTGCATAGTTTTAATCACTGGAAGAAAATGTACACGTGCAGACTGCCTTAATGAAAGTGTCTCAAAGTGGGTTAGACTCTACTGCCATCTCACTGAGACACAAACATGGGACAAAAACACCTGGGTACGCAAGAGATGTTTTGTTCTGGAAAAAACAATCATTGTTCCATAGTTTCAACAGAAGAAATCCAAACTGACAGTAATGTGTCATTAAGTGTCCAGCACATTGCTGCTGCTAGTTATACAAAAGGAAAAGCAGCAGAACTCAGCACGAGAGTAAGTGACAGTGTGGTGTACTGGACACCAGCTAAACTCCTGGAGGAACTGGACAGCAGTGACTGAGGATTTTATCCTGTACAGACTTATTTCAGACACCCTCCAGAAGAGCTCTGTATCCTCCCCCTAGATCTTACAAATCACAGCAAAAAAAAAAAAAAAGGGATTTAGAGGATAACAAGAGGCCTTAAAATACTTTGAGAAACATCCCCAGGTGAGAAACCAGCTTCTTTTCAAGGTGTGCTATGACTGCTACATCCACTAGATGGGTTCAGCACGACATACAAAGAGGAGAATCTCATTTGCGGTCTGATCACCAAGCATGTGGAAAAATCATGTAGCAGTTGAAACAGTTCCACATGGAAGAGATTTACAGAACCATAGCTTTCCAAATAATCTTGAGAGCAGCAATCCTGGATATTAAATGAGACACAGAAGAAAAAAAAAAAATCACTCAGTCATTCGGGAATTTGCTAAACCACCTGCACCCCAAACACACCTCTCAAACAGGAGCAAGATCAAACACCAGATTCAAGATAAGCGTGGTAGCAAACCCAACAATCTTCTAAATAACCAGTGCTATTCTAACATCTAGTCAGGTTTTTTTCTTGGAGGTTTCCTTTCTAAGCACTAACCAGACTAATTCTCTTTAGCTTGCAAAATCGGACAAGATCACAGCCTGAAGGGGAAAGGCTGCAGTGATAAATATTTAATGGACTACATCAATAAAATTTATTTTGCCAAGGAGAATGGAAGGAGAGGAAAAGAGAGAAGTAATTCATTAGAAGAACTTCGGTTTAGTAATGACAGAAAAAAAAAGCTGTGCTAGAAAAAATTAAACACAAAGAAGTTTTAAATAGGTCAGAGGCTTAAGTACTCTCAACACATGACAGAGAGCTGAGTTTTCAGAATGAGTACAGTGATATGTATACTTAATAGTAATTCATCCCATTGCAAATAAATATCCCTGGACACACTGGTAACAGTTTCAACTTCTTGCAATACTTCATATCACCCAACCTTTAAGACCTGTTTAGTACATGAAAAGTGTCATTTCTCAAAATCCATTAAGAAATGTAAAAAGCACCTTGAGGTTTCTGTAATTTTAAGGCAAAAGTCTTATCTATTTTATATTGGATGGGACAGTAAGTTACGTTTTCCAGAAAACAAAAATGAAACAGCAAGAATTAAGGTATTAAGTACAAAACTTAAACATTCTTGTACTATGTCCCCATAACTCAGGATAGAGCTTAATATTTGCAACTTACATTACAAATTTGCAAAAAGAAATGTTTAATCTCTCCTTCCTGCCTGCCACTATTTGAAATCGCCTGCAGTGATAGAAGAGTAGACGGCACCTCAGAATGTCTTACGACACCTTTTCCATTTCCTCTCCTGCTCCACCCAATCTGGACCTTTTACAACCACAAGTCAGCAGGATGGGCAAGGAACATCAGAAACTTGTCCTTATGCTAACTAAAGTTCAGAAACCCATTAATTCTCAAGTTCTAATTCTAGATCTGCCAATGACTTGCTATACAGCTTTGAAACACTGGATTTGGGATTTCTTTTAATGGGTGAGGTGGAGCAGCACATACTGCGCAAAGGGTGGCACAGTCTCCTGACAAGCAGATTAAATGGTATTAAAATACTTTACAGCTACTTCAGTGAGACTTTTAGTAAAAGATTTCACCTATTAAAGCCCTACCTTTTCAGAAGCCTTTGCTTTAAAATTATTTACTAGTTTTGTGGCTGAAGTAACACTACTTAAACCTCTCTAATAGTGAAATACAGAAGTGATTAAGAAAAGACAAATTCTGTCGATAACCACAACCAAAACCTCACTCATCAGCAGTGCTGTCACGGGACAAAGTGGTCAGTAACATGAAGCAGTCAGGTCTCCAAATGAGTGATTAAGTGCTGCCCTCTAGTGAAGGCATGAAGCACGTTCAGCATCTAAATTTCTGAAAGTAACAAAATCTCAGTCACAGACAGATTTTAGCTAATTTGTTTGTAACAAAAGAATGCTACAGCAAGCATCTTTAAATAAAGTGTGCTTATGATTTATTTTTTATTATAAAATTATGATTTAATTTTACTCTTCCATACTACTTATCAGGTACATTAATTAAAGAACAACGTTTAAAAACACAGATGTTAACATTAATATTTTTGAACTTCCAAATAAAATAAAAAAACTTGTTTGGTTTTGTCCATCTACTTGTATCTGCAGGTTACACCACCTGTGGAAAGATCATTACAGAGAACTCTGTTAGTATCTTCCAAACATTTAGCCATCACAAAATTTTATGCAAGCTTAACACACAGAAGACATACCTGCTTCCAGTCTGAACAAGTTTAGCTTCCAATCATTAAGACATTTTGGGTCAAGCAGAACTACTGTATTACTGTCAAGGCTACAGGTCTTCCCAGTTTCCCAAGAACAGGTTAAAGTGTACAATAAAATCATATCTGCATATGAGCTATGCTTCAAATTTCAGTAATTTATGTAATCTAAATTTGAAATTACACAGACTCGTGTGGGCTCACTTACATGACTTCATAACAGGATCAAGCCAAGTATCTGCCAGCCTACAGCTGTTTTTAACAACACTGCCTATGAGTTTGATTTAAATATATTCAGAATTTTAAAACTGCTGTCAACAGGACTGAGCAGAAGTTTAGTTGAACTACAAACTCCCTGTAAGAGTATCATTAGTAAAGCTGGGATTAACAAAAGAAGCCTGACTCTTGCCCATCATGTGGAGCCTACTACATGAGTGATCCAGACAGAACAGTTTCAGATTACACAGTATTAAGAACTTCTTGTTGCCATCTATAAAGAGATTGAAGTAGCAAAATGAAAATAAGGTTCCTCAAGACAATGTTGTCAACAGTTCTAGTGCTACTTTTACCTCAGTTCTGGTCTATTTTTTCTTCTATCTTCTTTTAAAAATCTGAATAATGTTTCAGCCTGAAGAAAAAAAAGTTGAGACAGATTTAAAACTTTTCAGCAACTTGAGTGAACAACACAAAGCAGCAACGACTATTCAGTAGTGTCACTCTGAGTATTCTTCACTAATGTGAAATACAGGTGTAGCAAGAGATAGCAATCATCCATGCTAGACTGACTTCAAGCGCCATCATAATATGCAGTTTAAGTTCAAATAAAGGACAAATCACAAGATTTAGTCACATTTTTATAGACTTGCTTAGGAGTCTTTTTGTAAATTCTCCCTGTCAGACTTCATAAATCATTAAAATCGCACGTGAAAAACACAAAAGTATCACAAAGTTGCTTAGCTTAAAAAAATACTCCTGCTCCGAATTATTACTGCTCCTCACTCCAATCACACCAGCAGAAAAAATCCAACCCCTCTCCGTTCTCACAAAAAGGCTAAAGTTAAGCTTACGCTAGTCAGACATCAACCACTGAGTTAAGAGTTCCACATTAAATCTAGGATTTTAGAATCTAATTCTAAGCTGGCAGTGTCCTCACAATAAACCACCATCTTGCCACACGCACTACCCAACAACATGCAGCAAGCCTTCAAACCTCACTGAGCCTGAGCACTGACCACAGGATCGCCGGATGGCGGAGGTCGGAAGGAACCTCTGGAGATCATCTGTCCAAGCCTCCCTGCTCAAAGCAGGGCCACCCCGAGACAGCTGCTCTGGACCCAGATGGCTTTTGAGTATCTCCTAGGATGGAGTCTCCACAACCTCTCCGAGCAGCCTGTGCCAGTACTCAGTCACCCTCTCTCCAAAGATGCTATTCCCTGTCTTTACAAGCAGAACAAAGCCATGCCAGGTACAAGTGTGAACACTGAGGCACAGACCCTCTTTTAATCTTCTGAACTATTTTTTTAATAGAGAGAACATCCAGTATTGGGCTTTTTACATCCTAGTTATTTCAGAAAAGGACAATGACAGTTGACAGGGATGTCTGCAGCAATGTATATTTTATAATCAGACAATAAACAAGGCTCATTATCCAGAAAGGAAAGCCAGCTCCACACTCAATTAAGTCATCAGGTGGAATTCAGATCACAAAGTCAAACCTTATCATTTATCAGTCATCTGCCCCATTTTACAGAATATAAACATGTTATCTGGGATTAATAAACCTAAATTAGTACATACCTAAATAACAGAGCCTTGCCCTTGTTATTTGCTACAGAGAAAAAACCACTTCTGGGAGAAAAGTCCATAGATTGAGCAAGATAAATTTGTTTTCTTCTGAACACTGGGAAGTTTGAGAATACAGTATATGAAGGAATGTGTACCTATTCAGAAATACATAATTAGTTATAACAATTACGAAAAAAACACTAAAATTAAAATTAAAGTACAATTTAAAATTGAAGGTCAATGTTAAGTTCAAATGTTCAGTTATACTCCTATCGTACACCACTTTATATAGAGAGTTCTACTGGAGAAAAGGTGCAGGGAACATACTATAAAGCCAGTTATGGCAACTCATTTATTTTTAAGTAATTACATCTAAGCAGTAAAAATAGGCTTTCAAACCCTCAGATTAATTCAATAGTTCCACTGTTGGCCAGAATTCCGACACGGCTGGCAAATTTTTGAATGAGCTAGGAAAAACACCACATAGTAAGACTGTTATAGTTAACAGCTGCTGGAAATTCACATTCGTTGCCGAGTTATATTTACAGCACTAAAATAAGGGCATTTTAAAGAGAAAAACAAAAGGTAAACTGGGCCATAAGATATTATTTTCAGACCAAGTTCCCTGAAGACAAACAATTAATTCCTTATGAATGTACAATATCTTGTAGGTGCCCTGATCTGCTCAGTCTAGAAAATTTGGTATTCTGCATATCTGTTCATTATCCATTTTATTATGTCACCAGGAACATTTTTGATCAAGGTACAAAAACACGTGCACTAAAGAAGCTGAACATACCAATTTAACAGCCTCATCAGTTTCACAGGAAGCCACTGCCAAAATTTCTGTGGTGGGATTGAAGGTCACACACGTAGCAGATGTAACCAGGTTCATTATTGCTTTAACTGGTTTAGGATGGCTTTCTTTGAGACAGACATCAGTAGTATATAAATTTACAACTCCAGAAGCTGAACTAGAAAGAGAAATTAACAAAGACTATACCAAGAAATAACATTTACAGTACATATTACCCTGTTATCTCTAGCCACCATTTAACTAAAAATGTAATTTCCAATTATTTACTGGAGTTTGTAACGATACCTTGTTTGGAGCTTAATTTTGCTTTGGGATATTTAGCAGAGGGGTTTGTTGTTTGTTTTTTTATTTATTTATGAAGAGTCACACTTAACTGAGGAGAACCTTGATAAGCCCATCTCTTACATACAATTAATTCAAAGCAGTGAGAGCTTGGTATCAAGAGATTCTGAAATGGTTTCAAGCCTTCTGGGGTTTTCCTATACCCTGTAAGACCTCTTAAAAATCCTCTTCTACAGTGAGCTAAGAAAATGCATATTGTACTTAAGTATTTGCTAGTCTCATTTAAAAGAATTGATATGCCAGCTGAAGTTGCATCTCAGGAAGTATACTTGGAGAAACACTTTCAAGCTTGTGGCTTTGAGTTGAGGCATCTTTTCAAGTGCCAACATGCTATTTTGCAGGAGCCAAATTTGGAGCATACAAAAGAGAAAAGGGGGAAGACCCTGAATCAACATTTGTACTGCAGAATTTGTGATTTCAGCCAGTATGATTTCAAATTTAACTGCTAAACCCATAAATAGCAACAGTAATACTTTAGGAGTGATACTGGTCTTAAGAGTGTTAAGGTATTTTATATATACACAGAACAAATTAAATTATAATAAAGCAGGCAACAGTCATCTTTTCACCTCTACTCTAACCTTATCAAATCCAAACTTGCTCCATGTTCCTACACTCTCACCAGCCACCAGTAAGTTCACTGAAGAGCTTCAAAATGAGACAGGAAGAAGTTGTCAAATCCAAGTCACTTACCCACATGCCACATACTGGTCATTTTTTGAAATGGCGATGCACTTTCCCTCCAAAGAACCTTCATCTTCGAATTTGTGTAGACACTTTCTGCTTCTCACATCCCAAATGAAAACTTCGCCTTCCTCTGGTTGAGAATAAAGTAGATTATAGAAACCATATATACAGAACACGTTTGTTAAAACATTTTGCATTAGATGACAACTATTAGCTCATTTACAACTATCAAATATAGGGTATTTTTTAAAAAACAACTAAAGGCATAATAAAATAGTTCACTCCCTTCTTTAATGATGGACCGCTTGGTTGTATTCTTAGGACCGATACTGGCAAAAAGTCTTTTAATTATCTTTGTAAAACATTAAATGACTTATAAAAACTTATGCAATGTAAATGGAATTATGATTAGTGCTGTTAGAGAGAACACTCACTTGAATAGCTATATATTTTGCTGCTGTCTGAAGTGAAAGCACATGCAGTGCATCTCCCATTTATCTTCATAGTGCTAATCAGTTCCTTTGTCTGCAGGATGAAGAACAATGGTGACAATGATTCTAACCAAAACCTGTAGGAAAGTTGTTTCCATACTCCTGTCCCACAAAAACCTTAAGTTATCTACACTGACATTAAAAGAACAGCATCAACATTTTCAGTGCCTACAGACCAAAGCACAGGTCAATGCTTATGAGTGTGTGATCAATTTTATTATTGCACAACTACAGCTAGTACAATAAACACTCATTTGCTCCCTCACTGAAGGGTCTTCATTACACAATGGAACTGAACTTGCTTTTTAAAAAGTATTTTTCCTAGTAAGTTTAAAACAAATCCAGCTGCATCATATGGCATTTTAAAATTTAACTGAGAAAATTGTATATGCATTACGAATCGCAGTAGATGGCATGATTCATGAACACGGTACATCAGCATGCACTAGCACGATTCCCAAAAAAGCAGTCCTATATTTCTTCCACCCTCAGATGCCTGTTGCCATGCTGAGGCTGTTCCTTTTGCCAGCACGGTGTTCATGCAATCAGCTGAAATACAACATTGACATATGACTTTTTCCAGTGACAGCTTAAAAACCCCATGAAACTCTGCCCTTGGCTCTACCAGTTCCAAAGAGAACTGCATAGTCAGAAAAAATTCTCAGACACCTCAAAATAATTTTCTAAAGCTACAGTTAGTTGATTCAGCAGCTCATTTTTGAAGGCTGTTAGAGTATGTGTCAAACCTTTGTTTCACCTGAAAGCTTGATTGCTTTTCAGATTAAATATAAGCAAGCAGATTCAAAAGGAAAAAGGTTCCCAGAACCTGGGGCTACATGAACCACGAAGAGAAACTACCTTCATTGACAACAAGTGAAGGTAACCTGAAGTTCCAGTTAGAAGCATAAGGGATCCATCTGAAGAGACTTCAAAGTTTCTGATAAATCTTTCCTCCACACCTTTAAAAAGAGATTCAGAACTTCAAATTGGCATAATTTATTCTTTTTCTTCAACATTCAGAGGTATGATGAGTACAAATAAGACTTGACTCCACTTCAACTTTTCATTTCTGTAATACACTGCCACAGTAAAGCTACAACTCAACTTTGTTTGTGTGAAAATTAACTTTTAATATCCCAGACAAACTAAAGCTAAAGGTATTCAAGTAAAGATCCCCAAAGACAAGTTGAAAATAGAATCTCCAACAATTCACTGCACTTTCTTTTAAGCAAATTCATATGCCATCTCTATTTGGTACATCTTCAACTATGCCCAGACACTTACAGCACTATAAAACGTACCTCTTACTTTCTGTATAGGAATAATATTTCCACTCATCATGTCATATACAAAGAACATTTTATGGTGAGCACCAGTGGCTATAACTTGTTCTCCATCAACACTGAAACAAGCCTTATGAATTGGAAAACCTTCCAAATAGATGCTCTGTATTCTTGGATTCCTTATACCATCAACCTTAAAAAAAAAACCCAGATCATCATATTAAGGAACATACCAAATACTTTTACACAGGAAATTCATATCAACTAGCCAGTACAAGAGACTTACACAGTAAGAGGTACATCACTTGAAAGCATCAATCCCTTCCTCTCTTCTCAATCTACAAATAACCTGGTTCCTGGCTCCTCACCCTATATATCAGGCACTCTCAGCCTTCCTGGATATACCTCACACTCTTCCCTTCCCTGTCTTGCCCATCCTTTGTTCAAATAACCACTTCTATTGTGCTTTTCTAAACAAAAACACTTGCTTCCCATTGCTCTTTCCTGCAGCCCCATGGGAGTGTCAAATTCAACTTGTGTCTTTGACCATTTCACCAATACTGGGCCATGTTGAAAATTCCTAGTTATGGTCTTTAGTTTTCAAAGGAGCAAGGTAGGAGTGTCCCAGGATGAGTAGCTTCCTGCTGCAGTAGAGTCTCTCCAACCCCAAAATGATTTCACAGCAATATTAATTTTAAATTAGACTGCTCCCCAAACTACAGGCTCTATAAACAAATCAAGAAAAAAAAAAGTATCTCATTAGTCTTCGTCACTGCAAACCTTAAAACCAAACATTTTTAAAAACAAATCTTCAACTAAAAACTCTGATACAACTAAGTTCGCCTATAGTCTGCAAGTGGTTGGTATGAAGTCACAGAGGGAAATTTCTTCCAACAAGATGCCCTCGTCAAATTCAGTTGTAACCACAGACATTGCAACCCCTGTGAGCACACCATCACAGGAAAAGAGAAGAGAAGGTCTATCATGCCAGGCTATCTCAGGTATACTTATTAAAAAAAAGATTCAGTATTTGTGCCCATTTAGATAATATAGATTAAAATTCTTCACCTGAAAGAGTGACACAGATCGATCATGTCCAGCAGTCATAACGACTTGAGCAGATGGATGAAACTGCACAGTTACCAGCCTTCCATCAGCAAAACGTTCCTGATTAGCAGGCAAGCAGGTCCTCAACTAGAACAAAGATCAAGCAGTTTAAAAAAAATACTACTTAAACATTTTTGCTTAGGCTGATGAACAGTCAGTTTAATTGCTCTTTATTGTACAAGAGCAAGATCTCAAACCCTATGATGAACTTTTAGACAGCATGATGTAAGAAAAACATAGAGACAGTAAGTTCGGTAAGTTGCTTCCATGCAGCAGAGTAGATAAACTAACTAGCCTTTCTCCTGACTTTGAAATTAACAGTCTACGTAAAACTAGTTGCATTCTCACTCATGAAATAGCTGCAGAAGAAACAGGGTAAGGAACACTCACTTAAGGCTGTCTTTTCTCAAAGACCATTTCAGTAGTCTCTAAATTGCGGGAGAATTCCATCCTTCCTGTGCAAAAATAAAAATCCTACTACAGGATGCTACTTTAGAGTACACAAACTAATTCTTGTGTCAAGTAACACATCTCAATTTATTGTTTCATACTTTTATGATGTGACCTATCCAATTTGTCCAAATGTTTAGTCTTTAGTTTCCAGTTACAAAAATAAGAAGTTCATATAATCACTAGTTTTACTTCCCAAATAACACCAAACACAGTCAGAGTGTGACTATGGGTCAAACTGAGGTGGAAAGATAGGCTTGCCTTTACCTTCAAAATACCTCTTGGCAGGGACTCTGAGTATGATATGAAATTGCCAGTCCTGCATAGCAGATCATCATCTTCATCACTGTCACCTAATTGAGACAAAGCACATTGAAAAGGCTAATTCCACAAACAATCCCACATCAAAACCTACAAATTCCTTAGAGAAACAAATTAAATCAAAGCACTCTGAAGGAAGGAATAAAGCTGATTTATCCAGCATACTATCACAGTACTGAAACAAGAGAAAACATCAAAAATAATTATTTTCTAAGAAGCTGAATAGGGAAACACAGAAACTCTTATTAAATTAGTAATGGATTTATTTACTGTCACTTGCAGTCCTTTTGGATTTCTTCCTGTTTTCTAAATCAGCCCAGGCAGGAACTCCTCCCATAGCTCGCTGAAACCTACCAAGAGAAGGGTGAGGATGGAAAAGGAAAAAAAAAAACAACTTTTTCGATAAAGTAATTTTCTTCTATGCATTAAGTATTACAAGATGTACAGTCACAATTTTGCAAGATGACTTGCACTTAGAACACTAGGCAAGTTTTTTAAACGTTCAGTTTTCTGTTTTGCTGACTTCATAAATGTGAAACTAAAGCAAAATTGATGCCAAACATTAAAGCACTGTTCTTTAGAACAATACATGCTAATACCAACACAACCCAAACACCTCTCAGCTCAGTCTTATACGCTATATTAAGTTAGCATCTTCCACCATCCTATTTATAAACCAATGTATCGCTATGAAAGATTTATGGTATAACTCCCTAGAATACAGATTAATTTGTGCACCTCTACTAAAATAAGTATTAAACTAATTAGTCTAAACAATGCCAATGCACATTTTATTTACTATGCCTAGTATTATTTTAGATTTTAAAATACTACAATTAGTGCAAGAAGCACTAGCTTTAAACAGACCACGTGAATACAATGGGTAAAGGGCAAAATGACTTTGAATATCACATAAATGTATCTCATCTTAATAAAGTTAACCACAAAAACATTAATGAAACTCACTGTTCTTCAAGTCTTCTTTTTAACTTTTTCTTAGTAAGCATCTTCTCAGCATCACTTTTCATGAAATCTTTCCTATACCTATGGGTCATATCAACACTGGAGGAAAAAAACACAGAGAACGTGAAAATTCAAACGAAGCCACTGGCAGCCACTCTTAAATGTGACACATAACTCCTACTTGCAAACTTGAACTTACTTTTCCTCAGCTTCATCATCTTCGTCCACCCAGGCTGGCTTCTTAGGCAAAAATTTACTTTTTGCTTGATTTTCTACTTCCGAATCACTGGAGTCTTTCTGAAGACTTTTCCTCTCTGTAGCGTTAAACTGAAAACAACCGAAGAGGCCATTTTAGCCCAGCCACGGCTCGGTACCGGGAGGTGACAGACAGCGGCGGGGAACGGGCAGGGCCAAGGAACCGAAGCAAGCACCAGCCGCTGCTGGGGACCGCGCAGGGCGCCGCCTCCCCGCGCTCCCCGGGCCTCGGGACAGGCCGCGGGGCAGGAGCCGCCTACCGGGCCCCGAGCCCTACCCGCTGCGGGCCGGCCAGGCACTGCAGCAGCTCGTCCTCTCCCGCGTTGAGGCTGTCACCGAACACCAGCTCCTCCAGCTCCCGCTCGGCGCCCGACGTGCGGGAAAGGGCCTTCAGGTGCCGCGCGCGGCGAGACGCCTCCGCCGCTGCCGCCGCCCGCTCAGCCGCCGCCCGCTCAGCTACCACCGCCGCCTCCGTGCGTGGCTGGAGCCGCTTCGCTGTTTTCTTCGGTTTCGCTGTTTTCTTCGGTTTCGCTGTTTTCTTCGGTTTCTTCATCTTCTCGGCCCCCGGCACAGGCCGCATCGCTCCCCACGGCGCCGCCTCCCGCCGGAACCGGAACGCGTGTTCTACGGCCACGTGACCCCCGCTTATATCAGCTCCCTCGCCCCGCCCCCCGCGCCTGATAGGCTCGCACCGCTGCCCCTCCTCAGCCCACGTGACCCGGGTACGGTCCCTGGCCTCAAGCTGCTGTCACGTGACCTCCTTTCTTTGCCTTCTCCCCCCCCCCGCCCCACGCTCCCCGTGACGCGGCTCACGGCCGGGCCGCTCCATTGCGCGCCCGCAGGGGTTCCCCCGCCCCGGGTGGCCACAAGCGCCCTTCTCCGGCGGCCCCGCAGCCGCTCCGTGCTGCCGCCATCCGCCGCAAGGCGACAGGAGCCGCGGTGGGGCTGCTGCTCTCCCCCAGCGTCTGTTCCAGCGCCGGCCCCCCCCGTTCCCGGGTGGTTTCTCCCGGAGGGGGTACGGCGAGCGAGGAAGCCCCAACCAGCTGGGAGCCCAATGAGCGCGCGCGGTGGGCCGGGCGCCGCGCCTGCGCAGGGGCGCTATGCTAATGTTGTTGATATTCCGGCGCAGGGAGTTGGGTTTCTTTCTCTGGCGGAGTGAGAGGCTGAACTTTCCAGGCCGCCTCCTGCCCCGCCGGGCCCGGCCCCTCGCAGGGGGAGGCGGCAGGCGGAGGGGGCCGAGCCGAGGGGAGGGGGCAGAGGCAGCGGGCGTCCTCTGCCCATGAGGGCCTGATGGAAAACACAAAGGACCTGGTGAGTCCCACAGCCGGGGGAGGCGGCAGCCGCGGCGGGGGCTGCCGCGCTGAGGGGGCGAGCGGGACCCCCGGCGCCTGAGGGGAGAGGCGCGGTGCCCGCGGGGGGCAGCCCGGGGCTCTGGGGGCTGAGCGGCCCCCCTCGGTGCTGGCGCCGGGGGAGGGAGGCCGGCCGCCGCACCTGTGTGGGAGGGGAGCAGCCCCCGCACCTTCGGGCTTGTGGGGGGGCGGGGATGGGGGGCGGCTCTGCGGGGGGGCGGGAGGGGGCAGCCCGGGGCTGGAGGAGGGGAGGCTCCGCCGTGCCGGCCCCCCGCGGGGTGCGGAGCGGGGGCTGGTTTCGGGCCGGTTTTCCGCGGAGCGCTGTCGCGAAAAGTTTATTGCGGGCAGCTTCGCGGAGCCGAGCCGTCCCGCGGAGCGGGGGCAGCGCGGGGCGGGGGGGCCCCCCGGGGCTGGGGGGGGGCGGGGGGTGCTGGCAGCGCTGTCACCCGCGGGGAGCTGCGGGCACGTGGAGCGGACAGCGGCGGCTCCCCCTTTGTTGTGATCCCGTCTGCTGGCGGAGCGCTGCCTCTGCCCCGGCCTCGCGGGCTGGGCTGGAGTTGGGGTTTGGATTTTTTTTTTTTTGCTTGTTCCCCTTCTTCTTCCTGCCGGCAGTCGGGATCGGTAGTAAAAAGTTTCAGATTATCTCGTACTGAGCGATACAAGCCTACTCGGGTACGCTTCTCTTAGTGGTCCACTGAAGTGCCGGGTTTTCAGCAACTTCCTCCTGTAGTTAAAGCCTTTAAGGTTTAAGTTTTCCAGTCGTGCTCATTTTAAGTGCTGTAGAGCACTCTTCAGTGTTAGCACTTCAGAAGTTTTCGATTCTTTGTATCCAGTTCGCCCCTCCACGTAATTTTTATGACTGTTTATATTGTGACTTTGTTCTTACTGTGAGAAGCAGTAAACCCGTAAAACCAGTTTCACTTTCAGGTCGTTGCTGGAAATGTTTTAAAGTGTAGCAATTTCTCTCCAGTGTGGCTTTAAAAAAAAAATCCTACTACAAAGAATATGCTGATTATGGTAGAAACTACTGCGTGTGAAAAAGTATTTAATTTTAAAATAACGATTTAAAATGTGGGTGGCAGCCCTCGTGAATTTTCACATCTAACACCAGTTAAAGCTGAAAGCTGCAGGGCAGTCTTCTGTATTTTAAACCAAAATTATTTTGCCTGTTTGAGAACTTGCATTTACTTATTTGTTTGTTGTATTTGTTTATAACAATCTGATTTCGACTTGTAAGGAATGGAATAGAAGGGCTATGAGAGAGTCTAATCTGGAAGATTAAATGGAAATTTAGCCAATATATTCCTTTAAAAAAGGAATCAAACTTGGTAGGTTAGTCTTTACTCATTGTTTCTGCCTAGGGATCATTTTAAGGAAGTGTGTCATGTAAGCTATAGGGAAACATGGCAGAGGTATATACTCCCTTATGTGAAAGTTATTTATGCCACAAGAATAGTTTAGTTGTTCTTGAGAGTGTGTAGGGTTGTGCACGTGCAAAAGGACTGTAGACTGAAAGTAAGGGTTCTTTTCATCGTTGTTCCCTAAAGAGCTAGGTGACTGTGACAGTAATGACAATGTGTACAAAAGTTCCCTCTCATTGGCTTTTATTTCTCTTACCTTCTAAAATTTGATTTAATTTTGCAAGGCTTTTGATATCTTCTGCAAACTACTACTGCATACCTTCATTTCTCAGGTAAGTCAGTCACTCTGGGCATGTGTGATATTTTGCTGAATCTGGCTCTGAGCACATGGAATGAATTCAGGTGTTGCGGACTTTGGTTTTGGGTTGGTGGTATTTTTTGGGTTTTTTACATTTAAATTGTTTTTTGGGTTTTTGTTTTTTTGGTTTTTAAATGGTAACACACTGTTTAAAGTGAAGTATTTGCCTCTTCCAGATACTCCTGTAAGGGCTGTGTAGAAACATTATGGAGTTTGTAATAGATTTTCAAAAACTCGGATATTTCACGTATTAATCATCACACCCCCCGCTCCAAAATTGCCTGCTAATTTCATATATTTTTTTATGAAAGAGTCTTCCCTCTTGTGTGAAACCCCCTGGGGAAGAGGCTATGGACAAAACCATTGGCAAACAGCAGAAACTGGCTTCAGACAAAATGCTGTCATACATAGCAAATGAAGAGACAGGAAAAAACATTTCTGTAATTTTCCAGCAGAGATTTTACTTATAATAAGAGTGGAAGGCACATTTCCAGATAGAGGTGAGTTGCTTATATAAAAAAGTAAGTTTGGTTCTGATTTCCAGGAATCCCAAGATGTTTAGCTTTGGGGGTTTTTGTTTGTTTGTTTTTAATGAAAGCTGAAAGTATGTTTTCTTTAAATTGGTACCATGTTTGAATTTTCTTTTTTTGTCATGCTATGAGGCACAATTAGACTTCAGTTCCACAGGGGGCAAGTTAGTATTACTACAGTAAATTATTTTGGCTAGCTTACATTCGGAAGAGTTGTAATAAATTAGTTCCATCATCTTGTTTCCTTCATGCTAACATCCAGAGCTGAAACTAAGCTTGTAGCATGAAACATTAATGAACTTTTGAAAACAAAAGCTGTGCATCAAATTTAATACCGAGTTGGAAATACGCTCTGGGAAATGCACGATCTGTTAAGGATATGTGATTAAAGTGAATGTGTCTTATCACAGACCCTTGGCTTGAAGGTTGTGGTGACCTCATTGTTGACCTTGGCCTCAAATACCATCTGTCTGTACTTCTGTCATGTTTCTGGGGGTTAGATCTGAATATAGAAAGTGATGCCTATCTGAATAGGTGCTGGTAGGCCTTTGTTAAGCTACAGCTCTGGTACCCAAAGCTCTAAATTGCTGCCTTTCTGAATTCAAGCACCAAATTGATTCAGTAATAACAACCCTTTTGAGTGGTTTGAGACCTTTCTCTGACTGTTTTGGATCATCCTCCTTTGGACAGGATGCATTTGGGAGCAAGAAGTTTGGTTGCTTAATAATGGGGTATTTTTTGTGGCAAGTTTTCACCTTCAAAACACTTTCTCATAAATTTTGCCAATACTTGAGTATAGTCTTCATCAAAACACTAAAGCAATTTCCTGAGTAAGTATTTGATGTCTGATTAACATTAAATGGTTTTATTTTGTGTTTTGGCCATGCATTGTTCACCCTTTGTGACCAAATTTTTATGCTGAAAGGGTAGTTATTGCACTCAAAGAATGTATGCTATAATGTGCTGACCAAATTTAACTCTGTGTGTGTGTGTATATATATATATAAAAAGACTATGTTAAGAGAGTGAGAAACTACTTAGTTTTCATACTGGTTTAGAGCTGCCTTCCTGCTTTTAGGGCAACCGGTTTCCTTAAATATATTCTTTTATCATACCTTTTTCCTTGTGTAATGGTTAATTAAGAATATTTCTTAAAAATACATTGTTGCCAAGTATTCACAGGGAGGAGAGGAAGAACAGGAAAATGGCAAGTTGGGCAGAATAAGAAAGCAGTTCTTAGGAGTTCCCTTCTCCACCCATCCCTTCAATAAAGAAAAGTATGCAAGAAAACCCCCAAGCAAATAGTCGTACAGGCTTATTTGCCAGCCCTGCTTACCCTAGACTTTGTATTGCTCTCTAAAAATCTTCCCTGCTGAGGAACCGGTAATCTCGTTAGGAAAATAAGCCTCAGCAAGTATGCCTAAAAGTTTGTCTTGTTCTTTTGTTTGTGCATTGCTTCCGCTTAATGTACTAGTAGACCCTCTATTAGTGGTGGAGTTACTGAAGCTACTGCTCTTTTGGAATTAACCAGAGACAAGGTTGTACATTTTATAGTAAACCAGAATCCTGCTCAAAGCGTGTTTTGCAGATAGACAGGATGCTATTCCCTCATTTGTTAGAAGGTGAAGAACACTAATCTGGTTCAATTTTGAGGAAAATACAACACCCTCAGCATGATTTCTAGTGCTAAATCCAGCTTGTAAGAGTAGGAAACTTCTTTTACTTTTTTTCTTGTATGCCTATATTGTTAAACATGGATTGATACTACTATGGTTGTAATTGTTGGGTTAAGTTACTGTTAGTCTCTGGTAGCTTTTTTGGGTGAAGGACTACTTTCTCCTGGACAGTGTCTCAAAATTCAGTGGGAACACCTTGCAGGGTAATAAGCTGTTCTTTCCGAGGCTTCCATTCATAGAGGTGCTGTAGCTGTCGTGCTTGGTGAGGTGCTTCTTTGTCAGACAGATGAGATACTGTTGCTCAGCTGGTAAGGCACACTGCTGCTCATCACTTGCAAGAACTCAGCAGGATTGCAGGCTGCTGCTGTTACCAAAGCAGCTGCTTTATCTCGGTTATGGTTCTGTTTGAGGCATATATTGTCCTTTTTGTAAGGATGCTGGTTTTGACCTTTGAGTTCAGGGTTGTACTGCAGCTTTTTTCTGTTTCACATGTTAGAGGTCCTATTCTTTTGCAAACTCCATCAAAGTTCTGCAGGAAGGGTTATCAGAGATTCCATGTGCTGTTCACTTGTTTCTACAAATGCTGTGTTTCAGCATGGGTTAAAAAGAGCCGTAGTGGTGTTGATTATCAAAATAGAAGTGTTTTTATCTGCTCTAGCAAAATTCCAGCATAGGTATTTGTGTATCATTTTTCCTAACTTCCACCTATTTCTGCTCACAAAGTACCTTGTGGACTTTTTGTTCAAAAACTGTACCTTTTCCAAGTCTCACAAAATGTATTTTGAGTAGTTTCCCCAGAGTTACAATCTAGATAATAACTACAAATTAACATTAAGAATGTCGTACATAAATTATCTGGCAAACATGGTCATCTTCTGGCAAAAGCTCACATAAAAATGTTTCTTAAAAAATACGGTATTTTAAAACAATAAGCAAAGCTGCTGTTTTGAATTGCACATAACTTGAACTGGGTCAATTCGGCCAAATATAAAGTAAATGGAAAGATGGTATATAAGACTTGTTTTGACAGTGTAGTTAAACTTGACAAACTTGATGACTGCTACTTAGGAACTTGTATAATGCTGAAGAATGGTTTTCGTAGTAGAGGGCCCAACTTCCCATGCAGAAAGTGAAAATGTTTTCTTTCTCAAATGTGCATATTTTGGCAAAGAGTGTTTGGCAGTAATACTGAGGTTCTAAATATATGTGATGCAAAGGAAGAACAAAAAAAAAGAGCCAACTGTGCTATTGTGGTATCTGCAATTGTAATCTTGCACCATGCTTCAACTTGCCTAGAGCAGCCTGTCTTCCCTTCTGTGCCACTGGTCCTTCATCTTGCCTTCAACTTCCTATTTTGTCTTTCCCCTTCCCTTGCAGTGGGAGCAGTGCTGGCTGTAGAGTTTCTCTACTGTAGCATTGGGTGTTGGAGGGGCTGGGAATGGGCTGCACTTCTCTTCCTTCTGAGCTGCTACAGCATTTCAGACCTGTGCCAGCAATGTACTGGGCAAAGGAGAGCTGCCGTGTGGGGCGAGTTCTCTGGTCTGGAGTGCAAAGAGATGTCCTGAGACTGCCTTGTACTGCAGCCTCCACTGAAGGGTTGAAGTCCTCCTTTATGTGGGATGAGGCCCTGATCTTAGTGAAATCACATCAGCTGAGTTACGGAGGACGAGTGAGGAGGAGATCCTGCCTGTGGGCTCTGAAACACCACTAATATCTATCCATAACACTAGAAGGCATCATGGTGTTCTGGTATTACTGTTGTGAATGGTTAATATGGTGTTGCATTTTATTTCTTAGCAGAGACTGTGGTCAAGGAAAGTTTAATATTGAGACATTGAGTTAATGAAATTTTGAGGAAGATGACTAGTTCTGATCTGTAAATTACTGGCACTGTTCACAGAACACTGTATCCATGGCAACGTTGTGCTCAACTTCTGCCTTAATCTACACACATGTGCAGACACAAACAAATTACTGATCTTGCACCTGGTTGGCTAATAGCATCAGTAATAGTGTACAGGTAAGGCTTGTTACCAGTGCAGGTCAGGAGTAAGTTTTGTTCTACCATCACTCAGTGTTTCTTCTAATGATTGTGACTTACCCTAGCTACTTCAGGCAGATGTCAGTTCCTTCAAGGAGTTGTCAAGTTATGCCCTACCCTAATGTTTGATTGGCTTTAATATAATTTTGATTTGTTGGCCGAGGAAAGTGTGCATAATTAACGTTACGCTGACACTTTGTTGTTGTTTTGTTTCAGAGCTGCTCTAAATGTGTTAGATTTGCTTACCTTATTGCATAACCTTTTGTGCTTACTGGTTTTTGTTTTGTTGGGGTTTTTTTTTAATTGGATGCTAGGACTGGGTCAGTGTGGAAATCAGTTTTGCCTTTTAACTATGAGGAAATCCTTCTATAATAGGATTTAGTCAGACTGCAAAGCAGAATAGAGACTATTATAATAAAGGGATAGCATGGCACAAAAAGTCTCGGATGAGATCCAGCAATAAAGATGTTCAGGCATATACTCTCTAGGAAAGGGATTTGGGGAATTACTGTGATGAAATCTTAAAGCTGTGAATCCAAATGTAATTTAAGAAGGAGAAGTCCCATCACATATAATTATTTTTCTGTCTACAATGACTTTTAAATAAAATTAGCTCTTGGAAGAGGAAGTAGAGGCAAAGGCTTTCTTAGTATTTTTTCTGTTTTCTTGGCTGCACTTCATCCTCCTAACTTGTGCTTCCATTGTAGAATTTTTCTTTGTCCTCCCTTTATCTGTTATTTCCGTTCAAGCTTAGTAGATAGAGTTAAGGACAGTGAAAATACTTTGAGATTTTTTTCAAGTTTCTTTTAGCTTAATGAGGGCAGCTCACGTAGCAGTAGTCTTGTTTCAGTAGAGCTGTGTCAGATATTAATAAAGTGAAAATTGTCAGTGTATTAAAATGTGTATATTGCATGTGCTTCAGAAAAAATACATCTGTTAATCTATTATACTTCTTTAATGTCTTTGCTGGAAATTGCTTAACTGCTATGCGTTCTTCAAAATTGTATGTTTTCATTTGACCTCACATTTTATGGTTATAGGAAAACTATTATGTAACAAGTTTTTGTATATGACAGTGGCAAATTAGTCACCTTTCTATCTTTTAGCATTTATGCAGACCCTATTGCCATAGTAACTGAGCTCTTCATAATTGTTAATGTATTAATCCTCAGAACAACCCTGTGTGATAGAGAGGTATTCCTGCTTCGCACGTGAGCAACTGAGTCATAGGGAAGCTGAGTGATTTATCGATACCCCCCCAAGCCAGTGAGAGCAGAGATACACTCTCATTTATGTTCCTGTGCAATAGTGCCCTCTTGGTTGAACTGTCTTTTCTCTGCCCAGCTTTCTCAAATGAATGAATTTTAGTGGAATTGGCTGCAGCCATCTGGAATGTGCTCATTTGCATATGAGATCTGTGTGGCTGTCATTATTCAGCACATCAGGTTTAATGAACTCTGAAGATACCAAGGAAAAGAAATGTATGGACTGCTACTGTGTATTCTCAGTGGATCGTGAGATAGACCTTTCTTCCTGTATATCACAAAACCAAAAATTGGCTAGTTTTCATTGGCAATGTATGGCTCATAGCTCAGTGCTGATAGAGCAGTTTGTTAGTAGATCTGCTTCTGAAGGCTGACTTTGACCTTTGAAACTTTTTAAGCTTGACTTTGAAATATTTGCATTCAGAATGCTCTGCTATTCTCTGGGGTTTTTGTTGTTTGTTTGCTTTTTTATTTTTTAGACAGAACATACTTCACGAGCAGAAAGGAAAAGACGTGATTCATTCGGGATGTTTGACGGTTATGATAGTTGTAGTGAGGACACCAGCAGCAGCTCCAGTTCAGATGAGAGTGAAGAGGAGGTTGCTCCTTTGCCATCCAGTCTCCCAATTATAAAGAACAATGGACAGGTCTATACTTATCCAGATGGCAAATCTGGCATGGGTAAGTATGTGGTGCATGACTACAAAGAATTTGATATTTATGGTTTTTAGCCTGTGCTGTGAGTTGTGAGGGTCCAATCTCAAACATTGGTCCCAATTGAAAAGGAACCAAAAGAGCTGAAGAGTTGGGCTTGGTTTGTTTTGGGAGGGGGCAATTGTTTGGTTTTTGCTGAACTGAAATAAGATGGATTTTTGAATCCTGCTGTCAGGAAATAAATAGTATGGGAACATCCACCCTCCCATCACATGTGCGTTGGGTATATATGCACATGCATGTGTATGTTCTCTTGTACGTTGTTTTTATTCTTTGAGCTTTGAGGAGAATGTCAGCGTGTTCTCTCTACGCTTGGGCATATGTTTTCTCTCCCTTTATGTTATATATACAATATATTAAAATATATTTCTTCCTATACTAGGAAAACTTCATTACTGCTACTGTATAGTCTGTTAGGGTATACCTGTTCACTACCCACTAGCTGTAAGCTAGAATATACTGAAAGAAAACTTCAAAAAAAGTAAGATTACTTTTACTGGAGAAAAAATACTTCAGCCAGAATCATTAGTGGTTAGTAGAGCTCTCTCTGGGTAGAATGTTGGTATTGTCTCATTGGCATAAATTGGTCACAGACTCATCATGGAACAACTCAGTGGGTGATGCTGTCAATCTCCGAAGCGTATGATTCCAGCTACAAGAGAAAATTGGTCTGAGTTACTTTGGGTATACTAATTTATGTTTCAACAAAGAGATCCTGTTTTATTTGAGGTCGGAAGTATTAAATATTTAGAGGAAATCAAGATTGGCAGGCCTAGATTCAAAGCAGACGTTTCCTTGAGAACCATGAAAACACAGAAATTGGCTTTAGCTGGTTTAGCTGGGTCATTCTCTTCTACCAGTGGTAAAATTAATAGAGAGCAGAAAGGAGGCACCCTTTGACTAATGAACATGAGGTTCTGTAGTGTTTCACTGACATTTGTGGTGGTGTTCTTATTTTAAGTTATTTTTCTGTGCAATTCTCTTCAGGGTCAAACTGTAAGAAACTGTTTGTTGGTGCCACCTACAGGGCCTTCCTTATGTTGTCTTTGTTCTGAATTTTTACTGAGGTCTTTATTACACTCTTAACATTTGGCTTTTTCTCTCCTGTGATTAGCTACATGCGAGATGTGTGGAATGGTCGGTGTCCGTGACGCTTTTTACTCTAAAACAAAACGCTTCTGCAGTGTGTCATGCTCTAGAAGCTATTCATCGAACTCCAAGAAGGCCAGCATTCTGGCCAGACTTCAGGTAGCGGTACAGACACCCATTTTCTTTATATACTTATTATAGTTTGTGTTTGTAAAACTTGCATGATGTTTTAAGATAACTCAAGTATCTTAACACATTAAAATTTTCACGTAAGTGATTTCGTAAGCCACAACTCAAAACCGTACCAGTAATGAACAAATTACTTTGCTCAGCAGAGCAAACTACAGAGAATACTGACTTCTTATTTGAATTCTACTGCAGTGGCCCTTCTGCAAGAAAAAGATCAGGAAAAATGTTCAGTCTACATAATGTAGCAACTTGAAATTCCATGCATCTCATACTCAAGATACTTTCTGGCTTTAGAGAGCATAAAGGTTTACTTAGAATTGTTGTGTTTTGTTTTTGAGGGTTTACTTAACTGTATAAATTTGCAAAATGGGTTTTGGTCTATTCAGTTAAAATATTAATCAAAAAATCATGAAGGTATGTTTGTAACATTCAAGAAAAGGGATAGAAATGTCAAGAAATACCATTATATCCTATCTCAAATTTATTGCAACAAATGTCAAAAAATTGCATTGGGATAAATTAGATTAAAAGTTCTTCCTTTTGACCTCCTTTTAAAAGATATATTTTTTTCAGGTAAACAACAATGAATCTGTAATGCTGTTCAAGTTGGAATAGTAGTACAAAAGTCATCTTTTGGATACTGGTTTTTAAACTTATCTAATATTACATGTAGTTTTGTGATACTTAGCCAACTTCTGTTTCATGTTCTTCTAATTTTAGTTAAGTGTACCAGAAATATGGTACAGACCTATGGAAATTTCCCAGTGGGAGTTTGGAAAGACTTTATTTACTTAGGTTTTTTTGTTTTAGGGTAAACCTCCAACAAAGAAGGCTAAAGTTCTACAAAAACAACCCCTAGTGGCTAAACTAGCAGCATATGCTCAGTACCAAGCAACTTTACAGAACCAGGCAAAGACTAAAGCAGGTAATGGCATATGAACAGAGCTGAAACAAGTTTTTGGTAATACACGATTTGTGGCTCATTGGCAGCTTCCTAAATAAAATAACTTTCTCTTAGCAGCTGTCCCTGTGGAAGGTTTCAGCTGGGGTAACTACATCAATAGCAATAGCTTTACAGCAGCTCCTGTTACCTGTTTTAAACACGTAAGTATTTTTCAATATGTGCTATCCTTTTGTGTGTGTGCATGAGAGAGAGTGAGTCCATGGTAATTCTTGAATTAATCTTTGCAAAACATTCATATTCAAATATGTTTTATGGCCTTGGACTATGAAACTTATACTGTAAACTGTGTTGGTGTGACTACTTTTTAGATGGTTATGTTTGGTTTTAACTGTCCTTTAAAACCATTCTGAACACTATCAATTACTCTCATCATACATGCTCTCATAAACAAAAAAGTAAAAGGAGGACTCTTAAACACCTGTGAAGTTATTTTTCTCACATTCAAGGTGCAAAAATCAATAAATGCACTACCAAACCAACCAGGTCATGCAGTATTAGAAAAGGTTACAAAAGGCTTTTTAGATTGAGTCAGGTTTGCTCTGTTATGTTGAACTGATCTTCTGGTTACATATTTGGATTTGGGATTTTTTTTCTTGGTTTTTAGTCAGATTCTCCCTGTCAGTTGTGCTGGCAGGTAATGTAGAAATAGAGGAAAATCAAGGCTTTTTATAAATCTCAAGTTAAAGAGGTTGGTTTTCTCTGTATTAGAGATGCAAAAATTCTGAACAAAAAGTCCTCAGTCATTGCAGAATGTAATTGGGGGATGAGAAAAATATTTAGCAGCATCTGTCTTTAATGTGTTAAATTCCAGTTATTAGATCTTGTTTAAAATATTGTCAGTACTTTCTGTCTCAAGGAAAAGCTTTGACAAAGTGTTTGCTCTGCATACTTTTTTTTATTTGGGAAGTTGAAGTGTTCCATATTCTTACAAAAGTTTTATTTTGCTCAAAATCATCTGATGAAAATTGCAATCAAAATAAACATTTTGTTTCATGGAAGTTGTCTGCAAGGGATGAGACACGTATTTTCTGTCCAGTTCTGGAATTCGTGCTGAGCCCTGTCGACTCATAAATCAGTAGGAGTTGAGGGCTCTTGGCAGTTGGCACTTTCTGAATAGCACCCTTTATGCTTAGAGGCCTTAACCATTGCCCAGAACAGACCCTTGCATTAGTACAGCTTCGTGAATTTGTATCGCATTCCACGTGCTTAAGTAAGCATGTTTGCACTTTGCTTTCACAGTTATGTACATGCTATAATAAATAATTTTATAAGTACGTAGCAAAAGGTATTGTTTGATAATGTGGGCTGTGCTGTTACACAAAAAACGCTTCATGATGTATGGCATCCTTAATTAGAAAACAGCTACAATAGGTAGGTCACTTGTAAATTATGCTATAACATTCCATAGTAAAGGAGTTATATCTTCCTTTCTTATTGCCTCATTCATTAAGTTGAATGGTGCATATAATAATGTGAATATTGTAAACATACAATACTAATGTTCATATTTACCTTGAATATTTTCACAAGCTACATGCCAACAGTTCTACTAGGCCTCAATGTTGTTTTCTTTCTGTCCCTATTATCCTTTTATATACAAGTAAAATTCAACTCTTGCAATCTCCTTTGGAGAATTCTACTTCTTTGGACATTAGTTAGTGTTACAAGGGAGTGATTTCATTTAGTTTTACTGTAATTATTTCTTTGAAAAATATATTATTTAAACCAGTCAGAATCTGTAAATGCGTTAGTACTCTCTTATTAGATCCTTCTCTCTCTCCCATTCTGGTAGCTAAAGGAAACAATACTCTTTGTCTGGAAAGATTGTTGCTGTGTTTTCGGTGTACTAGATTGCTTTGATTCATAAAAGTTCGTATTTGTTTACCATCCATATTATGGATTCCATGCACATGTATGTCTGAGATTGAATCTATAAAGCTTATTGTGTTCAAAACAAAGGTTTTGAATTGACAGTAAAATCATGACACATGTACCCTTAAATTTGTTATTAGATAAAATGTGTATCTGGTTATACCGGGTGTATCTGTGTGGGTATTTGATAGAGTACATTGGGATCAACATTAAAGAAAATTTAATGAATTATAAGATGTGGGATTTAGCTTACTGATTATTTTTTTAATAACGTGGCATACTTCAGTGTTTCAGGTCTGTAATTTTCCCAGATCTTTTGGGTTTTTGGCTTGGGGAGTTATTTCATCTTCAGTTTAAAACATTTTAGAACTAAATCTTTAAGTTCTCTTTATGTGTTTCTCTGTATGAGAAGAATTAATTTCAGAGTCTTTTGATGCCCTTAATGTGGCTTTTGTACTTCCGATTACCTTCATTCTAGACTTTCAGTCTTGAGTAACACTAATGAAATTCACTAGTAATAGTACAACTGTGACCACTTTGGAGTTCAGTAAACTGAAGTAGAGAAGCTGCTTTAGTTTGTCATATAGAACCTGTGATAAAGCCAGAATTACAGTTTGTGCACCTTGCAGCTTTTTTTTTTGTAAAATTGCATTTATCAGACACACAGCAGTAGCTGATGCAAGGAGGGAAACCCGTTAATTTAGTGGTTTTAATATTGTTATAGCTTAGTAACATATGATGTGCTCATTGCTTGCATTCCAATTTCATTTTATTCTAAACAGTTTTTACTTTTTTCTGTATTTTCTTTTATTAGCCCAAACCGTTCCTAGAAATGAAAGCAACTACAGTGCTGAGTCATTTGTCAGTACTATGTAATGTGCAACCTAATGCACATTTAATAGTAATTGTTCTTTTCTGCTCCGTTGCTAGTTAGATGCACACTTCCTGAAGTTAAGAATTTTTCAATCTTTCTTCCAGTTGAATTTTATTCTGAGCTGAAATATTTTCATCCTCTTGGTTCCTTTTGTTATTAAAATAGTTTGCTTTAAGGGAGCATTCCCAGGATTTTACACTAGGTGGCAGTGCTTTGCTTTGAACTTCGTATTTTAGACCGTTTTCACATTGTCTTCTCTGGCATGACCTTTTGTGGTGGTATTGTTCACACCCAAGGTTTCAGCATACCGTCCTTATGCTTCAGGAATCGGTGGCATCACTTTGCCATTAAAATTCTGATTCAAGTTTCAAGTCTGAAATCATGACATCGGTGTCATCCAAAACCTTTAGAAGCCATGAGAGCTCCATGAGAGCCAAGAGCTCTAGAAGCCATGGGGGCGATGAGCTCGTTTAACCTGTGAGATCTTTGGTCAGTAGGCATGTGGGGATACTTAGCCTTTAGGCGCTCTGCTCAAACAGGACCTTCCTGATTGCGACTTACCTTGCAGAGAAGGCAGCTGCTGCTCACAGATAAACCCTCCCAAGTCATCTCCTGGAGCAGAAAGCGATGAACCAGATCTTCCTTGTTTGGGAGTGATGTGAAGTGGATCTCTTCGTCATGAGTCTGAAAGGTAAATTTGTTCTTACCTGTAAATTATGGTTCTGCTAGTTCGCACTATGCCAATCCAGACTTCAGAGTTACCCTTCCAGCCAGCAGATGAATAGGGCTTAACACTTAGTTAGTGCTTTGAGTTTTTCAAAGCACTGTGCAAACTCTGATTGATTAATCAGATGAAGATGGAGAAGACATGAAGGAGGATGGCTGTTATAGCCCTGGTTTATCCAATCTTCCTCCCTTAAGAATATTCATAATGAGTAAAAAAGGAAAAGATGGCGCAGTATACCAGGTATACTGTGGACCATCACTTCAGGACAGTAATGTTATCTGGCATTTCAGTAGTGAGGCTACACAGGATGGCTTCCTTCTAAAGCCATAAGGATTGGTGTAGGAGAACTAGCAGAACCAATATTTTCACAGACAAGGACAAATTTAACTTTCTGCTATTTCCCTCTATACCAATCCACGTGCTAGAAATAAAAATGTGACATTTCCATTATTGGAGAACTGTTTCAATATACTTTGCTCTCTGAAACAACTGAGTAGATGAGCAGGCAGTAAAATATATTTCAATTAAGTACAGCTGGATTATGAAATTATTCAGCAGTGCTATTTTTGATTGTTTGGCCTCATCTGTATTTCTATACAAGGCAACAAGATTTACTAAAATATGCAGTTTGAAAAGTTTATTTCCCCAATTCAACTCAAAAAGCTACACATGCCAATTTAGAGATGATAGCGAATATGTAATAGGACTCGATTAAGACACTGTATCTGCATATTTTGTCTGTGAAAATAAACCATCATCTTTCAAGTTGTTTTTTTCTCTTTGTCTGCCAGATGGCAGAAAAGAGCTTTGCAGTCTAGACTGGTGTAGATGGGACATAGCAGAACATGAAGAGACCAGGCTTCAAGAATAAGAAACTGACACACTTACAATAACTTTTTTTAATCGTTAAAACTAGTTTTAAGTTTTGCATGCCTATCCTCAAATATTTCTGTTAGTGAAGGGTATCCCTTTTTAAGAGAAGTTTGGCTTTTAGCACTGCTAGTTGGCTATTGCTGATTGCCAGTAAAATTCCGGTATCGTGATTTCCAATCATTCAGGATTAATCCAAATTTCTTCACTTGTGGCTCTTGGCCAAAATTCTGTCAAATTGGAGGCCACTCCCACTGAGTGGTTAAGTTCTCTGTGTTTGCAAAGAGCGAATGAGACACAGCCTTAGAATACTGTCTGCCCAGTACAGAACCAGAGGATCTCTTCAGTTGTCCCTGGGATACCTAGATACTCTCTGAACTGATAAGAATTTATTTTTCTCAGACACCTTAGAATTGATATTACTGTTGTTCTGAAGTACCCCAAATCAGAATCTTTCCCTTCTTGGTGGTCTCAAGTTTAATGTAGACTGAGACGTTTTCTATGTTGTTACCAATATAACTTCAGCTGAGTAACTTTTAAGGTTTTAGATTCTTCAGCACTTGTGCATTTCTGGTATCTCTACAATACCATCTCTGAGTGTCTTTTTATGATGCTCTGTTCAACAAAACATTCTTCTTGAGATAGCAAACTAAATGAAATCTTTGTATCTCCAGTTTCCACAAATCTGTAGTAGTTCAACAAGCTTGTATTTCTTTTTGTTACTAACACATTAGTCTCAGTCTTCAGGACACTGTGTGAGGAATCTAGCTGTGCGTTTCCTTTTGTCATTCATTAAAAAGGTGCCACTCAGCTTTCTTTTCTTACTGTTTGCTTGACAGAATGATCACTTGCAGGTGATATGAAAGCCTGTTCCTCTGAGAGGATGTGAACCAGTGGATGATAAATCCCACCATAAAAAAAAAAAATCATCAGAATAGATTCAAGAAATAACTTTTAGGCATTTTTTCAGGAACATTTCTGATTCACAGAATTTAAAGATGTCTGTGGTACAAGTATGAATTTGAAGTACCATAATTTTCTTGCAAGTAGAATTGCAGAGGTATTACACCGGTCTCACTAAAATCAGTACCTTGCACCTAGTTGAAACATAGAATAAAGCTGACCTGCAAGTATATGCAACTTGTGCTTCTGCTTTACAGATTTTTGAACTTGGAATCCTATAGTTTTTGCAGGAAATACACAGTAATAATTGTATACAATTACAATGTTACATATAAGCTTCAAATCAAAACCAAGCTAGGTTTTCATACTGTGTTTTCTAAACGTATGCTTATGTCTTATGTGTACTGATCGTTTTGTCTTTTTAAGTCACTTGTAAAACACTGATATAACAAAAAATAATTATTTTCATGTGGTGAACTGGTGACTTTTTCCCCCCTACCTTAAATGATAGGCACCTATGGGGACATGCTGGGGTGACATCTCGGAAGGAGTGCGAGTGGAGGTTCCAAACGCAGACTGCAGCCTACCTACCAAAGTCTTCTGGATAGCTGGAATTGTAAAATTAGCAGGTAAATATATTTAGTCAAAATTGTTAAAATCAAGTAACTTGTGAAGGGAGCTAATAATTTAGTCAGTGGTCACCTGTTCAGCATAATGTTGACGTTGGTTAGATTGTCAGAGCATTGTCCATAGGTTGTATGTTTTAGCACTATCACTGTGTTATACTGTTTTACAGTGGCTTCAGTGATGCTTGAGAATGCCTAGGTTTTCTGGGGTTTGGGGTCTTTTTCATTTGTGGGGTTTTTGTTTTTTTCATATTGCCTCAGAGCACATTAAGTGCAGTGCAGAATGAGGAGATAGGAAATTATACAATAGCTAGCAAGTAAGTCTGGTTATATGAATCACTTTTTGTGGTTAAAAGTTAAAAATTCAAGGTCATATAGCTAAGATATGAAAAAGCAGATACTGTGGGTAATTAATTAATTTTGTCCTCCTACATAAAACTTCTGAAGGTTTATAGTTCGAAAATTTTAATTTTAATTAAAATTTGACTTACATGACAGCACCTGCACATTTATCAAAGAAATTGATATTCTATGCATTAATAACATGCAGAAATTTGCCATAACGTTCTATAAAAAGTTATAGTCTAGAAAATCCGATGTAATATACATTATGATTGGTAAAGAAATATTAATACATATTTTATAATCTTGTTTAATTTTTGTCTATTTTAAATGAAATTGCTTTCTTGCAGGCTACAATGCTCTGCTAAGATATGAAGGCTTTGAAAATGATTCAAGTCTTGACTTCTGGTGCAACGTTTGTGGGTCTGACATCCACCCAGTTGGTTGGTGTGCAACCAGTGGGAAGCCCCTAGTCCCTCCACGAAGTATGTAAATAGTAGCCTTACTGATTGATATAGAAGTCTTTATTAAACTATATTTGCTCATGGTCCAGATACTGAAGTATTTTTTTACCATAGCAACTCTTTCAACAGTTTTGAATAAATCATTTTAACCTTTGGAAAAATAAGGACTTGACTGATGCTGAAAGTGTTTCTTGGAGTAGCCCATCTGATGTGACTTAAAGTTTTTTAAAATCAAGGTGGAAGGGGTTAGCTAATCAGTGATGTGAACATGCACTGATTTTATTTATATTCTGTTATTAAATTCTTTGCCCTGACATACCCATAAACTTAATCTTGGGTAGCATTCATTCTCTAAAGAGGTTTTTGTCATTGTCATCCAGGCTTTTTAACAGTCATCTGGGATTTCTTCTTTACATATTCCAGACTCTAATATTGTCTCTAACGGACACAATTAAAAATCAGTGGCTTATTTTTTCCCCTTCATTTGCAACAGCCATCCAACACAAATACACAAACTGGAAAGCTTTTCTAGTGAAACGACTTACTGGTGCCAAAACACTTCCTCCTGACTTTTCTCAGAAGGTAAGGCTGATGCAATATCAATGATGTACTGTAAACAAAATTGCAGCACAATGTGAAGAACTAAAGTATTTTACAATGGCACATTAGCTCCTTTCATAGTGAAGATGATACAGTAGTTTCTTCCCTTAAATACAGTTTTCCTTAGATTCTCTATTCTCCATTTATGTCCACACTTGTCAGTATGTATTTGGAAAACTGTCTCCTCTAGCAGAAAGTAGTTTTCTTTAAAAAACTAGTTAGTCAATTTTAAAATACCCCAATTTAAAAAAAAAAAAAAAAAAAGCTAATAAGCTACCCTGTGATACGTAAAATGAAAACTGATTTTTCTAATTCAGGAATGATTTTTATCATGCACTATTTCAAGAAACTGACAAAATATATTAATATAGCACATATCTAGATGCAATGAAGTACATACTTTTAAATGTTAATGTTTTTCATCTGCTCTGGACTAGATTTTTTTGCTGTCTTTAAGTCATGTCTGTAGGTGTGGCAGCTGCCTGTATAGCATGCTGTAGGTTACTTACTAATATTGTGACATGGTACATAGCTTTTAGTAGGAATATGAGACTTTTTTGATGTCTTAGACTGCATCTAAATCTAAAAACAAAATCAAAAAACAAAACCAAAAAACCTTTCTGCAGTTTTTCAGTTCTATTTAAAAACTAGCTCAGTTGGAAGGCGAATTAAATTGGCAAGATCTCAACAGTTTGGGGAGTTTATAATGGAAATGGCAAGTGACAGATACTGATTTTTAAACAGAATGTATTGTCACAAGGCAGATTAACATGATTTCCATTCTCTTCCTTTCTTTTTGGTTTATTATGAAGAAATATATTTGTGAGTGGCCAGCTTAAATTATTCTGAAGGTTTGTTTTCCATGCCTTTTATAATAAAGTATTTTAATCCTGTTTTCAAGTGCTATATTTTGAGTGGATGACAAAGCAAAAAAAAGAAAATCTTGGGGATTTTTTTGTTAAAATTATTTCTCAATGTAATTTTATCCATTGTTAACAACTGAACAAACTTTCATTAAGCCAATGGAAAATTCCTGTAACCTGCGTGAGAATTGTGTTAGAGGCTGTACTTGATGCAATTAAAGCATTGTAGGATCTATTCTACTTAGTTTTCTGAAACATTTCGTTTTTCCCCATGTACAATGAGAGAAATTGTGTCACTTTTACAGGTTGATTAACAACTGTTTGAATTAAATTAAAAGTGCATTGATACTGTGTTTTAATGGCAGAAGACAGATGACTAAGAAAAACCAGAGTATATTTTTACAGAATGTCTTTTTCTCCTGTTACTTTAAGGTGTCTGAGAGTATGCAGTATCCATTCAAAACTTCCATGAGAGTAGAAGTTGTTGACAAAACGCACCTTTGTCGAACAAGGGTAGCAGTTGTAGAAAGTGTCATTGGGGGACGGTTAAGATTGGTGTATGAAGAAAGTGAAGACAAAACTGATGACTTCTGGTGCCATATGTACAGTCCACTCATTCATCATATTGGTTGGTCTCGAAGTATAGGACACAGATTCAAAAGATCTGGTAAGCTTGTTGTGTTTTAGAGGTGGCTTTGTGGGCAGTACTAGCTTGGAGAAGTCTGACTTAAGCAATACTGTCACTTCACACAACTAACAAAACTAGCTTGAATAGTGATCTTTAAAAATTTATATAATGGGGCCCAGGGCTTTTCCCAATTACATTACATTCAGGAGATTCAGTTAAAAGTGTAAGTAGTGTTTTTTGCAGCACTGGAAAGGCCAAAATAAATTTTAGGTTTATTTGTAGTATGTGGATATCTAGAAAGATTCAGTGATAAACAGTGTTTAACAAACTGTCGAGGCAGGAAAACCTTGAACTGCAGTATTCAAGCCTGGTAAACCTCATTTTTCATGCTGATACCTGGAATTACACAGTCCTGCTCCACAAACTCCTAGTTTCTTCACACTTGTCTCTTGTATAATACAACATGGACAAGTATCCTGTTCGATACCAATTTTTTTTTTACTTGTAAGTTTAAGGACTATCTAATATTTTTATATTGCAAAATTTACATGTTTTAGAGGGCACTAGGAGGTGGGCAGGGAAGATGAAGTGACTGTCTAATAGATGGTACACAGTTTAAGGCCATTGTTATCTAAAATACAGAAGTAAAGTTTAAAGTTTCTAAACAAAAGCAGTCTGGTTTTAATATTTCTCTGCTCTATTGAGCTTGTGTCATTTCACAAGGCATCATTTCAGGAAAACCTTCAGTTTTCCTAGCATTTAAACTTTCATGAAACCATTTATAAATAAGAGTAGTTAGAGAAACCAAGAACAGTGCTGCTTCCCAGAAATAACGTGTCTAACGGTTCCAGGGATTCCTCTTGGAAAGTAGTGTTGAACAGTTGGCTAAAACCACCTATATAGATGTGTTTAAAGTGATTATGTATAATTATATGACAAATATACAATCTTCTGTCATAACACAGTGCGAAGTAGTTGCGATTTCTTTGCAACAGTTTCTGTGTATATTTGTATCAATTTTGTGATGTAATCAAGTGGTCTTGTAAATTGGAAATTTTTTTCATAAAAGAGACTGTCTTAGAGATATTTCAGGTAGAATTCAATAAGGAAGATAGATGGATTGTGTCCTCCAGATGTTTGTGAAAGTCTTATTATGAACTGTAGGCCTCCCCCACCAATGATTGCATTGTATTAGTTAACGTATTCGAAGAAACATACTGTCTGCTCTATTAACAAAACTTCTGAGTAATATATATATTATTCCTTGTAGATATTACAAAGAAACAGGATGGACATTTTGATGCACCCCCACATTTATTTATGAAGGTGAGTTTGCTAGCAAGAGCACTGTTTTCTCAGAGTTGATTGAGGAACTTTAGCTCCTGGTGTGTGTAAAATAGACCTGAAACTCTACTTAAGTCCTCAAAACATGCCCAGCACAAGCATTACTTTTTTTATTCAAGTCCTTACCTGATTTGTCCTCCTTGACATCAGCAGAGATGATACAACAGGTATTTCAATCGGTAGTTTTGGTAGTGTGGGGTTATATTTTGTTCCAGACTGTTGTGTTTGAGGTGACGGTTTGAGCCCAGAGGGCAACTGAGCACCACCACCACTCAGCTGTTTACTCACCCCTTCCCCCCCTAGTGCTGGGAAGAAGAAAAACGAATCAAAAGGCTCAGAAATCGAGATAAGGATGGGGAGGGGTTGCTCACCCATTAACTGTCACAGGTAAAAGACAGGCTCCTTAAGGGGTAGAAAAGTGTCACTTCAATTCACATCACTAAAGATAATGACACTTAACAAACAGAATGGGGCAGTGAGAAGCATTACCACATGTTAAAACACCTCCCACCACCCCTCCCTTCTTCCTGGGCTCAGTTTTGTTCCCATTACATCTACCTCCTCACCCCCAGTGGCACAGGGGCTAGGGGATGGGGGATGCAGTCACTCTGCTGCTTCTTCCTCTAAGCGGGGGGAAGCACTGTTCTGCATTCTCCCCCCTGCTCCACATCACGTCCTCCTCATGGGAGACAGTCCTCCACAAACTCTCTCCACTGTAAGCTCTCCCCACAGGATGATTCTTCCTGAGATGCTCTGGTGTGGGTCACCCCCACGTGTTGCGCTTCCCAGTGCTGAACTACAACAGTGGGGGCTGCTTCTTCCCACAGACTCCCAGGGGTCCTCCACAGGCTGCAGGTGGATCTCTGCTCCTCCAGTGACCCCCATGGGTGGCAGGAGGGGTGGCCCTCCTGTCTCACCATGGGATGCAGGAGGGTTCCCTACTCTGGCACACCTCCCCCCCTTTCCTCCCTCCTTCCTTCCACTGACCTCCATGTCTGCAGAGGTGTCCTCCTTGTAACTCATCATCAAAGTCCTTCCCCCCTCCTCAGGTTCCCTTTCTTAAATAGGTTATTGCAGATGTGTGGCCACTGTTGCTAATTGGCCTGGCCTTGGCCAGAGGTGGGTCTAACTTTGTAGCCGGGAGAGCTTTCCAGAAGCTTCTCCCCCACTACCAAAAACTCTGCCACACAAACCTGGCCCACAAGCTTATTAGATTCTTAGTTTCTGGTGCTGTTATGTGATTCTTTAGGTAAAAGAGGTTGACGCAGCTGGAGAATGGTTTAAAGAAGGAATGAAATTGGAAGCTATAGACCCCTTAAATCTTTCGGCAATATGTGTGGCAACTATTAGAAAGGTAAGAAAACAAATATGTATTTTGGGAAGGTAGATGGGAATCCTGTTGTCACTCACCTTTATTCGGGTTTGAAACAAAAAGCTCAAACAAACTAAGAGCAGTTCATTCACACAGTGAATGTTTATGGAATATATCCATTAATTGTTTATATACAACTGCTATGAAAAAGAATATACTCATGTAATTTTATTTTTTTAATTTGAATCTGGAAATTCAGCCTTACCTTTAATTAGAATATAAGATGTTTGTGAGATTAATTTGCAGGACAATCTGCTAATTATACCAAGTGTTTTGCAGCTGTTCAGAAAGAAACCTCATCTTGCTTACTTGCAGAAGTCTATGAAGATATTTTAAGGATGTACTTCTTTCCTAGCTTGATTGAAAGGGAGCCCATCTATGTGAAATCTGTTTTAAAAGAGGAAGAAAATATAAAAGTAGCTTAGGAGAATTGCATAACCTTACCAATGAGGAGTGTGGTTATGATTTTGTCTTTCCTTATTAATGGTGTGCAGAATATCCTTGCAAACTAAAGAGTAGACTGAATTTTAAAGCTTTACAAGTAGAAGTGATGTTTATAAGAAAAATAAGCTAGAGATCAGAAAAAGGAAATGTTCATCTCATAACTTTGCAGTTAACAAAGGTACATTTGACAATAGTACACACAATCTTGGAGACAGGTATGATTTGGGGTGTTTTTGTTTTGTTATAATTGAATGTCCTAAGTATGCTTCCATTATTATTACTTTTCACTCTTTTGAAACATGGCATGCTTTCTTTCTAGCCTTATCACACAGTTAAAGGTATTTAATGCAAAATTTTGTTTTTCTTTACAAAGGTTTTAGCAGATGGCTATCTTATGATTGGGATTGATGGCTCAGAAGCAGCAGATGGGTCTGATTGGTTTTGTTACCATGCCACTTCCCCTTCTATTTTCCCTGTTGGTTTCTGTGAAATTAACATGATTGAACTAACTCCACCCAGAGGTACATATAGCATTCTGACCACATTTTATTTTGAATATTTTTCAGTGATATTGTATGTGCCATATGCTTTGTTCCTTAACTCAGTCTACAAAATTCATGTCACTTTTTAGGACTTTCTCAAGTCTGAAACAAACCAGCGTAATTTCAGAGTAATTTAAAACAGGGATAACAAACTTCTAATTTAGAAGTCAAATTGAACACCTGATTGATTCTCTGGCTAAAATAATTTGCTTTTGCTGTTAGAAATTGAGGATAGCCACTAGCTGAATAGTATATCCATTAAGTGAATGGGAAGTATGCTAGTCACTAAAAGGGCTGTTCAAAATATGTCATTGCTTGGGAAGTCCTGGCCACCAAAAGAATTAACGAGCATTGTAAAGAATCTCAGTCTTGGGCTACTTCGCAACAATGCAAGTTAATTTTTGGAAGAAAATGCACAAACTTGAGCTTCGAGGAAGTAGCCATTAGAGCTGTACGCTGCATAATCCCTTCTGCAAGAAAAAGCTGTCTGTCTGCTAGCACATATGCCTCCAGAAGACTGTGTTGCCTTCATTTTCCCATTTTATTGTCTTGGTCTAGCAATTTATAAAGAGAATTGTAACTAGCTGTGTAACAGCAGATAATAATGGTTTTCTACAGATTGTTTTCTCCATTCTCATTCTTGCAGGCTTCTACTTGCATTTATTGAATTATTTTTCTAGGTAATAACTACAAAGGCAGTGTAATGCAACACGAAGAACATAATTTCATATCATTTTCATTTTTGCACACTAATGAATCTGTAATTTTTGAGTATGTGGAAAGAGCAGTCGGACAGATTTACTACTATTTTTCAGTCACCTCATTTAGTGAATTTATTGCCTAGAAATTCATGGGCATAATCACCCCTCAGAAATGTGGTGCAAGAGTGTCTTGCAATAGGAAAAGTTTTTGTGGGAGGAAAAAAACATGCATGTCAATACATATCAATCAATTTAGAAACAAATACATTGATGATACAGAATAGGGAAAAAACTCCCTTCTGTTTTTCCTCTTTACTCTTCACATACTACTTAACACAAAGTATGTGAATTTTGTTGTTAACACATCTATTACACTTTTCTGTGTGTTGTATCGTGGCAACCTTATTCTTAATCTACGTGTATAGTTTCCCTTTTATGGCAGTTTTCCATAACAGTCCTGTATCATGCACTGAGAGGCAATTACAGATCACACATGCAGTAATCTAGAAGTCATTTGAAAGGGGAATTAACAGGAGTAAAATACAGAACATAATGTGCATTAACATATTTAATAGGATCAAAGTGATCAAAGCTTCTTAGCTCTTATGAGAGGTGTATTTTGCTTTCCAAATTGTGGGCTTGAAAATAGACAATTTCTTAGTTCTGACTACTCTAACAAGAACTGTGTGCACATGTCTGTAGGGTGTGCATAGTGAGAAGTTAATTGAAGGACTTGCCTACACATATATTGGTCTAGCCAGAGGACCCATGCATTAAGAAGAAAAGCATAATATGCAAAACTGATATGTTATTACCCTTCTGAATTGTGAGCTGTCCAGCTACATCTGTTCCTGCAGATATTGCGTACCTAACGTGCACACGCTTTTCCAAAGAACATTTAGCAATGCGGATAACGAAGTGGCTGAGAAATCATTGGACTTCACATTTACAAGCGCGTTCCTTCCAAACATCTTCATGTCTTGCTGAAATCAGTAGAAGATGAGGATGCTTAGACGCTTTCAAGAAGGGGTTGCTTTTTGGGCTGTGAATGTTACCTGCCTGAGGATTCTGGCCCTGCAGTGCTGAGCTGTGGCTCAGTGGGAGCTCTCTACCCAACCTACATGAGACACAGCTGTATCCCGTAGCTCCCCATGCCATGCCCACTACGCTGCAATCTTTATAGTATGTCCAACACTGCATACTGCTACAGAGAAACCTTCCAGTCCTGCATGTTTTATGTGTATTCAGTAGATGACCAAAAGCTAAATACATTTGAGAGATTTTCTTTCCTCTATAATAGTTTTTAAAATTGGGGAAAAGAAGTCCTGTAATTTTCCATATTATTGCTATTTCTAGCCTTATTTAAGTTTTAAAATATCCACTCTTGTTCTTACCACTCTCTTCCTAACAATTCAGGTGTTTCAATAGTGGAGCTCTTTCCCCACAGGAAAGACACTGGATGTGCTTAATTACATGATCTGTTCTGGGTCATTTGTGTGGGGCTTTGTAGAGATCAAGGATCTACGTGGACAGAAAGCTTCATGTATGAATGATTAATCTTAACATTAAATGACACTTTCTATATTATCCAGAGGTTCATTCATCTTGTTTGTTGCAAATGGGCAATGTCCAGGTGACTGTCTTGTCCCTTAGACCAAAGCTCAGAGAGTGGAAGTTTCTGATGTTAATATTTTGCTTCTTTGTTGTCTTTTTAGCCGTAACACAGTGCCAATATACTATTTTTGCTGTTGTTCTTATGCATGAAGTTTGCAGTTGATGTATGAAAATGTTGTTTAAAATTCACAGGTTATGCAAAACTTCCTTTTAAATGGTTTGACTACCTCAGGGAAACTGACTCAATAGCAGCACCTGTAAAGCTCTTCAATAAGGTAATAAACATTATGCATGTATATTTAAACTGTAATTAGTATTTTCTTTAAATTTCTGTCTGGATAGTCCATGGGATGGATTTCATTAAATACAATTTCGAAAAACTAAGGTGACAGAGATTTAGAAATAAGAACCCTTTGAGTATATTAAGCTTGAATATTTCTGAAATGTTAAATACAGCTGTACGTGAAACTGCATAAATGATACTTGATATTTTCCTACATTAAGTTGACTGAAATACTCGTTTCGACACTGTGCTTAAACCATCTTAATTAACATGATTGTATAATGATGCTTGCCTTGTTTGTATTTGCTTTTCCAGGAAGTTCCAAACCATGGGTTTCATGTTGGAATGAAACTGGAGGCTGTTGATCTGATGGAACCTCGACTGGTATGTGTGGCCACAGTAACTCGCATTATCCACCGTCTTTTGAGGATACACTTTGATGGGTGGGAAGATGAATATGATCAGTGGGTGGATTGCGAGTCCCCAGACCTCTATCCCGTGGGATGGTGTCAGCTAACTGGATATCAACTACAGCCTCCAGCGCCACAATGTAAGTTCTGTCTTGTCAATAATGTAACAGTTGCTTATGGGTCCTTGTTCATGGCTGATGATTTTCCTGACTTCATCCTCTTCAAGTTAGGTCACCAGGCATAACAAAAATAGAACAAATTCTTGCTAATGCATAGAAGTACACAGTTCTAATCTCTTCCACCTTGACTTTTAAAGTACTTCTGGGTATTTTGGTGGCTGCTTACTACTTTTTAATGGCCAGAAGATGCTTATTTGATCCAGGGAAAAAGCCTGTTACTTGTCAGTTCTAGATAATATCACTGAGAGTTTGTATTACTTTAGGGTTGCAAATATGTATGATTTACATGTCAAATTTGAGGGAACTCGACGTGTGCAGAAGTACTTATGTGAGAAGGCTGTATTTTATTTAGTGCATCAAGATTTGTCCTGTCAGGTCAGTTTATATAATATAATATATATAATTAATAACTGCATTTTGAGAACTGTTAGTTGTTTAATAGCAAGGTAATATAGTTACTGTTAGTAGTTTAATAGGAGGTTTTTCCCACAATAAAGGTATTTTGCCTTTGTTTAGTCATTAAGGAGAAATTCTGTAACTGTGTAGCAGCTTTGACACATTCCGAAGTGTTTTTTCAAAATAGTAACCTTCAATTCTGAATTCTTAATTTTTTGCAGCATCAAGAGATAGCCAGTCAAGTTCATCAAAACAGAAGAAAAAAGCTAAATCGCAACAGTACAAAGGACATAAGAAAAGTGGGTGACAAAGTAGTGTTTGCACTTTTCCTGTTGCTTAAAAAGTTTGTGTTCTCTCCCTAAGTCCCTATTCTATTTGGAAATGTTTGTGTGTAAACAGAGGTTATGTTTAAAGGTGCAGTATGCCATAAAAGGAACTTTTTCCATTGAGAATAACTATTTTTTTATAACTCGGAACAGGGTTGATGTTGCTAATAATAATCTATATGAATTGTAGGTGGACAACTGTTAGAATATTTTTGGTATTCAGACATCATTTTAGTTAAATAATACATTGACTATGTAGGTATACTGCCTTAAAAAGTACTCAGGTATCAATTAACACAGTTTTAATTCTGCTCTTTGTAGCATGGGTGTAGGAATAAGGAACAAGTTACTTGGATCAGAAAGAATGAGATGTAGAAAACTTAAATTACCATCTAGCTGGTTGTTGTTTAAAACAAATAAGTGACTTATTTGCCAGTTTTTAAGATGAGACATCTCTGAGAAGCTTTGTGTAAAACTTTTATATGATTATTTTCTGGAACTATAAGTAGCACTGCTGTATGTGACTTCCTGTCACAGTAAAACACAGTAGAGACATTTTTAAGAATCTGAAGTATTCGGGTTCTTTCCACAGTAATTGTTTCCCTCTGGATCAAGTTATCTTCAAAATTCACTACCAGTTTGAATTTGCACAGTTGCAAAGTTTGCATTTCTCCATATATTTATTTCCAGGACTCCGGTTTAAACTGAAAATCTGTTTTGTATGAATAAAATGAAGGGAGTAAAGGCAGCTAGTTGAAAGAGGACCCTGTGCCTTTTCCCATCACTCTTATCTGGAAATCAGATCCATCTGTATTCTCTAAGCAATATTGTGGTTTTATATGGCAGTTTTATTCCAAAGGTTCTCAAGCCATTTTTCTAATACTTTGACAGTTTTGAAAGGCTGCTACCTCTTGAGTCAAGAGCAGCAGCAGCATGACAGCCATTGTACAAGAGATGTATGTGCGAGCAATGACGTGGTAAATACGAACATAGAGTAAGCCTATAGTCTTGTTAAGTGCTACACAATTTGTAATGATGTTTAACTCAAGATCTGACAGTATTTTTTTTAAAAATAATCAATTGCAGCTGGGGAGGGAGGTTTTTTCTGCCACATAAGGGTGAATAGTTTGTGTTGACAGAAGTAGATGATTTAGTTCCAGACAGCCTAACTATGTCTTTTATATTTGGAGCATCAAATGACTGTGCTGACTCATTCTCTTGGTGTTTTCTTGGAAACAGGAGAGTTGGAAAGGTGCAGTATTTTATACTGCAGACATATGGGCAGATCAGCTCCAGAAGAGGGTCTGTTATCTGTCATCTTAAATTGGCCCTGCTTCTTTGTCAAGATATTTTCTATTAGGACAGCCTAGCAGACAGTCAAATCAACAGTTTTGTTGATGTTCAAAGTTATACTACCTGCAGATCAGCAAACTTGACTAACAATAATCTTTAACAGTCCTTAATGTGACATGAGAGATTTTATTATGTGAAATACTCTTCTAAGAGAGATCATTAGGCCTTTCTTACCATTAGAATGTGTATCATCTTGACTTATTTAGACTTGTTTCCAGAATAAAACTAAAATTTTAAGGCACATTCCCTGAAAGATAAGACAACGGTTTTCCCCCCATCTCTTAAAAACTCACTTTGAAATATAGAGGCTGTTGAAATCCAAACTATGCTGTTCTGTAGATGTGAGGAGTAGCTGCTTTGCAGCTGGTCTCAGTGAAGTGTATTTCCTGATGGTAAAGCTTTGTGGTCTTTAGTATCTGGACAGCCTTATCTTACAAAGCATCAATCATTTTGATTACTTCAATATTGCTGCCAGTACTACGATCAGAGACTTCCAAAAAGCAATGTGGATTTCTAAGGACTATCCTGTGCCTTTGGCCACTGATCCTGGATAAAGGAATAGGTCTGGGAGAAAAGCATTGGCAAGGTGAAAGATTGCATAAAAATAAAGCTTTAAACATGGTGAAAAAAATGGAAAAGAACTCTGGATGAGCCTGACACTCATGTAAAGTCTGATTAAATGGACTGATTGCTAGTTTGAATTGTACATGAACTAACTGCCCCTAAGGAAACTCTTGCATAAAACCTAGAGCAGGGGTCTACAGATGGATACTGATATATTTTGAAGTAATTCAATTTCAACCAGAAGAGTTACCAAATTTTTTTCATGGAATTAATCAGCTAATCTTGAGGTGATTGGGGGGGGAAATTCAGGCAGGTTTGTGTGAGCTAAAAAAAAACCAAAACAAACCTGTCATCGGTTTCCCTTATTTCAGGTCTTTCTATCTTTGAACAGTAGTTTCTCGTATTGATTTAAGATGCATCCACTGATTTCTGTTCTATCACAGATCTAGCTATCAGGGAAGGGCCCATTGACCTGGGACAGAAAAAAAGCTATCTTCATTCTGAGTAGGACCTGAAGCTGAATTCTGAGTTAGGTCTACCCTAGCTTCCTGCAGTGATTTTCAGCGTTGTGACAAATGAGATTAAAACTTTGTTTTTATCTGGGGCTTTCCCTGCAGTAGAAAAATGGACCTAAATGTGAAGAGCTGTGCTACAGTTATGTGGAACTAACATGAGGAATTAAAACCCTTGTCTTCCCAGTAAGTTTGTGCATGGATCTGTTAAGACAAACTGGAACCTTCTTCATGAGTCATTGCAGAAAGCAACTTTTGCCATTTTGATCTTAGGACATAAAAAGAAGTTGCCCAGTGAGTGCCACAGATAAAGCAGGTGTCTGGGAAGTTCTTACAACTTCTTAAGTGCCTCAAACATTGTACTGTTTCTCCTTTCTGCTCTTTGAGGAAATAAACAGTAAAATCCAGATCCTGCTCAGAATCTTGCAGCAGTATTTTTTTAAATTGAATTCAGGTGCAGAAAAAACTGCTGATTTGAGACTATCTAGAGAAGGTTGTGAGTGCTGTTGCCTTAAGCTAGGCAAAGATGGCTATATCATTAATTATCTTTGTGTAGGACCTGGTTTTGGACAATTCTGGACTGTCTGAGCAGATTTTGTGTAGCAAGCTATGCTGGACCATCCTGCTCCTTACCTCATCCCTCTCCTTCCACTTAATACCTCTGTAAAAGTTTCTTGATACCTCTTCTACAGTAAGTGTGACACAAACACTGGGAGAAAATTCCCCTTATCTAGCCCCATAGGGAGGAGATTTATTCTAGTGGAATTTGTTCTTCATTTCTCACTAACCTGAAGTAAATGTGGGCTGTAGAAACAAGAAGGAACTTCTGATGGGTTTCTTTTCTGGACTGTTCACTCAATACTAAGAAATGTACTTAATCATGGAAAAGAGATGAGAGAGCAAGCTTATCAAAATTTGTAGTTGACTGCTTCCTACATGTTTATTCTTGGTAGGTTATGGCAACAGAAGTGCTGAGTCACAGGAAATAATACTAAGAAAATGTTTTCTGAAGCCTTTTATTGTTCAGCACTTCAAAATAAAAATAAATATCTTATTTGGAAATGTATTTCAGTCATAAAACTGTGTAATACAGTAGTAATGCTTTCATGGTAAACTAACCATAGCTGATTAACAGGAAACACTGTCTATGTCCTAACTAGATTATTTTTAGCACAGAGAGGTGTTACTTCTGCGTGTCTTTCTCATAAGTACTCACAGTCCAGGAAAGCTTTGTCATTCTGCTATGTATAATGATGCAGTTTTCTAATGCAGTATTTTACCTCTTTACATTCTAATGCAGTGTTTTACCTCTTCACTGAGTCCATTGAGGAGCGAGTAGCGTGTACTCAGTGAGAAGTAGAACTGATTATATAGCAAACTCTGCCGTAATGGGATCACGGCAAAAGAGAAGGAAGTCAGCCTCCTGTTGGTCTGCTATGCCACTACAGAAACTAGTATAACCAGTGGAATTAACTCTCCACACTGAATGGGAACAACTCAACAAGCACTGCATCCAGCCATAATGTTTTACTTCTCAACAACAAAGGAATACAAGAGAAGATTTTAAGAGATCTTAGGAGAATTTCTTAACGCATTGAAAAAAGTCATTTTGGAGCTGAGAATACAGCTGTGCTTTTTCTATTCCTTTCTTTGAAATCTATGTTGGGCAACATGATGTCAATTTTCCCCTATGTCATTGTGACTTAGAAGTAGTTAACATGCACACATTTAGTAATAAGGACAGAAAAATTAAATGTTAGGCTCTTACCCCTCTTATGGAGAGGCTGATCATAGTACAGATGCTCCTACGACTTTTTAAGCATAATTTGTTATTGTCAGCTGTTTGGAATGCCCAAACACTTTGTTTTGATGTGATTACTGAAATGAAATAATTTTATTTAAAATGTACCAATGTCTTTAGTGTATTTTAATTGCTACTCCCTTTTGGACAGTCATTTTATTTAACTAGCATCCTACCTGGCCTAGCCTTCAATAAAGCTGGAATTTTTTTTTTGATTTATTGTGTTGCTATGCAAGCAGTTTGTCAGGTTGACAGTGAACCCATTCAGTAGCATTTGGATTGTAAAGATGTGCTTATTTTACCCTTTTTAGCTTTTTCCTTTTTAATTAGAATGTTTTATAACTGTAACATGTTCTTTGTGGATGCAAAATACCAGGTGGTCTGTTTGAATTATGCCTTAGGCCTCCTGCGTTGTCAGCCAGCAGCGTGTCTGTCATTGCTGCTTGTTTTTTATCCAAAGAAAGGAAGATCAGGTTCCATGTAGTTTTTGTTTGCTGGATAGTTACTGTGTTACTTGTTGATTTCTAATTGCAAGTGTAAGTTTTGTGCATGCTTTTATGAGTCCTTGGGAATCACTTCCAGTTTTGTTTCCAAATAGCGTTTATTTGAAGTGGGTAGGATTTTGTACTATAGGTGCCTACTGGTCAGAAGGCTGTGCAGGTGAATGCTTGAAGGGTAACTTGGTAGTTTGCCTAGCCAATTAATTAATAATGTAGTATGTAGTATCTGCTCATATTATCTGCTTTCTAGTAGGTATATATATTGGAATAAGGTTATTGAAACAATAATTTGACCTCAACATTTTAAAAGGTGTATTCTGTAGATAACATTATGCCTCATTTTAGTGTTCTCTCTCTAAAAGGCTCATCCTGAAGCTGCCTTGCAAGAAAAATGTTTAAAAACAATGATGGCTTTAGCATACACATAATCTAGTTATCTTTTCTCTTCAGGGCTAGGCTTTTGTTTGTCATGTTGTCTTTATCTGACAGTGCTGAGGATACTTAAGGATTAGCAACCACAGTTTTGATACAGTTGAAAGCGGTGGAGATGATGTATTACAGTGCTTGTATCCCTGATACTGTAGAGGAGTTTCCTTGGGCACAGAATCGGAGCATCGTAGTGATAAAGGAGGAACATGTTAATAATTTGCATGGGAAATGTTTTCATAACATTTTTTCATGAATGCAATGTTTAATAATTTGAAAGCGTTTTAGCAGGTAGTTTTTCTAAACACCGAAATGTTCATTGATGTTTGTAAGACGCTGTAAAAATGGAAAGACCATTCTAAAGTACTTAAGAGTTTGTATTTTTAAACTAGGTTTTTGGAGGTGTTAAACTTTGTCTGGACTGGATTGTGTCCCCAGAACCATCCTTTCTATCGCTTAGGCACGCACAACTGCCATTTCAAACTGAGCCCGTGTGTCTTGGGTGTCCAGCCAGAGGATTCTGTATTGACCGTGCAGTGTAGCTGCAACAGAAGCAATTTACAGTATTTCTGTTTCCTTGATAGAGTATGGAATAAGTGGATCATGTTTTTAAGCAATGCACTTGAAGTCCTACCAGCCAGTCTCTAGAATTCAGTATGTAAAATGTGGATGTGGAGAGCAATATTCCCAATAATAACTGAATGGTGCCATTGTACAGGCCTTTGTTTTTCAGAATCAGTGAATATGAAGCAGAGCCATTTCTCAGTGAACAGTCTGAGTTAACTAATGCACTTTAACCCAAGCGTTTATTTTAGTTTGACTTGATGTTTAGAGAGGAAGATACCAGTTGGGAAGAAACCTGTCAGTTTGTCCAGCCCACCCATGACAGGTGAGGTGCGGAGGAGCTTCTCTGGTGATGACGAGTTGACTCCTCCACCATATCGAACCCTTCCAGCACAGACAGCCCCGGAGGCCTTCCAGCCTCCCAGGACTAGCCAAGAGTTCAGTCCCAGCCTCAAAACAGGTAACTAGCCACATCAGTCTCTGTTACGGCAGAGGGAAATGATGGACAGGGTGGGGAACTAAGCATGTAATGTGCTGACGCATCAAATCTCTTCTTTCCTTTTTTTCCTTCTTTAAATTTTGGTTGGCTTTATTTTCTTCTGTTAGAGAGCTTATCATTCTCACTGACACACCACCTCACTGAATTAATCATAGAAAAGGATTGCAGCTGTTCTAAAACTTCACGGGAGGCCATGTTGTAGGTTACCGAGGCACAAAGGCACAGAGCAGCTCTGCAGAGTTTTAAAATACAAAAATGCACTCTAAAACTGAATGGTAATGTGGATTTGGGAATATTTGATGTAAGCAAGAAGTTAGTGTGGATTATCTTTTGCAGAGAAGGTAACAGTACACAGTAAATAATGAGTGATCTTTGCCTTTGTGTCAGAAGATGACAGTTACCTGGGAAAAGATGTTCAGGATGTAAGCATCATTTGAAATTTTGTGGGTTACTAATATAGAAAATATATTTGAAAAGAGTTCGTCCTTTTAGAGTTTGATCTTTTCCCTATTTCTGCTGTAAAACCTGGGTTTGGTTTAAGTATTGACAGTATAATTGTGCATCTGTATGACTGAGCAGAGAAAAACTCTTAAAAATTAATTTATCAGTAATATTGAGCGAGAAGATGAAAATTTTGAGCTTATTTAAGGGTAGCTTATGTAATGTAATCAATCTTCAATTATAAAGTCAAGTGCAAGGATCTAATAGTTATTTTTTTCTCTTCCCTTTTTCTAATACATATGGCAATATAATGTGGCAGGTAAACAAATTATTTCTAACAAATCTGTTGCCTGATCTGTCAGGCAAACTGGATTAAGCTCTCCCTGCAGGACAGTTGCCAGGTTGATAGGTTTAGCTTTGGATTTGCTTGATTTACACTCCCATACTGGCACTTCTCAGTGACTGTGAATACATCCAGAACAGCTTCTCTTGTCCCTGTGTTATCCATTAACAGAATGGGACATGGTAACTTCCTTGCTGCCTTCAGACCCCGAGGACAGATCTTGACTCTTCTGCACACCTCTCAACGCTTCTCAAGAACTCCTTTATTTTTACTTCAGCTTGCTACTTGTGTGTACATGCCTGTCTTGTAACAGAGTCTTTGATGCAGAAGAGAAGCCTTGCTTAGGAGAGAGTGTTCTGGAGTGTTTGTTTCTGCACAGCTTTTCTTCTTCTCTTACTGCAGATCTACACCCAAATTACATTTATGTAGTGCACAGACATGCACAGTCTGAGTTTTCTTGTCATTAGTTCTCTTGAGTTTCTACAAACACCTGTCTTCTTTGGTTTCTGACAGCCAATGCTTTTTGTAATCATTTCTGGGGAATTTTTCAAAGTTCTCAATTTTGGAGAGGCAGGGCAAAATTAGTTTTATTTGTGATGTAGCCTTGTCATTGTCCAAAGGTGTTTAAATTTAAATTGAAACCAGCAAGACCACACCCTTTGAGTCTGGGGAAGGGGAGGGCGTTGCCCTGATAACATACAGTAAGTTAAGAACACGTTTGAGATCAGCTGGAACGTATTAATTGCATATGTATGCCTCAGCTTCATGTGCTGCCTCACATTTTAGTAGCCGTAGCTGGGGTGTAAGTATGTCCCAGGAGATGCCTATATGGCATTGAACGGCAGTAGTGTAAGGTTAGTAACGAGACAGGTGTTTGCTCTAAAGCTTCTTGTCAGAGATCTCAGTAAGGCTCATTAAACAACTCCCATTTTTGTACTGTCAAAAGCACAGGAGAAGGTTTCAGTACTACTTCATCTTGTACAGTATAAAGTGGTTTTGCTCTCTAGCGAAGTCATAGTGCTTCTTTAGTGTGTATGAGTATTTTGCACTTTTTATGTTTTAAGCACTGAAATGCAGCTGTTGGACAGCTTCCCTTTTAAAAAGAGCCTACAGCCAGCCTGTTGGAGGAGAAGACCGCTCTGAGAGACTCACCCTACTTCAGCACATATTCTGGACCACGTTGCTTCATTCTGTTGTTGATGTTTTGGGGGTTTGAATGACATTGCCTCAGACACAGTCTTTCTTTGTCTCCGCGAAAATCACTGAGACTATTTAAAAAGGGAGTACCTTGCACTTCTGCATCCCTTTTACTTCCAAGATGATTGGTCAGATGAGTTCCACTAGCTTTTTTATTCTTTATTTCAAGTAACTTTTGTTGTATAGCTGTAGCTAAGCTTTTCTTATGGAGGGCTGTAGTTAAAAGCTGTATAATAGGGACAAATGAAGCAAAGTATCATTAAATACCTAAATATAAGGATTTTGGTTCAAATTAGCCAGAGGCAAGCCAAATTATGGAGACTGCTATTACTCTTGTTACCTGCCGAAGCATTCCACAAATACTGGGGGGAGAGAAGAAAAAGAACATTCCTGATGGGTTTCAGATTTGTGTCCCTGTCCTTTGTGTAGCCTTTGCTTAAGGTATTAGCAGCCTGTCCAAGTAACCAATTATGTGTCTTATCATTTAGACAGCACTTCTGTTGTCCTCCACAGATCAAGATTCATGTTCAGAGTTGGGCATAATGCAGAGAAAAGTATTTAGAGGGCAAAAAAAAACCCAGCAAGGGATTGTGGGCTATGTAGGTGGGAGGAGGCATCTATTAAAGAAATGAGGAGAGCTTGCATTATGCTGCAACTTTTTGACAGTTTTTAATAGCTTAATTTTCAAATTTTATTTTTATTTAGCACAAGAGTTTGTTTCAACATGGAAGATGACAGAAAAATAATAAAAGACTAATCAAATGGCTTGTAAGTTATTGCAGGGCTACCAACAGCAACAGGTTATGGGTTTGTTTTTTTTGTCACTGCATATTTCTGCATTTCAAGATACATTGATAATGCATATAAACTTTGTATTCAGTAGCTATGAGCTTTAATACTCTTCTCATTCATTTGGTCATAGAGAACCATTTATTTTTGTATAATCAACCCTTTAATGTGGGTACTGCACCTTTAATGAAAGACTTGACATGTTTTGTTTTCAGTGTTCTTGTCATTGTGCTCATGTTTGATAACTATCACTATTCATTAATGAAACTGGAAAAGTAATTGTGACATTGTTATTCATACATCTTTTTTATGTCTTGTATCTCATTTCTATTTTCTTTTTACCAAAGAAGAGAGAAGATTAGAACTACAAAAAAGTTTTGCTTGAATTAAACTTCTGGGATCATAGTTTTAATGATTGAGAAATCTTTGGCGATGTTTTGTCTTGTCTCACGTAGACCATTTACAATAATTGGGCTAAGTCATGTGAATTGTAGATTTTTAAATGGCCAACAGTCTTATTTTTACTTGCGTAAAGACTAAATAGGAAGTCAGCAGTAAACAAGAGTAAACAGTAAAATAAGTGTCATTCTGAGCAATAGTCATTATTCCTGCTATGTTCAGTTATCGTCTTAAACCAGTGTGTTAAAATACTAAGTTCTTGAGAAAACCCTGTAGAAAATATATTATTGTAAGTAATTTGTTCAAATATGTTAATATTAGAGCATAACTTAAGGTTCAATTTATGGTTGGAAAGTATCTGCTTTCTGTGGGATACTGAGTGTTAAAAGAAGAATCACTAAAATGCAGACTATAAGAAAGTGGGCAATCTGGGGTCTGTTCCCACTTTAGTAAGATTAAGAGAATTTAAGGAAAAGTTGCACTTACTTTGAATTTTAATGTTCATCTTTTATTTTTAGTGACTTCATTGCAGCTGAAGGAGGAGTTGCTAGATGGAGAGGAGTACAGCTTCCTTCAAGGAGCATCCGATCAGGAAAGCAACGGATCTGCCAGTTACTACATCAAACAAGAACCATAAGGCAGCTCAGAAACGTGAGGGACAGAGTATTGGTGATAGGAAAAGAGCCTTTCTCCAAGACTGACTGATTTTGTTCCCACTTCGATGGTACAGTTCAGGTGACTGTACCTGGGGCACTTTGCTAACTGTAGATGAGTTAGACTCAGTTCAGAATTTTTTGGAAGGGCGGGGAAACTATTTTAGTGAAACAGATTTTTCAATTTATTAAAAACAAAAATGGACACTTTTGTGTTGTATTTGAAGCTTTTGAAAGAATTTTGTAATATTTTCAAGTTCAGATTTATTGTGCATTGTTAACAAGAACTGAAATTCTAATTTTTTGGTAAGATTAAAGTTTAATTAGCATGATTGTGGGAAGCGGTTGGAGGAAGATATAGTTGCAAATACAAATGAACTGTCATAAATGAACCTTTTTGGTACAAGTTGGGAGGTTTTTAGACTCTTGTGAACTGCACTGGTCACGCCTCTGTGTTTTTTTATTGTGAAAATAAGGCATTTAAACCCTAATTTAGAGGCATAAAGTGTATGTGGAAGATAGTCCTGTAAAGCTCTACTCAGTGAGTAGCCCCAATTGCAATGGAGCCATCGCCTGAGGAAGATTTTAACTTTTCAAGATGTTTTTATTTAGTTTAAAATACTTTTTTTTATATAAGATTTTTTTTAAAAAAGAAAAGTTCCGTAGAGTCTGATTCAGTGCCCATTAATATCAGTAGCCTTGTCTCCATTGACTGCAGTGGGCATTGGATTGGGACTATAAAGCTCTTGTCTGTACATGAATGTCTGTAGTCTTGGGATGCTTCAGCAAATGTTTACAGAGCCCTATGCCAAACTGGAACTTCAGAAAATTCCCTCATTTGGAAGATGAGTTTTAGCTATGAATTTAGACTAAAGAAGAAACTTAGTAACTCAGGCTTCCCTTGGTAGTGGGAAGGAACTTCTGAGTAGTATTTTGATATTTTTTTTTCCATTCAGGCACACCTAGATGTTTCCCTTACCATCTTAAATATTTATTTGTGAACGTTCAAAACCGATGTTCCACATGGCTTCAGGTGAGCTAGAAAGAGCCATACATTGTGGATTTTAAAAATGAGTTCAGTTCTGCAGAGCCTGCAATATTCTTTTCTTGCTGCAATAGTGTAATATGGAAGTTGAGACTTGAGAACAGTATATAAATCATACACTGTCTAGTATATAATTCATAAACTGGGTTTGCTTCCTGCCTGGAACCCTTGTGTCTCACTTCAAGTATCCCATTAGCCCCACCTGCTTAAATGTCCAGATTTTTTTAAAGGCAGAAGTCATGTAAAAGGGTGAAAATGACTACCAGTAAAATACAAAGTATTCTAGCACAAGCTCTTAATAATTTGGATTTTATCTTTTCATATTTTAAAACTTTGTACATTTGTAAATGATCTCATTCATGGAGTTGATTAGTAAAATGGTTAATCAGCCCTGCAGAGCTGTGACTGGAAAAATGTGCATCAAGAGCTTTTTAGCTTTTACCAGTAAGGTTCATTAACTAAACTCTCAGGAATTAACTGCATATGTTCTATAAGTGCTTCTGGGTCTTAGCAGGTCCCCTTCAGAGCAGTACAATGATCATCTTGACTCATGACCATAAATTAGGGCTTAAAGAAAATTAATCAAAATCATTAATGCCTGTGTTCCTACAGCCTAAGAAATGCTTTAAGGATATCAACCCACAGAGCCCCAGGAGACCATTTTTGTATATTGTTGTTTGAGCTTAAAAAAAAAAGTGCATAGAAAGTTGAAAACCAGCAATTTGATTATTTTCTAAAATATTGCTCTAACTTTGGGTACATAGTATTGGTAATATGCACAGGTTTACCTCATTCTATGCAAGAGGGGTTAATTATGTAAAGTTTTGTATTTACTACTGGAAGTAAAAAATGTCCTGTATAGTGTAGGAATGTCTGGAATTCTTTTCTCCCTTACTGGTAAAATTTCTTAACTAATGACCCCTTTTTAACAACAGCTTATATTGACAGAATCTGGTTATCAGATTATCTGTAACTTCAGGTGGTAAAGACATTTTAGCTCTCTAAAATAGCCATAATAAGGACTTTGTCAGGCTTGGTAGACTTCAAATACATTCTCTTAGATTCTGACCCACCCATGATGTTTCTTTTGAACAGCCTGGATTGGAGAAGTAGGACTAGAGACCATTGTAATGACACTTTGAGCCTTGATTATTTTTTTTTCCCGTGTTCCCAATTTAACCTGCTGTAAAATCCAGCTCTGCAAGCATCGATTTGGTTTGGTAAGTACATGGCTATTGATTGTTTTTTTTAATGCAACAACTTGCAGGTTGTCCCAGTCAGCTGGAACAAGGTTGGCAGAATCTTGCTTTCTTCTCTCATCAGAAGCTTCTGTCTTCAGTAGAAAAACTGTTGAGTTTGTGTTTCATAATGTGAAAGCTTGGGCTAGTAATGAGCAAGGTGTGTTGCCAAGTCACTAAAACTTGAGCTTCTGTGTACCTGATTTCTCATACCTGATTTCTGAGTTAAATGTCAAGAGGGGAAAATTAGCACTTAGGCTGAATACACTTCCTGTGTTGGAGAAATGTAAGAATCGGATTTGAAGTCTGTCAGTCTTTATCATGTTCTTTAAAAATAGGTGTTTTATTCATTAAACACTGAAGTATGTGAGTTGACATGCTTTCTCAGATATACATGTGACTTCAGTAGGAGTTGGGTGAAATCTCTCTTGTGTTTCTGAATTTAAAATATACCTAAACTGTGTAATTGTCAAGTACAGTGAAAGCTGTCCTAAGCAAACCACAGAAGAAACTGATCGATGTCACTTGCTTAGGAGAGGTTTAAGGAAAACCTGAGTGAAATTCTAAGTTATTTGGAGTGGTCTCTTCAAAGTGTGGGCTACCTGTTGGCTGTGGTATCCATAGTATAGGCTTCACTGTATTTGTAAATTGGGGAAAAAAAAAAAAAGTTAGTAACATGGCTCCAGATATTTTTATCTTCACTTTACTCTAAGCCATGTTACTTGGCTAAAAGAGCAGCAAAGTGTTGGACATCTGGAATCTTCAATGGGGTCAAACTAATTTCAGTATTTGGCATGGCAGGTTTTTATAACCATAAGGTAGCACAAGTTATATACCTTACTTTGCAGCTACCCTTCTTCTAGTGCTCAAAATCTTTCTGCTGATCTTTGATTTTTGTTGTTTTAGATACAACTCTTTAACCTTTTCCTTGGTGCATCTGAGGAAAGCTAAAGCAGTTATCAATTCCTTGTTCTACGGATACTAACACGGGTTTCAGTGTTTGTTGGTTTTTTTAATTGTTGTTTTATGTGATGTGAATACCCTCTCCTGTCAATATTTGTACGATGGTGCTAATATATTTGGTAACAATCCTTTGTTGGGAAGGGATTTTAAAAAACTGTGATTTAAACTGAGTTTTTCTTCCTTTTAATTTTCATATTTAAAACAAAAGCCACAGCCATTTATACAAAAAAGGCATCAGCTTTGGCCCCTGGGAAAATGTTGGGGCGGGAATCAAGATTAAAGGGTTTTTACATCATTTCTGTATGTATTTGATATATAGATCAATATCTGTACAAATTTAATCTTTTATTTTCTTGGTAATTTGTGTGGTCCATGAGGGAGTATTTAAAGCTTTCTCATGCAATGTACATAAGTGAAAAAGAATGCTTTTGGAGAAATTAATGTTACTTTCATTTTTACGAGACTGCAGATTTTCAGCATGGATGTGAAAAGCATTAAAATTATAACTTTGTGTACAAGATGAAAATAATTCACTAAATTTGCCTTTTTTACACAAAATAAAAATGATAAAAAGTCATCTTCTGATAGTGATTGTGTTTAAAGGGCACTCCTTGGCGCGTGCACAAACATTCCAGCTTCTCTCCTGAGAATAGATAAAAAAATACCCACAATTTGTAAACTCATGCATGTTTCAAGTAACTGGGTAGGTTCATCTGAGCACAAGGTAAGGTTTTTAATGCAAGAAGGTGGCATTAGATGAGCATTTAATAGAGAGCAAACTTTGCACTTGGTCTTCGATTTCACAGTTGGTATTAATAGCTGTGTAGGAAGGGAAATTTTGTCATGAGGTAGTATCACATTTTTCTGCTAGTTCAGTTCTGCTGTTGCATGGAGCTCAAGCATCCCTTCCCCTCTGCCTCTGCAAGTTGGCTTTGCAACTGTGATGTATTTCAGTAGCCTTCAAGGCAGCTTTGCAATGAGCAAGTCACTGAATTTTTATTCTGATTATACCTCTACATGGAAGGTTGTGTTAACTTTTCCTTCTGCAAGAGGAAAATTCTGAATGACCAAATAAAATGACTTTTGTGACTATTTGACCACAGTAGTGAATGCACCACAACCAAGTAGTTCATATTCATTTATTTGACAGTGCTGACAATGACTTAAGATAACCGTGGTGATACTTGGTCCCAGGTCAATAGCTGGAATGAGATGACACATTAAGAAGGCACAATCCCTTGTGGAAACTCCTTTCACTCATAGATCCAATCATGCGCACAAGATTTGAAGTCGATGAGCTCTGCAGGTTTGAACCACAGGTTGATCTCCTTCTGCGCGCTTTCTACGGAGTCGCTGCCGTGAATGATGTTTCTGTGGAAGGAGACAAACGAGTTGTTCTGAATAAAAATACACTTTCAGCAACCTCGTAGTTTTCCATACGGAAAAACATGGATGAAGCATCTAGAGCTGCAAGACTATCTGAGGAACAGTGTTCAAACACCCCCACTGCAGGAGCTGATGGAGCTTAGCAGGGTGACTACGGCTACTTGGCTGAACTGCCACTGACTGATCTTACATGGAGCTCTCCCGAGGAGCTGCATTTCCAAAAAAGTCAGTTTTGTACCAAGCCGTTTCCTTAAGTAGCAGTTACGGATTGTGACCTGCAAATAAAATACCATCAGACCAGGATATCTACCAACAATTTTGACTTCCCAGAATTAAAAGACTACCACCATAGAGGTTTTAAAATCAATCAGAAACAAACTGAGCACAAACCTTCCGACTTGAATGCAGAAGTCACCACGGATGGTACCAGGCTTTGAGTCTGCAGGGTTTGTTTCGCCTAGCATTACTCTCCCAGTTTTAACCACGTTGAGTCCTTCCCATACCTTAAGGAAAAAAGACAAACAAATCCTATTAATCCATGTTTATACAAAATACTAAAGATTAATCTTTGCTAATACTGTACTTTGCAAAGAAACAAGAGCTCCACCACTAAAATATTAATCTAGCCTAGATCTTTCTTAGGCCTGTAAAGATGACCAGGGAAAAAACATATGAACTGAGAGTGATTATAAAAAGGACTATAACCATTGTCACTCCAGTAGAGGAGATCCTTTACCAGGCAACTTCAAAACCTTTCTCTTGTGTGGAGTTGCAGGTGCTCAGAGTCATGTATGTAGTCAAAACAGGAGGAGATGCTACTGCGACAGTGACACAGTTTGGGGGTGAGTGCAAAAAAGAATGACAGACGCTGGGTTTCTGTGGGGCAGCCCTGACCCTTTATTGCCCAAAACAAAAGATTATTTGGTGCAAAAGACTGGCTGTCAGGAGTTTTGCTTAATCCATGGTAAGCATTTTAATATGCATTTTGTACATGCACATTTTTCTTGTTAATAAATAGTAGCTTCTTACTTGATTGTCTTAATTTTGGTTTGGTTAATTTTGGTCAGAACTGGGTAGTTTGAAAAAGTGTATCTGAGTATTTAAAAATAATTTACAGAAAAATACATCCAAGAAATAAGTCTTTAAGTAAAATTAATCCACTTACCATGGCCACGATAGGTCCAGAGTTCATGTATTTAACCAAACCAGGGTAGAATGGTCGGTCTTTGAGATCAATGTAATGTTGTTTGAGAAGGTCTTCAGAGGCCTTTAAAAGGACGGATGTAACATTAAACATCACTTTCAAAATACTGCAGTACGAATGGTGTCACTACTGCCAGACTACAGCATTAGTGAGCGGAGTCACCAGTCATTAACATTGTCAACCATTGCTGCAACGCTAGGGTAGGTTTCAACAAAAGTTCCTAATGTAAAACTGCAGGAGTACGGGACACACCGTCTTTCCTTAGGGGGTGTCAGTGTTGAGAATTGTCAATGTTATTTTTTCCCGTTGCAGCACTACTCAGCCGTCAGCTGAGTACAAGATGTCTGGCTGCTGTTACCCGACACAACGTTTCACTCAAGGTCATTTCAGCACTCTTAATTAGGTGACACTAAACCATCCAAGCAAATTCTTAGGAAAGGGGAGAAATGAAACGTTTGTGCTTGACAGAAATCTGGGCCTGAGGTGTGATCCTGTACGTGCTGCTGTCGGGCCGATTCAGCATCCCCTGCCGGTTCTGGGGCCGGGATCGCCGGCGCGGGGGGGGGATGTACCGAGCTCCACCCTGCGGCGGGGGGGGGCATCTAGGCCGGAGCCGGCGGCGATTCCGCGGGCGCGGAGACTTACGTGCACGAACTTCATGGCCACCAGGCGGAAGCCCTTCTGCTCGAACCGCTTGATGATCTCCCCCACCAGCCCCCGCTGGACGCCGTCGGGCTTGATGGCGATGAAGGTGCGTTCGCAGTTGGCGGCCATGGCGCTGCGGGGCAGAGGGACGCGCACGGTGAGGCTCGGCCCCGCCGCCCCCCCCCGCCGCCGCCGCCGCCGCCGCCTCAAGGTCGGACGGAGCCGCTGCCCGCCCCGACATGGCGGCGCCCGCCCCGCCCGGGCCCACGTGGCGCCGGGCTGGTCCCGGGCCTCGGCCGGGCCCCGCTCCCGCCCGCCGCTCCCCGCCGCCCGGCGCTGAGGGGGGCCCGTTCGCCATGAGGCGCCCGCCGGTAGCGCGGCCCGGCCTCCCCCCGCGGCGCGGCCCCCGCCTCACCTCGCCGGAGCTCCCGCTGCCGCCCGCACCGCAGCCGCCGAAGAAAGAGGCGGAGGAGGAGGCGGGCGGTGGCCGGGTCCCCCGCCCTGCGGAGAGGAGGAGCCGCCCGGCCTGCGGCGCTTGGGGGCGGGCCTGCCCGGGCTGCGGGCTCGCCTGGCCGCCAGCCCGCGCTGCCGCCGTGCGGGCCGGGCCCGGCCGCTGCCTCTGGGCCTGGGGCGGCCGCTGCGCTCCCTCAGCGCCCGGCGGGGCGCGGCCCGGCCCCGCCCAGCCCCCGCCGCGCCTGGCAGCCGGCCCGGCCGCTCTCCGGTTGCAGCAGCGGCGGTGTAAAGCCTTTTCCACAGCGAAAAGATTCAGGGTGTTCAACTGTACTGAGTAATTTTTGACCAAGAGGTGCGCGTATTTTTAGAGATATTCTGCGGTCTGCTAACTCATGGTTGTCCCTGCCAACCTCCCTTAACCGAAGCAGCACGCCTTGGAGCTGCTTGAAATGATGTTTCTCGCAGAAAAGGGACGTGGGATCCGTAACCCAGGGAACTCGGCCGTCATCTTGTCGGGATCCGGGGAGATGAAGCTGCAACGTGCCAAAACGCAGGTGTGAAACTTCACAGTCCCTGCACCCATGTCCTAACAAGACTTAGGAAGTGGTGTTACTTTTTATGATGTTTACTACTTGGCCCTTTACTAATTTACAGAACACTTTTTCTCTCCTTGAGCTAGTGATAACCGTGTACGGTCCCTGCAGTTACAGCGTTAACGAAACACCCTCTGCAGCAGAGACACCGGCTCTTACTGACGGGCCCCTTCCCCTTAGTGAAACTGGACCTGCTCGGGCTTCTCGGATGTGCAGGAGCGTCGCACGTCCCTGAGAGATGGCTGACCTCCACCTCCTCTCCATCTCAACGCGTTAATCAGTAGCTTTCTGACAACGCCCACATCTCCAGATAACCCCAAGTTCCCTAATTTGTAGTAAGCAAATCAAGAAAAAGAAGTCTCAAGTAATCCTTCAAGCAGAAATGGAGCTGGAGACGACGCACCTCATGTACAGGCTTACCACATGTTCCCTTTTCTCTAACAACCTTTAACTTCATTATTTATCTTCTGTAACACTGAATATTTTCAGAAGAGAAGCTAACAACCTCACCTACAGATTGTTACGGAATTTGTTTCCTGTCCTTATACTCGTTAATCAGATCTAAGACAATATAATGAAAATTTCCTTTAATGTCACTTATGAAACAGCAAATGTTTTATTTTGTACCATCTCTTTTTAGGAGTTAGATACTTTCATAAAGTATCGTAAGCATTGAATTCAACATTCATTGCACAGTTTAGTATTTGAAATGAGAATTTACTGTAGGAAAAAAGTCTAGGAGTTTAAACAACTAGCTTCATGAAACTCTTGCTTTTAATGAATACAGTGTTGCAGGTAAATAAACACATAATACTGACCCTGACACATTCCTTGTTCCTCATCCAGTACAGCTGGTGGATATTTGTGGTTAAAAGTTCTGCAAGAGGCTCATCATTTTCTGTGACAGAAGCAGACATCGCTACTGAAATAGATTTAGCATTATTATGACTGTATTTGCATGATTATGACTGAATTTCTTTACATGATTAAATAAATAAATTTAAAAAATGCTGAAGTCAGTTCTGAAATACCTTATCCAAGAACAGCTTGCTTTGTAGTTCCAGCTATTAAGGAAGGAACACAAAGGAGAACATAGCTAAACTATCAGCTGTTTGGTCAGGAAAGCAAACATCACTCTGTTGTTGCTCTGAGCAGCGTCAGAGGACTGCACCAGGGAAGTGGCTGAAGGCAGATCTCCCTCACCCATCCTCACATTAATCTTTTCACATAAAAGGGTATTTCTGAAAGCCTGGCCTATTAATACTTCCTTAAAACAGTAAATAAATCCCATGTGGGGAAAAAAAAAAAAAGCAAGTTGAAACAGTGTCAATCCAGAGGAAAGTTCCCATTTTAATCAGAGCTCCGCTCTGCGTCCGGGCACAGCGCATCCCGGAGAGAGAAATAAATCAGCTTTTTTCTGCAGCCATGTTCAATCCTCAACATTTGGGCACACTATCGATATATTTACATACCACCGGTTGTCCCCTAACACTTTAACAAAGTGACCCTTTGACACTCAGCCATTTGCATATTTATTTACCAAATAAATTTTTACCAATTTTTTTTCTATTTACCCAAATACCCTCTGGCTGCACAGTGTTTCAGAAAAATATATGCATTATATGCTCTGTGTTTTAATCTCATATCTCTCACCCCAGAAGCAGCTTTTTAAAGTACAATTCCATCTATAACTTGACAGCTTTTTAACCCAAACAGCAGCCAACACTGACTATATTTAATATTCACAACACAGCAATCTCACAGGTTTCTGAGACAGTTTTCTACCAGTTTATATGAAGGGCTTTGAAACAGTGAGAGGCTAGCAGCTGTTTACTGACAGTAAGGATACCAGAAGGTTTAGGCTCAGTTTTACTCATAGATCCAGTCATGAGCACAGCTTCTGTAGTCAACCAGTTCTTCAGGAGTGAACCATAAACTGATCTCTGTCTCAGCACTTTCTACAGAATCACTTCCATGAATGATGTTCCTAGGAAAAGAAAAGGTGGATATAAAAGTAATATAATCCTCAAACTCAAAGCAAAGCTAGCTCCTTTCTTTGAAGTGGTGTCTATTCTGGAGAGAAGTTTTAACTAACTGTAAAGTGAGCACAGAGTATGCAGGCCCAGCTTTGCTCATCATTTTTGTCAGTGGAGATCACAACTCGGTTTCCATCTTTAGATCGTAACATGACATGGGCACAGGGAACGGCAGCTCCGTCTATACGATATCATGACATAACACTGGGCATTTAATGTCTTTAGATGATGTCAAGAGTTTCAAAATATACCTTCCAACTTGAAGGCAGAGGTCACCACGAATAGTGCCAGGCTTTGAATCGAACGGATTAGTTTCTCCCAGCATCACTCTTCCTGTCTTAACTGCATTAAGACCTTCCCACACCTTAAAAAAAAAATCTATTGAGATTATTAAGTCTTAGCAGTAGATAAAGCAGCAAGAGTTAATCATACTTTCCATAATTACACAACGCTGTCCATCATGGCACAAATCACCATCTGAATATTTGTAATAGCAACACATATTTTACCTCCAATTTTTCTGTCAGATCTGCTGAAGTTCTCCCCTTCCACACAATACCTCTCCTCACCAAGGATGGGAAGAGAATTTTAAATCTCAGGATGGTAAAGAGCCTTACAAAGCTGTCTGCTCATTGTAGATCTAGACCTCCAGCTCAACCATTTTACAAACACACTATCAAGGGGTAAAAGAGAAAATCCCTTCTAATGAAGTTAAACTGAAAAATATTATCAAAGTTACTATAGCTTAGGAGTAGAGTAAAAATATTCCACCAACATTTTTCAGCTTGCTTAATACATTGGCATTTCATGGTGGGTTTTTTGTCCAGGTTTACTGTTTCTCAAGTACCCAGCTTCGGTTCCCCCTTTACCCCTGCCCTCTTCCTCGATATACTGACTCAAAAGAAAGAAAGATTACGGAAAAAGATTAAAGAAAAAGGCATTAACAGCACATCTTCCTAATTACAGTATTTGACTCCAGGTTTTTAAGTCCTTTTAAAAGTAAACTGACTTCAATAGGTAACACAATATATTGCAGGTAAGACACGTAAACAGTATCTTTTTCTTAGCTGAGCTTCATTTTTAACACTCACCATAGCTACAACAGGTCCAGAGTGCATATACTGCACCAGACCATCATAGAACGGCCGGTCTTTTAGGTCAATGTAGTGTTCTCTCAGAAGGTCTTCCGAGGCCTGCATTAAAAACCAACCAACCAAAAAAGCTTACTGTAAGTACTTAATACTGAATCGCATGCTGAAATCGCACAGATTAACCAAAGAGCACTATTAATCCTAAAACTCGCACGCACTCGAAAATTCAGCATTTCTAGCATCTTCCTACAAGTACTTTTGGTTGATATGAATTCGAACTGTTTGATTTAACCACAGCTGAACTTAGAAAAGCATCTTTTGCCAATATAGACATTTCACGTGACCTAGTATTTGTTGAAGATGTTCAGAGATATTTATTTGGTATAGAATGTACCTAAAAGAATATTCTCTTCAGACTAAGGACATCAAGTTACTAAAATGAGCGTGCTTAGCATGTCTAAAGCATTTAGCCAAATCTGGGAATTGGATCTTTTCCAAAAATACCCAAAATATTCCGAGACTTCTCAAAATTTCAGGTGTAGCTGTTCTGAAGACTACATTTGTCATTATAGCATGCTGCTCTATTTTAAGGCTGCAGTTTATATGACAAAGAAGACACACAAATGAAGGAAAGCTTACGTGTATTAATTTCATGGCCACCAGTTTGAATCCTTTCTGTTCAAACCGCTTGATGATTTCTCCGACCAGTCCCCGCTGGACTCCGTCAGGCTTGATGGCGATGAACGTGCGCTCGGAGATAGAAGCCATCGTCCTAAGCAGGAAGGGAATAAAAGTCGTTAGTCCAGGACCAGCAGGTCAGAGCAATCACAGCCCTGTATCACGTGTAATATCAGCTATTGTTATATTTAAAGCATCTGAAGGTAATTAATCCATGATCTGCACCGATTTGATAAATCAATCACTGTACACAGGTTTTCACAAGTGCTGGTAAAGTAAGTTTAAAACAATAACTGTGCCAAATACAGAAAGCATCAATTAGCAAACACGAAACTCAGAAAAGCTCTAAGTGGCAGGAAGGTGAAGACTGCCACAGATACACCTCTGAGTGCTGCGTGGGAGGCTGCTGTCTGCAATTTAGGGCAAAGTAGGTTAAATAAAGCCATGTGCATCATTTTCACCAGTAAAGCGGTGTTATCGGGTGGTTGGGTTTGAACACCGTTTTGCAGCAAGGGCGTATGTATGTGCCCGTGCACACGTATGCAGGGAACCTACAGACACCCGCAGACGTGCAGGGGACGCTGCAGGGGACGCTGCAGGGGAGGGAGGGGATCCCTGGGCGCACGGTGGGACTTTCTTTATTGTAGAAAAGTGCTGAAAGGGGCCGGCTTTAGCCCCCGCCCGCCGCGAGGGCCCTTCCCGCCGCCCCTCAGCCCCGCGGAACCGGGGGGGGCCCGGGCCGGACGACACCCCCCCGCCCCCGCCGCCCCTTTTCTCCCCAGCACCACCCCGCGCCGCCCCGTCTCACCGTCTGGCGGCCCCGGCTGGGTCTGGCGGCCCGTCGCGGCGGCAGGTGCCGGCCAAGCCGCGGCTTAGCCCTAAGCCGCCCCCGGGGGCCGCCACCTCGGGGCCGCCGCAGGCCCGGGCGGCCGGTTGCCATGGCGACGGCGCGGCCTCCCGCCTGCAGGGGGCGCTGTCCGGGCCCTGCGGGAGGCCCCGCGGGTGGCGCCGCTCTGGGTGGCGCCGCTCTAGCCGCCTCCGCGGCTCTCCCGCCGCCCTCCGCGCCCGCCCCGCCGCGCTGCCCCTCCCGCCGCGCTCGGTCGGCGCCGGCCCGGCCCCTGCTCCCGCCGCGCTGACGGGATGCGCTCCCGCCGCCCCGTTGCACCTCCCGCCGCCGCCGGCAGCCGCGCCGCGCTCCGCCCGCCCGCTCTCGGGCTGTGCCAGCGTTGCCCATTTTCTCTTTTCCAAGTTATTTAACGTGGGGATGCTCGGGAAATGCCTATTTTAAGCATTTAGGCCTTAACTGCTGCATCTCATTTTTTATTTAACAAAAGGCACACAAAACTATTTAAATAAAAATCATTATCATACTGTTGTCTCCTTTACATTTCCTCTAAAGATGGCAATGTTTTTTTGCTAGTTATACTATTTTATATTTCCGAGTCAAAACACCCTTCAACCATTTACCGCTTAACTGCTTTGCCTTGAGCTTTTTTATTCCCTTTGAGAAAAACATCCGGACGCCCAAGTTCCTTCGTCCTCAGCGTGTCCTGCTGAGAGGAAATCCCTGCTTGTCCTGTTCTTGTTTCTCCAACTGGGATGAACTTCCCGGGCTCTACTCCCCCACTCTTCTTGAAAACAAAATAATGTGGATTTCACTTCCCTCTGGGCAGGACTTGGCTGCTGCCAAACAGGGATAAATTCAGCTTTTTGATAGCCTGGATTTCCCTGCTGGGGATCCCTTGTCTTCGCCGCAGTCCATCACACGGCCACGTCTTATGTTTAGTTCTGGTGGGAGAATCTAGATCCAACATAGGCATCTATTGAAAAAACCTGTTTACTAGTATTCAGGCATCTTTTGTTCCAAGTATGATCATACCGTGATGTACTAATTTTTCCAAGGTCTCTGATTTAATAAAAGATGTTCTAAAAAACCCAGCTTTGTACATTATAGCAAGTCCCACTTAAAGTTATTTTGGACTTAGAATCTCTGAGTATTCTCCTGATAACATCAATCCACTATATGCTGTTGTTTCAATCCACATTTATTTAAGATGTTCCATACTACTAAAACTCTAATGCTGTAGTCCTCACTTATGGCAAAGTAATATTTAAAAGTAGAAAAAAGATCCCTGGAAACAGGATGTTTAGAAAAATACTCACCTAAAAGCAGCAATAGGACATCTATTTACAGCCTCATTAAAACTGTCATTGAACGATGAAAGTTTAGGACTTGCCATAAGGTGGGCAAGCGCTATTTGCAGCTTTACCATAGCTCTGCTCTGCAATCTTTGCCAAGTCTTTCAACCTCATTAAATAAGGGTCATCTTTGTCACTTTTGAGATTAATCCATGATTAGCAGAGCATGTTGTGCATTACAGAACATAAAACACCACAGAAGTATGCTTCCTTGCTACTTGCACTATATAAACGAGCAGCTTTTTTGCTGGTTGAGAATTCTACCAAAATTACTGAATAACATTGAAAATTAAATGTTTAGCTAAAATGTGAGGAAGTAAGACAGTCTAGACAAATAATTTCCTAAAAACAGACTGATCATGGGATGAGAAAGTAAAGGCCTTCAAAGTCTTCAGTGACTGAACTAAGTATAATTACTGAGCTCAAGCCATATACACATTACTTAAAACCAGTAGAGATTTTTAAAACAGGCCTGAGGCAAAAGACTAACTGTGAATGTCTCCAGACTTCAGGAGAATTTAAACACAACTCCTATCTTTGCTGTTTTGGCCCCACCTTCATAATGATCTCGGCTAACAGCCTGATCCGTACCACTCTCATTGGGACTCACATTTTGTGCTGTGCACCTCTTGCTCCTTACAACCACACTCGTAAGTCTGACGTGTTTTGTTGCTTGTGGCTATACTACTCTTCATTTAGCTAAGTATTGCTATCATTCATCTGTTTTTAAGCTTGATTTCTGTGGCGCTTTAAGACATAAAGCATCATCAAATTAAGCTTTTACAAAAATGCCTTCCCCTGGGTAAAGTCCCAGTTAAGCTCTGCTCACCCCATACCGATGTAAGGGCTAATCGTCTTCCCTGGTAAATTGTAAATCAATTTACTTTCAAATAAACTTATTTCTAGGCATAGGGAATATAATTTTTCTTATTATCCACAAAACTAATTTCTCTTTCAGGCAGTTCTCTCCCCAGGAGTGTGAATTGCATTTTACTCTAGTAGTTACCACAGACAGCCCCTGCTTTCAAGCTACAAAGACAATACTATCAGGTTTCTTTGTGCTGTTTCACATGCTTGATTAGTTTACTAAATTGACAGGTCATCAAGGTCCCTTAATCTCCTGGCAAGCAACTAGGATAAATTCCATAATTTGTTCTATTTTTAATCCATCCCCGAGTTTCTGATCTCACACTGACTGCGAGGTGCGCATCATAAAGCGTGATCACAGCAGTAAAATTGTCAATAAGATACATTTTTGCACCACTTAAACTTGGCTCCCAGGTAATTTTTCTATTGTTTGTCTTTTTAATTACTTCATTTATCCATGTTAGCAAACCGCCATGTGACTAGAAATAAAACACAAGTACATGTGGCTGTCTTCTACCTGTACTTGTCAGTCTGACCGCAACTCTAGTGGCAACAGCCTGTTGTTCAGTGATGGGCTCGCTCCAGCTGTGAAAGAAAACGGCATCTATCCCTTTTGCTAATAGAAACAGGATAAAAATAGCATATCCTCAGAGACCCCTTCCCTCAAAGGCTGTCAGCAGACACCTTGACCCAGTTTTGCTGTCAGAACGTGTGTCTTTTGAGCTAATGTATTTATGCAGTTTGCCAAGTATGATGGCAATAACCATAAAACTCTACATAGAGAAAAGGATCTGTGCTACAATCCCAGACGATGGGTATTTTTATCCTCTCAAGAATCTGTTTAGAGCTGTCCTCACATCATGCACTATTACGCATGAGTAACGAGGTGAGGTCCAGGTTAAAAGTCCGCTGCAATCCGCTATGGCCTGCCAGCCTTGTCCTGAGAGCAGACTGGAGTCACCTCTCAGCTTTGGCTGTTTGCAGTCTTCCTACAAGATTTATTCAGGCTCAGTAAAAAAACCCACAAGCCAATAACCCCCACCCCAAAGGCTCTCTGTGTCTTCTGCAATACAAACAACTGAGGTAAGTGGGAAACTATGTATGACCTAAAGGGAGAGAGAAATTCTTAAAGACAGCTCCCCTCAACACTCCTGCATCAAGTAAAGATTTCAAGCTGTGGTAGACAGCAGGCAAACACAGAAAAGTCGCAGTTTTTCTCAGTGGACAACTGCTAAAGAGAAATATGAAAAAAATAAGTCTTTTCATAGGGATTATTTCCAGTAATTTAAACAAAAATTTCACTTGAGATGTGAGTAGAAAAGTACACAGTGTCTTTTTAAAATTACTTTCTAGCTAAAATGATGTCATTTTTTTGGGTCATAATTAGCCAATTTGGTCAAAAAGCTTTTCTTTCCTTTTGCCATGTTTATAAAGAATTTGTACTTTAACTGTCTATGCCCTTGCCACACTATGTTAAATATTAGCTTAGGAGGATGATGTCTAAACAGAACTTGCAAGAAATACAATATACAGGGCTGAAGTCTTTTCTCTGTCATTCCTTCACAGACCCACTAGCTTAGTACATAAAAAGACAATGCAGCATATGTATTTAAAACTCAGTTACTGTCTTAGAATCAGTCCAAATCAGAGAAAATACAGTGCAAACCTCTACTGCTCTCCAGTGGAAATTAACGCAGTCATCAAAGCTAAAATTCCACCACTTTTCAAGCTTTTGCATTTTTTAAAACACACATGTTTGCTCCTGCACTGCCACTGGGCCCCCAGGTTCCTTAGCTCCCTTGTACATGAAATACTTTACATAATGAAAAATAGTGATTTCCCCAAATATGAATTGTATGATAAAAATGAGGGATGTGGGGCAACTCGGAAATTTTTCAATGATGTTTTCAGATTTACAGTAAGTGTCTAGAATAGCTCACAGTATTCCCATGACAAAACACATTGTCCAGAATGGAATTCACTGTTCCAAATCCTACCAAAACCACCCTCTCTTAGCACGTGCAAGATGCCTTCTAAGTTGCGTTATTGCTAATAAAACAGGATTTTAGATATTCATGTATCTGGAGACCTTGTTAGAAATAAAAGGTCTTTCTGCTGGCGGAGATTAGCCAACACAGTGACCCAGGTATGGTTTGGGAGCTGCAAAGTCCTCAGATCTAGTTTTAGCTCTATCAGTCATCCCTACATGAATCACTCGCTCTATTTCTGCCTCTGTGGGTGCAGTAAATAAACACGAACGCTTTCACGTGAACAGTCTGATAGCATTTCCTTCGACTTTCTAGCGCAGGAGATGAAGATTGATGGTGCAATCCCTCGGGCTCGTGGCCCACCGACCCGGCCCCACGGGTCCCTGGCTCCCCACGGGTCTCGGCCCGCGGCCCCCAGCGCTTCTTCCGCAGCCCAGCCCCGCCACCCCACCGGCCGCCCACCTGCCCCGATGTCCCCACTCCCCGGCCCACACCTCTCCCCGCCAGCCCTCCGCCCCCAGCGCCGGGCACCCCGGTGACCCGTAACGTCCCGCAGACCCCCCGAAGGCCGCCGCCGCCCCAGCGCTGCGGGACGCGAGGACCGACCCCAGGGCAGCGGGCGGGCGGCGCCATTACCCGCCAGGCGCCGCCATCCCCGCCAGGCCCCGCCCCGCCCCTCCCGCGTGACGCGCGGTCCCGCCCCGGCGCGGCGGGTGAGGTCAGTGCCGTGCGCCAGGGCCGCTCTGCCCGCTCCCCCCTCCGTCGCCGTCCGCTCGCCCGGCTGCAGGCGAGGACCCGCCGCAGAGGGAGGAGGCGCCGGGAGCGCCCGGAGCTGCCGCCGCCCCGCCGGGCCCCAAGAGGGAAGGCGCTTGCCGGCAGCCATGGAGCTGGCGGACGGCGTGGTGTACCAGGAGGACCCCGGCGGCCCCGGCCCCGCCATGATGTCGGAGCGGGTGTCGGGGCTGGCGGGCTCCATCTACCGCGAGTTCGAGCGGCTCATCGGGCGCTATGACGAGGAGGTGGTGGCCGAGCTGATGCCGCTGGTGGTGGCCGTCCTGGAGAACCTGGACTCGGTGTGCGCCCACAGCCAGGAGACCAGCGTGGAGCTGGAGCTGCTGCGGGACGACAACGAGCAGCTCCTCACGCAGTACGAGCGGGAGAAGGCGCTGCGCAAGCAGGCCGAGGAGGTGAGGGCGGGCGCCGGGCCCAGGGGCTGAGGCGGGAGCCGAGCCGGTGGAGGGCGGGGGCCCGTTCCCGAGGCGGGCGGCGGCTCCGGGCTTCCTCCGTGGAAGCGGGAGGGACTTCCCGCCCTCGGCGGCGGGCGGGCGGGCGGGTGCTTGCGGCACCTGGGCCCGGGGTGCCCCGCGGCCCGGCGGTTGCTCCTGCCGGCTCCCACGCAGGGAGGGCGCGAGGGGCGGGGGGCTCTTGTCTGAGGGGCCGGGAGCCACCGGCTGACGAGTTCAGGTCGCGACGTGTTTCTGGGAGGAGGGAAGGCGGGGAGCGCCCCGTCGCTGCCTGCTCCGCTGGTTTGGCCTCCAGCGCCTCGGAGGAGCGGGTACGTGCTGCTCTGGGCAGCGTCGGGTGGTCGCTGGACGCGGCTGATGGCAGAGAAATGTCGCGGGTGTCCACGAGTTCTCTGCTCGGCGTGGCTCTGCCTGGAGGCTCTTAAATAGCTCTTTGAGAGCGCTCGGAAGCGCTGGTCCTGCAGTCACCGGGTCCATAGGAGAAAAGCAGCACTGCTTTGCAGAGCAGACATGGAACCATGTACTGACTGCTCTGCTCTTTCCCTCTGGATTTTCTCCGTGGCAGGAGGTGGATTGTCCGTTTCAGATCAGTTGTAGCGGGTATATACCAAAAATAGTGAGAATGCATTGCAAAAAATGTGGAAATATGTGCTGTCTGGACTGAAGTTCTTGAGACTTGGTACATAAAAGCTGCTGTCAGCAACAGGTGGTGCGCTGTTCAGTGACATAAACTCCAAAGATGTTACTTCAAAAACTGAAATAAAAATATCTAAGAATTACTTCCGTATAAATAAGCTTGTGAAGCACAATTTTATGCGAGATTGTAAAACAATACAATAGAAAGTGGCTGTGCAGGAACTTCCTCCAGCTCTTGCCAAACTCCTGTAGGAAATTGGATTGACAGCATTATCTGTTATAGGACAAGCCATCTTACAAGCCTATTTCCAGACTTCATGTCCTGCACTTACCTCCATGCTTGTGCTTACCTTCTAAATTTTCCAAAAATCAGAAAGAAGAACAATATCGAAGGGGAAGACAATATTGACAGTGATAACTTATTTTGAAAAGCATTAGCCCCGTACAAATATTTGTATACATCATGGTTATAAGTGAGTGCAAAACGTTGGCTGCAAATTGTCCCAGGACTTTGTTAGTTTGTTATGAAGTAACGTGGTGTGAATGATGTCCCCCCAGCTCTTTGATGAATAGACCATTCATCCTTCTTGCCAAACATGTAGTTGTTTTAGGATGCCTTATGGACTTCAGTCTGGGGACTATTGCTGTAAAGACATAATCACTAGTTCTGGCACAAGCTGCACGTAAAAGGCTTTTTTAGAAAACGTTTTATTTTTATTAAGAGAGTAAGAGAAGGGGTTGATAAATATTTTCTGAACTAATTCATGAGAAAACCAGTCAGGCTTGAAACACAGGCAGCATTTGCCGACTGAAAAAAGCAGGCCTTGGGCACAGAACAGAAACTATGACAATATGATGAAATAGAATACAGTGTTAATTGTGTTGTTGCGGCTCTTCAGGACTGTACATACCTCTGTTGGTAGTGTACTTCACTGCCATCTCCATTTCTTTGTGTCAAGATAAATTAACTTGAGGGGGCAAGACATCTTAGTGATGCTTGCCGAAGTGCAATTAGACCAAATTTTCAGTTCTAAGTGCAAAGGTCATCTTTTTGTGAAGTGCTGAGGCGAGTTATGCTGCACATATGTGAAAAAGTCTGTCACAGATAAAGCATGGTATGTTCATGAGAGGTATGTGTTTTATCCAGACTTGATTGTTGCAACTATTTTTTTTGAATGCTGAGGTCATCTGATGGGTGCAGTGTGGTTGAAACGAAAGGAGGGAACACGAATGTAGCACTATTTCTCATGGACAACAAGTTACTGCTTTAGCGTGTCTCTTTCCTTTAATTGTGGAGGTTTTGTGTAATCTGATAGCAAAATGAAGACTTTTGATGTTCTGACCATCCTGAAGAATTAACATATCTTGTTTTACTTTCTGCTTGTTGTAGTTAGGAATTTTTATTTGCAGTAGTATCTTGATGATTAATAATAGTTTACGAATCTCCTTACACCATTGTCCTAATTTGCCTCCTTAATTTCCTGTACTTAAAAAGTGTTGCTGAAGAAACATCTTGCAAGTTGTTGCCTGTGGATTTCTGTTAAGGTGACTTAAAAAAAACCCCAAGAAATTCTGGGTCTACTTCTAACAGTCATCTTTTTAGTTGCTGTGAAGTCACTTGTCTGACTTTTAACGTGATTATAACTAAAGAAATAGAGGAACCAGTTATTCTGCTGTTCTGCTTACAGTTCTGCATAATTTATCTTCCCACTTAGTGAATGTTAGGCAGCGTGCCCTGCCACAAAGAAGTGGGAGAGGAAGAAAAATTCGGGGTTCTGCTATTTTATACCCTAATAAGTTTTACTTCTGTGGAAGTAAACTGCTCCATACCTGGGTGTGTGTGGCTAGCAGAAGGTGTTTTGTGTGGGCTTGAAAGCAGGATAAAATCTATTCCTTTTAGCCATGTCAAGATGTCTAATATATCTTTTAGCTTTAATGCTGTTGGTGGGATTAAGCTGTTCTTGAAATCTGATGTTCAGTACATTTGCTACTTTTGCAACCATGAAAAAGAATTTACCACCATGAAAATTAGTTTAAGTAATAGTGTGAACTTGATGGCTGTCTTTTCTTACTATTCCCAAAGTTAACTTTCTTTCTTAGAATTGTACATTAAGTAAACACTCTGCAGTAAGAGTTTTAAGTATTTTTAATTTATGAGAGAACAAAATTGAGTACAGAAAGCTTGCTAAAATAGTAGAAGTTACTAAGTTGTTCTCAGTTACATGTATTTTTCTCCTTCCTGAGTCCAGCTAAACTGGCTTTGTAGTTAATTTTCTCTACCTACTCCAGGAAGAACATGCCATTGGCTGAAAAGCTGGCATCATTGCAATAAAAGTTACTGAAGGACACATCATAGGGTGATAAAGACTGCCAAGTAGGTGGAACCCTGACATCAGACATGCTTAGTATTGCACCTGGATCGTGTGATGGGAAAACAAGTTAAAATATAAAGAAACAGAAGATGACATAAATATTGGAAAAAATGTTTCATTCAGCTAGTAGTGTGTTATGAAGTGATTAAATGGTTATACGTGTGAGAGAGGGCTCCACATGTGTATGCTGTGCTGTTCCATTGTGTAGTCTGAGTTTATGTTTATTGCAATGATTACTGCTGTAAACTTTTAAGAAGATTTAAAATTGATTACATAAAGACTTCTGAATCTTATTTGTGAAGTACTTTTCCATACTTTTTATTGGAGGCCTTTAAGAACAGGTTAGACCAATGCCTGTCTGAAATGACATAGTTGATACCGCCTGGAAAACATGGGAAGGATTAAATGGGAGTTGCCAGACATAGTTTATGAAGGTATCACAGGCTTGGATTTCAGAGTAGGCACATGCAGAAGGAGGCGTGCATCATATCCTGTGCTTATACCTCATTATATCCTAATCAAAATTAGGATCCAGAGACACTAGCACTGAGCATCAGAGCCTTGAAACAAGATGACCTTTTAAGGACCGTTCTAGCTCTATCTTCTGTCATCTTGTGATATTTGCTTGTTTTAAAGACGTGTTGGTGTCCTTCAGCTTGTTCTTTAAAAAAGACAAAAAAAAAAAATCTTAGTTCTTGTTGGAGTTGTAAGATATGGCTTTGTGGCCTAGACAGGATGTCACTTAAAATGAGGAAAGCTAGATTTTTGTCTGCCTTGGCGTTTTGTGCAACCAATAGCTCAGGCTGAAATAAGAGCATGTCTAGTATCCATATATTGAGTGGCTAACATGTTCCTCCATATGCTGCTGCATTTACGTTAAACAATGCAGAAGATGTGCAATATATGAGTGTATTGTCAACGTAAATTAAAAAAAAAAAAAAGTCTTTTAATATGGGTGCTCAGCCTATCCTTGGCTGCTGTGGTGGTTTATCTGACTAGTCCTTCCAGCATAGTCATACAGGCTTAGTCAGGATGAGATGATCAATCTCCTGGGGCTTTGCCTGTGTTAATACTGTCACTGGAAGGAGAGATGAAACTAAATAACATCCAAAGTCTAAAGTACTCAGCTGATGATTTGATCAGGTATAGTTTTCAGCAGAGGGAAAAAAAAAATCCAGCTCTGATTATAAAAATGCTTTGAAGAGATATAATTTAAATTCTAACTTTAACAAAATGAAGGTAAACTAGTGGAAGGTAACAAAACCGTTTAATATGAAAACAGTTTTAATACTTGCAGTTGAAGAACTTGAGAGGAAGTACAAAATGATATCTATCTTTAGTTTAATGAGTAACAATGACATTGATGGCTTTGAATGGCTGTTTATTCAAAAGTGTAATTGTCACTGGCCTTCTGCAAGTTGAGACACATCTGACTTTGGGAAATCATCAGAGAAGCAACTAGACAAAGATGTTACAGTTTTATAATTCTTCTTTCATGTTTTCCCATGGTTAATGTAGCAAACCATGTTGGTTTTTAGCCCAAGTGCCAAATTTGTGACAAACTTTGAAGCCTTTTTTTAAAAAAGGAGTCTGCAAAGAATAAGCCAGACATGACTTGAATACAAAAAGGGCAAAACTCTTGTATCATTTACTACAAAGGAGACATGAAACATGTTTTCCAGTATTGCATTGACAAATTAATATTCCCAAACTTTATGTTGAGGGGGTAGAAAGACATCTGTCTTTTTGAAGCTGGAGAACTCATTTTAGATTGCAGAACCCAGAGCAGTGCTACCTGGGCTACTGTCAGCTGTTTCTCAATTGTTTCATGATTTAGCTTGAAGCACAGTCATATGAACACCATGTCTAGTCCTGTGATAGCTGTGGAGAGCTTGTCTGAAAGGAGCTCTTGTTCCACTTGATAGATCTTGATGCATTTCTCCATCTGAAGTAATTCTTAAGCAAAACCTCTTCTGATGACCCTGCTACACTGAAGCTCTTTTCATAGGGTTATGAGTTGCTCCTTTTATAAAAGCTATAAAGCACATTGGCTAAAACTTAGTAGTAGCTTATTAAAAGTTGGTGTATTTGAAGTATTTTTCCCACTAAGTTTTCCTAGCAATACATATGAAAAAATGATATTCAAATCACCCATAACATTACTATTTTTAACTTGCTGCCTCCTCTGTGTCTTTGCTTCCATGTGGTACCCAGCTGCAGCTTGCTTTCTGACCCTTTAGCTGTCCTGGATGTTTGGGGTTTTTCTTCTGAAAAGGCTTCTGGTACACTTTTCCTTCCTGTACTTCTGTGTAACTTGTGTTTGTGGCCTTGCCTTCTCCTTGCAATGCAGAATAGAGTGTACTACATGACCCAAGATGTCTTTGGCTATTAGAAGTATTCTTTGTGCTACCAGTACGTGCTGCATTCTTAAGTTTTTAGCTAAGATAAATAGCAAAGATATGTTTTTAAAACTGCTGTAGTGTTGAATTGGTAGCTTTCATGTTATAAAATGTTAACACTGATATATGCATCAGTGAACTCCAGAATATTGTGAGACACGAAGTTGTAAACCAAGGTAGCAGAAGGTGATGGTAATCAGCACAGTTTCAGAGTGCCTGTAAATAGTTTCCTATGCAGTGCACAGATTGTAGGAAATGGTTATTAACTATTTGATGAAGAATGAGCATTTTATAACCTATCAAATGATAACAGAAATTGGGTAGGAATGAAAAAACACCATGTAATTTTGGTTGGCACTGTTGCTGGCCTGTCCCTACTGCACTGTCTGTACCTTCATGGCTCACCATTGGCTTCACTGATGTTCGGTGGGATCGAAGGATACTGAGACACTATTCACATGCAGTGTTGGCAGGCAAGCGTCTGAAGTTAGGAAAGAATGAAATAACTCATGTTAGTCCAAAGCAGGCTTCTCTGAAGTAGCTGGCGTTTAGTTGATGGTGATTACACAGAGCAATCTAGGTGGGATGCTTGACTGGGCTAAAATAGTGTCCTTCATGTTTAAATGTGGAGTGTAGATCTGTTGTTTTGAAAACCTGCTTGCACCCTTCCTTGCTGTGAAGGGTTGCTGTGTTGTTTCCTACATGCTGCTTGAAGTGAAAGTCATCTTAAAAACAAATCTAGGAATGATATATCTGCTCTTTCTCTTTGGAGAAAGAACTTTGCTCAGGCTTTTTTTTAAAAAAAATCTGTAATTGTTGAGTGTAACTTTACTTTTTTTGTTTAGAAATTCATCGAGTTTGAAGATTCTCAAGAACAAGAAAAAAAGGACTTACAGACCAGAGTGGAAGCATTAGAATCACAAACTCGTCAGCTTGAACTAAAAGCAAAAAATTACGCTGATCAAAGTAAGTAAAATATATTGCACTCTCCTTAAGTGATATTAGTGCATTTTAAATTTCATTCTGTAAAACAATAATACATACACTAAATTTCTGTGTTATCTGATTCCTGTATTTTGACAGATAACTAGGTTTAACTCTTGTGCAAGTTTGTTTTTCTTAGAATTAACATAATCAAATTAGGTATATGCTTGTGACTTGTAATCCAATTCTTCTGGTATCCTACTTGTTGTTCCATTTTCCTTTTAGACCATGCTATTTTCATGTTTAGCAACTTTTTCAGGAGATATTTAGAACTTATTCCCTTGTTAGTGATGATAAAATAAGCTAATTTTCTTCCCATTAAACTGTTGTCTGTACTAAAAATAAATGTGATCTTTGGGTTTGGAACTGCTGCTGGGATGAGAATACTATTGACGCTGATTCTCATTAGCTTTTGTATGATTTTTCCTGATTTATTTCTATGAGGCATTTAGTTTTTGCAGGAAGAGAGTTAAGGAAGAACACTTCCACTTTTAGAGATGTTCTGTGTAACTTAATGAAAACTTGTGTAAGTTCTGGAAAAAGAGAACAGCCATCAGTTTTCCTGAAATACTGAAAGTTTCAATGTGAATGTATTGTAGCTTAAGCATTCTGCTGGACTGCTTCTTATCCAGGTACATAGTCATTGAATGAAGCCCAATCACCAGTTTTTCTGCTTCTAGCTGAGTAAAAGGTAGAGGAAAAAGAATACTCAAACCCAGAGAAACCTTCTCTTGTCATTTCATCTCCCCCACCCTGCAGTCTTAAATTGAAAGTGAAAGACCTATGCTTCTAATGATGGAGTATTTTTTTTTGCTGTGAGTCTGTTAAACATGGAATGAAGGGTATGAGTTTTGCTTTCATTTAAGCTTTTTAGCACAGTGTAGAAATAATGATCAGTATGAATTAATGTAAACATTTTGTCAAGCTTCTAAGCTAACTTGTATTGACATAAGACTAGCATGACTATCAATTACTATACAGCTTTTATTGCTGGGCCATGCAGAAATGTAAAGTTAGACTGTATCAAGCCTGATAAGGTTGAGATAAGATCAGTTTCTAAAAGCAGAGTGCCAGCTGTAGCCCCTTTTCACTATTCTTTCTTCCTTTATTTCTACTCAGCCATAATGCAAGAAGTTATAGTTCTTTTTTTCAATAAAAGGTGTAATAATCTTCCTTGAAGTTTAATTTTCAGTGGCATGAGTGAGTCTATAGCAGGGTTGTATTATTATTGCACTAGTGTTAAGATTAATGTAGGTGGCACGCAGAGCTGGATCTTTCTCAAATTTCAATGGTTTAGAATGCTGTTGGCAAATCTTTGAGGCATGTACTTCTTCAGACCCATTGCAGTTAAAATATTCTTGGATTTTCTACAGACAGTGAAAACCAGGATGGTTGATTTCCAGGAGTGTATCTTTATAGATCAAGTCAAACTCAAGTGGATAACTGTAAAGCATATTGTAGAGACTTGTATCAGAAATGCCATGATTCTTGTGAATGGAAATGTGTGTGTGTTTAAAAGCAGCAGAAGAGGGGAAAAGAAAACATTGGAACAAGAGTTGAGTGGTCTGTTTTGCTAACAAAGGACACTGTTTCCAGAACGTCTGTGCTCTAAGCCCACAGCCCAAACAACTTGTTAATGGGAGACCCTGTACTCTGACAACAGGATTATGGATTCAAGATTGCATCATGTCATATCTGCCATTACTTTTTCTGTTAATAAAATAAAAAGTGTAAATTAGTTGTACAAAAAAGAAAAGTGATTTGGATTCCTGGCAATATATGTGGCAGCATACCTGGAGTTCCTCTCATAGAAGCTGCACTTACCCCATGTACTGATGTATATAACACTGTTATATATTGTTCTGTGAATCTGTTCATGTAACTTTTTTTTTGCCTTGAATATTAAGCCTTCAAATATATGTATGTTTTTAAACTCTTAATTACATTGTGTGTATATATGTGTGTGTCCTGGTTTTGGTATAGATTGTAATAATGAAAATATTTGCGTGAGAAACTCAATTGTTGCAGTAAAACCACTCAGTGTTGGCTAGAACTACTTTTTGTAAGAAATAGTGTTGTTGAAAACAGTTATCATAACATAAAGTTCTGGTGTTAGAGTGTTGACTTTTAAACAGTTCCAAAAGCTTTTTATTGGAGAAAAACCTTTTGTGATGGCAAAAATGTAGCTTTGGAGAAACAGTAGGGCTGTGTTGAACGTTGAGTTTTGCTTATGATTTGGGTTGATAAGTTGTCTGGGAGAACATGAAAGACTGTTACGAAGAGGTGACATGCTGCTGATGCAGAGCAGATCAAAGGGAACCTAAGCACAATTGTTGAATGACTAATGAATATTATGCAAGTGAACTGTTTTTTTTCTTAGTGCTCTAAATTTCTAGGTTATGAAAAGTATACTAGTGTACATATTCTGGAAGTAATCTAAACTCTACTGCATTACCTTGTTTTCTGTTTTATAGGCAAGGCCATTTGTATGTCCTACAATACCAAAGACACCCAATGTATCGCTTTAATTCACTGGATACAGTTACAAGTCTTCTAGCTATATTTCTTTTTCTCTTGTACTTCCTATACTACTGCCTGTGCATCTAAATTAGTCTGTGGTATTGCCAACTGTTACCACATCAACATTCAAAATAGTGGTAGTGTTATCATTGATAATGGGAATTGCAAATGCCTGGCACAGAGCAAGTAGGCAAATAAAACCTGGCTTTGCTTTTTTGTGTCAGAGTACAGAGTCTGAGATAGTTATGTCAGTTTATGACATGATTAGTAGTTTAGAACAGAAAACAGGTAAGACGTGTGGTCCCCTGTAGTACTTTAACTATAAGACCTTTTGCTTTTTGTGGACTACTTGTGCTGTATGTTTTTCCTCAAATAAGCAAGGCCCCTGAGAACATGTTTTGTCCATTAAAAGTTTTGACTCGTTCTCTTGAACGCTGTCCATTCTGAGCATTTGATGAAGACTGATATTCTATAAGTTAGCCTGGAGAGAGGACAGCTCTTAAGTTCCATTGTAGGGTTCAGTGTGATTGTATGTGCTTAAACGTGCATGTCAGTTAAAATTGCTCAAGAAGCCATAGTTTTGTTATGTTCTGAATTATAAGTGCTTGTTTTCTCAGTCTTAGTGATCATCACACTAAAGAAAAAAAGAAATATTTCTTTGCACTTAAATTTATCACGTGGGATTACGCTCATAGCCACATATTCAACTACCTAGGTTGGATTAAATCTGCCGTTTGAAATTGCAGAAGTGAAGCAAGAAGCTTATTTTGTGTCAACCAGTTACAAAGTTTCTGTGGTTCACTGACTTTTTTTTTTCCTACCTTACAAATTTAAACAGTTACTGTCAGCTACATCTTAGATGAGTGAACTACCCTACTCTGCTATTTTGTAGGAGGAAATGGCAAGAGGGAGAGGTGACAGCGTGACCTGGTGGCACTGCTGGGAGGATTGAGCCACGTGATGAAATCCTGAATGGTGGAGGCAGATGCACATGGAGTTACCATTCTTGCATGATGTAGAGCACTGGGTCCTGGTATTTTGTGGGTTGTGGTGGTTGCCTAAGTCAAGTTTGCTACCAAAACAGTGTGACCTGTTGCATCCTGGGATATTTTGGTAAACCTTACAACTGCTTAAATGAGAGCAGAGGCGTAAGGATTTGCAACTTCTATTTGAGTGCAGGAATGTGCTGCAGTGGTGTGGCTCTTTCGCCTGTGATCTATCTCCTCGTCTCATTTTGCAGTCTCTGCTGCTGCTCTTCCCTGTAACTTTCCATGGTGTGCCTCTGCCCTCGTGTTGGTGTGCGTTGGCTGTCAGCGTTACCTGTGCAGGGAATGGAGGAAAGACAGCGCCTGTGCTTTCAAGGGCCCGTGGCTTGTGGAAGTTAAAGCAAATTAAATATCACAAAGTTCCTGCAGACTTGTGTAGGGAAAATGTTGGCACAGGCAGTTTTTAGAAGCTCTTGCTGTTGGTCTTTAGGAAACTAGTACTGAGTGTGAGCAAGTATCTTTTTTTTGGTTTTATTACTTAACTAGACTTTCATGGATTTTTTTTTTTCTCAACAGCAGAGGGCACCTCTGAATATTGTGGAGGTGTGCTAAGCATGGAAGTACCAGGTTTAAAAAAAAAAAAAGTTTAACATTTCAAGTCTTCTCCTTCCCTTCCACTTCGATGATGTGTCTGAGGCAGACACCAGTCTCTGATATAATCTTAAACATTTTTTACAAGAGCTTGAATATATGACTTTCACATTATTTCAAGTCTTTGCTGTGGTGAGACCCCTGGTGCTCTGCTTGTAGTTTACAGCATTAGAATGTTTCAAATTTCAGCCTTGCATCTGGAAAACTAAGCAGTTAGAACTGTTAAAAACTTGTAATAGCAATATGCAGCTCACTTGTCCAGCAGCGCTCCATGAGGGCACATGATATTGTTTGGACACTGCTTGGTCTCCAGTTACCAAAAGGGATAAGTGCCTTTCAGTGCTCATGTGATGTGCCACTGACTTCCGGGGGGGCTACGGAGGTTTAATTAATTTCCCTTCCTTGCCTTCCTTTTTGGGAACGTCAGTTCTGTTTATGTATTACAGGCTGTAAGTTAAATTATTTAGAGCAAAATATGATTGTAGCGTGTTTTGACTTACTACAGGAATGGAACAGCTTTGGAGTATGCTTTCTGGAGGAATCATTTTTAGAGTAACTTATTTACAAGAGAATCTGAAAAACACCATGTCTGCATGGTTGAAGTGCTTCCTGATGGAGGTGGTAGGCTGTGGGAGTTGAAAGAGTTGGTTCCTTTTCTGGATCTGCCTAGTGCTAAAGTGCAATCAAGGTAACATACTGCATTTGACAGGATAAACAAGGCACAGATATGTTCCCATACCTCAGTTTATCAAACCTTAGCTTTGTAATTTATGCTTGTTAGATTATATGTCAGGAAAACTATATATGTAAAAAAAAAAAACCCTAAAACCCAAACAAAAAACCCACCAAAAAACAAACCAAGAAACAGCTCTTGGTCTTCAGAGCTGCAAATGTTGTGATGTAACTGTTGGGCTGATTGTATTTCCCACATCAGGTGACACAGTGCAGCAGTTGCTACTGCTTGATGTAGGTTTTATTTGGGATATGAGACAAATATTTTGGCAGCTGACCTAAAAACATTGAGATTTGATTTCCTCAGAAGCTAAATAGAACTATTGCTTTCACTGGCTTAAAGAGAAAATGCAAGAGCAGGTTCTGTTGTGAATTTTTTGCAGATGTGAAGTTATTTGGTATTTTTAATTTTCATCAGAGCTCTCCAGATACCAGCATTACTGTAATGTGCATCCAGGTAGACAACCTCTTGATGTATAATCTGAAGGCATCCACTACCCTGCGATATACCTGCAGAGAGCTGCAGCAGCGCTTTAACGCAGACCTGTCTACTTGACAGGGAGACTCTAATAGGAACTTTCTGCTGCGAAGCTTGGTTTTGAGTTTTGACTTGAGTTGCATGTCTACGCACATGATAATGTGAATAATTAAACTGGTATAAAATACATCTGTCAGTAATGCTATTTCTAGGTATGGCTCAAGTGTAGTGTTTAGGGAATACAAGAAAGTTTTTTTTCAATAGATCCTTGAAAGAAGTCAGGAAGTTTTGTTCAGTGGGTGTCTGGATTGTTCCTACATATTTTTCAAAGACTGAGAACAGAACTAATCTGATTTCCAACAGAGAAGGAACAGAACAACTTGACTTCTAGTATTTCTTGATTAACAGATTTGGAGCTTATAGTTTGCCACTTTTCTCAGTGCAGCTGTTTCTCATCTACAGTGGTTTGTTTACAAGGCAGATTATCCCACTGTGCCTCAGGTATCATTTACTACACTTGAGGAATCTTTCAATACGAGGAAGTGTGAGCATCGAAGTGTAGCAGAAAGGAAGGCTTTGTTTCTGAGTAAAGCATTTCTCGGTTACTTTCCCGGCTGCCTTAAATTGTGAAGTTACAAGAGTCCCTGCTGTTTCTGGTCGGTGGTGTGGGAATCCACAGTCCACTAGATGGAGCAGAGGGTGCAGTCAGCTCCCGAGACTGCACCGAGTCCTGCTGCAGGGCTGGAGGCTAAAAGAAAATGGAGTAGGAAATTAGAGCAGTGATTGGCCTGCTTTAAACTCCTCTGTTAATATTCCTGAACAAAAGTGCTGAGAGGAGGTTGAAATCCACTGGCTAGTGGTTTAGGTGCTGGAGTTTGATTGTCACAATAATTGCTGTAAATGTTGCAGTAATGAAGAAGATGTCTTTAAATGTCTTATAGAATCTTGCATTCCTGAGTTATCACTGGTTATCTGGCTTTAAAAGCAAATCCAGTTTGCTTCAGCTTCTGTGTTCATGCTGGCTTCATGTTGGATTTTCCCAAAGTTACTCAATAGCCAAATACATAAATGAAGTATCCCACTGTTTTCAAAACAGTCAATCAATCAAAACTTTTCTCAGTGAAAGACTATTTTGGCTAGAGACTAGGTGAACAGTTGGTACTAGGTCAAATGATTTTGGGTAGAAGTTGACTTGTATATCTCCTTGTTTATTTGAATTTCAACCTTTGTGAGGGATCTCCTGGCATATGGTTGTCTTCATATTAAATGGTTGTAGCAGAATGTCTAAGGAGATTTTTTTAAGTTTTGTCAGGTTTTTGGTGATAAATTACCGTGATTTTGTGGGTCTCAGACATAGTGGATACTTGAACAGTCCAGAAGTGTCAGGGATAAGAGCATGCAGCTGTATGTGTGGATATTTGCTATCAACAGCATTCTTGACAGCTAAATTATCTTCATAATTGACAGTGCCCTACTTTTAAAACTGAAAACTACACCTGTAGTTCACGGTGGTAAGAGCTATTTGAAGATGTTGGTCTTGCCAAGAAGTCGAATTTATCACTTGTTTTACAAATCAGTTTTCTATGCTGCTTATTTCCAGGTCCAACACTTTCAAGTTAAATACTCGTTTGATAGCTTCAGTCCCTGTTTCAATCCATGATTGATGTGTGTGCTCTTCAGGAACTACTTCATAGGTCATAAGGTCCTACTGGATCATAGGCTTGATTATGCTTGATCTCTAGCTTAACTTTGGTATGGGACCTGCTTCTGATAACAGAGCTGGATGGAAGCTGTCCAGGGAGAGTGTTCAGATAGTCTTAGTGCTAGGAAAGGCTCACTAGTGAGCTGGATCTCTGTCCTGGCTTGTGCAGCAGGAACTTGTAATTCCTCTTGAAGGAATCATGCTGGTTGGATTTGGCGTTCTAGCAGGTCTGTTTCTCTTTCTCCCCCTCAGGCTTATCAGCATTTTGAGGCAGAGGACAACATACAGATGGAGGGTGTTCCAAACTTGGTAAAAGCCATCAGACTTGGGAGGTAAGCTCTGATTTTTGAACAGGAAGGGTGGGCAGCTTTGCTGCCTAATTCTTCATAATGCTGTCAGGAGGCAGAAACTCCAGAGGCTTCTCTCCAGTTTGCTGTAATATTTAATCTCCCAGTTTTAGGCTTGGTTGGTTTGATTTGAGGGAACTTTGATTAGGATTGGTACTTCAGGTCATTGAATGTGTTTGGATATTGACAGTGCTGGAGAAGGTTGCAGGTAGACCTTGAGCATGAATTTGTGGTGGTGTTCCTGTGGGATGCTTTCTCATCAGCCTAAAAATACTAGAATATTTGCATTTTATGCTCATACTTATGATGCTGGAAGACCTGTAAGATTTTTCCGTGTAGACTTGCAACCATGAATAGTGAAACTTTTTTGATGTGTATTATATTTTGCACATGTAATGTCTTACACAATATAATCTTGCACTGTAATACCTTCAATCATGTAACAAGGATATAATGGCTTTATAAAGATATTACAACAGAGACTACGGGTGTTTTGCTTTTAAGATGTGTATCATCATCTACCCATGAAGAATCTGACATCTTAGTGGAAAAAGAAGTCTCAGACTGAAATACCAGAGGAGCTTTTTGTATTGTTACTTAAAAGTCAAGTTGATGGGAACTGTGGTTGCCACTTTGCAGACCCAGTGTGTGTCAGGCAGTGCCAGCGCCCAGCTCCGTTCCTCTTGGGGGCATGTTATCAGGGTGGTGCCAGACTTCCACTCTTTTGTGTGCTGGTGGAGTCAAATGGAACTGGTAACAACTTAGTTCTAAATGTACTTCTGGGTGCCAGTGGAGGGCATTTTTTTCTCCTTTTCATTGCTGTTACTTTCCTGTTACTCCTGCTGGGAATGTACCTTTAATAGTGATTTAAGTTTCTCCAAGGTTTTTAGGCCAGAATCTGGTGGTCTTCCTCAAAATCCTTCTGGCTGTTCTTCACTAAGTTCAGGTACCTTCTGTGTTCCAGTCCATGGTGATCTCTGATAATTGGGGAATATCTGATCTCTTCCACAGTGTTTAATTGGAAAGTGTGTTCTGTTGGTTGGTTTGTCAAGATTTTATCTGCGATGGGAGGCGTGGTTTGGGTAGAATACATTTCTGGTGGTGTGTATTGTCCTGCTGGTATTGGAAAAGTCTGTGCTGAGGACTGTTAACGTGGTGTTTGAGAGTATGCAAACTTGGTGTACATTTGCTTATGACTGAAACTTCCAGCTGTAGGACTGTAATGTGTTACGCAGCTGGAAGTGACTTCCAGAAATGCTGAATGTCAATTACATCATTTTCTAGGGTCTTCACATTTTTAACCTTGGTATGTTACAAAAATAGTTACCAGATTTAGTGGAGATACCCTCCTTGACTATGCAGTACCTATATCTATGTACATTTGTCTTCTATGACTTGATTTAAGGAACTACTTAAAATTAGGCCATAGAAGAAGATGGTGTGCTTCGTTATGGAACCTCGTCATAAAAGTGTTTGTTATATCCATAACAGTGGAAACACTTTTGTGGATTTCATGAAGTTAAGCTACAGACAGCTATGAAGAATGATGTTTGTAACACCTAATGTAGTGTTAATCTTCATTAAATGCACTGTCAAGTACTTTTCCCAGAAATCACTGGATAAAATTAATCTCTAGGAGCACATGTTGGCTGCACTGTCTAGACATGAGCATACCAAACAACGTTGGGGTGTATCACCGTGGTTTCTTTGCAAGTTCCTGGTGAGGCCGTATTGAACCACGACTTCATCCAGCATGAAGCAGCGGCATTTTGTGAGGAGGCGCTGTGGGTGCGGAGCTGCGGCAGGGCTGCCGGCCTCTCGCCGGGTGCTTGGACACTGTTTCCAGGGCAGGAAGCGAGTTTCACAAAACACGAAGCCAATTAGTCATGCAGTTTGCACTTTCTGATTTCCAGGGTATTTGCCTGTCCTAAAGCAGGTCTAGCACAGCGGAAAGGTTACCAGGCCCTCGGTCTGTGGGGAAGGGAGAGATGCTGGGAACTGGAATTCAAAGCCCGGAGATGGTGGATTCACAAGTGAGCACAGCCATGGCTGGACAGGGCATGGGCAGCTAAAGCTGCTCAGCTCTGCTTAGTAGCTACTGAGAGGTTACTGCTAGGATGTCTCTGATGAGCAGCTGTTGTAAAATGTAATTACTTCTGACTAGAATATCCATCAGTCTAAGATAGTGGATAAAATTCGGTTTGTCATGTCACACTTTTGTAACTATAAATTCTGACACTTGTTTCTGTAGGCACGAGAGGCTTCCATATAACCTCCCTTTAAATGTATGAGGAGTCTTAAAACATCTGTTGCCTGAAATAAAAATAATAAATTAAATTCTTCATTAGATACCATTTTTGTCCTGCATTGCCTTTCAAAAATATTTATATATGTATTGTGCTGTAAAGTATATTCTTATATATGTTGTAAACACTTGTACACCACTTACTGCGATTTGACCCAAAGAGCTCTTGTTCAGCCTGGTAACGGTGCAGAAATGAAAGTGTTCAACCTTGTGTTAGTATAAATAAAATTTGATTTAATACTTTTGGTCAGATATTCGTAGGTGGAGTGCAAAGAGTTGTGTCAAGGTAAGAATGTTTACACAGATTTGAGTGAGTGGACAGTTATGTATTTTGGTTTCAGCATTTGACTCTGGCAAAGAGTACTTATGATAAAGTACCATGCCAAAATACAGATATATAGAGCAAAAAGAAATGGTATCTTCAGAATTAATTTTCAGAAACCTAGTTGGCAATATGAAAATGTGTAAATGGCAGAGAAGATGCTGATGTTTGTCTTCAGGTAACGTGTGTTTGACAATGAGTGTCTGGAGATGGCCAACTATAATAAAGTTTCCCAGGGGTATTGAAACATGGCAAGTGGCATATGAGAAGGTTGGTTACAGAACTTGAAACACATACTTATATCACATAAATATCGTGTCCAAAAATACCTAAAGAAAAAGATGGAATTCACATTTAAGCAGCAATTAAAAAAATTTCTGTTTGAATTGAAAGAATTAGTTGTGTAAAGAACGTTCTGAGTTCTGTTAGTTTTTCTGCAAATTAATTGCATAGGGATAACACAGTTTGTTCCAGCTCATCTCCTCCTAATATGAACTTACTGTCTAAAATTCTACTAAATCTGCTAGACATATTTTCAATTTCTTGGAATGCCTACAGAAATATTCAAATGTTTTCTTTCCCTGAATCTATTATCTTAATACTCAGCGGAATCTAGAGTGAATGCTAGCTGAAGTTTTCATTTCTGTACCACAACATATGACTTGAAGCTATTTTAAAAATACCTTGTTTGTTTGTCCTAGTTGAACATCTCAGGAGATTGTGTGGTTACGTTACAGGAAACCTATGTAGAGCCTTAACTGGAGCTCACAGCTCTCATCTGAGGCTTGAGTCTAGCTATGTGACGTGGCTTCTGCCTCTTCCTACGGTTTCCATGTGCATGTGTGAAACAATCTGAATTGGTGCAAGCAGTAACTGCTGTCTTTGAACATAAAAATCGCCTCTCATTTGGGCTAGCAATCAGCTGGGGAAAATATTACTTACGCTTTTTACAAGGACTGCAAATTGTAAGATTGTAATGCTGTTGGTGTACTTGGGAAGCTGAAGTGATGAGAGTTTTAAAAACACAGGAACTGACACACATTTTATCCTGCTCTTTGCTATTCACAATGAAGAGTCCTCTCATCTCTGATCTGGTTGCCTAGTCCTAGGAAAGTCAGTCTCATTTACTAGAACTCTGAATTTAATTTTAATTCTTTTTAAAAATTTTTCTTCTTCCAGTTAGCAGACTTGAAGAGAGGGAGGCAGAACTCAAGAAAGAATACAATGCACTTCATTCAAGACATACAGAGGTAGGTCGTTATGCCAAGATGAATTCACAATATCTGTAAAAATGTAGATCTATGGAAAACTTTGTGTTGTGAGCAGTTGGGAAAATTATTGGATGTTTTGGGTTATTCACTGGTGCTTGGGTGTTTGTATTGCTAATGTCAGTTTTAACCAGGCTTCATTTGGCTGTATAGTTTTTCTCATTTACATCTAAGTGTGTATTTGTTCATCTTAGTTTGATTATATGTTTGCAATTTTATAGCTTTTTCAGATATTCAGAAGTTTTAAAACCCAGGAATTTGCTTTTTCATATTTCAAAGGCAATTCTTCAAAGCACACTAACAAACTTAAAAGAAACAGAAATGAAATTGCAATCTTGGTACTCTTTCCAGCAGTGTTCTGTGCTGGTTTTACTTATACTATTGAAGGAACAAATACCTTCAAAAACTGGTTGCCTACTGAGATTCGTGGTTAAAAGAGTCCCTGCCATACTTATTGATAGCTATTTAAAACCGTATTTGCTCAGGAAGATGGGACAAGTTTGACTTTGTCTGTTAAATAAGAGCCACACTTTTTAAGTTGGTTCTAGAGCATAAAGGGACTTGTAATGCTTTGATTTTTACTTGTAGGTCGTCTTTCCCATGCAGGGATGCTTACTGCCTAACTAGTATATTTATTTTAGTGAGGAAATCACTAGGTTCCGTGAATAATTCTGGTTAATCTGAAGTCCCACTATTGAGCACAGTTCTTACTCTGATTGCCTTTGAAAGGTCAGATAGCTGGTTTTAGATCATCACTAACAAAGAGGGGAATGCAATGCAAAGCTAGGCTGTGCCTAGTTCGAAAGACCACACATGTGGGGAAAGGGAAACCAAATACAGATGTTGGATTTGGTTACCTTTATTTTTCTTTAGCAATCTTAAGATGAGTGTGCTATACTGACAATAACTGAAAGTGACTTGGAACCCCAACCAGCATGTAGCTCTTGAGTATTGCGTGACGAGACTTCTGCAGCTCTTAAATGAAAATATTCATATAATTACTGAAATCCTAATGTATTTAAGATCACATTTGTTACTAAAGAGTTGCTTTAGAATGCTGCATCTCTTGAAAACTGGAAATTTAAAGAGAAGTAACAAAGCTTAATGCTGCCCACTTAAGCTCTACATCCTTCTGAACTGAAAGTACTTCAGAGTACTGTGTGTTTGTGAAGTTTTGGTTTATTTTAGTTAGAACCCGTGGGTACTATCACAATAGAAATGGTATGGGTTTTTATTGAATCCTGTTCTGCAGAGTTCAAGATAACTAAATGTATTGGGCATCATTAATTCAATGAAATGCTAATGAAATGTTCTGAATATCTTTTTACGTAGGTTTTGCTCCAAAATGGACAACAGCCTCTGGTTTGATTCTAATTTATTAAATGCCTTTACATCTTAACTTCACTTTCTTTGGTGTAGGGAAAGGTGTTTCCTTGGGCTTTATTATTACTGAGGTGACTATGTCCTTTCTTCATAAAAAAAAAAAATAATTCTAGTGCAACATGGTATATTCTTACCTCTGTGCTCTTAAAATCAGGTCTCATGTTTCCTGTGCCCCTTCCTTTCAGCATGTTTCCTTCCTTCCTTCTTTGTTTCCCAGTCTCAGCATTTTTTTTCCTTTTGAATGTTTCACTGTGCTCACTTTGTAACATGGCTTCTAAACCCAAAAACCTTTACCTTAAGTTATTTCGGGTTTTGTCTGTGAAGATTTTGGCCTCTGTCTTTAGGCGACAAGTGTGTGTACGCATACTAGAGGTACCCAAAATTCTCAGACCACCAGCTGGCAGCTGCTGAAATACAACAGTATATTCAAGATAGGATATGGAGGGTTGATGGGTCATGGGTTTGTGGGTTGAAAAGGCTTAGCTCTGGGCTGGGACTAAGGGCAAAGAATAGTTACTAGGAGTGTGATTATTTATGAAAGGTTGGGAGACTTTTTAACAACTGTGTGACTAACCTCAGGAAGTTAACTAAATACTCCTTATCTTCACATGCAAAGACATTTTTGAGCACAATTAGAGAAACCATGTGAATCTCATGAAGTACAAACTTCCTGATGTACCTCGCTTTAGTCATAAACTGTATCAGGAGGTCAGCATTTTAATGCTGGTATCTGGTGTGTCTTTAAGACTCAGAGACTGAAATCCCTGGGAACTGGAAAGGACTGTCTTCCCCATCCCCTTTGTGATTTCCTGCTTCCCTTTCGCACAACAAATTCCAGTGTTTTAGGTCTGTGTAGTAACTTCTTTCTTTTAATGCAAGGTATTTGGGCAAATATCCCACCTACTTTAAGCATTTAGCTGTCAAGTTTATTGGCTTAAATACTTGTATCACAATACTTATTTCTGAAATCTTTCTTACTGTCATGTTTTTCTATAGGAAGGAATACTTTCTTCCTTCTGGATCAGCTTCACCATTGTCTTTGCAAGTGATCCATCGTTGGTACTTACTGAAATGGCAATTGTTTTTCTTTCAGTTGACCAAATAATGAACAGGGCATTAGAAAGAAAGATTTTTTTTTTTTCAGCTCTAAGATGTTGGCAGTGATTACTTTGACAGATGTCATGTTAAAGATGCAGCTTGACTGCATTTTCTGCAATCTTAATTCTAGCAATTTTTCTCTATTCTGCCTGTCTTCGGTATTTACTTCCCTCTGTTTCTCCCCCCTTATTCTTTAATTCACAGCTTAGTATTTCAGTCTTGGATGTCTTTCTCTTCCAACTCTTGACTTCACTGAGGCTCTGTAACCATGTCCTCTTTCAGCACTAACCTTACCTGCCTGTTGCTGCCTCGTTGCTGGAGATCACTGCCCAGCAAGCTCACTGGCTCAGCAGCTCACAGGAATTCCACCTAAACAGTTTCAGTCAAAATGGACCAAGACCTACTTAAACTAAGTCATGGGAAGTTACACCAGTGATGCGAACCAGAGAACTGAATCCCTCACCCATGGTGTGGCTTGTGATGAGTGCTGGGAAGGCTCCTTGGAGCTGAGCCTGCCAGAGACAGGACTCCGCATTGCAGTGCGAGGGCACCAGCCTGCCCTAGCAACAAGGTGTCTTTGCAGCTGCAGAGCCAGCAGGGCTGCCTCGACTTGTTAAAGGTCTGGGAAGAGGCTTTAGGCTTCTTCACCCTTCTGTTAAATTAGCCTCTATCTATCTTGCTGCTCTCTGTAGAATGGGAGATGAGCTAATGGGTGTGAGTGGAATATATCCCCTTAAGCTTCATCCCCTGGTAAGTCTGTGCTTGAGCTAACTGGCTTGATTTTTAAATGGATTAGGGTATGATAACCTGAGCAGTTGAGTTGGCAGAGTGGAAGGTGGATTGTAGCTGGGTATTTGTAGCAGGTAGTGAAGAGGATAAACTGTTTAGTCAGAACAGAATGTGTGAATGCAGCCTGAACACGTTCTTACATCCATGTCATGATCCCTGCTTAGTTGACGTGCTCTGGTCCCTTGTCTTTCCTCTGCTTCTAGTGTATTTTGACCTTGCTCTGATCTTCCTCTGCTCCAATGCTCAGAGCAGATGAGCAATAAAGCAGTATGCTGGAGTTCCTGAACTTGAACTTCTGAAATCTACCTATGCAAAGTCTTGTTTCCATCTTTCTCTGGCTCTAAAGGACCAGATGCAGGAAGTAATCGCACAGCCCCGAGGGCAGTATGCTAGGAAGTTGAATGATTGACAGTGGTCTAATCCAAAAATCTTTGGACCTTTGCTCTATAGACTTGGAAAGGAATTTTGTTACTCAGTTATAGCTTTTATCTGTTTAATGGAAAATCAGCTTGTTATATTGTCTGTATAAAAGTCCTGTTTTCTATATATACCTGTTGGTGCTCATTTGCCTTTGTTGCAAAGAGATGATGCACAGCTGCTAGTGACTCTTTCAGAGCAAAGCCCCCGAGTAGGAAGAAGTATCTTACTTGCTTTTTCTGCATAGTTAAAGGGGCACACTTTGTAACTGTGGCACTGGCTTTTTAAAGGCTTGGCTGAAGGCTGTTTTACATTTATTATTCAGATGGGAAACTGAGGGAAAGCAATATACTTCAGCATCTACTTGAGAGTTGACTAACACCTGTGGCACTTATCTGCACAGATTTCCAAAATACAACTTTTTATTCTATTTAAGGAAGTGATTCTTTTTATTGTTTGGAAAACGCAAGGCTAAGATGGTTCGATATCTCTTTCCCTGACACACAGAATATGGGCTTAGTTTAATGAAGCATAATTGGGCCATGGAAGTTTCTCAGTGTTCTGCGCTGATACAATGTGACAGAACAGTGAGCCTGTCTCTGGCATTGGGAATGTACTTTGTCAGGTTCATTTGGATAAACAGATAGCCCCAACAAGCCCCTGTATAGGGGAAACAGGAAGAGAAGGCTAAATTGCGATGTCTAGTTACAATTGTGGCTAAGCATGGGTACCAGTCATAGTGGTTTTGAGATTAGATTTTAGATTATCTGTTCAAGCAAATAGTTTTTCTAAAGCCTTATGCTAAGCATTAACAGCTTGATGTATAAAGCCTGGATTTAATACCTTTACGTACTGTTGTACCTGCCAGCAGTATCATCTTATATATGGATAAAGATGCATTGAGCTCACCAGTGGGAATGATGCTTTTGCTTTGGTGACAAGCTCACCCCAAATCCTTAAAGGTAAAAGGTAATTACATGAAAGTATGTTTAGGACTTTTGTACTGAATCAAGGAGATTCTAGAAATGTCTACTAACTTATTAAATCTAGATTATGTGGGACACAAAGATCTATATATACACAGTTGGTGGCACATTCCCAAAGGGAGGAGCCACTTGTGCCAAACCTGATTGGATCTGCAGGATGAACAGTGAGGGCTGTAGCACTGAGCCTGGTCTGACAGTGAAAGAATTACTAAAACCTGTCCTGGGGGAGTTAAAGCGTTGACACAAAAAAGAAGGAGGAGTGAAAGAGAAAGGAAGTTATAAAGGAGATGCTCTCAACCTGGTTAAGGAAAAGGTGCAGGTAACAATAACCACAACATGGTATATACACATTTGTTTGTGACAAAGAAAGTGTCAGGTGTGTGTACATTGGGAGTGGTCATATTTGTAAGGGTAGGAACAGAAACTAGTGACAGAGTGTTAAATGTCTTTCACTGAATACTGAAGTTTAAGATTTAGAAAAACCTGTAACACTTTCTACAGTGGTAGAACTTGTCACGTGCCATATGAGGAAACCAATCCAAGTATTTTTTTTGAGATGGAAAGACACTGCATGGTTGTCACTAGCATTTGAAGGGAATGACTTTCATATTCATGCTGTAATGTCTTCAAAAGTTCATTGTAGTCAGTGTGTACATGTTGTGCCCTAAAATTTGCTAACACATCAACTGTGAAATGCTGTTAACATTTAAGGTAATTCTTCCAAGTTCTGAGTTTATCTTTAATCCCCTCAGATAATGGTAACTGAGCAATGTATTTAATTGGAACAATTGATCATATTCAAAATACTTGTGGACTTCAGGGGCAGCAGGGTGAGCTGTTGGTAGTAAAAGGTTATGGACGATTAAATATTGACTGTAACTTGTATGGAAGAGAAGGGTAGTAGATACATGGTAAGAATTGGGCTGAGTAGAGAACAATTAAATCCATTAAAGTCTATTTTTAAATTGTCAATAATATTAAAATTTTCTTCTTTGGATAGCTGAGTAATCTCAAAACACAACAAAACTTCTGATCAGATTTTGAGCACTGAGAATTCTAGTGCGTTAATTCATTAGACTTTTTGTTTTCGATCAGGATGGCACTTGAAGGATATGCTGTGACTTGGAGTAATTTAGATTGAAGAGATCTCTGGAGGTCATCTGGTTCAAATCCCAGTGGTTTTGGAGGGAGTCTTCAAAATTTTATTGTAGATGAGCAGTTACAGTGAGCTAGTTTCCCAATAAGCTACAGTATTTAATTTATTAGTTCAACCTTTCGATTAACTGATTTCTAGAATCCATGTACTGTGTCTCATGACTGTACAGCACCAGCTGTGTAGTCCCAGTGTCCCATGGGTAGGGAGGGAGGGTGAGGAACTGTGCTTCTTGTGGACAGTGTTCCAGTATTGTCAACTTTTATCCTTGGGACCCCGGATTGAGGCAGTGTGTGGACTTTACATGGTGGCACCACTGTTTTTCTGATTTTTGGGATGCCACAGGCATGTATAGCCTGGATCTGTGGAGAAATTGCCATGCTGCGCTGCACATGCACACAATGCGTATATTTGATTTTTCATCTTATATTTGTGTTCCTATAGCTTATGTGCTTCATGCTGAATGTGACCTACAGATTTGCTTATTTTACCATCAACATCATTTTCATCTGCAGAGCAATACTAAACTAAATAGTCCTTTAAATTGACCTGCCCTCTAGCCTCTGTGGGTAATAAATATGATGAGACATTTCATTAAACAAAATTGACTGAGAGGAGGGAAGAAAGTAGGTTAAACCATGTACTTTGCAAAATATGAAAGTTGTGTGGGTTTTACTGACTCTACTCTTTTTTTTTCCCCCCATGTGTTAATTGTTACTAGTACTAGGTACTAGTTACTCAGCTTCTGTTCACTAGCTAAAAATCACAGATGTTCTGTTTAAAATTTTACTTTGAGAAACCAATTGGTGTGCTGCAAATTGAAGTGTCTGCAGGTAGGTCAGCTTCTGTTCACTAATATCCCATGATGAGGGGGCTACATGAACAGGATACAGAATGGTCTAATGTGCATTTCAAAATTATGCCCTGTTTTTTTTTTCCTGGAATTTCTAAATTAATTTGGATTATAGTAAACTCGTTGTGTAAAACTATGCACAGGAGCCATTGGAACACCTAATTTTGGTTGCTTGGTGGAAACAGAAAAACTAAGAGATGTGGAGAGTTGAAGGTGGAGCTTTCAGTTCTTCCAATTGCTGCTTTGTATGAGCAAACATGAAAAAAATTCAGAAAGAAAATAAGATGGTCCTAGTAAAATGTTGTGTTTATGTCATTTTGTTGGAGGATAAATTTTGTAAGCTTTTGACAGCAGTTAAAGTATATTATATAATGTTTCTCTAAAAATAGTAAGGTTGGGGGGTTTTTCTGGTCTGAATTATATTAATTAGTTCAGGTGAATGCTGGGAAAACCAGGATCTGTACGTAACCAGTACTTACCATATAAGTTACTGACATGTAGAACATCCATCAGTCAGGATATCTTAAGCCACTTCACTCTACCAGAAAAATCTGAGACTAAGAACATATATTCAAATATAGCTAATGCTGGCAAGCAGTGCTTATGGAGAAGCTGATACTACCTGAGGTTAGTAGCATCCAAAGGGCAAGCTTACTGGCCTTGGACACATCAACCCTGACTTGAAAGTAACACGTAGATGTAGGTTTCTGGGTCCTGCTGAATTCAGTCCCAGTGTGTGCAACTGCCCACAAAATAAAAGGTTATGTAATATTGGTTGTACAAATGCCTGCTCATAACATTATTCTAAAAGTGTGTGTATAACCTTTCTAGAAGAGCAGAAAAAATTACAGTTTTACAGAACAGGGGTGTTTTTTTTCCTAGAGGAAGCCTTTGAGATATGACCTGAATATGCCTCAGGAAAGAAGTACACTAAATTCTTCTGCAGTACACCTATGACTTCTTTCTTTTTTTGTTCCGAGAGCCCTATTCATCTGTGAATGTGAGCACAGAAATGTTAAAAATATCAAATGTCATGTCGGCTTCTCTTCAGGCTTTCCCAGTTTTCATTTCAAAGACATGATGTTCAAATTAACCTCCCGGAGTGGTGCAGCGATACCTGTTACTTCTCCCCATGCCTGTCCCAGATCAGTTACATGCTGAGCAGCATCATCCTTTGGCTGATTGGAATTGGGGTTCATTAAATAAGTCATGACTGCAGGTGTCAGCATGTTGGCCTGTGGTTGTCTCTCTTAAAAGAAATAAGCAAGAAAGCAAAGCTTCTCTTGAGTGCTAAAAATCCACAGGCACTTGGTCCTTTTTATGAGATGTCACTCTATATAATGTAAAACCAAACTTCACTTCTAGAAAACACAGAAAGCTTAAATTTATTTGAATGTTAGAAGAAAAAAAGGAGATGCTGACTTCATATTTCTGCCTACAGAAATAATCTGGTTTTTAGTTTGTGAATTCATTATGTTTAATATTTCAGGTGCCTATTGTCTGACCTTTGCAGTTAAGCTATAGTGAAATGCATTGTCACATAATAAATTTTAATATCTGCTGGACATAGAGGTCTTAAACAGCCTCCAAAATGAATTTGAGCATGGTACTTCTGTTCAAAATTCTTGCTTGTAGTGTCACAGGCACTTTGTGTGCCCTTAGGATGTTTCCTGTGCACGAATGCACAAGTAAGGTCTCCAATTTTTATTTATTATGAGCTTATCTTCTGGTTTGTGGTTTTACACACTGTATAATTTTACTTCTTTCTTTATCTATTTCTTTAATGTTTCTGAATGCTTTTAGTATTTTTAGCATTACAGGGGAAGATTATATTGTATTGGCCAAGGATTATGTGGTTGTAGTAAAAGTAAATGTTATTAAATATTTCTTGCTGTTTCTCTGTCATTTTAAACAGATGATTCACAATTATATGGAGCACTTGGAAAGAACCAAACTTCATCAGCTAACAGGGGGTGATCAGCTAGAATCCACAACACACAGTAGAATTAGGTAAGCTATTTATTACGCTCTCACCCTGAAATGAAAGGAAAAAAATCCATTCATTTGTGTTTGCAAGACTTTGTTCTTTAATCCTACAACAACAGTTCGGCTGAATCGGAAAGATTTGTTGTATGATTAGAATGCAGTAAGAGAATAGTGTAGAAATCAGTAGAAAGAGGCTTTTGCTGTTGTACTGCCAAATGTTGAGATATACTTTGTATGTTAGCCTTAAACAATTTCAGCTTTTTTGAGTGTTTGCATTCAGGTAGGCAGGGAAAATGTCAGCAGCTGTCCCAAAATAATTGATATCTTGCCATGGCTTTGTGTATGGGTTGATGAAGGTGTGTATCGTGGTGCCCATTTGTTCTAAGGGCTTGATGTGAATATATTATGCAGATTTTGAAGCTTTCTAGCCTATGAACTCTGTGTGGAAGGAGGGGAGAATAACTCCAGGGCTGGCTGTGTCTCTGCGTTGCTGCATAGATGCTGCGAGGAGCCCGGCGGCTCCCGGCGCGAGGGGGAGGAGAGCGGTGATGTCATTGCTCTGGAGCTGCTGCAGAAGAGTGGAAAGCTGCTGCTGATGGCATTGTTTTTGTGGCAGCGGCTGAATGACAGACTTTGCCTACAAAGATACACCCTCAGCCCCTGTGTAGCCTTCTTGGTTCCGGCGTTTCACCATGCCAGCACAGCGCCATGAATCCTGGATGCATGCTGCTATTTGTGTTTGGCTTCGTTGGCGGGGCGGTGGTCATTAATTCGGCTATCCTGGTATCTCTCTCTGTTTTGCTGCTAGTGCACTTTTCTATTTCTACTGGTGTGCCAGCTCTGACGCAGAACCTACCAAGGATACTCAGGTACTCTGACCTACTGAACCTTGGCTTCATGTGCTCTTTCTTCTCTGCTTTCTTTTTTCCTTTCAAACAGAAAGAGCAAGGATAAATTAGAGATCTAAATAGTGTATAAATTTCAAATTGTTTTGTAAACATAATATTTATGGACTCAGATATGACAATATATTTTTTAAATACACTCAAATTTCACTGCCTTTTAAGCAAGTACAAGGTCAGTTTATCTATCTCTTTTTTTAGAAAGCTATTATGTTGGTTTATTGTAACCTGCAAAAAAAGCTGTGAAGATAATGTCACGGATAAAGCTCACGTTCAGTGTACCATCAGGTACTTGGCTGATCTTCTGTAGCCATAAATGTATGCAGTCTGAGGCCTTGTACTATGAAATTTCACCTTTTTAATCAAAAGAAATATATAAGGTCAGTTAATTGGTGATCTCAGAAACACACTAATTAGTTGATCACATTATTTAAAAAAAAAAATCTGATTATTGGTTGGTGGGGAAAAAAAATCTTTCATTATTTAAGCATTAGAGCTCTTAAAGCCTATTCACTATTGTTCAGCCAAATGTTATCCTCTCCTCCTTTTCTGTACTTGTATGGCAAGCTGCCAGCTCTGTCTGTCCCCCCTCAAGTTATGTTCTGTTTGTCCTAGTTGCCTGGACCAGTAGCAGAGATGCGTTAGAATGTTGTGACCAAAGTAAGCTTGGCAAGTTTTAGTACTATAATTACAAATGGAAAACAGCTGGAAAAGTTTTAAAATGTAGCTTTCTGACCTGAAAACTTGACATACTTAAACTGTGCTTGTAAATTTAATAGTAAACTTTATTTAAAAAGGGGAGAATGCTGGAAAATAGTGTTCCCTGAAAGAGCTGTGTGACTTTTTCTCCTTAATACATGGTGCATGTAGACTTTTCTGTGGTAGTACACTTTTAACTTGGGTCTCTGAGAACAGACCAAAGCTTTAAAGACAATCAATAGATAGAAGTAATACCAGTTATTAATAACTGATAATAAATGTGCATGAATATTTAAATACAAAGAAATAAAATAAATTTACAGTGTAACTCTCTAGACTGATCTAGTTAGTAAAGCTGTGCTTGTTTGAAAGGGGAGGGGGGAACCAAACCCAAAACAAATAATCTCCAACTCTAAAAAAATAAAATAAAAACAAACAAAAAAAACCCAAAGCAAAATACTGAACTTCATGTTCAATAACTTCTGTTAGGTATTTTACATTTAAGCAGTCAGATGGTTTAAGAAATAGGTTTTTTGTAATGTGCTTTTCTCCCCCTGGAGAATATTTTAATGGGTTTGAGGCGTTTTGGGAGGCTATGCTTTTTCCCACCCCTAGTAATTTGTTCTAGGAATTACAGGAACTGGAACTCAGTTCCTTAGTCTTTTATTAATTTAAAAGAGATAAAAATATAGGATGAAGGGCTTTAATGGTAGAATTGTTTCTATTTTTTTAACAATAGTCGGATTTTAGAACCAGAGCATCTGGTTGCTTATCCTAAAGTATCCTGTAAATGCTTCAGTACATCACTTCAGAATATTAGTTTAGGCTTTTAAAACATGTGCCTGCCTTCTGCTCACCGTCACATTTTCAGATATTTCTTGGACATTGGAGGAGTAGAAGGGGTTTATTGCTTTCCGGTCAACAACCAGTGAAATAAGTTGAAATTGCTTCAGTCTAATCAGATAATTTCTTTTAATGCAGACATACACAAAATAAACCCCCTTTTCAAACTTCATTTGCTGTGTAGTCCTGCAGTGCACCTGAACTGTGTTTTAGCCCATCAAAATACGTTCATTATAGAATTTATTTAAAACTGTTCTGCAAAAAAGCAGATGTCAGTTGTGAACTTTTTTTGCTACCCATTTTGTTTAAATTCTTTCTTCTGAAGACTGCAAAGATGATAAGCTTTGTGGCATATCCTGCAAGTAAGCAAATCTGTCTTTCTGCAGGAGGCGTCCCCCAAAGCGAAGGGCCCTCACAATGCGTGCTTTATCGCCGGCTTTCTTTTCCGCTGAAGGGCTGCTTTTTTCCTTTTTTTGTTGCTGGACTTCTTAACCAATGAAATGGTTTCAGTCTGTCTTTTGACATAATCGAAGCTTATGTGGCGTGTCTTTTGTTCCCCACACACATTAGAGTTGTGGGAAATCTAAAGAAAGGCAGAACCTGTTACAATAGAGGGAATCGTTGGGATCAAATTCTGTTTAGTTCTGTGGCTATTTTTCATGAAGACTTTTCAGCACAGCTAGTTTGAAGATGCTGGAACAGTATCTGATGCTTTTTATTTAGTAACCCTGACTGATTTGCTTTACTTTGCTGCCTACTTTGCTCTGCTAAACTACTTCTGAATTAACAACCTAATTTGAAATAATATTTATGAAAGGCCAAGATACGTGCTATGTGAGAATTCATTGCAAAGATTTTGGTGACAAGAAGCATCTTTGTACAACTGTACTGGAAAGGTTCATGCCAGTTAAAATTGTTTGCTATTTGAATATTGGTTTTTGTTGATGTAAAATTTACCAAAAGGAGTTTACTGCTTGATTGCTAAATACAATCCTTTCTTCATTATCTTTTTTTCCTAAGTAAACAACCCCAAAACAAAGCCAAAAAAAAATGTATGAAAATGCTTAGCTTTTCCTTTTGCTTTTCAACATTCCCTTTCATATTTTTGCATATGACTTATATGCTGCTACTAATTTTGCAGAGAATTCAGCTTAGGTTATATTTAACTTCTGAAAAGCCTTGCAAAAGAAAGTATATGCGGTTGTGATTTGACTTTTTATAATGCTAAAACGTGAGATCTCTCAAATCTTAATATTTTGTCTGGATTATCTCTGCAGGGGTACTTACAGGCAGTGCTTTCTCTCAAGAAGCATAATTTTCTGCCATCACTTGCACACACGTTTATCTTCTGTCTTTAGTATACTTAAACCTGTGATTTCTGTCCTTTTTTTCCTGTATTTCATTGTTCTGACTGAACAAATACTTTGCTTTATCTCCATTCTATGCCTGGCTGATATTTTTCCTTTTCAGGGCTGGCTGTAGCATCCTATGAATTGCATTCTACACAATGTTTTTGTCTCTTGCTAGCAGGAAGAATTAACCTTTTTGTTCACTGATCACACTACTGACAGCAAGATTGACTTGGGGATTTTTTTATTGGAGGGTCACTATACAAAGCTTTGGAATGTCCAAATGTTGTTTGCCATAGGGAAGTGATAAAGGTAGCAGAGATGGTAAAGAGTTGGGATGAAGTAATTTGCCTTACTGGCACGGGCTTTTGTGCAGCTTTAGGGTGAAGTAGAACTGCACAATTTTTGGCTAGGCTAGTTTTAACATCAGTAATTCCTTGACCCAGTTTTTTTCAGTTATACAAATCCATGTAATTCCTGTGATCTTCGAAAGAAAAATACCATAGGTTTTGAAAGGTGTTGGACTTTAAGCTGATTGTTTACAACTTTTGCAAATGCTTCACTTAATGGTTTAGCTGTTGGCTGTTGAAGTTATGTGGTGCTATATCTTGGAAAAAAAAAAAGGCACAAACCAGTATTTTTAAGAGTGGCTGCTGAAAACTACTGTAGCCTGAAATAAGGAAACACTTTCATCTTGCACTCCTGTTTGTGTTCTATTTCTGTAAAACCTTTGTTTACTATAGATTAGCTGGAGTGCAATCAATAACTGCTATCTAAAGCTGTCGAATAGACTATTTGCGATCAAATAATGTGAAATGAGGAATTATTAGGTGCTGTTAATACAAACTGTGTATGCTACATTGTATATTTAATAGACCATAGTGTATGGATGTTTGAACCTATAATTTTACCACTTCCCTGCTGATTTCAGAGATGTACAGGAAAATAAATTGTGTGACAACTAAAATGACTGATGAAACCTGCATCTCTTTCAAACAGAAAGGAGCGTCCGATATCCCTGGGCATCTTCCCGTTACCTCCAGGAGATGCACTACTTACGCCTGAAGCTCAGAGAGAAGCGGGGGAGACACCTGGGTCAGAACACTGGAAATTCCATGAGCTGAGCCAGCCGCGGTCCCACACAAGCCTAAAGGTGAGCACTCAGTTTGGCTGCCTTGTGTGTTAGGAGAAACCCATAAAGAGATTATAGATCCTTGGTGGGGAGAAAAGCAAATTGAAGGGGAGGAGGGAAAACCTTAAATCATCTTTGTGTAAGCCGAGTATGTTGCTTACTCAAATGAGCTTTGAAGGAACTTACTGGAAGAAATGGAGTTTGGGTTGCATTTTCCAAATGAGTAGTAATACCGGCTAGTTCTCGTCTTACAGGAGTGAGGTTTTTTCTTTCTGACTAAGGACCCTTTCCAAAGGTCAGTCACTTGTTCTTCACGCACGAGATACGTAACTACATAGTGTAAATGGGTCTGTTGGTTTAATATTGTTTTAGAAGCAAAGCTTTGATTACTGCACAGGCAGTACTCTTAACGCAGCCTCTGCCTACTATGAGGCGTAGAGTGTAGGTATACCACAGAGTTGAGAATGACCTAACTTTCCTAAATTAGCCTGTTATTATTATTTCCCTTACGTGTAGCTTGGCTGTAATTCCCACAATTGTTCTGTGTTCCAACAGTGAGAGGGTGGCATAGAACAAGCTGCAAAAATGGAAAAATGGGGGAGTGGTGGAGTGTGGTGAATCTGGCAGTTGGGACTAGGGTGACCAACAACACAGCAGGAGGGATCTGCAGGGTGAAGAACTCCAGAATGTGTAAAGCCTCTCTATGTGTTTAGGTTGATGAGGTTTTTTGGAAGACTGTGGATGTACTGTTATTTCTGAAAAAGCATATAGCTTGAGGGGAATTTCCTCCTAAGTGAACTTAATACCTAGCAGGGAAGAATTAAAAAGCTGTCCAGAAATAATTGTAACCCAGACTTTTTCTTTGCCTAGAGGTCATATGGAGATAATGGGAAGTGTAAGTAATGGTTAATTATAAACATATCAAAGTGACAACAGGAGTTTGGATCTAAAAATTTGTCACTTAACAAACTCTTGGCTAGGACCATTTTTGGTCCTAAATTTGTCCTATTCACATTGTCCTATGCCAATTAACATCAATAAATTGACAAACTTTAGGGGAGCTGACTGAAAAAAAAACTTAGTGATAACTAAGTGTAGGTGGAGATGAGGTGTGAAGGGAAGTCTCTGATCCTATCCTGTCCCCTCAGAAAATTACAATGGTTACTGTATATTGTAAAATAGACTTCTCTGCTGAAAGAGAATTTATGAAACAGCACAGACTGTAAGTTTTCAAACCTAGGCAGAATAAGTTCCTTAGGTCCAAAGCAGCATATTTGGTTTTTAGCTGTGAATGTAAAGTACTTCTGAAGTGAACCTGTTGAATAACAATATGTTGAAGTCATAACCAGCATTTGAAACTTTTTTCTCTTAATACTTTTATTTTCTCTGAATAATTTTAACACCAAATGCAAGGCACAAGCAAGACTTGGCTGCTTTCAGGCATCTGTTTTCCACTCATGCATGAGCATTTCTTTAACAGTCAGTGTTTCCTCTAAAAGTATCACAAAGAGTAGGTGTCAAGGAGAAACCCAGACTAAAAAGGCTGGGTATCCTGTAGCTTGTACAGTAGTGACATTGCTGGGTATCACTGTAAGACAACATAAAATTATGTACCATTCATTGTCTTCTGCTTTTTTTCTGCAGAGCATTGCAGATGAGCTACTGCTTCAGATTTAATTATCTAATTTTTTAACTAATTTTTTTTTTCCAGGAAGTGTCTTTTGGCAACATTGCCAAAAAACTCAATGCAGCATTGACTTTCAAATGCTTAGGCTTTGATATTTTGATTAATTCATTGTCACTTAATGGAATTGCATTTAATTTTCATTTAGTTCTAGAACAAACATTCATGATAGTTTAATGAGTATCGTTTCCAAAAGTTAGCTAAAAAAATACAGTGGATAATAAAATCAGAAATGTAAAATAGATGGGATTATTGGAAATTCCTTTAAGAAAAGGACTGTTCACTGTTTTCTCTTGCACTATCAAGCTGTTTTTCTTGAGCTTTGTGTGTGAAAGTCAGTGATCAGCCTGTGCTGCATCAGTTAAGGGATGCTTTCGGAATACAAAGATGTAGAAATATTTGAACAGAGCCAATGGCTCTGTTGAGGTTTTATTCCCTGTTTGTGTGAACTCGGATTCCCTTGGTAAGGGCTACCATTTCCTCCCTTCTGTATCTGCTTGCTGAAGTATGAATCATTGTCCAGCAGCTGAACTTCATTGATTGAAAAAGCAGTTGGGTGAACTGTGTAGCTTTTTTCTTTTACGTTTTTTAAAAAGAATATACACAATGTACATCATAGAACACCTTAATATGTCGTGTTTGTTGAATCGTATTACTACGGGTAAGTGTACATATTTTATTCTTCTAGAGGTGTCTGTTAGTTGACTGTATTTCTGAAAAATTTTGTCAGAATATCACATACTAATAATTGGTCATTTTGGAATTTACTAAAAAAAAGGATGAAAACTGCAAGTAACTGATAGGCAGGTCTTGAAAGTGCTGAATTTGTTTTTAAGGCTTGCAAATTCTATGTGGGGATGTAACTGTGAGATGCAAGCTTTTCATTCATGCTGATATACAGAATAGAATAGAGTAGAATGTGTGTTTTCCTCCCTGACCCCACAAATTAATACCTTATCTCATCAGGAAGTTCCAGAAATAAAAATTGAGAAATTACAGTTCTTCGTCTTACACTAAGTACAAGTGAGAGGGTGTGTGTCTATATGCAGGTCTCTTTTGTTTTTTAAATAACCTTAAAATTCAGTTTCACTTTCTTCTCAGAAAGGGTTGCTAGCAGTACAATGAACTGATGTGTCACAAAAACTCAACTTGCTTTATTCTTGACAAGTTTTGGTTTCCTGAGGTAACAGATGTGTTCCCTTTAAATGTCACAGACTGGTCTAGGAGACTTGCTTTCACCTCTGATTCCCAAACAAAAGCCTAAAAGAAATTTTTTTTTAATCAAAACTCACTCACCATCCTGCCTTTATTTTACACATACCAGCTTCAATCTTTCATCTTGATTTTTTCCCAACACTATACTAGAAAATATTGGCCTACACAGACCAATTTGTTTTCAAATCTGAGAGATCTTGTTCACTGTTATGTTGCTGTTGAAGTCAGTTAAGACATCTGGATGCTGGTATGACTCTGGTAATGAATGAGGAGTGAAATGGGATTGAAGGGAGATAAAGTCTAGGAAAGGGCTATTAGTATTATCAGGTAGTAGCCTCTAGTTCTATCAAACACAGTCTAGCCTGCACTTGAATACAGAGCTTGATGCAGCCTTGTCTGAGTAATGAGTGTAATCTTGAGTCCAGCAGCTGGATTAACAGCTGTACTTGTGGTTCTTGATAGAGTGTTGCTGTAATGTAAACTGTTGCTAGGAATCAGCCTCACTTACTGGTGTTCTGTAGTTGATCTGAAATCTAAGCAGACAAGTAGTCACTGCAGTTCAGTGTCTCATTCCCAAGGTCTTCCAGGGTTTTACAGTTGAGACTGGAAAGTGCATAGAAACAGTTTGAGTGAAGTGCTTGTAAATACTATGGGTTTATACCAGTTAAATCCATGTTTTGCATCAGTGCTTCAATGTCTACTTTTTAAGAGGGTTTTTTTAAGATAATCATGCACATTTTGAACAATTAAAAATTTTCGAATAGCTTTGGAAAGACTCAACAATTGTGCAGCTAGAAGAATTATTAATGTGGGAGTGCTGCCTATTGTTTTGAAGACTTAACAGAAAAACATCTTAAAGGTGTGACTATATCAACTGAGATCAAATATTAGTATTAAAAATAAGAGGATATTTTATCTAGCTTCTAGCCTCAACAGAAGTGAAACTATAGCTATAGTCTAAAGATGAATTTGGCAGTACTGGCCTAATGTATTCTTTCTGTTCCTGCTGATTTGCATATTCTTCAGTAAAATACAGTGGGTTTGGTGTTTGTTCTTGAGTTTATATGCCTAATATTCTAATAATACTTTAATTTGTGTTTTTTAATGGTAATGTTCAATTTTAGGATGAGCTCTCTGATGTTAGCCAAGCAGGCTCAAAATCTACTACGCCAGCATCCACAGCTGCTTCAGATGTACCTGTACTGCCTGCTGAAACTCCTCAAAAGGAAGATGTTGAAGGGCTTGCAAAGGACACAGAAATGCCAAATGAGAAGCTGGACGTAAGCAAGAATATTGAAGTACAGGTAGCTCAAGAGACAAGAAATGTGTCTACTGGTGAGCTGCTTTAACTTTTTAGTATATGCTTAGATATGACCTCATACCTAATGTTAGGAAATTTCTTTAATTGTTGTGCCACAAATGAGAAATGCTTTTGACTCATTTTTAGAAATACAGAATAGTGGTAAGAGATACAAGCCTGTCATTTATAAGTGGCTTTAGTCCTTATTTTTCTAGAATCAGAATGAATTATGACATTTCATTGTAAACAGACATGGGACTCATCTAGACACAGAGTCACAAGATGAGATAGACCATCTACTTGATGAAGTAGAAGTAGTGGGAAATAACTACTGTTGGATCACTTAAGCTGCTAAGTTGATTGAGTAATAACAACTACATGTAGGTAATGTCATATATCACAGTGATTTTGTTTATGGAGATGGACCACTTGCTTTTCCCTAGGTGGAAATGAAAATGAAGAAAAATCTGAAGTTCAGGCAATCATTGAGTCAACTCCAGAGTTGGATATGGATAAAGATCTCAGTGGATATAAGGGTTCCAGGTAAATTGTGTGTTGTGGTTTGAGTAGGAGGACCAATTTAGAAGGTACCAGACTTCAGTTTTGAACTCACAATTTGTTTAGAAATTTTACCAGACTGAGATCATGCAGTATATAATAAATCTCCTACTTTTGTGACCTTACTTGCCCAAATTGCTCAGCAGGTTTTAAGTGCAACAGCAGTTGCTGATGAATTTTCAGGGCACTTCATATTACAGCAGACTTAATGCTTAAATACTCTTTCCACACTTCAAGCAAAAGATCTATACCAAGAGGCCTTTTCTCCCTAGATCTGGGTTTCAAGCTACTGTCGTTTTCCAAGCTAGACTTCTGTGTTTTCACTTATATCTTTAAAATCTGGACTTATGAGTGACTTTGCAAGTGTTACATCATTTATTTATCAGAATCTGATGGTGGAATCCCAGTGTTGGCAAAATGCTTTTGCCTGAGACTGCTTCCTTGTAGGCTTTTGTGAAGGATAACATTTCTTTCAAAAGCTCTAAAGCCCCATTAAAAAAATAAGTGCTGTTCTAGTAGCAGGGGAAGTGCCTGATCTTCAGGCAAGCCTTGAACAATTCAGGGTCTAGCCATAAGTCCTTCAAATATGTTATGTGTCTATGTGTTTGTTTCTTGTGATGAGATGGAAAAAATTACCTTATATAATGAATGTTAATGGTACAAGATCTTTGTGTGAAAGGAGCCCCTTTTCTGGCCAGAGGAATATTTTGATCTCTGACCATTTGGTTCTCTTGTGTTCTTCTTATATTAAATGACTTCCAGTTTGGCTGACCTGTCTGTTCTTTAGGCATTTGGGCTGACTAAGTCCTGACAGGGCTGAATTTTTATATGCCAAAACTTGAGAAGCTTTAATTTATTAAATTCCTGACCAGCTCAATATCATCAGCTACCTCAAGTCTGGGATGTTGATGCCAGAGTAGTATCTGAAAATAGAATCTAGGACTGTAAATCAACTGAAAGTTGCTGAAAATTTTACTGGTTTTGGGGGAATAACGAACTACTGGTAAAAACACGGAGAACACTTTCTTCAATGTGGGAATGTTTTCTTTCTGCTTTTTTGTCTTAATTCTTTGAATAGCACTCCTACCAAAGGCATAGAGAACAAAGCATTTGACCGTAATACAGAGTCACTCTTTGAAGAACTGTCATCTGCTGGTTCTGGCCTAATTGGAGATGTGGATGAAGGTGCAGATTTACTGGGTAAGAAAGGTTATTTAAAGAGGAATTTTGCTCATTAGTGGAGCGCTTAATTATCCTTGCTGGATTTACTGTTAGGATTCATTTGCATTAAAATCTTCTGAGTATCATCCTGAGGTGGTTATTGGAATGCAAAACCCAGGAGAAAGTGTTTGTTTTTTCTTTCAATATAACGATATTAGCCTTAATCTTTTGGGGCACTTTTTACACTGTTCTCTATTTCAGTTTTCCCTGTATGTTCTCTGACAGAAGGATTTTTATCTTGAGGAAAGTTTTTTATCTTGAACTAGTTTTAGGCAGTTTAATTCAGATGGTGCCCAATCTGTAATGGCCTGGCTTTATCACCTCTCTGTGGAATTTAATATGTAAGTGAGAATTGCAGCAGAATGCAATGCTGGTAATTTGAGAATCAAACCATTAATTGAAAGGGGAGGGGGAACCCACATTTCTCCCTAAGCAGCTTGCTGCTGCTTGTGTGCTGACTGAACAAAATGTAGGTTTTGGGAAGATGAGTTGATCAGGAGCAAAAAGGTCATTAAAAGAAGTATCTATAAACAAGCGTCTTGTCCAAAAATATCTTGTTACAATACATATCCAGTGTTCAGGCCTCATTTTGAAATAATGAAAGCTGGTACTATGGAATGCATAAAATGCAGATGCAACTCCTGTGTGTTTTAGGAATGTGCTGTATATAGAAAATCATCAGTTTGTTTCCTTCTTTCATCTGACCTGGCAGAAATACAGGTTGTTAGTAGTATTATTTAGAACTGTTGTGCAATCTGGATTTCTGGTTGTTCAGTGTTCCATCCAAAACTTATTTTATATCAAGTAGATGACATTTCTGCAAAGTATTACTCACTGGGAGTAATCACTGGGCCTATCTCCAGTCTGAGAGATGGTTTTTCTTTGTTGTCACTCTCTGCTGCTTTGAGTCCTGAGCAGTGAGGAGTGCCACATCCTTGCTGGAACATACTTCATCCAAAACTCAGGCACTCAGTTTTCACAGGGACCACTAATGACACATTCTGCATGCGAAAATGTAGATACCAGAGAAGAAATATTGACATATAGCAGCTTCCATCCCTTAGCTATGTGATAAATTGTTTAAAGAAATCAAATTATGGTTAGGACTTCCTGATAATAAATGCTTTGTTTTCCATGGGCAGAAAATAATATAGTTTTCTAATATAACGTAAAAAGTTTCTCACTGACTTCATTACCATTTACCATAAAACTACAGCTAGAAACACTGGTGTGTACAAAATGAACACATTGTTATAACTGTGTTTGTTATGCAGAATGTGTTGGTCTGAAAGTTTTAATATATAGTCATCATTTCACTGTGAGCACAACCATAGTGCAGATTACTCTGTGTTACTTAAAAGCCACATCTACATCCAGGATAGTCAGTGTGTTTCAAGCATTTGGATCTGTTCTAAGTGAGCATTAAACTTTAGTTTGAAGTTCTGTAAAAGTAGTTAATTGGGATTCTCTAATCTGTTTTCTCTTGGGCTGCATACCCAGGGGAATATTCTGGTGTGTATGCTTCTTTTTTAAAAAAAATTCTTTGAAATCTGTTGCTTCTACAGTTAGGCGTTCTTGGCTGCTGTTCTCATAAAATACATTCTCTGCATTTTTTCCCTGCTTGGTAACTTTTTTTTGCCTTTGCACTCTGGCTTTCTAGTTTTTGTTCTTGCATTATAAAGGATCCTGAAACCTGTTGGAAGTGTGATCCTAGGTACTTTTATCTGTGAATACTGAAAATATTTAAAAACCAATAGCCACTTGAATAAAACGCCATGATGACTGTAGCGTAGGGGATTTCCCCAGATATGGATAAAGTAACAATAGCTGATCTAAGTTCCTTCACTACTAAATGTCATTTATTTTGATCCAAAACCCAGAGAGAGACATTCTGAAAGAGGGAACTTTGACTTGCATGTCTATTTTTAGATACCTTTTTTATTGTTGTTCAAATATCTCTCCAAGTCTTCTGTCACCAAAGTTGCTTAGAAGACTGTGTTCACAGAGCATTTTAAAAGGCCTCCTCCATTAAGATACCTTTTTCATTTGTTGTGCTAATCTTGAATTAGCATAATTTCTGCTATTATCAGTGTGGTAATTATTTTGCTGTGCAAGATGTAAAATAATTATTTTCTGCCTGAAAGTTTATCTCTTTAAAATCCTGCAAATTATGTTGTTTTAGGCATGCCAGCAGTAGGGTGAGAATTTAATTTCCAGAAATTTAAATAATATTGTTGTAGTTTCATGAAGACTTAAGTTCACTTTTTTCCATACTAGCTATACTAATTTGGAGCTTTTACTGAATGGCTTAGCATTTCTTCCAAGTACTGTGCTTCTAAATTATTTCACAGAAAATTGAGATAGACTCTTATTAAGTCACTGATCTTTATAAGAGGTGTAACCAATAAAAATGGTTGTGACAAACATTACTTTTTAACATCTGTCTCATGTATAAATCCTGCTTCTAATCACATCACATTCCACTTTGGTGGTGGCTTTGTTTTAATTCACTCTTACTTCATAAGTCTAAATCTTTTATTGCTCTTCACTCATACTACACCTTACATGAAATGTTTCTTGTTCTTGTTTTTGCTCTACATGGAATGCATGGCCTTTAAAGACCATAATTTCTTTGGTAAGGTATCATCTGCTCTGGGGAAACCTGCAGGGCTTTCACAATCTGAGCTTTATAATTCAGCATGTCTTGTGTCTATAACTGATATACTTTCATATCTAACATGGTATAAAAGACAGTTGAGCATTTTATATCTAATTTTTTGTGGACTAATACTTCCCCAGGAATGCTATATTTGTTTTTGACTTAGTAGTACTGTAATCTCTTCAAAATATACAGAGTAGGTGGAGGTAGCACTAGCCACTAGTCTGTGATTAGCCAGGGTTGCCTTTAGGCTTTAATTGAAGTCAGGACTGGGGAGAAGGTGGAGGGGAGAGCTAATTGTAGAAGGTAGGTCAGTCTTGAAACTTCAGATAGCTCACAGTTTTTCTGACAAGTTTGTCATATTTCAAATTCTAAAAGCTGGTTTTAGACAACGGCAAAACATAGGTTTTATGAAAACATCCATTTTATCTGCTGATTTAATGTGTGTGTTTCCTTTGGAAAGGAATGGGTCGTGAGGTTGAAAACCTTATTTTGGAAAACACTCAGCTGTTGGAGACAAAGTAAGTGAAAATGTGTACATAAAAAATACTGACCTTCTCTGTTGTTTTGTATATCTTCTATATCTTCATACACAGAAAGTTGAAATTATCCAAATATGCTTTCAGTTCTAAGAGTAGTGGTGGTATAAGTATTTTGAATTTGTGGGTATATTTGGCTAAATATATAGTGTAGTTGGTATTCTTCTAGAAATTAAGGAGTTAAGCAAAAGCTGCTTTTATCCTTGTAAGAAGAAGAAATGGAGGGCTATGTTCTAATGAGATCAGCTCCCTGCTGTTAAGCACAGCTGTAGCTGCATTGGAGCACTGCTGAGGAGTTCAACCTCTAAGCAAACTGTTTGGAGTTATCAGTACTTTTTTCTAATACAGAGGTGTGAATGTGTTTGAGGATTTGAGATTTGGGGGAAGGGGGTTTGACCTGTTTTAGAAAGTTGTATTTTCTTACAGCAACTCTGCATAAGAAATTTGTAGGTCTTCAAATTCAAGAATAAAATCAGGCTGAAGCTAAACTGTGAGACCGTAGTCATCCTTGTAATGGTGTATTTTAAATGTTTGTGTAGAAATGCACTGAATGTAGTGAAGAACGATTTGATTGCAAAGGTGGATGAATTGACCTGTGAGAAGGATGTACTACAAGGCGAATTGGAGGCTGTAAAACAAGCAAAACAAAAGCTTGAAGAGAAGAATAAGGAACTGGAAGAAGAGTTGAAAAAGTAAGTTTAATTCCATGGTTGTGAAAAAGAAGGAAAAAACACCACTGTGGTATCTAATGCGGCTCTTTTTTATTTTGTATCTAGAGCTCGTGCCGAAGCAGAGGAAGCGAGACAGAAAGCTAAAGAGGATGATGACGTAGGTGTATATGTATTTTTGTATGTATAATTCCCAATGGCACATAAGTTCGTGTGTGTTTAGTGAGTTCTACTAAACTTCACTGCTTAATAAGTAGTGGTAAACTTCCTCCGTGTATAGAAAAGATCAGAGATCTAAAGAGCACAAGTCAACTTAAACTGACCATGTCTAGTTTTCTTCTTCCTCTCTGCCCATTATTGTGTGTCACGTTGTTTTTGAAGAACTGTTTTGTATTCAGATTATACTGCGTACAAAGGATAGGAGGAAAGGAAGGTAAAATTGAGTTAGTTTACAAAGCCCCAAATGATTTGGAATCTGGAGTTGTGCTGTAAACTGACTCTTACCGGAAGGCAGAGGCTGACTCTGCAAGGCCCTACTGTGCTCCTTTGTTCGTCCTATGTTTGCTTTTTTGTCTGTTCAGAGTGATGTCCCCACCGCTCAGCGGAAGCGTTTTACTCGTGTTGAAATGGCCCGTGTTCTGATGGAAAGAAATCAGTATAAAGAGAGGTTGATGGAGCTTCAGGAAGCTGTCCGATGGACTGAGATGATAAGGTAAAAGGCTCTTAAAATCTCTGATAGAGCTCCTTGGATTTTACAAGCTTGATTCTCAGCTGCATCTGGTCAATAGGTTAGGGTATGAAGCTTTAATTGCCCTTCTGCTTGTCTTGCTACATGCCTATGAATAACTTTGTTTTTAAATTATGGACACATAAGTTATCTTATCAAAATGGGTTCTCAGTGAGACCTCAGTGAAGATGTGTTACTTCATATGATGTGAAATAAGCTTTGCTTGAAACAATGTGTGTGTTCTGGAACAGTTACAAAACTTGGTAATTGTAAATAACATGCATTTGGTGGGCAGGAAAAATTCCTGTGGGTACGTGCACACATAACTTAAAGCAGTGGGCCCAGCTGTCAGCTGAGATGTCAAAACAAGAATAACATGCTGTCTTCAGATTGCGTGCAGGCCATGTGTAAGGACTGAGGTTGTTCAGGAGAAAGCGGTTTTAAAACTCTGCGAGGTTTGTTACATATAAGCAATAAAGATGGAGATCTGGTCTAATTTGCATCCTGAATATTGAGTTGTCTGGAAGGTATGATTTTAAAAACAAGTCTTCTGCCTTGGACCTCAGCCCCGCTCATTGTCACATCCCTGAGCCTGGCATGTCCGGAGGTAACAGCATCATGTAGTGCCGCCTGCTGGTCAGGTATAACAGTGACGTTTAATTTTTTCTGTTGTCCTCAATCCCTGTGAGCCATTGCGACTCTGAGCCTGTGAGAGGACAAATACATATTGCTAAGCAGACATGGCTTGCTTTCCTATAGCTATTGTCTCCTATAGCAATCCTCTCCTATCTCTGTTAATGCATTTATGGCTTCAAGAAAAATCACTTCATCATTTATTTACTGATGTGTTGAAGAATAACATGTTTTAAAATAAAAAGAAATGGTTAAAATATTAAAAAATAGGAGGCAGAAGAATTTAAAATAGTTTGCTGCTTTGTTCTAGCTGTTTTCATTGCAAAGTGTTACACAGATTTGTCTCTTCTGTCTGAAAAGCACTCACCAGTTGTGTTTGTGATGCAAATAAATGTGGATGATGTTTATTACGTAACTTCAGTTCATTTAGTGAGAATGTCAATACTGTGCTCTGATCAGAAAGGAAGTGGCAATCCGAAGAAACAGTCTTTGATACTTTCGATATGTTATCCTGGTTTTTTAAATAAGAGTTACACACTGTTCTGTTCCTTTTCTTAATTAATGCTTACTCAGTAAACTTGGAATTCATTTCTTGTAGAGCATCAAGAGAAAATCCAGCCATGCAAGAAAAGAAGAGATCAAGCATTTGGCAGTTGTAAGTATTGAAACACAACTCGCTGGCACAAATAAATAAAAGACCCTAACCAATTAGCTGGCACATTTTTGTATGTTAGCTAATTATCTTTTGGCAGATGAAGATGTCTTAACTGTTCTCCTCTTGTTACCTAGCATGCCAGCTCGGTAAGGCTGTTCTTGAAGACAAAATGTATCGTAAGCTGCATCACGTAGTGAATGGCTGTGCACTTTGTGAAGTTAAATGCCAAAGTGCTGTAATTTTTTTCTAGCTGAATATGCACCAGGACTTTTGTTCTGAACATTTTTCTGGATTCTTTTTTATGATGAAAAATAGAGACCTGAATAGCTCGTGTGGATTGCTTTTATTTCAGCTTCCTTTTCCTGTATGAAGTACAGCTTACTGATTGTTAAATTTTCCATTCTAACTTCAAGCTCTTTAAATCTAAAACAGTGTTATTCACAACAAGATATTTGTCAAATAATCCTTTTGATATTGTGGCTTGCTGATAACTATTCTATCTTCTAGCCTAGAAAGTGGTGGGGGTTTTCAAGTGCTCTGTGCATGAACTAATATGCTTCATAAAGCTGTCTTCCAGGTGTGATGTTCACATCCTAATTTTGTTGGTTCCCTGTAGATGTTCATTCAGGATAAAGATCCCACTAAATTCGATAAATGGGATAATTCTTTAAGAATTTTTCTTACTGACATGAGTTTTTGTGCTTTGGGAGTGTTGCTGAGTGTGTGGTGGCTGCTGTTGGGCTCCAGTTTCTTAGTCTAACTAGCTTGAGCAGACTAGCACATGCAGTGGTTTGCCTGCATATTCAAATTTGGATGTATCTTACAGATCTTAACTCTCATCTTTTTTTTTTCTTCTAGTTTTAGCAGGCTCTTCAGTTCATCTAGCAATACAGCTAAGAAACCAGAACCTCCTGTCAATGTTAAATATAATGCTCCAACCTCGCATATTACTCCATCAGTCAAGAAAAGAAGCAGCACCTTATCTCAATTACCGAGTGACAAATCTAAAGCCTTTGAATTCCTCAGTGAAGAGTGAGACATTTTGGTTTTATAATACTAGATATGCACTATCAAGTATTTACTCTTTTAATCTTCTGCGATAAATAGCATGCTGCTAAGTGAAGTATAATGTTCTCCTGAAGTGAATGTTGATACATAAAAATATCAGCACAATGCAGACTGAAATGCACAGCAGTGGATGAGTACTCTGGGTACCTGGCAGTAGTAGTGTATTTGGTAAATATCCCTGCCTTTCATAAAAGTGCATTTAGGCACAGGAGGCAGCACTTGGTATGCTTTTATTTGCAAGTGTTGCAGCTAAGCAGTAACTGTACAGATACTTTCACTTTTAAGTTCATTGGAAAAATAGAACAACATGAGTCAGGCTAAAAGTATCTGTAATTATAATTTTTTTTGCTCCTTTCTGGCAATATATCCTTTTGGTTTACAACTTTTAAAGCTTCTATCAGAGGTACATAGAACCCAACTTAATTTTCTTTAATGGTACTGACAACAGACTTCCTGGTTTTACCTGTTTTTCACAGGTCCCTTAGAAATACCCAACAGGAAACCTGGTATTCTGTAGGTGATGTGTGAAAAACTAGTGATCTCTTGGGTAACCTGATGCATCCACAGAGTTCTTGTCTATTCAGTTTAATAGCAGTTCCCATTACACAAAGAATTCTAAAGAGCATAAATAACAGGTTCTTTAATAATGATTCTTCCCTAGAACTGAAGCCAGTTTAGCCTCACGCAGAGAGCAGAAAAGGGAGCAGTATCGCCAAGTGAAAGCACATGTTCAGAAAGAGGATGGTAGAGTGCAAGCATTTGGCTGGAGTCTACCTCAGAAGTACAAACAGGTATTATGCTTATGTTTTCAAATGTAGTGGTAACAACTTCACGTTTTGTGAAATTTGAACAGAGTATAGTTGCCCAGCTTGTGTTTGAGTGATTCTAGCTTTTTTTTTTTGTTGAACTTCAGCAGTTAAGAGTCTTTCTAAGGAAAACCACAACACAGAACTCTTAATCATGTTTAACAAAGTCTGATCAACTGATTTCAAAGACTGTAAACCTTTCTTACAGGAGAAAGCTTTTCTGTTGGTTTTTATTTTTGCCTAGGTGGCAAATGGTGGCCAGGGTGAGAATAAGATGAAGAACTTACCTGTACCTGTTTACCTGAGACCTTTAGATGAGAAAGATACCTCTATGAAGGTAGGATATTTACAGTGATGATAGAGACTTGGACAACCTGTAGCTAAAATATTTTTATTTTAGACTCAAGTATTTTCTTTTTGAAATGAAGTTGTTTCTTTTTAAAGTATAGGTGAATCAGGATTTAAACTTCAGCAGAAATGTACATGATTTTAATCTTAATGAATTCTTTAAAATGGACTGCAGATACATAATAATTTTGATATTACTTAACATATTTAACAATAGGTGTGTCTTTTTTTAGTTTAACATTTAAGTGAAGTATTTATTTTTCTTTCCAGCTGTGGTGTGCTGTAGGTGTAAACCTATCAGGAGGGAAAACACGAGATGGTGGGTCTGTGGTTGGTGCTAGTGTATTCTACAATGATGTGACTGGTGTGGATGCAGATGGCAACAAGCAGCAAACAGGATCTCAAAGTAGCTTAGATAGACTAGACCAAGAGCTCAAGGTAAGGTCACTGTAAGGCATGTTGAGTAGTTTATGAAGTTAAACATCTTTACCATATATCTGTAGATTAATAAATTGTTTTGTACTCAGGTTTATTGGTAACAAATAGATTTTTTTCTTGGGTAGTCATCAACCCACGATATTTGGGTTATTGAATCCAACTACAAAAACATTGTGGTTCTTGCCTGTGTGCCAGCTTCTTGGCAAATCTGAGGAACAAATCAATTTTACATCAAGATGATGCACTGCTTATACCAGTGCTGCCTGCTTTAAAAAACATTTGTGTCAGAATTGTTCGTGTTCTGACTGCCATTTAGAAAAAGGGGTTTTAGGTGTCTGTGCCGTTGTTTAAACATGTGTTTGTCTTCATCTTTTCATGAAGAAGGAATGAATGGAATTCATATTAAGGGCATAAAAACAAAGGCTTATTTTTGAACTGCTTGGGACATCAGATCAATCTGTGGCGATACTGAGTATGGCAGCTGGCATGTAAATAGTGTTCTTACGTAGCTTTATACTTGTCTAACTGTATAGTATATAACTATATATATTAACTGTTCAGTATAATTTTATAGTTTTCTACACAAGCATGGAATATGAGGTGGTTTTATATTCCAAATACGTAGAGAACAAGTAACTACATGTAATTTTATAATAGCATTAAAGATATTTAACTTATCACATACTTACATATATTTCTGTAGCTGATAATGTAAGAACATACAAGATCAAAGGTAACAGTTCTATTCTTGTCCCCCTTCCTGTTGTTGTTGACTTCTGTTCTGCCTTTATTCTCCTTCAGGACCAGCAGAAGGAGCTGAAACATCAGGAAGAATTATCCAGTCTAGTTTGGATCTGTACTAGCACACATTCTGCTACAAAAGTTATCATTATTGATGCTAATCAACCAGGAAATATTCTGGACAGTTTCATTGTTTGCAATTCTCATGTGCTTTGTATTGCTAGTGTACCAGGTAAGGACTTGCCATGGCTTAGCTCCTGCTTTTTAACTGTATCTTACTCAGATCCTCTTATGCAATGAAAAACCAAAGATTTGTTAATTACCATGATAAAATGTTACTGTAATACAGCAAAAAAACCCAAGTGTTGTAGGGAAAACTATGGATTTCTACTCTACTGTTCCACCCTTCAGTTGGCTCCTGCCCTCAGTTAACTCAAAGGTAGAGAGATGTCAGCAACCAAGACTAAGCATTTTGTCTGCTGTATTAGAAATTGTGCAATAGTGCCCATGTGTTATGGAACTGTGAACATCACAGAAGAAAAATGTGTTGGCTTTTTAGACCTCTTCAGCTTCTTGAAGATAAGTAGCAAGTCTTGGAGCTTCCTGTAGGGGGAATCCTTGTTACTTTGAGAGTGTATGGTGAGAGTGTACTGAGGGAGGTTTAATACGAGGGTATTATGATGCTGGAGCAAAACTAATTGAGCTTTTGGATTTCTTGTTTCTTGGCTTACACTTCTAGAAGTCTGCAGTACTAGTTCCAGTGAAGCAGTTTTGTTTAATAAGCTCAGAAGAAATCTCTTCCCAGTGAAGTTTGAGGTTTTGCTCCATTGAAACTGTTCAACTTGTAAAATCAAAACATCATAAAATATAGTAAACTACAATAAAAAATTCAAGAAACCAAGAAAAATATTTTAAGTCTTAAAAATATTTGAGAGGGTTATACAAGAGAAAATCAACTTTTCTTCCAGAACAAAGGATCTATTGCCATTAAATTCTTCAGAAAGATGTAGATAGGTATCCCTGCATATATGCACTGTTATGAATTTTAATGTAAAATTTATTTGAAATAGAAATAAGCTAGTTGGAAAAATCTGCAGATTGAAATATGGCATATGACATGTAGATGTGCAGCATGTGTAGATACTTCTGCTTTTTATGCTCTGTGACAGCATCTTTAATGTCTGCTGATCATGTTAAGCTTGTTGATAGGTATCTGCATGTTAAATCTCAGTTAGCAGGACGCTTTGGCTTGCATCTCGAGTACATTCAGTTTGAAGCTTAGTTACTAGATGGAAAAGTGATTCACCTTTATCCCCACAAGAAACATGTGAGTTTAATTGCTTTCAGGGGCAAGGGAAACAGACTATCCTGCAGGAGAAGAAGGGTCTCAAGAAGCAGACCCCAGTCAAGTGGACAAGTCCTCTCTGTGCGGAAGCATGACTAGCAACAGCTCTGCGGAGACCGACAGCTTGCTAGGGGGAATAACAGTGGTTGGCTGCACTGCGGAGGGTATCACAGGGGCACCCGTAGCTCATGATGCAAACGGTGGCTCACCAATGACAGATAAACAGTCAGGTATGAAAATCTTACAAGTATGCCAGGGATGGCCAAACACCATGAGGTGTAGCTGAAAAATGAATGATGTGTTTAATGCAATAGCTTGTCTGTAAGCAGCGATAACATGAAACGAGCACTCTGTGGGAAGTGGCCTGTAAGTCTGACATACTTGCACTGTATAATTGTAGCTGAAAACTTTGTGGAGGTGATATTAAATGGGTATAGACAATTGCTTCTTTCAAATACTTTTAAGAGAACTCTATCTTGTGCATGGTCTGAAGAGAGCTTTTAAGTTATTCAGTACCTGAAATGTAGATCTTGCCAACGAATGGAGAGAATGTGGATATATGCCTCATATCTTGTAAAGTCTTACTAGAGGTTTAAGTGAAGCTGCTTATTTTATAGGCATGCTTAATATTTTCTGTTATATGCCCTTCAGAGCTGTTTGGTGATATTGATTGTTAATGGATATGTGGTTGGACTTGTTCACTGCTATTCTGTGCCATCAGTCACTGACTTGATACTTAAAGTGCATTTGACACTTGTTGATACAGTGCAACCTACTAAAGTTTGGGTGTTTCTGCTCTGATTTTGGTTTTAGATTAAATATAAAATCTGGATTGTGGCTGGTTATTACAGCTGTTCACTTAAGTATCAACCTCTGGCTGTTTTAAGTAATTGAGAATTCTCTCATGGTTAAGTTTTTTTCAAATTTTTTGTTCCATAGATATTGCAACTGAAAGTAATTCAGTAGATGAGAACATTCCAACAGCAGAGGAGGCAACAGAAGCTACAGAAGTCAATGCAGGGACAGGAGAAGACACAGCTGATATTGCACAAACTGGAGTCTACACAGAGCATGTCTTTACAGATCCTCTGGGAGTGCAGAATACAACAGAGGCATCTCCAGTGTACCAGCCTAGGTACAGAGTCTCAATCCTCATACCTCTTAAAATGTATTTTAAAAGGAAATACAATGTGTGGGAACACAACATGGGGACAAAACAACTAATTTTTTCCTGTTAAGTGTGTTGAGGTTTATATAAGTAGTCTTAGTACAACACACTCTGTGTTTTGCTGGCATGAAAGGGTCACCTGTGTACAAAGAGTTTTGTCTGTGCACTGGTACCCCTTGAGTACAGACACCTCCTGAATGGAGTAGTGAGTGTCTATCAGTTTGTCACTAAGTCTTCTCCCAGACTTAATGTGAACGGCGCTGATCTAGAGAGACCTGTTTAAATTCCGTTTTGATGTCAAAATAAGTAAGAATTACACTCCTTTCTTCCAGTCAGCTGGTTGTTCAAATGTATGTTTCTTTTCTCAGAATAGTCAATCTGTGAGTAGTTACAGGAGTGGAGAAGAAGCTTGAAAGTAATCAGTATTTCAAATCTTCAGGAATCTTCATTCTCCACACACAAATGCAAAAGTGTCATACAGGTTTTTTGTAAGTGTTTCTTTTAACACGTGCCCCTAATGTTGTGACTCTCTTCTGCCATTCCCCAGAGATATCAGCAGTACTGCCAGGCTTGAATGGAACCTAAATTTCCTTCTCTAAGTAAATGTCCACTTGCAGAAATTAATTGTTATTGTGGTTTTCATCCGTATCATTGTATTTCATGCACAATTACTGTTTTTTTAATACCTTATGTACTTCAAAAGCCAGTGTAGAAACTAGCAGCAATGGTAAATACCTAGGCTATAATCTGAATAATCTGTGAGCTTTATTCAATGTATTTTAACTGTTTTTTTCTTTAGTACTGAGTCAGAGTTATATAAAGATGTTGCAGTTTTGCCAAATGAGCAAGATCTAGTGAGAGAAGAAGCACAGAAAATGAGTAGCCTTTTACCGACAATGTGGCTTGGAGCACAGAATGGATGGTAAGAAAATGCTGATCTTGTTAAATTTATTTGGAAAAATTATTTTAAATTTGTTTCTTGTGCCTACAGGCCTGGCAACTGTCTCGAGCCAAGATTAAGTGCAAGAAGACCTCAAGAGAGCCTGAACTTTGTATGCTTTCTACATTTAGGTGTTAGAAAACTCAAAGTATTGTAGGTGATTAGCAAGCTGGTTTTGGTGGATAATACTTTTATCTGCAGATTTGGTTGGGGTTTTTGTAGTGAAAGAAATTGTTATGGTCTAATTCCATACCTTTCAATAGTTTATGCTAGAAAAATATATTGCCCTTTCTACTGCAGCTGTATCTGCAAAGGTGTTGGTAGTGTTTTAGGCCTCTGAAAAACCATTCTGCTGCTCATGTAATTCTTACAGTCTATACATAGTTTTCAGTGGAAGATGAAAACTTATTTTCCCTTTGATTGTGGATTTCAGTTATAGGGGTTTTGCTTGTTTCTTTTCCTGCCTGGTAGACCTTTCCCAGTGCTTTTAATCCCTCCTGATTTGTCTTTGCAGCCTGTATGTTCATTCGTCAGTGGCCCAGTGGAGGAAATGTGTTCATGCCATTAAACTTAAAGATTCTATTCTCAGTATTGTGTAAGTCCTGAAAGAATATCATGTAAATCATAATGAACTTTTGTTAAAATACTTGCGAAGTAGTTTTATATTTCCTCCTCAGATATTGGGAATGTCAATTGCCATAAATGCATGCATATGCTTTGAGGGGCAGTGGAAAACATTTGGGGAGTAAGGAAAATAAAAGGACTCTTGTGTCTGTTGGAAATACTGTAGCTCAAATGATGAACTGGAGCTGTGTACTTGGTATTCTTGGGAGCTGTATGCACAAAACAGTTATAGCTTGTTATCCTTGATGTTTTCTTCAGGCATTGTAGCTAGATATATTTTAAGCTTTCTGAACTGGATTTTGATGCCTTGTTACTGTCCCTTCTCTTGAGCTACATTGTAGAAATCAAAACAGTAGGGCTACTGTGAATATAAAAAGTATGCTGAAATATAAAATGTTTATACCTTACTTTAAACTTGCAGTTTGAGAAATACAGTCTAATTATGTGTGTTCTTCTGCCTCCTTTTTTTTTCTTCCCCAGACATGTAAAAGGAATAGTATTAGTTGCACTAGCTGATGGAACACTAGCAATATTCCACCGAGGAGTTGGTAAGCGTTCTATTAGATCTTGAAACCAATGAAGTTGCAACAGTATTTAGGAAAGAAATGTGCCATTATAAGTAGTGTTTTGAAAATGTATTCCCCAGTGGCTTTTTTACAGGTTGTCTTGAGAAATCTTTCTAGGATTTCAGCTGCAGTTTCAAGTACCCTTTTTGCACTGTCATGGTGTGTTACTAAAATTTTTTTCTTACTCTGAGGAGGAGGATGGGATATATCTGAGCTAAATAGCAAAAAGGCAGTTGATAAAGCCTGCTTTGATCATAATCTCTTCTGCTTTTTCAGCATGCTCAATAGCCATGTCATCTTCTGTTTTGTTATTAGTGTTAATAATTGTATGTGACCAAGTCCTTCAGTGAGAATTTTGTAAACGTCCCTTCAGAATTTCTGCCCAAACCACTCCTGGACAAGCTCCATTCTTCAGCCTCCAGAATAAAGAACTGGAGAGGAAGGTCTTACTATGAGTAAATGGAACTTCTCTGTTGGCTTGTTTCCATGGACTCCCTGTTAATTTTTTCTTTTCCTAGTGGAATTTAAATCCCTGTGCTCAGAATTTAGAAGAATTGCACAGCAGTAGTGCAAATATTAGGAAAGATGCATCTGAGATGAAGTTATGTTTTTAGAGTTTTGGAGGGTTTTTCTAAATTCAAACTCCTACTGGCTTACAGTCCTTAAGGATCTCGAGTAAATGTCAGTGATCTGTGGCTTAGCTCAGTCTATAGAAGAATTTTACTTGGTGTTGAGTGACCAAATTTAGTATGCTTTTAGTAGATTTCAGGTGCCTTTCTTAAGATCTTGCAGCATACTTAAAAAAAAAAAAAAATCTTGATGCACTGGCCAACATTTCTGTTCAGTCAAGCAGCAAGTGCCTAGCGCTGTGTGGGTAGTTGCTTGTAATGTGTGCTGATGCCTATCCAAGTAAAGCATTTAGCACTAGGTAACTTGCTGTCTTTAAAAATGCTTTTATGTGTTTTGAACGTGAGTCACTGTACAATCTTATTAAATTATAAACAAAGCTTTTGAGGTATTAGTAGTTTATGTAAGTAGTTGCTGGGGTTTTTTAATGAGGAACCTAGCCATAAGTTTGTATTGACATATCTGGGTTATTACAGTGTTTTTAAAAAATTAGACTCTTAAGATATTTGCCTGTACTTCGAGATTATTTTTAAACTCAAAGGAACTTTTTTCTTTTCCTTCTGTTTTTAAAGATGGTCAATGGGATTTGACAAACTATCACCTCTTAGACCTGGGCCGGCCGCATCATTCGATAAGATGCATGACAGTGGTACATGACAAAGTCTGGTGTGGCTACAGGAACAAAATCTATGTTGTTCAACCAAAGGCCATGAAAATAGAGGCAAGTTAAAATTATTTAAATGTTATATTTTAATGCCATCTCATGCTACAGCTCAAACTCCAAAGTAACTCCAGAGAATGGTTATTTATTCATCAGTACAGAAACAAGCAACCAACCAAACTTGTCTTGGGAAATACTACTACATTTTCTTAAGATGTTTTCATTGTTTTGGAAGATTTTAAGCCATGATGAGACACTTCTCATTTATTGAAACCAATTTTTTGGGGGGTTAGTTTTTCACTTTTAGCTTGTGCAGAGCTTGTAAGGCTAGCTCCCAGCTTTTTCTCTACGTGCATGCCTCAGTATGTTCTCCACCCACCTGTAACCTTCTCTGTAATCTGTCTTTGCATACTTTAGAGGTTTGTAAGTGTTAATCTTGAGTGTACTCTCCCTCCAGTTGTAGAATAGTTTGTTTATATAAGGTGTGTAAGCTGGTGTTTCTGCAGTGTTGTATGTGTACATGGTACACGTACATGCCAAGGGCATATCAAATACAGCAAGTGGCTAAGGTTTCTGAAAGCCATTAGCAGTATTAATGCTTCAGCTTCTGCTAATTGGCCTGAGACATGGGCTGGACCTTTTGAGCGTGACTGCTCAGCTTTTCTGAAACTATCAAGCAATTAATAATAATCTGGTTTTGTGCAGATGACTCTATATATATTCTTCATTTCAGTTTTCTCATATGTATATGAAGGAATATATGAAATGAAGGAATTCACACAACAGTGAGATTAATAGTTTTGCTGGTGGCTAGCATCTATTTTGCACGGGTGGGTTTGTATGCAAGAGCAAGGCTTGACAGAACTAGGAAGAAAAACACTTTGGGGGTATCTATCTTGTGCTGTGGCAGGAGGACCTCATACCAAAAAGGCTCCAGGTTAAATGGAGAGGGAAGCCAGAGTAGGCTGGGATATGGTATGTAAATGAAGACAGGTTAGGAAACTATGGCTCTGAGATCATGCTCCAGAGAAGAGAATCGGCATTTTTACTATTACTTTATCAGCATCATATGGTAATTGTAACTAAGCTAAACGATGTATCTGCAAGTGATCTTGCAAATCGAGGGGTCATAGATAACTTAAGAAAATTGCCAGTATTGACAGTGTAAGAGTGAGAGAAGTCCTTCTTACTCTTTCCTTTGTTTCAACACCTAATTTAAAATCCAATCTTTCACAGAAGTCATTTGATGCACACCCAAGAAGAGAAAGCCAAGTGAGACAGCTGGCCTGGGTGGGTGATGGGGTATGGGTGTCTATTCGTTTGGACTCCACCCTGCGTCTCTATCATGCGCACACGTATCAGCATCTCCAAGATGTGGACATTGAACCTTATGTAAGCAAAATGCTAGGTAAGTTGATAAGAAGAACTTGTGTATTCTTACACCTTTGCTGTCTGGAGCTTTCTTTTCCTCTTATGGATCAGGCAATTCTCATTACAAACTAGGGGGAAAGGTGGGTGGAAGGCTATCAAATCCTGTTTATGAAAACATGAATCTGGAAGTAGTCAGTCTGTAAAGCGTGATGAGGATGATAGGTCTGCTGATACAGTCTGGTCCTACCTGATGTCTAAGGTGTCCCTAAAAACTCAGAACTAATGAGGAATATAGTGCTTGGGTTGGGCAGGCATCAATTAAGACACTGAAATCTTTCTCTTTTTTACTGTACTGATGCTTTTTTTTTTAAATCTAAGAGTGGGAAGAATCCATTACTTGCCTGGAAAAAAATTGCATCTTTTTCAAAAAAACACAAATGCAAAATAGCAGGTTTTTATTGCTGTTGAAGCTAATAAGCTTTCTGATATTTTCATTAATGTTTATATAAGAGCAGTTTGACCACCTACATAACACAACAAATACCAGTAATCAGGCCATGGAAAATCCTTCACAAGTAACTACTGTGCCAATCGTGCTTAGCTGGTCAGCCTTCTTCCACTTCCCCATTGTGCAAATGGATGAGAAATTAATTTTAATAGATGAGAAACCATTCTCCTACATCTGTAAACTCACTTTTTTGTTTGAAAAGCTGCTCTGGTGCTGTAAGCCCCAAAGGATTTTATTGTGCAGCATTATATAGCCTTTATACCTTTCATGCTTTCTTACAGTTAATGTTAGTCTCTTTCTGTATAGGTCCACAACTTAATTAACAGTGTTTTAGCCTTTTAGGTTACCTTTACAGCTTAAATGTGCTCCTCTACCTTGTTTCTGTTTGAAGTGGGAGGGAATTACTTGTCTGCGTGGTTTGGGAGTTGAAGTTAAGATTCTCTGTTATGGAACTAAAATTATTCTTGCTCATAATTTTTGATGAAAAGCATCTTTTGTTTTTAGGTACTGGTAAACTGGGATTCTCATTTGTGAGAATCACAGCTCTTATGGTGTCTTGTAATCGTTTATGGGTAGGAACAGGAAATGGTGTCATCATCTCCATTCCATTAACAGAAAGTAAGTAAAATATAAATGAATAGCACTGTGCAATATGCTGTAGACACAAAAAGAGATTATTAAACGCCATTCAGATGCTTGCTAATGGATAGAAAGCTTTGCTGCCAGGTCTGAATCTTTCAGGTTTGTAACAGATTGGGCCTGTGTGATGTTTAGCACCTAATCTGTGTACATGGTTACAATTACTCTGAGCAAAAAAGCCCATCTCCAAAATCTCCTGCACTTCAATTTGAGCAGAGTTGCTGTGGCTTGAATGAAAGAGACACTTTGAAGCCTTAGAGGTGTTATGAGCATTAGCAGCATTTATAGAAGTTTATTGCTTGTAAGAGATGGCTTTAGTTTTCTAATTAATGTTATTTTTGATTGCCATATGATCACCAAAGTAGATTTTTGTTTGATTTGAGCAAGTTGGTATTATTGCTGATACAATTTGATTTGCTTTAGTTCTTGAGAATTCATCACAAAGCTGGTATAAAGGACTGGAACAGCAGTACTTGACTGCTTTAAAGGACATGTTCAACGTTATAGGAGTTGTAAGCATGTTCTACAAATAGGGCACTAACTTCTAGGTAAAATTCCAATAATGTAAGTCCAGGTATCTGCTTAATAACAGAACCCAAAGTCTTGTCATAGGCTGAAACTACTTGAGGGTGGGAGAGGAAGCATTCAGCCGTGGGCAGTTGAATCTCAGGAGAAGGCAACAGTCCAGTTCAAGGGCAAAACAAATCTTAAATAGATAAAGCTTGGGAAGAATCTATGTGTAAATTGTTTGCATTTAAAACTAAAAAACCTCAGTGCCTGAGACTAATGTTAAAACACGTGGACAGAAGTTTCAGAAAATAAAATACAGAACTTTGATAGTCCTAATTATACCATTATTATATAGAAAGTAGTACAGTCTGACAGGTGAAATTTTAGGGTCATTTAATAGTAAAATCTCTTCATGTTGTATCTGCTTTGTTGAACAGCACATACATGCATCGTTTCTCATACTGTTCCATTACATTGTCCATCCATTCAGTAAATGTCTTTTTTTGCATCGCATGAGTGTATTGAGGAAGGACAGACTTCCTATCATGAATTTTGAAATAGTTTAAATCATGCTTACAAAAATTATAGCTCTTAATTTGCATCAAGCTTAATTTAATGTTTCCAGAGGAGTTTGTGTTAAAACAAAAGTGAACGTGAAAAAAACCCTATTAAAGCAGGTCAGTTTAATTTCAGTTTTGTTAGTTGTTCATGAATCAGAACAACTGTTTGTGGGTAGCCTAATAATGGGTTTGAGAACCCTTGTTACAAATATTCATGGTTTTCAAAAACAGTTGCATCCTTGCATAAGCAATTGTGTATCTCAGTTCCCAGGGTCTCAGTAACAGGGCATCTTCCAGATCTGCAGATGATATTTTGAAAGGGCACTTGAAAACATGAGTTGTTATATATTATTTTGGTAGCCTCCTGCCAAGGAAAGAGAGAAAGGGGAAACGTCGCTAATCAATAATAAACTTTATAACGATAAAGCACGTGAAAGTGGCAGTGCTTTTGTTGTCCATTTTGTACTGAAACTTTTATAACAAGATGCTGTTCTTTATGACTTTTTATTGAATCTTCTGTAATTAGATAATTACTGGTTTTAGGAGCTAAAATTTTAAGCTCTACCTTATCAAAAACCAAAATATAAGAGTGGTGGGTTCTCATTAATCCTTCTCCTCTACTGTCATACCTATCCATTTCCCCTTTCCTCCTTTCTCACTTTAGCTGTAATCCTCCACCAGGGACGTTTACTGGGGCTGAGGGGTAAGTGCAGATCCTGAACAAAAATCTATTTTCAGGCTTCTAATAGCCACTTTGAGGCTGTTTTCCACTCCTTATAGATTTACCCTTTGTATGTTCCTAAATGTTTTTCCACTTGCAGTTACTGCATTGCAGCAGTTTTATGTTTGCTAAATGGCCACCAATCTGCTCAGCAGTTTAGTATATCATCCTGTGTTGCAGCTGAACTTTCATACAGACTTTGTTTTTCTTCCAGCCAGTGTGATACCATATCTTATAACTTTGTCATTAATCCACATCATTTACTGTCTTGTTACAAATCACTGTTTCTTTCACTACTTTGATAGTCTTTGGAATGGAGATGGCTTGTATGTCTAGCATGAGTACTTCACTGTTTTAATGGATTTTTAAAACTTCTCAGTAAAAACTAGATGTAGAATTATAATAGGGTAGCTCCTTCATGCCCACAGGTGGCTATTTTTAGAGAATTTTTGCTGGCAAGGGGATACCCTATGATTAGTTGGAATGAAACTGTCTTTAATTATATGTTTAAGTACATTGAATTTGCTCATACTGAAACACATTAGAGGTACTTATTTTCTATGAAAGATACAGTCCTTTCACAAATTATTTTTTCCAAAAGTAGGATATTAAAATATGGTGTTTATGCTAGACTAATAAGAATCCTGCTCCATTTTCTGATGTACTTAAAATAACGAAGCATGCAATCTTTTTTCTTTCCAGCTCTGTCTTGAATTGGCATTGCTGCCCTCCTGTTTCATTTTTATCTAAGTTGGCTTTAGCTTTTAGATGGTACCATAAGGTTTCTTAACAAATAACCGTTTCTGTAATTTGTGTTTTCAAGTAGAAAACAATTCTCTTCTTTTACAGCTAATAAAGCAGCAGCAGGCTCCGGAAACCGTCCGGGGAGTGTAATACGTGTATATGGTGATGAAAACAGTGACAAAGTGACTCCAGGAACATTCATACCATATTGTTCAATGGCACACGCACAGCTTTGCTTCCATGGGCACCGTGATGCTGTTAAATTCTTTGTTGCAGTACCTGGTGAGGTTTTATTACCATTCTTCAGATAAAGTTTCTTTTTTGCCCTCATTTGCTTAGTTAAACGTAGTGTTTAGGCAAAGACTGCAAGTGTATGAAATCATACATTCAAAAACAATTTATTATATTTTATTTACAAGACTAGTCTGATTCCTAAGTGCAGTATTGTTCAATGGGAGGAAAAGGGTTTGGTCACAAAGAAAGAAGTGCTTTGCTTCCATGTGGGAGAAGGGTACTGTGGTGAGTGAGTACTTGCCTGTTAACAAGGCAGTCAACTACTAGTTGATGTAAGGTCCAGTTTAAGAGTCTGACATCCTGCAGGAAGGATGAGCTACTAAGGGAGAAGCCCCCAAAGGAAAGAATCTTGAGTTGGAAAAACGAAGTTTCCCAGAAGCTGCAATGCCAGTTGAATACAGTCTCAGTGCTTCCATCCACCTTGTGTGTTGGAAGTAAATGACAGAAGTTTGCTTAATGGGCTGACATGCACTGAATCATTTCAGTTGTGTGTCTGAAAGTCTTCAGGTCTGTTTCAATGTCATTCTCTAGATCTGCATGCCTATGCTGTGAAATCTATCAAGAGGAAATCTCTGATTTCCATTGAACTGACCTGGACAGTTTCTTCGTCTCTTTAGAGAGATGAAATCGGAGCAAAGCTAGCTTTCTGTCCCTTGCTGAAGAGATACTAGAATCCAAAGTTAAGTGTATCATTAGGCATTAAGTATGTTGTCCAATGACCAAATACAGGTGGTATTATTCTGTGAGATGTGGCATAAAAATGTATCTGTTTTTAATCCAGGTCAGGTTGTTTGCCCACAGAGTAGTGGTGGAACAGAGCTAACAGCTGATAAACCAGCCCAAGAGTCCTTCAGCCAGAGTCCCTTAAAATCGATGTTGGTGATAAGTGGTGGAGAAGGATATATTGACTTCAGAATGGGTAAGAAATACTAAGCTTAAAACCAGTTGTAACCTCTTCATACTGAAAGGTCATGAACCATGTAATAACTTCCGTTGTGATTGTAGAGTTCATTTGTGTGCAGTCAGTGAGTAGTCTTCACTGAGCAGGTGCGAGGATAGAAGTATCTCTGTTCTCCCCAACGTACACCTTCAGCTTACTCTTCTTTTCCCAATAAATGGCAACCTCTGAGTTGACTGTGTAAAAAGGTTTATTTGAAATTGTCCTTTGGAGTCATGTACCTCCCTACCATTTATGCTTTCAGTCTTACTTTGACAGGTTAGTCTTCTATCTCAAACTGCTGGAAAATATGTCCTTAGTTACTTAAATATGCAGACTGACTACAGAAAAAGTCATGTATTATGTGAAGAACATTCAAACTAAAATTTACTCATTTTGGAGTGAAAAGGGAAAAAGTAGTTCACTGTTACCTTTGTGTGCCCTTCTTACTTTGATCACTGCTTTTTTTGAATAGTGCTTTTGCATGATCTAGTCCATAAAAGATTTCTTGTGTAAAGATTTTTTTTTTTAATTGAAGTTGTTGGAGAAATACGACAAAGTGAGAGTGGTTGTGGTTCTGTGCTTAAAATCTGCAGCTAGAGACCTTGACAAAAAGTGCCTAAAAAGGAGTCACAACTCCTAGACCTGGTTTTGACCCTTTGCCTAAATCTATCTATAGTGTTTTTCAAAAACAAACAAACAACAAAAAAACCACAAAAACCACTACAAAGAAAACCCCATGAAGGCCAGCCCAAATTCTGTCATCCCACTCGTCAATGAAAAACAAGTTCCTGCTGGTAATGCCGGTGGAGTTACGCGGGAGGCAGGACTTGAGGCAATTCTGTGCCACACTGCAGCGAGTACTAAAAATGCTGCACTTGTTCCAAGCAAGCTGGTATAGCCACATACCGAATGTGCATTTTGCTGTCCTTGTGGCATGTTGCAAAGCCATGAATTTAAGTGTCAGTACTGTGGCTGCATTAGCTCAGCCATGACCACGTTAGTGTGGCAAACTGGCTCAAGAGCAAGTTTAGATTCCTTGGACCTCCAAAGTAGTCTAACCTGAAAACCAGCCAAACTGTGACTTGAAACCTTCCTGAAGCTGTAGGTCGGTTCCCGTTTCCTCTGATTAAACTGACCTTCTTCTGTACCACAAGACTGCCTCTGTATTGATGCTTATTACTGTCTACGTGCAGTTTTGTTAATGGTTAGTCTGTCACCTTTGATCCGAGTCAGCTCATGTCACCAAGAGTTTAGACGCAGTTACAAAACTGCTCTTCTCTTTTGAAGAGCAACAACGGAGAACAGGCTTAAGGTGGTTTTGTGCCAGCATGTGCAAACTGTGACAAGCGAGGACAACTCGAACAAGAGGAAAGGAGGAGGAAGGTTTATCACAGACATGAATGTTGCATTGTTTCACTTGTGCTCAATTACTGCTCTTATTTCCAGAGCACTTTATATGGTTTATGTGTTTATGCTAGCCCACTTTCTTGTAGCATAACCACCTCCACTTCTGCCTGAGAGGTACTGCAAGTTTCCAAATTAGGTGCTTGTTTCTCTGCCTTAAAGATTACAAGTAATGTCTAGAATATGGATACTTATGAAACTGCAGTTAATTTTGGGGGCTGGACCTGAAAAACATGACCATCAGAATACTAGGCTCTGAAATAATTACACAACAGACTATCAGTTTATAATATATATTCACAATCTTGAATATGCTTTTATAAGAGCATATGGCAACTACTGTCTTTTATGGTGTCTTTCTTGTAAACCTAGATGTCACTTGTGTTGATCCTTTTGGTGTTAATGCTGGTTTTTGTCTGCCTGAATCAAAGCTGCTGTTTTTCAGGTGATGAAGGTGGAGAATCTGAACTCCTTGGAGAAGCTCTACAACTTGAACCTTCTGTAGCCAAAGCTGAGAGGAGTCACTTGATAGTGTGGCAAGTAATGTGTGGCAGTGAGTGAGCCTGTAGGATGCAGCTGGAGACCTTAAAAAAGAAAAAGAAAAAAAAAAAGGAAAAAAAAAAAGCTTCTGCATGTTTTTATTTTGTGAAACCTGTTTCACTACATGATGTTGAAGCATTTCTTTGCTGTTTAACTTTATATTGCAAATCTGTCATACCTTTAACTATACAGGAATTAGCTTGTGCTGTTTTACTGCACCCGTGTTACATGGAACAGTATAATGAAATCAGATCTTTCTCAAAATTGGTGTGCACACCATAGTAAGCAACTGAGACATTAGTTTTACTGTACCACAGCAATCTAATGTAGTTCACTTCTTTGGTAGTCTCACTTGAGTTCAGCTTTATTACAACTGAGCTTCATTTCACTGCATAATGCATTGAGTAAAACAGCAAAGTTATTCCCAGAGTATTAAAAAATTGACAAACTATAAGATGGATTATTAAGACTCATCCAAATATTCAGTGAGGGCTAAAGCAAACTGTAAATTCCAGCTTTTATTTTCAAACCTGGAAAATCTTGCTTATGTAGTGTATATGGTTTGTTACATTCATCAGAATTTCTGGGAGGAAGAAGGGATTATATAGGAATTGAGATGACAATATTTAAATAAAATCACATGTTTTCACTATTGAACCTTAAAGTTTGAGAACTGCTGCCCTCAATAATGAGCAATTTTGAGCATAGTGTTTTTCCATTTCCCTGACATGGAACAACTCGGTTTCCAAAGGGTATTCTTAGTATGATTTAAATTTGAAAATAGATGTAAAATTCTTGAACAGGGGATGTGGTTTTTTCTTTTCTTGTCTTAACTCCTTATGTCCTAAGCACTAGAATGATCTTCTCTGCCTAGCTGGTCAAACTCATGAGGCACTACATGTGTGAAGGTTAGAGACCTCGATTAGAGCATGAGAAAAGACTGAGAGTGTACAGGAAAAATGCATTCTGCCCAAGTGAGATTGTAAAGGAACTTTAGTGCCAGATAATTAGGTACAAAATGTATTTTTTTTGTAGTTGCATACCCCAATTTAGTAAAAAAAAAAAAAGTTGAGCAACGATGTTAGCAGGTAACACTAAGATTGAGTAAATTGATGAAAGTCAGGAGACTCTAATATTAGGCTGACATTCTGTCTACTCACCATCTATTTTTTTAACCATAAGTGTGAGTTGAAGACTGTCTTCCTTTTACATTGAATTTCCTACATTAGTATCAGACCTAAGTTAAACACTTCGTGATTTCTGTACTTCAGAATATTTTAAAACCCAGATTTGCTCTTTCATTTTGTCTGGAAAGTAAAAGTTTTGAGGGGTTTTAATAAACATCCAGCATTTGACCCCAAAAGGCTGGGACTGTTCTGTTCAGGTTAGCACAGAAATTTAGTAACTTGATTATGTGAGAGAACTGAACAGTTTCAGAGAAGTAAATATAGAAACACTTTTTTAAAACTGCCTAAACATTTTTATGCAATAGGAGCAGTTCTGGTCTATCAGGCAAACATGTGTTTATATATTTTCTTAATTTTTTAAATGAACACATTTAGCTGAGGTCTATTGTGTAAATATATATTTAGGCAGCTTTTTCAAATGCATATCATAGCTGATAAGCCAGAAAAACTCCATTCAGGTCTATTGGTTAGATTTATATGTATAAATACTTTTTAAGCAACATATTTTGTACACAGCTGTTCCTCTCGTAAATATGTATTTAGGACATGAACTATGTAGTAAAAATCCTTATTAAAGATGTCTAATATCTTGGTAGTATTTTTCTCTTCAGAATGCCAAAAGTGATGAGAGCATGTTGTTCATAATTTGCTTTCCAAATTCATCTTTAACCTCACTCTTAAAGTACTTTGGCTTAAATATAAAGTCTGGGAGCTTTTTAAAAATTATACAAATACAGAAAGTAAACTGAGTAAACACTCTTAGAAAGACCTGTTTAAAACTTACATAGACATGTATGCTGAACCTGAAGCACATCTGAATTATGAAATTGGATGTCTACAAAAAATGCTGTCTAAACTTTTACTGTTGTGCAGAATCTTCGCTGTGAGTGGTGCAGTTTCATTGCTTTTCCTGTCATTTTCTTAATTTTTTTTTTTTTCTCTTTGGAAAACACAGTCTCCAAAGCTTTTACTCACTGGTTGATTGTCACATTCTCATGTTCTCAGGAAAAAAGCGCACAATTCTGTTCCTTGGTTCTTGTATAGCATTTTATTTGTAATTAGTGATGAGCCGTTTTCTCTGAACGGCTTTACTGCTATCAAATAGAGCAGTTCAATCTGGCAAGTGTGTACCTGGTCTTTTGCCAAATGTATCTGGTCCACCGTGCCATTTTAGTCACCTCAGTGGGCCAACTCTTGCAAATTTTTCAGAGAATGATTGTTTCTGTCCAAAAGTGGAAGGGTTTTAAGGAAAACAGTAGGTTAACTATGTACCACTGTGGGTGTAGATAAAAGGCATGTGCACTTCTCTGTATTTCTCATTAAAAAACTTTATCCCCTGTCCTAAGGTACAGTAGATTAAATAGGTCCTTGTTGTCATCACAGCACACTGGGTTTTATAAACTCTACGTAAGGTCGCTTTGAATGGTGAATAAAGCACGTGAAACCCCAGGCATGGAGATGACAATACACTCCTACGAATCCATCTCAAGAATGTGTTCATGCATACACTCATGTGATTAAAGCATCATATAAATAGGAGCTAATCTCTTGATAGCTACAGCTTGTTAATAGTTTGGAAACATTTCGAGCACAAGATATGCAGCACATTACTTGCCTGGGTAAGGGTGTTTGCATGGTAAAGGTGAAATGCGTTGTATAAGCTGCTGCATTGTCCATTTCTTGTAAAGGTCTTCCTGCGTTGGATCAGATGGAGCTGGCAGAGCGTAGACACTTTATCATAGGCTGCCTTAGTAACAAACAAATGTTAAATCTGTTTTATTATACTAACTGTTCTAAAGAACGTGTGTCTTTTAAAATGCTGTGTAACTGAGTATTTATTTCCATGTGAGTATTATAAAAGTTACCAAAGGATTAAACCCGACTTAGCACTCTTGTAAGTGGCCCTGTTGAGACAGGGTCTTGTGAAGGCCCTGCTCTGTAAAACAAGACACGGTAAACTCAAATACGGTTCTTTAGGGAAATTAAATGTTTTTTCTAACAGGGTTATGCCATATTGTAACAACCTATGTTGCACCTCAAAGCATTTTTCTATACACTAAATGTCTCTCCTGCCCTCTAACAAGATTAAGTTTCCTTTATTAATTTTGTTGATGCACATTTCTCAATCTTTTAAGCATATATTTTAAACATTTTATGGTCTGTAATTTTTGAAAGTTTTGTCTGTTGGACACTTTACGCTGAATTTTACTTGCCTCTGTAATCCGAGATGGATCCTACAGCGTTAAACTTGCTGTCTGTTAAAACTTGAGGCTTCTTTTCTGTGAGCAGAAAAGCTCATATAGCAGTGTAGTTATTTCAGTATTTATTTCTATTATTGAATCCATGGGGTTCAGAATGTAACTTTGTACATGAAATATATATAAATATGTATATGAAACATGCATCGGATTGGTGTGTTCTTTGTAGTCTCACGTTAAGCTCGGAGGTTTTTGATGCTACTAGAAGGCATGATAACTGGGTGTTTTACACTAGCAGCCAAATATTGCCATCATAAATACAGCTTGTGTAATCCTTCTATCTCATACTGGGCCTAAGCAAAAATCTCTGAAGGAAAACTTTGTTCCCTGACTGGCTCCCAAATGATGCCACGCTGTCTTTGCCTCTTAGGTGGCTCTCAAACCCGCTGATTCATAGGTTCAGAATCTAGAGGAGACCCGCTTAACTGCAGCTCAGATGAAGTAGGTGCTGGCACTGGAATTTATTTTTCAAGTTTTCTTCACACCTTATCCAAGATTCATCTAAGCTCAACTGCACAATGGTTGCTCACTGCACAGCAGAGGAAATACTGTATTTATAAGGCAGAAGAACAAGGACTCCATAACAAGAGATACATTTCTACTGTAGAGACAGAACACTTGGCTAGAACCAGGTTTTCATTTCTTCCTGGCTCATCTGCCACTTTCTAACCATATTTGTCCCAACAATTTATCTTGATTAGTATGTAAGAAGTAGCCATGCCACTGAAAATATTTGGTTAACCTTTGTTATAATGGATTGAGGTGTCCCCCTCCTCCTGCAATGAAAACACTCGGTCCTGCTGTGCCTGGGGCTCCGTGCGGGCAGTCCCTCGCCTTGTCTGTGTGAGTGTGCAAGCACACGTTACTCTCGCTTTCCTCCGGTTGGGGTGAAGGGCCCACAAAGTTGTTGCTTTGAATACCTCCAGGATGTAAATGCTTCATACTCGCACGTGCAAACACGGGAATCATTCATGGTTCAGAATATGCAAAGTGGACCGTTACCGGTGTTGCATCAACTTTAAATTTTATCATCTTGGTGCTTAAAAAAAATACCTTTTGCTCATTTACTGGAGTTTCATTGCAAGATGTACTGACAAAACTTCCCTCTCCTTCACAGTGTTTATTCTCGGGCCGTGTCCATTCACATGCATGTCCCATCATTGTGCTGTGCTAAGACTGTGTGTGTGTATTAAATAGGAAGAAACATAAATCTTTACTCTGGAAATGTTGAAGCTCTTTTGGCAGCCCCTCAGGTCGGTGGGTAAGTTTTCAGATCCTGTATTGAGAGAGAAGTGCGAAGAGAATTGTGAACTAGGTTAAGGTGTTACAAATGATATTTGGAGACTGAAGTTTTAAGCCATTATAAATAGCCAAGCCCTTCTGCAATGGACATGGTGATAATAGGAGAAGCACTTGCAGTTTCTGTAGATTTTTAAAAAGATATCCCAGTTGTATCAGTCTCCTATAAAAAGAGGTATTCAAATGAAAATACCTAGAATGTTAATAATCATACAGGAAGTGAAAATGTGTCAATGTGAATGTTCTTTATTGGAAAATACCTTTTTGCTGGAAACTAAGCCTAAAACTTAGTGAGATTGAGGTAATTTCCCTTTTTCTACACTGGTATAGCAAACCAAAATGAGGGATGCTTTTTGCTATCACCCCACTTTTTCAGCACCCTGTAATCTATTTGAAAGCTATTTGAGCAATACAGTCTGTTTAACATTATGATGATCTCTGATGCTCAAGTGCCCTTAATTCTACTGTAAAACAAGCTCTGAGGGAGCCTTTTGGCCTTGCACCATACTCGGATTCATGGCCTGGCCCTCAGGACTTGCTGCAATTTTGCATGGTTATAGTTAACTTCTTAAAAAGCTACTTCGAGATGACAAACCCAAGTATGCAAATTGTCTTCCTGCTTTTCAAAACACTCTGTAAAGTGGTGGGAAGGGACCTGATGAGAAGCGATGTGGATTGTTGCTTGCTATTGTCTGCTTGTGAGTGTAAACAGGATGGAAACCCCCAGGCCTGGCGTGGTCTGTTGTGTTTAAACACAAGATGGTGCTCTTACAGTTCAGTGACAACATGGACACCTCGAGGGAGAACTCACGCTGGAGTATTCTCTTCTCCCTGCCTGTCAGCATCCATGTTTCAGGTTTCCTCTAACATCTCTTCAAGGTGAAGATGTGTCAGGGGTTAAAGAAAGGAAAGGAGAATCAGTCCTTGACCATCAGGAGGTTCAGCCGATGCCTCTCCCTCGCCTTCACCTCCGTGGTGGTGAAGTCGTGTTGTGGGGATTTGTTTGCCACAGGTACGGCCCCCGGCCCTGAGGGCCCTGAGGCCAGCTTGGAGGCAGCTGCTCCCAAGCTGGGACCTCTTCAATCCATTGCACCTAACGCTTAGAAAAATGAAAGGAAAAAGGTTTCTTTCTTTAAAAAAGATCATGCTGAGCAGGCCCTGTGGCCTAGCCCATGGGAAGGAGCTGGGCAGGGTGGGTGCTGCCTGCAGTGTGCACCGGGGCCAAGCAGGGGTTTTGCAGCATCCCCCTGCCTGCCCCTTCCTCAGCTTCAGGCAAGTCCTGCTCTGGTTGGCAGGTGGGACATTAAGGACCCCCCCTTAATTCAGACCCTGCCTGTAGAATGGCCGTTTGAAAGCTGCGCACATGTAGCAGCTCTGGCTGCAAAGGTGAGGGGGCTGGTGCTCTTCTCATCTTGCCCACCCTGAGACCAAGGGCTTGGGGACACGCAGGGGGTTTCTGCAGTGACAGGGGGGTTTGCTGCCATCACCTGCTGCTGCTTCCACCACTGCACAAAATGTCACTGTGCCCAGGGGCTCCGGCTTTGTAGGCTCATGTCTGGAGCTTAAATAAGGAAGGAAAAAACCAACCATACTGGAAACCTTCCCAGACTTCACATTTGCTTTTCCCTTCCACCTTTTGGTGTGTAGGGCCGACGTGGGGAGCACTGTGGCCCGGGGGGCCCTGCCCCAGCTCTGCGCTGGCAGGGACGGAGCTGCTGCCAGCTGGGTCCCACGTCTGGACAGCGTGGTGGCAGTGGCAGTGCTTCGTGATGGTGTCATCGTTACACTACCTCATAGCCTGGTTTGCAGATATGGTTCTCGGGGTGTCCCTTTAATATAAAATCAGGCTGATGTTTGCTTTGAGATTAAGTAGGAAAAAAAAAAAAAAGCTGATAGGTGCTGCAGTGGGTCAGACCACATGTCCTGGTGTCCTGTCTGGTGGTGGCTGAAAGCGAATCCCTGGAGGAGAGAGCAAGAATGGGGCAGACCCGTAGGTCACCTCGAAGCTTGCTACACCTTCAGGCTTGGAGTCTCAGTTTCTACCTTGTGGAAACAACTGGCTTGATGGAAAATGAGGCAGCTGTCTGCATCCCAGGAGGAATAAAAAGCAGGAAATCAGAGAGTTCATTGGTTCGCAAAGGCAGCTGGAATAGCGCTGGATACTTCTCTGAATGAGGTAAATACTGAGAATGCGATAAAGCTTTACACTTCTAGTTTCTGTTTCTTTAGCCGCTGCGCAGCCGCTCTTGGTAGGTGCTGTTGCAGGGTTGTGAGTGCCAGGCATGGCTCGGTCCCTACTCGCCTGGGGCATTTGGTTTCTGCTCGCAGGGACAGCAGAGAGCTGTCTGCAGGGATGAGAAGCATGTGGATCAGGTGTGAAGAGTTTCAGTCTTTCAGGCCAGACCTGGCAGTGGTTTGGGGTTGGTAATTGCAGGGGGAAATGGTGTTAAAGGCTGATGGGGGAGGCTGAATCCAGGAGAGAAAAGGTGCTGAGGACTTTTTTGGCTGCTAATTGATGTGTTCAGTGACAGAACAGCAGGATATGTGTGTGGGCAGAGAAAATTGAATTCTTGTCAAAATTGCCCAAAAGGTAATGAAAATGCCTGAGATAAGAGAGAGGTGAATTGTGCAGCATCCACAAAACCATTAGAGTCCGGTTGACTCACTTGCAAATAAACACTGTGTGGGTGCTCACTGGCAGAAAAAACTCTTCTGCCCTTTGCAGATGTGCCTGTATCTCATTCCTCCGGGAAAGGAAGGAAGGAAGGATGCTGCAGCCGGGGTCCCTGTGCCTTAGCCAGGCCTCAGAGATGTCAGGGGGAGCAGGATCAGCCCCCAGCAGCAGCGTTGCAAACTTGAAGCATCAGACACAAGGTGCCCATCCTTGCCTTGCTGCAGGGGGCTGTGGTCTTCCATGTGTGGGAAGAGAAAAGCAGAAAGGACATCTCAAGAGGGGGAGGTGGCACCGGGAACATCCCTGGCAATGTCTGACCGGCAGTACCATCGCTATGAAACACCAGGACGGAGAGTAAAGATTTCATGCAACAGGGGTAAGGAAACAGTTTTGCTGCCTTTTGGGTGATGACATGCTGTTAAACCAAATCACCATCAGCTCGACACAGCAAGTCAGATGACCAGCTTTTGCAAGCGTTTTTAAGAGTTGTTTCTCAGCCATATGTCTGAACTTTTTAGGGTTCTCGGAAGGTCTTTCACCGTAGCAACCCACATCTGCAATAAAGCCCAAAATGTCAACTTTGGGCCAAAGCCATGGTTGAACTGCTACAGTGAGCTGTGAACAGAGAGGGGGGTGTGTAGCTCAGGTGCAAGGCAAGGTGGAGCTTGTACCACAAGCCCTGTGGGGCTGGTTCTCCTGGGAGAAGTTACGGCTCCTCAGACCCTGCCAGTCCGGGCTCTGCTACGGTCCTGGTTTGCAAGACGCTCAGGGCTCTGATGGTCAAAAGCCATTTATTTGGTATTGGGAAGGCAAAATGCCTACAGCTGGCCCTTTCTCATGAAAAGGAGTAGTTGTAACTGCTGTGGGGCTTATCAGAGAGGCCAGAGGCATCTGAGCCCCTCTCGCATGACAGCAGCAGAGAGGGCAGGGGAGGTGGTTCCTCACCGTACCGGGTCCCCAGAGGCGACTGGGGCAGCCAGCCTTGTGCTGGACGTGTCCTCGCAGTCCTTCAGCCTGGGAATCATACAAATGGGTCAGAAACGGAGCAAAAGGAACCATGGAGGAAACTTTTTTTTCATGGAGGAGTGAAAAGACTTTAACAAAGCTTTCCCTGAGCCAGCAGCAGTGTTTCGGGCTGACAGCAGCACTTGGGTATTGAAAGTGTTCCCATTTTGTGAGCTGGGTTTTGCAAGCACTTTAAGGTGTGATCTTAAATGAGACAAAGGAAGGACAAGTAAATCAGAGTAGATGCTAAGGAGTGTTTTCAGCTTGTGAAGAAGGAAGGCCAGCAGCACTGGCTGGGCTTACCCTGCTGATGAAACAGTAATTTGTTTCCCTGTTCCTCCCATGGTTAAAGCAGACTTCGCTGGGCTCCTTGCACCTTGAGCATGATCTGAAGTGGGACCCTGATTCTTATTGCTTGCTCAGATGGTGCTGCTTTAGGCTGGTATCTACATGCTATAAATTATAGGTCTGTTCTCAGGCTGATCCCCAAAAGGGAAAATCTGAGCTAAAGAGCTAGTTGAAATGGTCATGGTTCACAAAAACTGCAGATCAGACAGGCACAGTTCGGAGGTTTTTCAGTGCTGGTGGTCTTTCTGGTCCTCCAGCTGCTCTATACCCAAATATTGGCCTTAAGGCACCGTTCACAGCATGCCTTCCTCCAGGGAAGCTTTGGTGTTTGGACAATAGACATGGGTGTTTTTGTTAATCTCTGCAGCTGCCGCAGTTTCCTCTCTTGTTTGTACAAATTCCATTTTTTAAGTATCTCACACCCTGAGTGTGCTGAACTTGGGCAGTTCTTGTCACTTCTCATCAAAAACTAAATAAATCACTGATGCAGCAAATCCTGCCTTCCCCTCCAGCCATGAATCACCCTGCACAATGGCAGCGACTTTCTCAAGGGTACTGAAGTTACTCACCAAGCAACTGAGATGAAGACATCCTGGCCTGCAGCTGGCTCAGATGGAGTTTGGGATTATTGAAGCTTGGGCTGCTTTGGCCCAGAGGTGGGAGCTGCTGTGTGGAGGCAGCCGGGTCCTGGTGCGGGTGCTGATGCAGTTGGAGCCAAACAAGCCTGGAGGATTAATAAACCTTGGGCCTTGCAGATTTGGGGCATAATGGCCTAGTCCTGAGAGGAGGGCACTGATTTGTATCGTGGGTACAGTCCAACTGGCTGCACGCCCTGGTTCCGCAGTACTGCTCGGAGTTCCAGCACAGGGTGGGGAAGGATGGGGGTAAATCTGGGCAAATGCCAGACAGGCAGAACAACACCCCACGGGTTGAAGCCACCAGCACTGGCTGTAATCAGGGGGTGTTGCTCCTTAATGGAAGGATGTGTTGGCACTGGACAAGGACCTAATCTGCAGGGAAGCCTCCAAGGTGATGTTGGCATCACAGCAGCCTGTGACGGAGAGATGCTCTGGGGTCATCCCCACAGCTCCAGCATGGCAGCAGAGAAGCTGCAAAGCCCAAGGTCGCCTCCTCTCCAGGGCCAGCTCCTCCTGCAAGCAGAGGCAGATGCAGCCCCTCTTGTTGAATTTACCTCTTCAGAGATTTTGACTTGCTGTCACCTAAAAGGCTGGACGAGGACTAAAAGTAATACTCTCACTCTCCCTCCTGGCAAACACCTTGCATCCAGGGCAAACACCAAGGGCCAAGACTGGGGTGTGTTTTTTTCACTCAGCGCAGCCATGCTCCTCGTGAGAAGCTGAACGTTGGCTCTGCCCAGCTCTCCTGCATCTCAGAGCAGACGCCCACCCGCCCTCTAAGTCCCCGTCTCTGAACCCTCCAACTGCCTGACATCACTGCGTCTTTAACAGAGCCCAAATAAAGAAATGCTACAAAACGAGCTTAGCAGGTCACTGGAATAGGAGCCCTATCCAAGGCCAGTAGTAAATAAAGTTACATAAGCTGGTAGGTCATAGCTCTAAGCCTTTTATAGGCCATAAATCCACATTTCCTGGATTTTATAGCTTCTGGTTAAAAATATAAAAAATACTATGTGATTGGAATAAGCCAGCTGATCGTCTCTTAACACAAATAGTGTGCTGGGAAAAGCTCCTCATCCTGCAAACAGGTGGGTGCACTCTGTGGGAAGCCTGGGGATGCTCCTAGAGGAAAGCTGGATGCAAGCAAAAACTGAGGCACTGCCCTGTAGATATCTGCTGTAATCGAGGGACTTGGCCAGCGCCACATCACCATATGGTGACACGATGTTGTGTCCTCCCTTTAAATAGCGTCAGCATCCGGCACCTCTATTTCTGCAGGTTTTATGGCTGTGGAGGGTGCAAGAACCTATTGGCTTTTAATAGCTTGGAGTTGTTTAGAGATTTTATTTGCCTGACAGCACTGTGCTTTCTGTGATGCTTTAGGAAGTGTAGTAATTAAATGTTTTAATCAAACGCACCCACCTGGGGAATGTTAAACATTTTCTATTGGTAAGTGCAATTCAGGGATCGTCCCGGTCTGTTCGGGACTGTGAAGAGCACTGGAGCTGAGCAAAAAGCCAAGAGCTGAGCTGATGGCCCAAGGATGGACACCCAGACTGGGCCGTGCATTGAGCCTCCTGGAGTGGGCTTCAAATTCAGTATACCTGCTAGGTGAGTGGCTTTGAAACCAAGGTCTCTGTGGGGTGCTTGAGGCACCGGGGACCCTCCTCCCAAAAATGACCCCTAAGCTCGACTGCTTCAATCCTGCAAACTTCTAAGCATGCATGTAAAGTCGCAGCACATGACTTCAATGGGGCTATTCATGTGCCCACGGGAAGCATCCGTTTCACTTCTTGTGGGATTAAGAATGCTGCAAGCCTTAAATCGAGGGCATGAGAAAGGAGGAGAGAAATCAGATTTGTCCAAACAATACCATGAGTTCCTTTATCACCATGGAGGAAGGACAAGGGTGGCAATGATGACTTTAGACTTCAGGAACTTTGGCAAATGGGGGAAATGTCTTTGTCTTTCTTTCCTCCTCCTCAGTGAAACAACATCTTCACAAGCCAGTGCTTTCTCATTTCTCAGCAGATGAACATTAGATTTGCTCTTTCTCACTGTGTCTGATCACGCTGGGCTGGGTCACTGCCCTGCGCAGGAGCAAGGGGCCATTACCCAGCATGATACACCTCTTGGCAAATGCCAAGGTGGTCCACAAGGTTTCTAAGCCATTTTTCTCCTGTCTCTGCTGCCAACTTTGTTATAATCCCAGTTTTCCATCTTCTCCATTTGACTGGTGTCTGCACAAACCATGAGACATCTACTGCTTCATTTTAGCCTATTCGATGGGCTGGTCAATCCCTCTAACATTTGGCTCATTTTTATTTCCCACCTTCCCCACTTTGTTCATGAAGTTTTTGTATTACCCCAGGCCTGTGCTGTATCATGTGCTGCCCCATAGCTCCTGCTATTAAACCCAGTTACAGTATTCCATGCTCAAATGTCTGGCTCAAGAATGGAGCCTTTAAACAGATCACTCAGCATGAACATATATTTCTATAGCTAAGGCTCTGTGCCCTAAAGAAGACAATGAATAACTGTGATTGTTAACACAGATAACTAATTTGGAAGCTGCAAATTGTTCATCTCCTTCCCAAACCCGTTCCTGCTGAGGGATCAGCATGAAGCAAATGAATGTTTCTCAGCTTGTTGGTTCCTTTCTTCCTCTGGTTGCTCTCCCCAGAAATCAGGTCCTGGCTTGCCCTCCCTGGGTACCACAGCGGGGCTTTATTTGGGTCAGTTCACCAGAGTACCAGAAGACACGTTAAAAGCAGCAGTAGCTGGCTGAAAGGCCTCCATGTCTTTTCTGAGGAGAATTAAGCTGGAAGAGGGACCTACAGAGGCTCTGGAGGGATCTGTGTTATGCCTGAGGCAGTTCACTTTTTCTCACCACTGACTTGGGAGTAGATTTAAATGTCACAGACAAGGCATCCCTTCATCCGGGGCTTTCCAGGAGGTCACGCAAAGCCAGTGAGGACAGCCTCACTCGTTTCAAGTCAGTGTATATGGAAAGCAGTTTTATTCCCTTTGTATTTGCAGCAACTTCTGGAGACTGTTACCGTGTCTCCCTTGGTCTTCCACAGCCTACAGACACTTTTCTCTCTCCTCACACCCCATGTTTTCTGATCATTTCCATCTCTCTCCAGACTTTGCCTCCTCAGTTGTTCAGCCTGAGCAGAGCACATCCAACCTGTGACAGTCCCCACGAGGTTTCCTGAGCTGTGCAGCATAGGGGACCCTGCTGAGCCTGCGATCCTCCCTTGCTCCCTGGTCTTTTCCTGAGGATCTCCTGCCTGCCTGACTGCTCCTTGGCTGTTATTTTTGCTGAGAGGTTTTATTCTGCATTTGTGCTAACTTTCAGCTCATGCTGCACTTTGACTCATTTTAATATTGTTTCTATCTCAAACCTACTCCTTGTCACATATTTGGAGAGTAGGCAGGAGACATCCAAGAATCTGAAGCCAAAAATAGGGAGAATGAGAGAAAATAAAATTATGACTTTCAGGCTCTTCTGACTCAAACCAGTCTAGCTGTGCAGCCGCAGCAGGTCCACAGGGCACCCAGCGGGATGCACCCTTGGGGGATGCACCCTTAGCCATGGCCGTGCAGCCCACATCAGTCTCCTCTTCCCAGTCCCAGTGCTGGGCTCGTGCTGGTCAGGACTGCACTGGCTCTGCCGTGAAATCCAAAGTTCTCCTAAATCCGAGCCCCAGATGGCTGCAATGCCCCTCAGTCTGCCTGTATACCCTAGATACACCATCCAGAAGCAGCACGGGGACCTGGGGGCAGGGAGAAGGAGTCGTGAGAGCGAGATGAGTACTTACTGATCAGAAAGTGTTGGGTTGTTCACACCCAGGATAAATCTGTTGTGTATCCGTCCCCCGGCGCCCTGCGTAGCTACAGCTGCCCGAGCCCAGCTGTCCGCCCTCTTCCCTTCGGGCTCATGGCTCGCCCCTGCCGCCGGCCCTTCTCGCGAGGCACCGGGCTACGTCTGGTCTCTGCCATGTAATGTTACCCCGAGGAACGTATGGGATCTGTGCATCTGCTGGGCCAGCCACGCGTGAGGTAAGGGAGGCTCTGCACAGGATTTAAAGCAGGTGGGGGTGGGGGGGTGGAAGCTGGGGGTCTGTGGGTGCCCAAGTGAGCTGAAATGTGCTTTTGCAAAGATGTCAGCGCTCGCCTCTCCTGCTGACCTCAGTGGTCACGGGCAGTGCTGGTACGGCTGGATCTCCGGCTGTTTCCATACAGCTCAGCTTCAGCTGTGCGGGGCAGGGCTGCTCCCAGCACACAGCTTACAGCAGAATTCTTCACAGGTAATAGGAAACACCAAATCCCACCACATTCTTTATGGTTTGTAGCTGCTTAACTTCTCTCAGGATCGTGATTGATGAAGTCATGTATTTGTTTTTAAAATCCTTACCTATTTCATTCTGGTTTTAACTACCACTCAGAGCTGAACTGGTTTTAAATATCCTTCTCCCAGGCTGAGCTCTCCTGGTCCCAGAAAGGAAATGGATTAGCCGAGAGCTGTTGTTGTGGTGTTGAATTTCTCCTCTATCACAATGCTGTAATGTTTGAGTCAAATGTTTCCAGAGAATAGCAGCTCAGTTAAATAATTCTGTTTCCAGAGGAATTAAAGAAGAAACTTTCCACTCGATCTCATGCACAGTACCCTATATTTACAGAAACTAAAGATCAGGCATAAATTGGCTTGAGAGGTGCCTTTTAACTGACCGTGATATTCTGATCTGCCAGATCCACCCCTGTGACTATTACAACACGTCACCAGGTACGGGCAGTCGGCTGAACCCTGGACCCCCAGGGCTTTGGGGTGAGCACAGCAGAGGGGCTGAGCACCAAACCCTCCCTCTGCAGCAGTGTTATCGCACTCGCTTCTCACAGGCTCCTGCCGCACATCCCTTGGGGAAACTTGTTGGTATAAAAACACTTTTCCCTGGTGAAATGGGGCACCCCGAGGACGGGCGATCCCTCCCAGCTGGGGGGACCTTGCTGTGCTCTGCACAACGTGGGCATGTTGGGAGGGCTGGACCTGGAGACCGGGCACAGGCTGAGGGGCTTCACTGAGGGGAGACAGGACACATCCAGGCCTCTTGCCTTGATCATTTCAATCACTTGAGCACCAAGTAGGGTTTGGACAAAAGCTTGGATTGCAACCAAACCAACCACCCAGCGCTGGTCCCAGCAAGGGGCAGACGGCTGTGCAGGAGCACTGGGAAGTCTCCACGGAAGGTGCTGCTGCCCAGCATGGGGCAGTTGAGAAAGGACTGTTCACATTGTCTCTAGATTCGAAGATGACCCAGAGCTGTGGCTTCTCATTTCCAAACCACCATGAGGCAAATGCTGGTGCACCTGAGGTTTACGCAGGCTCCCTGCAAGCAGCTCCTGCAGCTTGTCCATGCGCCCATCTCCCAGAGCTCCTGAGAGCTACTGGGAATACAGCAGTGGGCTGGTGCCCAAAGGGGTGACGGTGCCCCCGGGCTGGCACCTGCCCGCTCCTCCCTGGCCTTTACAGCCCTGCAGAGGGAGTGGGTCATCCCCCGCAAAACCCTGCGCCTCCGTGGCGGGGGGTGAAAGGATCATGGTGGTCCCCAGTGCGGGGTGAAGGGAGGTAGTGCCCCACCAGTGCCCAGCATCAGCCAGGCTGGGAACCGTCCATATGTCTTCTATTTTTGGTGGTGGCATGCCAGGAGCCCAGGACAGGCTGTCTCGGCTGTTAAACCCGTGTGAGTTTCCTGTTGCTGGAGAGGCACTTGCTCGATGCCCAGAGACACTCGAGTGGTTAATTATGACATATAGCTCTGCTGGATCATATCGCTGCTATTTTTAGCTCTCTCACTTCTGATGTGATGCCTGTATCTATCTCTTTTTGGCCTTTTATTTTCAGTTTCTTATTGCTGTTTCTTAAACTCATCTCAGGAACCAGGTGGGCAGCAGCTGGGGAAGTATTTTTGTCTCTGTGCAGCACAATGAGACGGCTCCAAGGGCGTGGGGGGACGGGCACCACTCTGCTTGGCCAGCAGCTGAACTCTGCCGGGGTTGCAGACAGCGTGTGGCAGCTGAGCCTCAAATCAGAGCCCCGTCCCAGGGCAGCACCCATGCCCCTCCGGCTGCCCCGGCACAGCTTTGCCACAGCCACCGCGGGCACGGGCATGGTCACTCCTGCTGGGAACCGAGACCATGGTGGGTCCATCTTGGCCATTTCCAAATGCAACTGAGGATACAGAAATGGGGTGTTGTGTCAGTTTTGGGATGTTGTTTTGCAGTTTGCACAGCTGAGGTGTGAGCTTGGCGAACTCTCGGCAAGGGAAGGGGCATCCCTGCTGCAAATGCAACACTGGTGTGGTCTCCTGGCTCGAACACCATGGGATCATGCAGAGAGGAGAGAGCAGGGAGGTGACAAGGGCACAAGTCGAAGAAGAGCTCTGAGTCCCTCCTCACTCCAGCCGGGGAGACCAGTGCTGCGTCACCCCTCTCTTGGCACCAGGGCCTCTGGCAGAGACCCAGCCAGCTGGATGGGATGGGAGGAGGAAACCTGGCCCTGGGGGCAAGAGTGGGGCTGGGAAAGGAATACCCCGTCACTCCTGGCTGCTGACGCAGGTACAGAAATAACCCGTGCCCAGTTCCCTAGAGAGAGGGCACACAGCATGGACATAGACGGGAAAACCCTCCCCTGAGTGAGCATCCCTCTGGGCTAGCAGGAGGGCGATCTGGGCAGTGTCTGGCTTCCTCCCAGCAGGGCCACTTCTCCCAGCTGTTCCTCGCCATCTCCGGGCTTCCCAGCATGGCTCCATGCCCTCCGCACTACCCCTTCCCTCTCTGCAGGCCAGGAGTTCATCTGAAGGCCGTCAGAGGGATTTAAGGCTTTGGCAGAGGAATGAAAGGTTTTTGCAGAGGGCTAAACCAGCGCTGCTGCTCTGTGCAAAGTGCTGGTCTGTAAATATGTGGCCCTGACGGGCAGGCTGGAGTGTCCTGCAACATTTTACAGAATAATAAGGCATTTCTTGTAAAACAGCAATCTAGAAATGCCATTTTCATAGGTTGTCAGTGGATGCCTGTGTTGTAGGCACAGAGCTAATTCTGATTTAGTGCCTGCAGCTCCTGTGACTGCATTGCCCAAGTACAGATGTATTACTGCCCATCCACCACCAAGTTACCCAGCAAGCATCCAGAAGTAACTACACAAATTAACAATGTGGATTCAGTGTACGAACACGTAACCACACTCATCTGACTGTAATAAATCAAGCATGCAGCCCTGAAGCAAAACAAAGGGAAGTCACAGCTTAAGCATGTATATAGGTGATCAGGATGTGTACAGGTGGTGAGCACCAGAAACTGAGTCCTCTCCAAATCCATGACAGCACTCCAACAGCCTTTGCAGGACGTGTTCCTGGAGAGGATGCTTCCCCGCATTGGAGAGCGAAGCCCGCCTGCTCTGCGGCAAGGCAGGGGCTGCCCACGGCCCCCGCTGCAGTCAGGGCTGCTCTGCCACAGGCACTGGCTTTTCCTCTGCTAATTAAGGTGTGGGAGATACATTCAAGGTGGTGCAAGACATCTGGTTGCCTCAAAATGAATTTTCCAAACTTAATTATGTTGCTCCTCCTGCAACATATGCTCAGGCGAAGATGAGGACGGGACCAATGATAGATGAAACAAGCAGATACAACAACAACAGGGGTGGGTTGGAGCGGGAGGGAAGCAGAATCTCAAATCTTGCTGGTATTTGTGGAGTCTATAACTGACAGGAACATTTTAGGGCTATGAATACAAGCTGACGTATGCATGTATGTACAAGCAGTAATCCTGCTAGGACAGGACATGCCGATCACCTTCAGGAGAGGGAATTTTAGACAAGTCTTTTCCAAATGGAATTCCTCCATGTCAGCTTCTAGGATTTGCTGTTGCCATGCATTTTTCTTTTTTATTGTCCCTGCTTTTTATGGCTTTTTGTATCAACCCTGGTGCTAAGATTTGGTTTATTTAGTGCACTTTTTATGATCTATCTCCCTGCTGCTGGCTGCTGGCTGCTGTCGCAGCCACTCCAGGCAGGGAGGAGACCAAGCCCAGGGTTTCTGTGTGAGACGTTACCAGCTGGGTGCTTCCATCAGTCTTCTTGGACAGAGACTCAAGTTTTAGTAGCAAATAGCGGATGGCTGCGATCCTGGGTTGAATATCAGAAAGGACCATGGGAGCTGCTTGATTGACAGGCAGATCACAGCAAATGGAATACCATGGTATTTCTGCTAATTTGTTGGAAAGCGCAGGCTGGTGATGTATAGCACTTACACACACACATCTCTGCCTGCGGATAGCAAGTGGCAGAGGAGGGCTCTGAGCACACAGAGTCCCTGTGTGAGAGATTTACATCAAACCAGACGGTGTGGGAGGGCCAGATGCACAGTGAAGTGATGGGGCCAAAACTTAAGCCCTTTGAAATATTCTTTTTCTCCACTAACGCTTATGTGAACGGGGTGATTAATCCTTTGGACTGCTAAGTATGATTTAATGCACATACTGTGTCTTCCCACCCATTAATTTGGGTGGCAGTGGCAAGGTCTTTCCATGTGTATTCAGTTAGTACAAGGAGGTTCACCAGACCCCCTGGGCAAGGCACTCTATGAGGATTGCTAGTAAGAATGTCCCTGTATCTCTGAATATACATACTGGGTAAGAAAACCATGTTGAAACAGGCAGGTGAGACAACCTGGAACTGTCTTGCAGAGAGCACTGACTCAATGTTGCTCTTCTAAACTGGAAACACAACTTCAACTTTTGCTCATGAGCTGAAAAAAAAAAATAAGGAGAAAAGCATTCGGTAAGGGTTACGTTCATGATGGGCCTCGTCTGAGCTGTGGTTGGAACAGCAGCAAGTTTCTCCTGGCTTGGTCCCTCCTACTCTCACCCCACAGACTTTTTCCATTGCACAAAACATTCATAAAACCTTCCAGACTTGGGCTGGTCTCCAACACTCTGAAATGGACACAAAGCCCACCTGACCCTGCACTACTGAAGCGGATGTGAAAATAAAGCAAGTTGGCTATTTTTGGTCAATGAGTAAAATCAAAATGTACATGTCCTGAAAGGAAGCTGGTTCTGCTGCATAAGCCTGTCACCTAGGATGGAGATGGTGACTGAGGGGACCCGCTGTAGCACCCATCTCCAGAGAAACAGCAACCAAACTCCCCAATAGCCAGCATAGTGGTGCATACACTGGGGCCCTCATGCTTCACTAGGCACAGGGCATTTGGATATGGATATTGCTTCTATTGCCTTTTTCATGTGTTACTCCTTTTATTTTAGGGTGTGGCTAAGACAGATGGAGTAAAATTCCTGAGTACTGGGGAAGAGAGATGAGAGCCTGGACTCACCGATCCTCTAGCCTAATGCGCCTAAATATCATCCTGGTCCTAAGAAAGACAGCAGCAAGTTTGGAAACCGAAGGTGACATTTTGGCAAGGGCAGGTAAAACCAATACCAGCAGGATGTGGCTTGCTTGTATTTTGATTTTGAAGTAGGTTATGAAGGATCTGTCCCATAAGGATCCTCAGTGCTCTAAGCTCCAGCAGCTACCAGGTATTTAGCTGGGAGGTACTTTGGGAGACGGAGGTTCAGCAGAGCATTCAGGCACATGCCCATTGGAATGGCATCTGAAAACACAGCCCAGAAACTTGCTTTCATTTGGGAAACACCGCAGCTTGGTAGGCACGTTTTACTGGAAAAGAGAATTTAAGTGCTGAAGAGTAGGATGGAGTTTTCTGCAATGTAATTATATCTGTGCGAAGGCTTGCAGTCATTTTTCTGTATCTGCCTCCTGGCATTGTGTGACTAAAAGAAAATCTGGGGTTTGGGGTTTTTTTTCTTTTATAGTTTCTTACCATTACTGTAATGAAAACAGTCCTCAAACATTAACATTAAAAGGTCAATGGCAGGAAACTATTTGTACTTCAGTAGCCTTCAGGCTTCAAAAAATACTGGGGATTTCTGACTCACAACATCTGAACGGTCAGGACGGGGTTGACGGAGAAAAGAAACCCAGTTGCCCTTTTCCTTCAGCTGCAAAGGCCAGTTCGTATTTGTGTCTGAGCAGTGAATTGAGGGATCAGGGAGAGAATTTGGTCTGTGATGGAGGTCGGCTGCTATGTCACTGGAGTAGCATCCAGCCGATGCGCCGGGTAATCTTCTCCCCTGCAAAGTGCCTTTCCCTGCCCTTTTACAGACAGCAGCCCGATGCCTGTCAGGGCTTGCCGGTGGGTCAGCTGTGATTCCTTGGATCAAATAGCATGATACGTGCCGTCCGTATTTCTCTTGCCTCTCTGCAGTGTCTCGAGCAGCTGTGCTGTATGTCACCTAAACCAGTGACCGAAGCCCTCTGGGCTGGATTATGGCCCAGGAAACACTTGCAGCTTTCAGAAAATCCTGGGACGGGTGCTAGTTGCCTCCCCGGGATGGCAGCTACCCGGCAAACCCAGGATGCAAATCCTGGGGTGCAGCTCAGTGCTTGAGATATCACCACTCAGGTGCAGTTTTCTTTACCACACCAGGTCTTAGTTCATATATTTATTTTACTGTTAGAAACAACAATGCATTTTTACCCAAACACTTCTGTTCTGCTTCTTCAGAACTGATTTTGCAGCTCAGGCCATGGGCTTTTGTGAAGATAAGCTGGAAGCAGACCAGTCCCTGGCCACTGACACCAGGAGGGGTTCAGATCTGGGCTTACTCGGCTTTGCTTGCCTCTTTATCATCAGCCAAACCAAAACCTTGGATCCAGCTCCCCATGAATGGTGGTAAACTTTAGATCCGAGCTTCTGTAATAAGCAGTTGTTTGCCCTGGCTGGCGGCTTAAGACTCTGTAGAAAAAGATATTTCTAGGTATTATTTCTAAATGGAGAATGACAGTTGAAAGAAGAACCTTGTCCAGCCAATTCATGTGTCCAACTCTTTGGCTTTCCAGGGGAAATGAGTAACTAGAATGAGACAATGAACGAGATAAATAACATTTAACCAGTATGGTAATGAACCTTGAGCAGTCTGCCTCTGTGGATAACCTGCAAATTATCTCCATTGCTATTCTGTGAGTTTTTAAAAGAGGCTGCGAGTTATTTGCCAAATCCCCTGAAACACAATTGAAATTGAGCAACAAATTCCCAGTGGTCTCATTTGAAAAATCCCAGCCCTATCCCTATAGGGAGGTAGAGCTCCAGGTTAAATACACCATAAAAAGGCTTGGATTTCTTTGTGTGGGATGGCAGCGTAGAGAGGGAGGATAGTTATGTTGTGCGTCATTAACAGGCCATCGAGCCCATGAAGCCATGAGGTTTTGTTACCAGTTCCTGGATAGCTGGCAGGTTAATTTGGCCACGAAAGCAGAGGTGGATTTTGAAAAGAGCTCCTGCTGTCTGACTGCTGCTATGAGTACAGGCTGAGATGGGTGGAAAAAAGAAGGTAATGTAAGACCTGGCAAAGGATCCTTGTGGTCCTTGGGAGGCAAACTGGGGATGTGCACACTGCAGGGACCCAAGTGTGTGCCCAAAACCCCAAATGAGCTTCAAACCCGCCATTTCAGCCAGCAGCCCTGGTGTGGGTGGGTGAGTTAGCCACCCCCTCGTGCTCAGTCAGGTTTTGCAGCCTGTGCTGAGCTCTGCCTTGCTGCGACCTCACCAGCCTCACCGTCAGAGCCCTCTGGGCAACGGGGTGCTGCCTGCATTGCAAAAGGCTCAGACTTGTTCCTGGGGTTGAAACAGAAACCACACTGAAGAGCTAACAGCTCTTCCAAAACTACTTTTGAGTTAACTGTTGGGGGATTTGGCTTAAGTAAAGCTTATGTAGAAATTATCCACATCTTGGTCTCTGTGCAACCTTCTGGTTGCTTGAAATTTTAGGAGAGGAAAGGAGGGAGAGATCTGCAGCCACCCTGCTATCTTACTGCCTTAATTTGGGTATAAAATATCAGGGAAGTCAGTCTTCTGGCTGTACATCTTCTCAAAGTGCAGCCAACGGTGCAGCAAAGGAATAGAGCAGGGATTGCTCTTCTCTGGGCAGCGAGCATCTCTGCACATCGGCTTTTATGTCTGTCCAGCCTCCAGGAAGCAAAAAGCAGAAGATGCTTGATCCCTCCCCTCCAGCTGGTGTGTGCACACCCAGATGTGCACATGCAACCGAAACAGAAACCGGGCTATGGCAAAGGATATGCAGAAGGCGCATGACACTGCATACATGTTTGGTTTTGAGGACATCTCTTCATCCTTTCATCATTAAAAAGCAAACAGCATTTTACGTCTCACAAGCTCGCGCTTGGCATTTCTCTAGCAACCCTTCTGAGTGTTAATTAGATGATCTTTACGATTTCTTGATGAAGTAGGTAAGTGACACAATCCCCATTTTTTAGGCAGATGACAAATTCCATCAAAGCAAACCACCACTCGCTCGCATACGTGTGCCCCCTGCCGAGAGCACGTGAGGCTGAGTCTGGCCGTCCAGCGGCCGCGGCGCTGGTGCAGGAGGAGGCGCGGTGGCTCGTCTGAGAAAGCGGCGCACACCTCACTCACACATCTGCTCCTCTCATTTACACCTCGCTACGTGAGGCCGGGGGGATCAGCAGGGATGCATTTTAATAATTTCTTACAGGCGTTTTCAGAGGTGAGCTGGAAGGGAGGGGCTGATTGATGGCCTCCCTCTAACTGACATCCCAATCCCACCCCAGCCCGATGCCCTTGGCGGGTGCGATGCTGAGAAGGACCAGCTGCTGGGCACAGCCACCACTGGTGCCTTTGACTGGCCTAACGTGGGCTGAAAGGAAGAGGGATGAGACGGTGGAGTTGTTGCCGTGGAGTCAAGGAGACATTTCCACGACTTGTAACTGTGCCTGCAAGCTTGTAAAGGGTAGACTGAAACATGTTTGCAAACATTTGGTATTTGTCAGCACACTGAGATTGCTTACCCATTCAGAAGGAAAAAAAAAAGGGCCACAAGAGTAATAGAAGATGTAGCCAAAACCTTAGTAGGTCTACAAATAGAATTCCCTAGCTTTAAGCTCTGTCAGTGGGGCCACTTTCCTTGTATGAGGAATAACACAATTTTCACCTGTTACATCATGTTCAGATATTGTTTGCCAGGGTTTTGTGAAGATTCATTATGTTTATGCCATACAGTAGAGTTTTACCAGCTAGCTCTGGATTTCCAGGAAGAGAGGTTATTTCCTAAGGCATCATCTAGGGCTCAGTACAGTTCAGTAAATAAGATGATGACTCCCATGGCTCTGCTCCTCGGGGCACTTCTTAAAGTGCAGTCTTGGAGCACACTGTTCTTAAATCAAAGCATAAAAATAACCAAAACAGTATCAAGTGAATTGTAGGAGCTGGCAGAATGAAGGTAATAAACAAAGTTAAAACAGCCTGATAACAATGTCCTGTTACCGGAGAAGAATAAGCAATACTCTGTAATGGTGAAATATAAAAACTTTCTTGTGACAAGGCATTGATTTTCCCAAAAAGGAAAGAGAGAACAAACTGCAGCCGTAATGCAGCATGTGTGAGCACTGAGAGGGTATAACGATGACAACATTGAATAAGTATTTCATCTCCAAAAGCTTGGGCTGTGTGACCTTTAGCAGCGTTCAGGATTGTGTGACTGTTTAGGATGTCATTAAACAAGACGGGCTTCCTCCAAGTGAACAGTGTGTAGAAGTAATTGGAGTGGTTTTGAAGAGTGAGATTCCAGACTAGCTAGTTAACGAACTTGGAAAACTACATGTCAGTAAGGAACCCAACACAAAGAATTTGTTTCAGGTAATAGCTCTTTACTCCGTGTTCAAGTTAGTAAGCTGGTTTCCATGACATGCCTAGTACAGGGGATGGTCCTGTGCCAGTCCCAGTGTCCCGGTGCTTGGTGTGCTACAGAACCAAGGGCAGGATATGAATGTCTTTAAGGCAAATTTAGATCAATTGGAATAGTCCTTAGGATCCTGGCAGTTTAGTTCACGGTGAGTAGATGGCTACGTGATCGCTGACAGCTTTGCAGATCTGTTCAGGAGGGAGGTGGGGAGGGAGGGACTGCAGGGAACCGACGGTGCTCAACCCAAGGTTTAGTATGCTAAAGCTGAGGGTGGTGCTATGAGCATGTCTCTCATGGCCAGGTAAGTCATGAGTGACATTTGAAAGCCACTCCATAGAGCAGAATAATGAGAGTGAAGAATTGTAAGGTAGCTTGACGACTGACATTAATTACCCAGTAATTTTCTAGCTGTGATCCATGAAATACTTGTTGCTGATCCCCAGACAGATGGCTAGTCACATAGGACGGGCTTCTCCTCTTTATTTCCATCTGCTATATTTCATTAAGACAGCTAAAAATAAAAATATCCCTAATGTTATTTTTCCATGTAAGTTACTGCTACAGTGATTTGATGAGACTGTGAATAGAAGAGTTTCCAAGCGACAAGATTTTCTTAATTAATTTGTGATCCTTGGCATGAAAAGTGACTGTGAACCCCTACACTAGACTCATCATGAGCGCTACACTTACTTCTAAGTGCTATTTATCTAGAAGAGTCAGTTCAAAACAATTTTTTCTGGTATAAGAGGAGGAAAGAGGCTGCTGTCTCTTCTGAGCAGAAGTAGTTACCATTTTTAGGTTCTAACCAGTTGTAGATGGCGCCTACGAAGTGGAGATGTAATCACGGAGATCCTTCAGGCATGAAATGTTCTTTCCCTCTATGTAGTAGGAATATCTCCAGAAACAGCTTTTCTGCACAGCTCCAAGCCTCTCTTTGGCCAGCACTGTGTCCAAAAGCCCCCTTAGGGGGAGTGGGTAATATTTGGGAGGTTGTTTGGTTCTGTCTTTCACAGATTTTTTGGCTCTATCTTTGTGTGTGGTGGAGCTGGGTTCTTGCACACACAGCTCTACCAATTTCAGCATTTAGTTCCTGATGTATTAAAATGTTCTCCAGGGAACATAAGGTCCCCTCTATCCAGACTGCAAGTTACTTGTTTCTCAAAAGGGACAAAAGCCTCAAACATGTAAGTGTTGATTATCTTTTCTAGTCCTTCCACACCTTTCCCACAAATTCTTTCAGAGGGATGGAAACTCCCCCTTATTTCATGAAGAAGTTTTAGCATGTTTTAGAACAAGGAACTGAGAGGTGGCCCAAATGCCCCAAAGTAAGTGCGGGAACAGGGAGCAGGCAGCCCAGCAGAAGCAGTCTGGTGTGATGAGGAGCTCCAGGGACTTAGCTAACACTTGGTCTCCAGAACTTAAGAAGAAATCTGGGACTGATATCTTAGACCTGGGCTATTTTTATTCTCGACTACCCAAGCCATTGCCATAGACCTCCTGAATGGCGACCACAGATTTTCAGAGATGAACTCTATTACTTTACCCTACATTTAAAAGTCTAAAGCAAGCATGCTATTTTAGACAACACAACTCAAAGCGCCACTAGTACTGTCTTAGTGACACTGCCTACAACACAGGCAAGAACCTTTGTTCTCACCCCTCCTTTATTAGTTGCTTCTGCTTAGAAAAGCAAGCAATTTCCTCACCCTCCTGGCAACATTCCCACGAGGAAATTCCTCCTCCCAAGCCATAGTCACAGAGCCAGTCATACAATCCTTCCTTCTCTCAGATCACGTTGTTTTCCCATTTGCTCAGGCTCTTACTGCTCACCCCAGCCCATCACCCCAGGAGAACCTTTGACTCGGTTCTTCTGCCCGTTCTTCCTCCTCCAAGATCAGTTATTTGAGTTCCACCCTAAGATCACACTGACTTAGGCCCCAGTTTAGCAAAGAATTTTATCACATGCCTAAGTGTAATTGACTTAGACCTTCAGTCTGTTTTTAACTTATCAGAAGTGTGGGTGGGTAAAGCCGTTGTCCTCTTACGCACTCTTGGCTCCCATGGAGGTTGGCTGTTGATGAGCAAAGAGTGTATGTGCATAAAATTGAGCAGAAACTCAGATAAGGACTGCTGAACTGGACTCCATCCAGCACGGTGGCATGTCTTTTAAGACCTAATTATCTTCACACAACACTGCAGAGGTGTCGGCTCTGTGGCTGTGACACACTGCAGGTTATGGGGTACTTCTACCCCAACTCACCATTGCTGCATAGTAATTAAACTTTGGGTAGTCTGTGCCCTGCTCAAACTTTGCCTCGGATATTAGGAATCCTGAATAAGGACTTCAGGATTAATTCTTAAACTTAGAAGCAGAGAATGTGGCTAAGGTTGGCAAAAAGCAATGATTGCCTTGAGCCCAGAAAAAAAAATCCAGTAATACTAGAGTCAGTATTTTATTCTGCTTAAACCACAGTGAAGTTGGACACAGTAGTACCTCATTTTCCTGTAGGGCCTCATCAGATCAGTACAAGACTTAATGACAATAGCTAAAGAAACAGAAAGACACTATGGATTTTGCTTAGCCACTTATAACTTGTACCTTCAAAGTCTGGCTTATTTAATTCAGATCATATAAATTCCAGTGGTGAAGGGTGGAGAAAATTGAATGTTGAATGAAGACTTTTGTTTTCCTGAACAGAGCTGAAATGAAGAAGAAGCTGGGTTGTGATGATCAGATTTCTCCTATAGGTCAGAAGTTCAATGTATCATCGGATTTCATGTCATGGGGCTGTTCTGTTCCTAATTGCAACCAGCCAGGACTCTGCACATCAGCGAGCTTTTACTCTGAGCTCCTTCCATAAGATATATATTGTAGTTAAAGCAGTAACTAAATAATTTTAAATGTATTTTTAAGGGTGAATCATTACCTTTCAATTCTACAACACAGCAGAAAATTAAATTAGACGCTGGCTTATGTTCGTATAAAATACAAAACCTGATACTTAACTGCATCGTCCCTACTGCAAGTTTATTTTGCACAAATTTAATACAAGCATTAAACTATGAACCTCTGGTAGCTACGATCTCAGATTCAAAGGTATCTGGAACCTCACGGGGATGGAGGACCCAAACCCCTGGGAAATATGATCCTCAGGCCCAGGCCCTGATGCCAAACATCAGCTGTGGAGGATGGATGAAAGACGGTTGAGCTGAGCTGAGTCTGTGCAGTAGGTGAGAAGGGGATCTGTGCGAGTGGCACTTTGCAGCACAGGTCCTGAGTTATCCCACTACATAACTAAATGTATTATTTATACATCTCAGGAAGAGAAGCTATAGCCACATCTCAAGCTGAAATTAAAAAAAAAAAAAACAACAAACAAAAACCAGCTTAGCACTTAGCTGATGACTGACTTTTTGAATAATTTAAATTCATCAGAGACATCCATGGTGGACTAGCATGATCTCCTATGAACATCCATTCCTCTGCAGAATTAAACGAGACAGCGTGAGCGTGTGAGCTGTTTGACCAGCCAAACCACAATATTAAATTATGACAGAGGAACATGACCTGTTACGCAGGGATGATGTGGGGCAATGACTGAGAATCAAATTGGGGTATCTCACATTAATCCAACAGCTAATGAAGCTTAACCTACCGATCCTAAAACAACTTTACATTGTGTATGTCTTCTGCAGAGTGCCTTTCAGCATGTCTCTGCTTTAAGAAACCTCTGTCTCATGTGATGATTAAATCTCAGAGAGGTTTTATCCTTCCTGCATTCAGGACAGACCATCTTGTGACCTGCAGCATGTTCTCTCCTTAATAAATCATCTTCTAAACATTTTCATACTGAAAATAGGGCTTTCACAGGTTTCAGTGTACTCTGGTTTCCCGTGTTAGGAAGAATGAGGCTTTTGCTGGTGCTGTAGGACAGCTTTGAGATGTAGGCATTGCCTCGGGTTGGAGAATAGTGCCAGCCAAGAGGAGCAGGAATGCACAGGAGACACGTCTGTGTTCCTCGGATGCTACGAATTTCTCTTAAAGCCAAGAAACCTGAAACTGCAGTGGCAAGTCAGACTTCCTCTCGAGATGGAGTCGAGGCAGGCTAATTTTAGTCACCATGCACTATGCAAATCATCATTCTGTAGCTGAGTTTATTTTTTAAAGTGCTGACTGCCAAACTCGCTGCAGGGCATAGACTCTTCATATGGGTCTTAAAGAGGTTTGAAACCAGCTCTGGTTAGTGGTGCTACATTTCAGATGAAGGGGGAGTGTGCACAAAGGGGCCCCGCACACTTTCAATGGGGAAGGTCTAGATGACTGGTTTAGATCATATACTGATTTTCTAGCTGGCCAGAATTAGCTGTTAGTGGTTTTTTGGAATATGTTTTTGGTTCTGCATGTAATTTTTCCTTTTCCTTGAAAACTCCCCTGATAAGCTGCACACTGTGGGCTCACAGGAGATGATGGGAGTGCTGGTATCTGGATCACACCCAATATCTGTAGATAAAGGAAGCAGATCACTATTGGGTTTTAGATTTATTCTCTAAATATTTGGCACATTTGCAGAGTTCACTTTTAACTGGGATCGATCTGACTTCCTAGTAAAGAAGTAATTCTTTAAAAAATTATTATTAGACTGTGATTCATGGCACTCATTTAAAAGACAGAGGCAGATATGGGGAACACAGAGCAGCAGAAGCAAGGCAGAGTACGCTTCCAGGAAGCCCAGGCTTTAGCACGGACAGTAAATTGTTACATTTCCCTTCAGTATTAAAAAGATTTAGCATGCGGACTTTCATCTGATAACTTTCATAATGTCTCTATCACGAGTCATACTGTGACTGAATTGTTCTTTGTATTTAAAAGAAACATTTCTCCATTATTTCTTATCGACCTACCATAGATACCTTCAGAAACTTTCCTTTCTTAATTTTAAGAATAACCACTTCCAAGTTTGATGTCTTACCCATAACCTTCAAGGCATTTATCAACCCAAGCAGGTCTGCCTGGAGCTGAGTTTGGAAAGGCACTTTGTATCCTGAGCTCAAAAATGAGGCAGGAGAGTAAAAGCAGGAGCTAGTTTTCAACTGTGAAATTATTTGAAAAGCTGCTCCTATGTTCTGTGGCTGATTTTGAATCTTTAACATAAGTGCTTCGGATCTGGGGCTCGAACCCTAGTGAGTGGTCAGAATTTCTCCCTGAAATCTGCTGCAGGCTTTAGGGGGGACTTGGAGAAAAAATTGTGCATAGCAAACTCCAATTTAGATATAGAGGTTGTGAAACGTCCGATTGCATTTAGGGCATGGACAGGGACTGCCACTGTATTCCTCCAAACGCAGGGAGCTGCTGCATTGTGCATTTATTTCCATTTATGAGCAATCTGCCTATTTTGTAAGAGGCCAGCAATGCTCAAAGACACCACCAAGATGAAAATAAATAACTGTAGGACCGCATATATGATGTGTGGCAGCTCCCCAGCCATTGGAAGGGTGGGACTGAGGAAAAATACCTTTTCCATCGTAAAAGCCTGGCACGATCCAAGTGGAATCCAGGTCCCCTCCTTTGGGGAAAGGCGAGGGAGCCGGGTGGCCGCTGGATGTCACTGGCTGTGCGCGGAGTCCGGCGTAGCCGACGGCAGGGCTGGGGGGTGCTGGCAGGAGGGGGCTTGGGGGTGGGGGCTGAAGGCCACGCAGATGGAAATGATTCACCTGCTTAATTACCAGGATCTTCCTACAAACGTATCTCCCGTGGAAGTGGAGCCATGTCCTAACGCTAAGACCAGGGAGCAATAAAGAGCCTCTGTGGAGATGAATGGTGTGTTTGTGCTGCTGGGTGTTTCACCCGGACGAGCAGACACGCTTGCCTTTCAGTGTGGCTACGCTCTATTTTTGTACGTTTTCTGTCGTTTCATTGCCCCTCAGCTTCATATTAAATCTGACCTTTCTACTGCACTTGACTGGGGAAAGGTAATCACCTACTTTGATTTCTTCGGGGTTATACATCATTGCATATGGCAGGTAGATAAGTGTATCTGGAAAATATGGTTGCATGTGAGACTAGGCAGGAAAAAAAAGCTGCGAGCAGGTCAGGATCCACTTGAAGACCTGTCAGACCTGCCTGAGCACAAATATATTTTTCAAGCTGGATATTTAACTCCCACTGGCTCCTGTGAAAACTCAATGATCGCAGAAAATCTTCTTTTGCTTTGAACAGTGGAGAGAAACTTGAGTTCCCCCTTGCACGCTGCTGCAGTAAGGTCCTGAGCAAGCACGGGGAGCCTTTGTGATTTATGGTGTTACAAAGAGTTGGGAAGTTTCAAAGGAAGAAAAGGAGTATTTCACATTTCATACAGTGGCTAGAGATGGACCTAATATGCTGTTGTGCAACTCTTGGTCTGGAACTGAGACTGCGTAGTGCACAAAATAAACATCACTCAAAAGGAGTTTAATACCTAAGTGCAGCCATAAGCATCAGGGCTTCCCCGGGGATAACAACAGCCTCACACAAACAGCTCTGTTAGAGCACCCTTACAGAAACTTCAGGGGCCTCTTCTAATTAATGCAACTATAAATTACATGCATCTAGTGTGGATTTGATCTGCTGGCTACTGATGATATTAATTGCTGCAACACGGTGACAATTCTGAAATAATGGTAAAGCTAATACAGCAGGAAAGGTGTGGGAACACTGTGTGGGTGCTGTTTGGTCAAGCAATAAACAGCTTTCTTACAGCAGTGTCTATTTTATGTCCAGGAGCAGAGTATAAGAGCCTGCACTGTGCCCAATGTTGCTACAATTGTTTATACTGATTGTTCTTTACAGTATCTTGACATGGTGCCATCCAGAGGTACCTGGATATTCAGGATATAACCTCTAACAAGAAGAGACAAGGGTCAGCTGCAGCAAATGCAAGGGCAGGGCTCCCACCCGCTTGGGGTTTGAAACCCCTTAATTAAGGTGAAGAAAATGCTTTGGTGTCACAGCTTGTTCTACTCATTTTACTCCTGTAGAAACTCTACTTGAAGTGATTAAAGAATAAGCTAACTTGGTACAGAAGCATCATCCAACGAAAACAAGGGCAGTTTAGCTAAAATTGGTTTGAAAATGCTCATTAATTAAGCTAATGTACATTTGCATAGATGTGGGCTTGCTAACACTCTTTTCCCCCTCTTCTTACCTAAATGGGACTAATTATTTCTCTAATTATGATGTAATTGTGTGGCCTTGGGATCACTGATTACCACTGCCTTGTCTCCCTGTTTTGTTTGAATCCAAGCAGAAACGAGGGATGCTCTTCTGGGATGTGCTGCTACTCCTTTCAGCTTCAGCCTTAACCTTAAAAAAAAAAAGAAGGAGGAAGAGAAAAAAGTAAGTAAGCTGAGCTATTTATAGTTGAGCTAATTATTTTGATGTGATATGACAGCAGTGGAGTCTGTTTTCTCTTCACTCAATTAATGGCAATGGAAAAAGCATTCGATACTCTTTTAACAGTATTCATTGGCTACAATACAAACCTTTGCTTAATGTTTTAAGGTGCAGGATTTTGCAGTATAGCAAACGGGGGACACAGTGCTGTGTTGTGTTTCTGGTTGATGTAGGAGAAGCTGTGATGTGAGGAGCTGAAAGGGGGTGGTTGTTGTTAAAGAAAAAAATCCACTATTAGGTAGGAAGGTAGCATGCAGCATGTCTGTACAAACCACCACGTAAAATTGTACAGGTCAAGGCTCAGGTATTTTCTAGGATGCTTGGTGGATACCAAGGAGTTTGAAGTGGCTAAAGCTTTACTACTCATAAGTAGGGAAACTGAGGCAGAAGCAAACTAAAGTGGCAAAGGTTGCAAAGCAAGTAAATGGCCAGAGAGTGACAATCTTGGTCTGTGAGCTCTGATCTGAGAAGGTGGATTTACACTTTTCACTGTCTCTTTTCTGCCTTTGTGCTGTTTCTATGCACAGATTCTGGGAGTGAGACCTTCTGGGCAGCAAATAAATGGGGAAGGTGGAGCGGATGAGGAGGGATGTCTTGGCTGAATTTTTTTGCCCGTTAATAAAGATTCTGCAATAAAAACTACCCACTGAGCACAGCGATGTGTTTTCTAGGTCTCAGGGGAAGTTGCAAATAGCAGCTATTTGCTTTGGTTGCTCTGTTTTGGTGCTGGACAAGAAGCTAGATTTTTATTCTTTAAAATTTTGGGATTAAAAAAAAAAAAAATTGAGTGGATCCTTATCTCTAACCAAGACAAAATTTGAAATCCTAAACTTCTGTGAATTATTTCTGGTGAAAAAGCACTTTAGTGTTGAAGCTCAGGTCTTGTTCCCCCCTCCCAGGCTTATAAAATAGCTTCTCTTCCTTGCTCCTCACGACCCTCGGGGTGTTCTGCAGCTTGTCCCTCTCCATAACCACAAAATTCCTGCCAGAGGATTTGCTGTGTATTACGGGGCTTTCCTCACTTTGCAAGAAAGGAAGAAAAAACCCAAAGCTTTTTCCTCCTTTTAAGGCTTTGATCAGGTCCCTGAAATCTGTGTACTTCTCAGGTTGCTTTTGGTGACCTTTCAGGCTTTCAGAAAGCAGGTGCTGTTTGTGAAGCCTTTACGTGACTGTCACTTTGTTTTCCTTTTATTTATCTTTTTTAAACATGTGGGTCAGGCAGCTGTAGGTACAGTGCAATATTCATGAGAGGCTCTGATTTATGCAGGCACAAGGCTGTGCAGCAGGATTACAGGGTACTGAATGTTATATGCAGTTTTAATTTCTTTTTATGACCAAAGGATACAGCCGGAGTTTCTCAAATATGGAATTTATGAGAGCCTCATTCATGCAAGTTTTAAAGGGCCCCTGTACCTCTGCCTTGCAAAGCCACTGTGCTGAACGATGGGGTGAGCAGCCGGCTCAGACTTTGCCAGATAACAAAAGTATATATAAAACATTGCTAGGGTAATTAGTTTGACACCCAAATGGCCTCTGCGTGTAGAGTCTATGCGCTCCTGCAGTATTTATGCAGCCTCAGCCCTTCTCTCAGTTACAGAGGTACAGAGAAACAAACTCCGTGAAATGTTTAGAGTCAAAAACCTTCTGAGCAGGGATTTTCTGTGCAGTACAGTGCTGGGGGTTAACTCTGGGGCTTCTATAAACTATTACAGTGCAAACTAACAGAGGATATCTGTGGCAAGTCCGGACATCGTTTGGCCTTCCTGACTTAGAGTCCTGTGCTCCACACCAACACAGCTCGCTCCTGTTTTGACTTAATTTTGCACTTTGTATCTGACCTGCAAGTCCTTTCTCCCAAGAAGGAGCCTCTTTGTTCACAGGAGAAACAGGGTTTGTGTGCCCAGCAGCTCACCAGGCACTGCCATCCACCTGAAATTTGCACTGTAGATTATGAAACAGCCTGGCATCAAATTCAAGGTATTAAATGCAATAATATGTCCCTGCAACATAACACGCATGTCTGATGCAGTGAATTATTCATCCCTCTCCTGCTTTGAGCATTACATGTTGAATTACATGTACTTGCATCTCACATGGCTATTTTGGGAAGAGAGATGATTCTTTGGAAAGTCACTAAAGTTTCTGTAGTGGAGCTGGAACCATGAGTATATTCAGAAATCTGATAACAGGTTCCTGTGGGAGATGGCCCCTGACTATTGGTTTAAAACACTGAGTCCGGCAGTCTGTGGCCGTCTCCAGTCTCCATGAGCACCGTGGGAACTCATTTCCAAGCCTGACATCTCAGAACAAGACTCATGCCATGCTTGGTGCTCCAGGATGGTTAATGCATGGTCCTGCCAGTGAGCCCCAAGGCCTCATCTCATGGATGCTGTGGCTGCAAACACCTCTGAGTCCAACCTGGACAAGTGGAAAAAGCCTCACCCGTCTCCTGCAACCAGTGTCTTCAGCTTCTATTTCTGCAGAAGGGGAGCTTTCCTTTCCATCTTCCCTCCCTGCCATGCCATCCAGGAAAACAAAAAGGCACTGCTAACATCTGCTCTTTTCTCCTCCTACATGCAGGCTCTTTCTCGGCTCTCTATTAAACCCCTTCCCACACAGAGGCGTAGGCAGGCGTATGCGCATACATCTCAGCGTACAATTTTTCCCATCCCTTGGGAGCAACATTTGCAACGGTGACTGGTGAGGTTTTATTTTTGTTCTTTGCTAAGACTTTGGTTAACAGGCTTCTCAGTCTCCAACTGCACCTACTCCTCTAGCGATCAGCCCATACACCGTGTAATGGCAGGGCTGACATGGAAGCTTATGGAGACACTGCGAGTGGGTGGAAATGGATGCAGCAACGTATGTAGAAATTTCCCATTGCTAAGCTACGCTCAGGTGCATTTACTTCTACCGAGAGGGGTTACTAAGGAAACAAGGAGCCAATTTCTGGAAAAAGCCCCAGACTTTTCTAATGAGCAACAAAAGCTATACTTGTCCTTCAACTTTGATGTGACAGGGTCTGTTCTTTGGTCTCCTGTAACCGAAAAGTGTCTGATGTCGAACCCTGCCATCAGTCTCTTGTCCCAGTCCTGTCCCTGGGCAGGGTGCCGAGCCTTCACCATAAAACGCACGAGCTCTGAGTCACTCCTTCTTTTGGCAAAGGAAACAGGAGAATCCATCTGGGCTCGTTCCATCCTGAAAAACTTGCCATGTTTTGCAATTTGCACATTTTTCTCCTCCGATTGGAACGGGTTGGCTTTTCCTGAAGCTGGCATGGCTTTTTGTTGCAACAAGAAAAATCCCCATCAAAATAAATTTTGCAGAAAAGTTTAATCCGAGAGGTTCAAAGCTAAACAATGCCTGCTGCTGCGTGGAAAGCTCTGCAGAAAGATGTTCAGCTTTTTCCCACAGCCCTCATCAAGCCCGGTTGCCAATTATCGGTTTGTGTGTACGTTGCATCCTAGCTGAGGCTCTTGTGGGGGAAAAGTTATGCTGTCATCATGGCAAAAGTAGGGGATTGCCTGAAGGGCAGAAAATAAAGGCAGAGGTTTGAAGGCACTGGACGAGGTTGGACGCTCTGTTCTGGTCTCTTCTTACAAGGCTCGGAGGCAGGTTTTGTGGTGCTGGGGCTTGGATTGTGCAGACAGGAACGGAGAGCAGCCAACCTCCAGCCCACCCGAGACTTGCCGATCAATGGAAACAAGTGATTTACTATATCAGAAATAGCAATAATCCTTGGAAACGCAGCAAGATGAATAATTGCACCACGAGGTATTAATAGTCATGTCAAGAGTACATACTTCATAACATCAAAACAGAAAGGGTTTTAAGATACACCATCATTCTATAAGGGAAAAAAATACATTTTCCAAGTTAAGAAATTGGATACAAATACCTAAAACAATTCAGAAAATGCTGTAAAGGAAACATGAATAGAAGCAACATTGTTAAGAAGGAACATTTCAAAACGAATTGTAATCCCCAACTGAAGTTCTCCAGTATAGAAGCAAAGAAAAAGATTATTTTTTAAAAAAAAATGTATTTCCCGAATAGTGTGTTTAGTTTGGGGGGATGTGACATAATTGTGTATTTTCCCACAATTCAGGGAGTATAATTCCCAAGTTATCACAAGGAACACTTGCTCATTAAAAAAAAATAATCTAAGCTTGCAAACCTGATACGTATTGCAGTATAATTAACTTGCTGGCTTCCAGAGTATTTAATTCAAACAAAGAAAAAGTTCAAAGAGAATGGGCCAGTTTATCTTAGTATATAATTTTTTTGCCTGTGAACACAGAAAAATACAAATAACAGTTTATGTTGGTTTTGATAGATTTACAATGCTGTTAAATTACACCCAGACCATCCTGAAGACATATTACTTTTAGACTTTGCTATCAAACAATTTAAAAACCCAATACATTGGAAATTAATTCCAGAAGAAAGGAAAGGAAAAGATTGTTGTTCTTCCACTTTAGCTATTCTTGCTGACATTTGTGTGCAAATGGCAGTGGGGATAGGAAAAAATGAGATGCTTGTAGCAACGTATTTATTTTGCAGTAGGAAAGGGCAGCATGGATTTATTTAAATTTTTTTTTAACTGCCTCTAGATGAGAGGATCTATATTATAACTGGCGGTGACAAATATTGCATGTCCAGCTGTGATGGTTTGTACTGATATAAACAGTGTGTATGAAGCAGATCATGGCCCTCTAGAGGGATCAGTGCTTTTCCTATGGGAAATAACAGATTTTACCTGAGCACTGAAATGCTGCTCCCATCAGACCTGAGTATGAAGAACTGATCAAGAGCTGAAGTCTGTGAAAAGTCCCTGGGGCAGCTGCAACTTCATTTGCTCTTGCAGGAGAATAAACTGCCTTACACAACTATATTTATCCAAGGGGTTGCACTACTTCAGGGCTCTGTTTCAAATATAGCGTTTCCAAGGCAGATCCCTGAGGGGTGCGATGTGGTTACCCGTCCTGGGAAATGCAGAGGTGCCTGTGTCACTTTGGCTGCTGGGTTTGTCCTCGCTGTTGGTTTAGGGTAGGTTAAAAGTGGTGGTGCTGGGGATGAAAGGAAAAATAAAGGAAGTTCTTTGATATGAAGTTTCATAGCTTGCTTCAATATCTTCCATACTGCTTTTCAGAACCATTTTAAAATTATATACAGTTGCACAGTATTTCCAGCAGTCACAGTCTGACCTGGGATATCAATATTTTGCAGTTTTTAATAAGAATGAAAAATCCCTGAAGTAAGGTTTACAGTGAAGTGTTGGGTTTTCTGATTTTTGTGGGTTTTTTCATGTTACGCTGCTGTCTTTAAAAATGTCACAATTGAGCCAGCAAGCATGGTCACAGCTTCCAATTTAGTAGATCCTTCATTATTTATCTGGGAGGAAAAAAAAGTGGAAATATTTTCCTAAATAACCCTGTATGATACTCGATCTCGGGGCAGGTACCACTGTGCTGACCTCCACTTTGGCACTAGCACAAAACCCTGCTGGACCTGCCAGACCTCCGGGTTCACAGGGTGGTCAGGACGAGCAAGCGATGGAAATATTTTTGGGATGAGCTGGGATTCCCTCTGAGATCCCAAATAGCACAAGCTGTCTCACTATTTAAAATGACTCTGAAGTTGCAGAGCACAACACTGGCCCATTCAGACCTCGATGGCTGTTCGTTATCCAGCAGCAGCTCGGTGTTACCAAGGTTTTCAATTATAGAGAAATTAAGAGCCCCATGAAGAAGAGTTTGTGCTTAAAACACAACTGGAGTTTGCCCAGATCCAGCCAATGTTTCATGCCAGAAACAGGCACGGCCAAAACACAGCACAGCTTCAGTCTCAAATTGATGGCGACGAAGAGTTGCAAAATACCTGTTTTTGAAACCTACTTGTCCAAATAAATACCGAGTAACCCAGGTTTCACCTGAATGCTCTGGTTTCTTAAATAGGCACGGCCCTAAAGCCCTGGCTGTGAACAAACATCTTCTGAAAAGTACAGTGTGCTTAGAGCATTCAATTAAAAATAAAAATTTTTAAATTGTGCATATTATTCCTTCAATAAGGAATTATTGCTTGAATGAGGAATTCAAATGAGGGAAGAGAATTTCTGCCTTTTTTCTTTCAACTTCTAAAATAATAATTTAAAAATTTTTTTTCATTTAAAAAAGTCCCTGGGCATTGACAGTGCTGAAGGTAGCATTTTAAAATCAAAGCAAAGCTTTTAAGCCTTCAAGAACTGCTGGCAGGGAGAAAACACTGCCATCTGCTCTTACTCCTGTCTTCAGGGGGGAGGGTTGTAACTTCAGCCCTGCCAAACAGCACGTGTGTGCCCACCCTGCCCAGCCGCAGCCCCCCCCCTACTCTCGGATCAGCACCGTGTAACACGCGTTACCCCTGTGTGTGCGTCAGCCCAGGTCTGAAGGCACAAACCCAGAAGTCCATGAAGTCCATTTTGAAGGCCATTTTTTGGATATTTCGCTTTTCCATGTACTCAAAAGTTCGCTGCCTAGCACTTTTTATTGGGTTTGGATGCTGATGGGATGAGGGCTGGTGGCTTTACCAGAGACCTGATGTTTAAGCCTGTACAGAAAGGGTCACTGAAGGATGGGTCTTGTATCCCAAAATAAGCAGGGCTGTCTTCAGCCAGCACATTTCTCAAGTTTTTCCATGAGACACCAGTGAGAACTCAAAACAGGATTTTTCTGCAGTGGCAAATGTGAAAATGGACTCGAGTGTTCCGCTCTGCTACTCATAGAGCTGACCAGTACTGCTGGTAACAACTAGGAGTCCTGGGAGCATTTAAGTAAGTGGCAGCACAGGACTCCTTTTCACTTGCCTTCTGCAAAAGCTTGTGCTGCCATGAATTTTAAAGCCAATGCTTGGAAATGCTGGCATCAAGCACATCTTAATGTTTGCATTCTCTCAAGCATCTGCGCAGAAAAAAAAAAAAAAATAGAAAAATTGTGGATTCATGCCACTGTAGTAATGGGACAGAAATGTACTGTGAGGTTCAGCAATACCAATGGTAACTCTGATTTTTTTTTTTTTTTTTTTAAAAAAAGCCTTTAAATATTTACAACAAATTGCTCAGGAAGGAACTATACGTTATTCATTTTCATTGTTGTTCTGACGAGATTTCAAAATCAAATTTTGACAAAAACGCCTGGTGGTACACACTTTATGGCAGGCAAAAAACCCCAAATTAGCTGTGATAGCACTTGAGATTTATTTAGGCAATTATAGTTAATAGGAAATGCAAGTCTCCTAAAGAAATAACATTTTCTTCTTGAGCTGTTGAGGAACACTGCACAGACCATAAATGATAATAAGGCTGTGCGTGTGCTCAGGCGGGTATTTGGCCGGGGGTTTGTTTTTTGGGATGCTCTTTCCCCCTGGGCACCCGGCGCGCTCACGGCGAGCTGCTCCAAAGCTCAGCAGCCGGGTCAGCAGCATGTTTTAGGTTCAGACCAATGTAGGAACAGCCACGTTTCCTGCTGTTTCGGGTCACTGAGTTTATGCATCCAAGCTTCAAATCAGCCCAAGTTGACTTGAAATGCTGCCAGCCTGGCCTAAGATTTGAAAGTCTAAGTCTAACCAGGAAATCTCCTCTTGATGAAAGTCTGGGGAGGGGGAGAGGGCGTGATCTGTGTGTTATGTGCACTTCAATAATTTTATCTGCAGTGAGTTCAGCGTTCAAAAGACCCATTAAAAAAAAAAAAAAAAAAAGTAAAGGTTTGAAAAGCACAGCTCCATTTCATGTAAACTCTACCTAAACTTTACTATTTTGTATTAAGACATCTGAGAACGTGCAAACCCCTTTTATCAAACCTTTTTCACACTGGTTAAAGTCCTCCTGTACACCCCATCTCCTGGCAAACCACCCCGATGGCACCGAAGTGGAATTCAACTGAGCTGTGCTCATCTGGGGATGATGCTGCCACGTGGCTGCTTGGGGGGGGGGGGCGGGTTCCCTATGGGGGGGCATCACTATCACACTGTGCTGGGACGGGAGCCCAAAAACCATAGGGACACTTGTCTGGGATGGAGGTATGACTACGCTAAGTTTGGATTTGCTGGTTTGGCAGGGCTCAGAAATGAAGGTCACAAAGTAAGGGGATCTGGGGTTATTTATACGCGGGGCGCTCGCCGCTGAGAGCAGCAACATTTGATCGGGGACCTCTCCCGGACGGAACCCCCCGACACCCAGAGGCACACACACAGCCTGCCCCAGGGTGCATCTGTTACCAGCGGGATTTCTCCTGCCCTGGTTTGCAAAACAAGCTGCTTTTGGGCCAGACTAAAGGGCAAATGTGTGAGGCTGAATCTACGTGACCTAGTGGCAGCATTTGTGGCATGAGCTGAGGGGGAAAATCCATCTCAAATCAGGTCCCTGGAGCTGAAGCATCTTTCATCTATGTGCAAATGCTGAACTAGCACAAGGCAAAGTTTCTTTTTTTAAAGCGCACTGCTGGTTTGTGCAGTTTAATGATTTCCTCAGATATTTTTTTAGTTATTTATTTCCATTCTCTAAAGGCTCCTGGCTCTTTAACTTTTTTTAAATGGTATTTTCTGAGCATGTTTTCAGATTAAATGTTGATGAAAGATGCCTTGCTTAAGAGGATGGGGGTTTGAGGAGCACTTAGGCCTGATTCAGCAAAAGCACTCGATTATCTTCAGTTTAATTTTACAAAGTAGTTAAGCACATGCCTAAAGCTAGGTATGTCCTTAAGTCCACCTCTGCTCAGCAAAGCATTTAAACACGTGCTTCGCTTTAACCAGAGACAAGGGATTTTTAGCATATGCTTAAATACTCCCCAAACCTGGAACCTGAGCAGCTCTAGCAGATGATTACCCTCCTGCCTTTCTAGAACTGGTGGATCTGTCACACTGCTAAAAACATTTTCAAAATTCCTTAAAATATCCTATTTCTGGTAAAAGCAAGAGCCACTCCTCCCCAGTGGTACATGCTGTCCCACACCACCCTCCCCAGTTTGGGGCTGGAGGGACTATTGCCAGGGCAGGGGAGGGAGGGATGCTGTTCAAGTGAGTGAAGCTTTGTGGTTGCACTGACTGTCGTCTTGCTCTATATTTGGATGTTGTTGTACATGCAGAGTGCAGGTCCCTGCCCAAAGACTGTGGGTGCTGCTGAAATACAAATAATAAATGGCTCATGTGATTCAACCGGAGCTGCTTTGCTGAGTATGTCTGAGCCCTATTCTCTGCTGGATGTGTCTGCTGTAGTGGTAATTTCTACAACACCCTTTCTGTTTTAAGGCTTCATGCGTGTCGCTGTGTTTAAGACTACACCTCACTGGAGGAAAAGTTCAGACTGGATACGTTCTGGGTAGGGTTTGGCGATTTGTCAAAATAGTCAGCAGAGATGGTCTGCAGCTGAGTCCAGCAAAACCAGGAAGGTAGGGATCAGCGGGGCTTCCCCTGAGATCACCTATTCAGTTCCTGGGCATCTCCTGTGCTGAGTTTCTCTGAAACGTGTGAGATTGGCAGCGCTTGGACTCTCAAATCAAATTATCCTGGAAAGCAGAAAGGCTCAAAGCCCTGGCTGAGCCAGAAACTGGTATTTTCTGGGATTCAGCAACAGCTTTAAATCACAGCTTCCGTAATCTAAATTTGGAAAAGTGTTATTCACATTTTTGATCCCGAGTTGCACCATGATGCAGTCATTTAATAGCTGCCACAAACACGGTGCCAGTGGCCAGGAGGGGTGACACCACCCCACGCGTTGTTGGCTGGTGCATCAGGCACTGCCACCCATGCGAGGCACTCATCAGCTGTGGGTAAATAAAGACTTTCCTTCTGTATTTAAAATAAAAAACCTGTTTAATAACAGTGCACCCAACACAAATGACGCCAAGCATCCTCCCCACTGTCTGCTCCCGTGCCACAGCGTTGAGACTGCACAGGGCATGGATGAGCACCATGGGTGCTGGCTCCTCTTCTTCGCTTGGAAACCAAAGGGATGATGAAACGCAACAGTTGCAGTGGTGCTTTGGGTTAATTTGCTGGCACTTTGGGTAAAGAGCTACATTTTCCAGAGTCTCCTCATTCCCTCAAATATAACGAGCTGCTGATCACATAGTTCTAGCACCAGGTGAAGGGCTGGGGACTGGGAAAGAAGAGTAAATGGATAAAAAAGATCAGTGATGGGGATGATCCAAGTACCACAGGAAAGATCAGATCTCTCCGGCCAAAGCTCATCCGTAGAATGGGACAAAGCAAAAGTCCAGATCCAAAGAGGTCTCAAAGTTTTTGGATTCAGGAATCCACCCTGGTTGTTGAAGACATAGCTCCTTCCTCACCTGTCTAGTGCCCTGCTGTTTCCCTTGGCTGTGCAGCTCTATCAGTATAGAGTCCCTGCTTTTTTTTTTGCAAGGCATGGGGGACGTTTTACGAATCCCATTTTTTTCAGAATATATTCCTTCTCTGCAAAGCTCTTGGCTATTCCTATCCTTTTAAAAAGTCTTTAAAAAAAAAAAAAGTTGTTTGTGGTGCTAACGGTATGGAATGAGCTAAAGCTTTATGCCATTTTTAGCACTCTTGGAACAGAGAGAATTGGAGGAACTGAAAATATATGCTTAATCGCCCCCAGGAAAGACTGCCATAATATTTTGGGTTGCATAAGCAAACTAAATTGGAAATCTGGAATCTATTCAAGACCTTTTGATCAGGGAGCTTTGCAAGTGCAGAAAAGTAAAAACACAGACAGATGGGGATTAGAGTTGAGCATCAGGAGAATAATTTCCTCTTTTAATTTCAGTTCCGCCAACAAAAAGCATTAACAATCCAGTTACGTAACGTGCGTCAGAGCCCAGCTATACGGAGCAGTAATGCTCGGTGTAATTAAGCCATTACACAGCCTATGTTTGCTGCATGGAGGTAGGAGTCACTTTGCACAAGCAAATGAACCCTCCCCCCCTTCAAAAATCTGGGCAAATGTCCTGGCCAGAATTAGAACCAGTTATCAAGGCTAATAGGAGCTGCAGGGGGTTCAGGGAAAATTGAAGCCTGCTCCGAGGTACTGCTGGGTTTACAAAATCCAATTGACAATCACTTGCAAACCCCAACTCACCCTATTTTCTCTATCTTTGTTACTAAATCAGCTTCAGTGGGAGAAGAGAGATTAGGCTGAGGAGCAAGCAGAGATATTTTTGCTGATTGTTTGACACTGGGAACAATAGTCCATAATATACTTTGTGTTATTCTAATAGTAGGATCTCTGAGAGAAGGCACTGCAACATTTAGAGGCTGGTAAGAGCCCCACAGATTTGAGGCTGCAAAGGCTGGCAGAATGGACTAGATTTCTGTCCTTGCCTGTTTTCCTCTTCTCAGGGGATATTTTTGCATACAGAGGCTGATGCAGAGTATTGCAGAAAAGTACTAAGAGGATGGTCTAAATAGGACCACTCATGTTTCAGGATCAACTAATCGAACACGGCTTCTGAACAGCTTTTGAAGAGTCTCTGATACCCCACAATATCCATATTAAGAACTATTTGCCTACTGGGATCAACTCCCTAGACTGCTGATGTCTGCAGCCTTTAGATAAAAGCCAGTTCTTCCAGGTAGCTGATTTTTTTTTATTATTATTTTTTTAAGCAGATTTAACTGCAGTTACTTTAGCTTGCATTTCACTCTTATTACATGAACTTAGGTGGGAGTAGGACTGAGATTTCACAGACTGGTTCTGCTTTTCTTCATTTCAATTAATATCACATATGGGAAGACATCTGTATTTTTGGCATTGCTTTATGATACTCTACATAAGCACAAGCTCAGAGAAGCCTTGAGGAAGTCTCTGCAGTGGGAGCAGAGCTGTCCTGGGTGTTTTCCTCCCTCCCTAAGAAATCCCAAATTGACCAAGACAAACCCTTGGAGCTCTCCCACCACAGCCCTCGCTCCAGCCCCTTGTGGGAGGCATATGGTGAGGAAATCCCGACCTCCTGACAAACCTGAAACAGCGTCTGAGGGCAACCAGTAACCTTTGCAGATTAGAGATGCTTAAAGGCTGCTGGTTTTGGTGCTGCACTGGGCTCAGGATTTGGGAATATGCAGTCGCTTTTCATACTGAATCGTTGAGTGAGCGTGGAGCCCAGCCGTTCATTGGACCTGGGGACTGTGGTTATTTTTGGACCACAAGAAGACCACAACAAGAAGAGTTAGTCATGTGTGAGCAGTACTATCCAGGCTGATTTGCCACAATAAATAAATAAAAATAAGACAGAAGCATTAAAAAATTAGTTTTACACATGACTGGCGCGTCATTTCCATTCAAATGGGTTATACTGTAGGTGCACATGAGATCATAGGCTGCTATTTAAGGAGGAAACCTCTACTTACATAAATGTCTGATTATGCAACTGTCATGGAAACCAGAGATGACAAAGATGTATTAGATTAGCTTGTCCATTCCCTCAGAGTGAAGGATTGTTCCTTGTGGTTTATTTTTTACTCAAGATTTTAAGAACTGATCAGTGGCTGCTGGATGCCTAGCTCGAGAAGAAATGATTTATAGTACGAGCTGAGCTGTCACTTTTCTAAAGGTGATTTGCTTTGGAAACTCAAGAATAGAAGCACTTAAAGTCACTGGTCACATCTGACGATTCTTGCACCAGCATTTAGTTCAGCCCTGTATTTGTATGCTCAGAGTACCATTGCTTTCATTACTTAAAATACATGCCAGAGTCTTAAAGGACATTTTTCTAGCATTCTGCCTGACCTTTCTTTAATTTTCATCCTTTAACTCTGTTGTCTTTCCAAATAATACTCCATTTTCTCTGGTTTTGCACCCACCCAGCATGCCCCTCGTTCACTGTTGTTGCTTAGCCAAGCTACACAAATTTAGCTGCTCTTAATCTTTTCTCATGGGTCAGTCTTTCTAGCCATGCTCATTTTTGCTGCTGCACAGGGAAATCGGCGGATATTAGTGTTTTAATCTCCTTTCCCTGTTTAAAGAAACCCCAGGATCTGTACACATTGAATGGTTTTCCTGTGACTTTGAATTAAAATGTTTAAAAATAAATGTATTTATACATATTTTTCTCAACTTTCACCTCTAGTTCCTCTCTGTCATTGATTTACCTGCTCTTCCGCCTTATTAGAAAATGGTTGTTCGGGGGTTTTTTTAAACAGATTAAACTTCAGTTTGGCTTCTTATCATGAACCAGGTAAAATTGTTATGTCCTGAGCTATATGGTTTAGTCTCACCCACGTTAACTCTGCAGAATTAACCTGAACTGTTTTTAAATCAAACCCTCTGGGTTGTTCAGTTCCACCAGACTTGGGATTTGGGAGGATGTATAGCAGTATGAAGACGAAAAGATTAGTGCTGCCAGTGGTATTTACCCTCATTTGTGTAAACTAGTTCCTCTTTAATTGTGTTTTCTGCTTGCTTCCAACTTATTTGGTTGCTGTTATTGTCCTTGAAGGTGATCTTCTTGCTCTCTCTCAATCCCAGTGGTCGCTGAACTCAAGTCTTTTGCTTCCTTCGTGTACAATTTGGATAATGATATACAATCACAGTATGCATCTTTGGTTCTTAAGACCTTTTTAGGACCATGTTTAAAGAGTTTTAGACAGTAAATGCTTTTTATCTGTAGCTGAACGTCACCCAGGATCATAGGGCAACTTAAATTTAGGGTCCATCAGATCCCAGCAAGGAAACAGACTGCAGAGTTGGGGCTTCTCCTCTGACAGGATATCCTAGACCCAACACATACCCATTCATTAACCATGAGTGCCAATGCGAAAGCTGCCACCGCTGCTGCAGAATATGGGGAGAAGCCGATACCTGATGAGCAGGAACTCAAAATACAAAAGGGCTTCACACTCAATTGTTGCATCAGGCTTACGAGCTAATTCTGGCCTTGCTGAAGTCATTTGAAAAACTCTTTTAGTGTGGGCATGGTTCCCACTGATGATCCTGCCAAGCACCTCGGCGCTAACCTACACCACCCCTCCTATCGCCCCGTGCAGCTCTGGGGCTATTTTAGCTGAGGCTGTCAGTTGAGCTGAATTGGGCCATTATGTGGTGGCTTTGCAATGTGGAAAAGTGTTCAGGAGGGACCACTCTCTAAATGAGAGGAGAGTTATTGAGTCTCCAGGGCCAATTCAGTCATTGATTTTTATTTTTTTTTAATTTATTATTTTATTTTTTCCTGAGGCAGCTGATACAGGGAGCAATTACAGTGGTGATTTTTCTGTGATATGGATCTCAACTGACCATGCAGTGGAGGGACGTGTGTTTATTTCACATAAAACCCCGCTTCAGGGCAATGCTTTCCAGCCACTACTGAACTGAGACAGATTTGACCCTAGAGATGAAAATTCAGATTGCAATGTCTCACCCTCTGTATCCTTCCATCAGTGAGAAGACAGTGAAACGTAGTGCTTACGGGATGATTTATAAGACCAAAGCACTCCAACTGCTCACCTTAAATCACAGCAATTTGACTATGTATAGGCAAGCGGACTTTTTTTGGAGCAAGTCAGATGAGTTCTAACCTCCTCGTCAACTATTTAAGAGACACCCTTAAAAGCAAGAACCTGTTTCACTGCACTTCTTAAAAGAAGCTACCCCAGGGAGCATTTGCCTGGTCCCTTCCCCATTCCTCCGCAGCAGATGCCCATGTTGCTGCTGTCCCCTCTTCCATGAATAGACGCATTTCCGCAGGAATGATCCCTGAATTTCATCTGTAAGAGCCTTTGAGAGCCTTCTAAATAATTTCAGCATGAGCTATCGTTAGGAAGCTAAAAATCAAAGGCATGAGGACCAGCATATTTAATAAGATGGAAAAGGCTTTCAGCAAAATGAGAACCACATTGAAGGATTTGGGAGTTTCTCCCTGCACAGATTCCGAAAGGGGTCACGGGTTCGCAGTGCACTGGCAAGCACAGAGATGCTGTGTATTCAGCATAGGCAGTAATTACATCTCCTCTTTCTAAATTATGTTATCAGGAAACATCTATATTGTTTGCATGGGTCTAGATTACACTCTGAGAATAGAATGTTCTCTGCATAAAGAGTGCGGCTGGAGTAAATCAATGAGGATGCACTCAGAAACATCAATTAAAGGTAATACAAGTCTTTAGCACAGTAGCAGGGAGCTAGCAGAGTTTGAAATTCCTATTTTCCCAACCCTGCCTTCCTCCCTAGGAAAGCGACAAAGCAGAACTACTCAGAAATTCATAAGGTTTAAAAATAAAATACTTGTCTCCTCTCATTCTCATCTTTACTCAGGTTTTTACTCGGTGCTGTTTCCCAGCATAGTAGATGAACCTAATGTTTTTCTTCAAGAGATGTCAAACTTCTGCTGGGTTAAGGGGTTGCCCTTCTGCAAGTGTCACTAGTTGAGTACCTTGGTGTCGGGGTAGCTGCTCTGGGACACCTGCAATCTGATTTCCTGAGATGCCGAGAGCCTGTCGCTGCTTCCAGTGGGAGTTAAGGTTTCCCAGCCCTTCTGAATATCAGGTCCCAGGCTCCTTCAGACCAGCACCTAGAAATTTCAGATTTTCAAAGTTAACAGTTACCTCTGAATATACAATAACAGCAAAACTAGATAGAAGTGGGAACAAAATCCAGACCTTTTGCCTTCCTAGTATGTAATACCCAGTGCTCATTTGCAGAAGGGTTGGCGATCTGGCCACCTTTGGACGTAATTAGTAAGGGAGATGTACGTAAACGCCATCAACACATTCTCCGCTGGTCCCAGCGATTTCCTGTTATTGAGGAAAATGGGAAATTAATGTGAATCTTCCTCAGCCTATTAATTCTGTGCCCCCTTTGCAGACGTTAATTCAAATGTGAAATCTGAGCCTGGGTTTGAGCCTCCCCTGTGCTCAAAGCAGTTCGTGCGCAGGGTTCCTGTTCAGGCCCATTTGTTACCTACGTGACACTCATCCATCATTGTGATTGTAATGGTGAGAGGTGGAAAATTTTCCCCTAGCTACTCGGAAGAAAAAGGACCTTACGTAGAATTTATAAGCTTCTTCAGCTGAGCTAATTATTCAGGAAAAGGTATTTTTCATTGCAAGAAACACAGGCAAGCAGATTCCATTCATAACTCAAATACCAAACAGCTTTAGCACTTTTGGTTTTAGTGGCTTATTTTATTAATATTAAGATGGGTTGTTTTTTTTTTAGTTTTGGGGTGGGGGGGGGGTTAATGCTTTTTCCCTTCGGGCAGAAAGCTGCTCCCTTTTCGTCACAGCCTCGATAATGAATTGCAGTGTACAAAGCCGGTCATACAATACGCAGCAGCGGCAGCGCGGAGCGAGAATCTTTGGGAAGAGTTTCCATAGAAACATTGACGTCCTCCTGGCGAACAGGACACCGAGTTCCTTCAATGGGAGGTATGGGGTTTTAAAGGAGCAGCGAGGTGGCGGGAAGCCAATCCAGCAGAGCTATGACTCTGCATCTCCCAGCAGAATAGGGGGTTTGAGCTGGTGGGAGAGAAAAAAAAAAAACCAACCCAATTACCCTCGCATTATCAAAATGTTGGATTTGATGGTTGCTGCTTGAACGGTGCTATATATAGCCTGGTAAATAATTAAACTGCTGACCACAAAGTGCGTGAGAGCCGACAGCCAAAAATCATAAATACTCAAGACTGTGAACTAGCGGCTTCTAAAAAATCTTGTCAGCTTTTGTCACAAAGACCATCCCCAAAAGCCTTAAATTCAGCACAATTCGGCATGACGCAGGCATAAACCTCCCGGGGACGAGCAAGGTTGCACCCCGGCGATGTGCACCCTCCCCTTCCCTGCTTGTCTTGGAATGAGACAAGTGTTTTGCTAATGTTCCAGCTCTGTGTTTTAAATAGCCTCGTGTCTACCCAGCTAAATAGTGGCAGAGCAGCCCTGTCTGGAAGAGGCTGTTTCTAGAAGGAAAACAGTCAGAGGAAATGTTTTTGCCAGAAATGTTGGAAATCATACAAAACAAAAAGGGAGCATGCAAAAGAATTCACTGCTGAGCGCTCCCCGGTGTTTTTGTTGAGGCTTACGAAATGCTTTGTTTCGGAGCAATCCCCAGATAAGATTAATGAAGGTGACACACGTCCCTTCTCGGAAAGCATGTGACCCACCCCGAGGCCCCGTCCGACGCCCGGGGACATCGGTTTGAGCCTTTCCACCGGCTGCAGGGGCTTTGGCTCCAGACCCGGGAGCTAACGTGCCTCAGCCTGGAAAAGGGAGCAGCCATCTGACCCAACCTGGTTGCTCTCAGCCTTGATGGCTTCCTCCGGCTCTTTGATGCCAAGCTGGATATCTCCATCACAATTCAGACAACTCCGGTGCAGTCTAATTCATCTCAGTTAGGGTCTTATGCATGTCACCCTCCCAAACACCCGAGCATCTTCCCGTGGTGAGTTACACGAGGTGAGGAGTGCCTATTACAGCTCTTCCTCTATTCCTCTCCAGCGCTGATACTGCAGGGGTGACTCGTCGTTTACCCAGCAAATCCCTGTGGTATGTGGTTGGCTTTTTGAAGGCAAGCTGGCAGAAGGGTGTGCTCTGCTGGGACAATCTGGAGCTCAGAGGGAGCTTTGCTACCTGCAGGAACGGGTGCTGTGGTCTTGAACCAGCCTTATCTTCTCTGCAAGCAAGCTTCTGCTATTCAAAAGTATCTTGCAATTTTGCATATTTCTGGTTTTGTGTGCACAACTTAAAATGTCTCAGGAGTGATTATCAGAAAATACACAGCACCCACAACTCCATCACAGTTTAACGGGAGCCTCAGGTACTCTGTGCCTTTTGTAGTCTGCTCCAGATAGTCTTCAGTTAGGTACCAAAGGCAAACTACTCTTGTCTGGATGCTGACCTTAATCGCTTGTCCTTTGCAATGCTCGGGAAATGTGGCTCTTTGTGCTGCTGTTACTTCAATACTGAAAACTCTATGCTGAAAGCTAAATTCTTGCAAATCTATATGGTTATGATGCTACATGAAGTTCTGGTTTATAATTTTCTAGCAAAGATATCCATTTATTCAGTGGGCTCCAGGTAGGATGTTTGATACAGGATATGGAATTGATCTGTTGGCAGAATGTTTGCATGGAGGTTATTTTGGTTAAACCTGTTCAGCAAGATTCGCTGTAGACACAGAAAGACAGAAAAGTCATTAAGTCAGAGGATCTCAAAGAAGTGTCTTGAGTTTTAGGGATTTATTCAGATTGTTACAAAGGATGATGGCAGGAATTACTTTCAAAGGAATAGGAAGAGAGGGTAAAAAAGATCTCCTGAGCAGTGCCGAGCTCTTTTCATTTATTACTCTCAAAGTGTTTTGCTACAGAATAAAAAATACTTTACCCTATTTTGTAGATGCAGAAGTCTTAGAAATAAGGACCAGTTTAGAATGAGAGCCGTTTTAGTTGAGCACTTTGTCCTTACTTACAACTCAAGTGAATTTGAAGGCTCATTATTCTTTCTTGATTAACATCCCTTTATAAGGTGTTCAGCTAGCATGGCGATGAACTGGATTTAAATACCCAGGTAGGCTGGATTTGCATGCACCAGGAAGGGCAGAAGACACACCTGACCCACACCCCCTCCACCACAAGGCAGCTGAGGGCAACGCCGGGTGCTGCTATGCGGAGCAGCGGGGACTCCGGTGTGCCCGGCGGCCGGCTCACCCGCCCACAGCACACGAGACTCTCGTTCAGGCATGGACCTATTTGTACACACACAAGAAGAGAGTGCTTAATTATACTGAAGTAGGAGGAAATACAGTTAAAGCAGGGGGACATGCTGGTTTGAATGCAGTTGTACCCTCCAAGCACTTTGATGTGGTATTTCTGCAAGAGCGAGCAATAAATGAAATTATCTACTTGACTGATATTAAACTGGCGCGCTACAGCAGTCCTGAACTTCTTCTAAACCAAGTCTTATTTGCCAGAGGTGCTTTCTCTTTCAGATTATCTGCAGAACTGCGGTGCTGGGTGTGCACTCTTTATTGGTGTGGCGCTTTTCACCAAAGCAAAGGCACTGGCTCCATTCAAGCTGCTTATGAGGCCCTGGCTGAACAAACCCTCTGCACAGACACTTAATTGAGAAGTTGCACTTAAGTCTTATGAAACCTGACAGACCCTGATCACCCACTTTGGTGCAGTACTGAACCAGAAGGCAAATTCATCATCGAATAACAAATAATTCCAATTAAGGGCAGATTTATCTCCAAGCTGAAAGGGGCAGGGGCTGCAAAGCTGCTAGCAGAAGCGTGCACTGTGCTGAGGGGATATGGTGATGCCTCAGGGAATCCACACAGGCTCATGCTTAGTGGAGAGATGCTACGAATGTTTCTGCATAATGCTTAAAACTTGCGTTTGATTTAGAAAGTGGGAAGAGAGCTGATTCCCTTTCCATGTATCTTGTAGTCAAGTGCTGTCAAACACATTATAGATGTTTATATTCAGGCGGCTCTGTTTAGATGAAGCATTAGTATCCTGCTCGCTAGCTGAATCAGGAAAGTCTTTCTCTGCACCTGAGCCTATCTGGTCATTCCCTTTAGGTGGAGCTTCTGGAAAACTGCAGCCACGGGGAACTGCAGCCAGCAAACACTGTGCAAATCCGCTACATAGACCCACTCCTTCTCCTGGACTAGAGCCTATGCAAACAGCCAGGAAATTGTATTCTCTGTGATATACCGTTTGAGCTTTCCTTCCAGCAGATCCTGCTTCTTTTTCACATCAGCTCCTCCACTGAATCTAGGATGCAGGAGATGCTCAATCCTGCCTCTGGGCTCTCGTCCATCAGATTTGCAACATTTTTGTGATACAACAGTAATCACAAGCTGCTTGCATTAAATGGCATGCGATCAGAAAAGCCTTTCCGAAGGGCTCGGTCTTTGATCACTCCTTGTATTAGCAGAAAACAAAGTATTTCTTTCAATAATGCAAAATGAATTCCCACTTTATCCTTCAAAATGGTGGTGGGTTTCTGTACCTCAGACATGACACAAACCCATTGCAGTAGCCATTTTGACCATCTAAATTTTCTGTATACAGCTGAAATTTGTAAAGTGAGGAGCCCATCGCTTCAAATGGCACACTGGAGAACAAGAACATATACTACAGAATAACAATAAGGAAGAACAGACTTTGTTAAAGATGGGAATCCATCATTAAAGGTGGGAATACCAAAAATTAAGTGTGGCCATAACAATTACAGCCATCTAGTGGGCAAAAGATTTTTAAAAAATAAAAATAGTATTGATATTCAATTTCAACAGTAAATACTTGTAAATGAAAGAGGTCTAGTAAATAACCTGGGGGAGGAACTTGCACTTGTTTTTTAGTATTCTTAAATATTTTCCTTCTTGCACTGTAGTCTGCAAATATTAAGAAAAATAGATCTCACCTGGTGCTAATGAGGAACTTGCTGAGAATATCTGAAGTGTGTTATTGCTCACACTTCAGCTGAAGGGACAGGACTGATTTTTTTAACAGAGATTTCCTTTCTCCAAATGGTTCATTAAATTTTAAAGTTAGATATATGACAACACAAGCTTTAAATTAAGTAGATGGCAACAAATCAACAGGCTTCACAGAGTGATTAAGGATCTCTTTCTTCAGATGCTTTGTACATATTCTTTTGACTCTTGATCTCATCTATCATTTCAGGAGCTCCTCAGGCTTCACAGGGTATTTCATGTTCAATAGGTTCTCTAGTGAATTTCTACTGAAAAAAGCAAATTGGAAAGTAAGTATTTCATCTAAATCTTTACATATCAAAAGGAAGAAAAAGTACATCCCTTTCTTTATCTTACTTTTATACAGAGCATATGGGCTGAAACGATGAACTTCAGATCTGAATTCCAAAAACTCCAAAGCATTTTGATTTAGCCCATAATAAAATCTGCACTGGGATTTCATAACAATGCTTTTTAATCCACCTTAGAGGAGGGAAAAGAGTCTCTGTGAGAGGGTTTGCTCTGTTAGAAGTTTTGGGGTTTTTTTAAAAAAAAAATCTTAGTCATCTGTATTCAAGATTTTAAAAACATATTTACAGAACAAGCCAACCTTCTTAGAATAATCTCTGCAGGCTTTTGATTGCATGCCTTGGAGTGGAGGAACAGGCTATAGGATTTTTTAACCCTATGACAAGAAATAACTGGCTGTGAATTTTGGAAATCCTCTTTGGCATGTGTTCAAGCCGATATTAATGCAAACCGCCCCATGCCAATCTCCTGACTCATCCCAAATGGCAGCTCCTGACACTCATCCCATCCGTCGCTGGCCTTCCCTAGGAAGAAAACAAAGCAGCTCCTCCCTTCCTTCCTGAAAGCTCATGTGCTCAAACTGCTGCTGAGCGGGTGAATCTTTTGTATTTCCACGTATTTAATTTGGGGTCTGATCTTGTGCCTGCGGCTCTCAAAGGGGAGTTTGTCACCGTATAATTCCTCTCGACTCCCGAGTCCCAGGGCACAGAGCAGCTCACGGTGCGTCCCTGTGCCAGCCCCGGTTTCGCGTTCAGGGCATGAGAAACTCTTTACAGCAAGCATGTAAAATTCTCTTTGCGCCTCTGGTGCAAATCTCTCTGAAGATAGCTATATATCAAATATAGGATTATGTTGCTTCTAAATCCTATATATATTTATAGGACTTGATGATCTTTATGCGTCCTTTCTAACTTGAGATATTCTATGATTCTATGATGTATGTAATTAATATATTATTTACACAGTGTATACATACCCAAGTAACCATTATCCAGAGGCAGGCAATGTTTGCAAAGGAAAATGTTTAAATACAGCAGTCCTGCAGAATCGTGTGTGTTGGATTAAATCTCAGCCCACACTTGCTTGTGCCAATTGCGGGAGGGCTTTTTCCTCATCACACAGGCGAGAGGTGAGGAGTGAAGGGCAGAGGCTCAGCTGCTGTAACTGTGAATTTCTCGACCTCTGACAGTTTTGGGTTTTTTTTAATCACAGCCTTGTCTAAGCATAGGCTGTGCAGTATAACATGCCGTATAAAATCTCTGGTAGATACAGAGCTAGATTTGTGATGCAGTTACTGGTATTTCATTAACCTTTATCTTGACGAGTGGAAATAACACGCTGTGATTCAGGGTAAATTTTTCACTTGCAGAGAAAAATGGTGCCAAAAGAAAGCAAATGGACTAGAAATTAATAAATACAAATCTCGATAGCAAAAATCAACTTCCAGCTGGACTTGGTGCCTTGTGCATGTTTCGGACGTGCTGGGCTGTTGTGATGATGCTCTGCGGGGCACAACAGAGCCATGGCTCTCAGGAGCCCCTGGGCAACCACAGCCAGCACTGGGGACAGGGGTGGCCCCGCTCTAGGCTCCCCCCCCCTGCTTTTTCCATCCAGATGCAGACACAGGCGTCAAGGATTGTCCATCCCACCTTGGGCTGTGGCCCCTCCATGCCACTCTGGGTCTGTGGCCCCATGGTCCCACAGGGCTCAACTGAAAAATGCTTCTTGCTCTGCAAGAAGGCTGCTCGCACTCATGGTCCTGATGATGTGGGTACACAACTGCTGACCCAGTGAAACCCCAGGGAAAACCATTTCCAGGAGGGCCTGAGCTAAATACAGCCTCTGTTAGACTGCAGACTCGCTGGTGGCCGGCAGAGTCCCCCAGAGGAGACGACAGAGCTGGTGAGTAATAAGGATAACTGATGTTTTTCCAAGTCGAAACTAGCCTGACTCACCACTATTTTGTTTCTTTTATTGTTATTTGTATTGCTCTGATGCCAGACAGCAGATCTCAGTTATTGAGCCCAGGGTTTTATCACCATATAACAGGAGAAAGTGCCCTCTGAAATGCTTCCAAACCAAATCAGTAGGAGAGGAAAAAGAAAAAGCTCACTGCTGCCCTGTAATTCGGGGCTGAAAACCTCCAATGCTCTGCTCCTAACTAAGCACCTTCACTCACCCACAGTGGCATATTTTCCAGCTGGCCCTGCCTTGCTCTAGGCTTAGGTTTATCAATAGTCAATAATCTAGTTTTCCAAATAAGAGATCTACTTAGAGCGCGGTTCCTGTACTCCTTGTGCTCTGGGGAGCACTCGTTGCTGGCAGGGGCTGCTCATATCCTCAGCTTTCTATCGAGATACTGATCTGAGGCTGCAGGAGAGCAAAACATGTCATCAGAAGATGAGCAGGAGGAGGTAGCTACACCACGGGTATGGCAGCAGCCACCTCTGCTCCATCGCTCTGGCCATGCCAACCTCCATCAAGCGGCACAACCCTGTACAACCAGCTCCTGCTACTCCTTTAGATGAAGTCAGGATCTATTCCTGGGCAGGGCTGCCATGGAAAATGTCTCTCTGGAGCTGCTGTCTGCCAGGGCTAATGTCTCTCTTGGGCCAGTATCTACCACAGAACAAAATTTCTACTGTTTGTGATATGTATCAGCCTCTTGAGGCTTTCTGACACTCCGCATGTTGCTGGTGCAGGGAGAAGTCATACCCACCATTGTATCTTTAAAGAAGAAGACACACATATATCTCTTGAAAGCCATGATCCTTACCCCGAGAAGTTTAATAAAATATAAGGGCCTGGATCCAGTAACATCAATAGAAGCAGAATTATTCCCAGATCCAGAGAGAAAAGTACAAGCGAAGAGAACCTAGATGTCAAAGAAGCAAAAGCTGGCTGGAAGATCAATGCAGAAAAGCTCTGCGAAAGGTCTGGGGTTTAATAAGCGATAAGTAGGATGGGACTTGGCATAGATAAAAGCTATTAAGAACAGCAGAGAAGAACATGAGATGCAGATAGTGAGAGGACACAAAGAACAGCTGGAAGAGGAGGCTGGGAGGAAAGCAGGTAGAGGTGGGTAGATTTTGGCTTGTGTGCACCAGTGAAAGAGCTACAGCTGCTGCAAGGCCTGGTCAAGCGCTGGGAAAAGCCTGATGGTTACAGAGGAGCCGTGCACAAAGCAAAGCTGTTTGGCTGCTGTAGGGGAACAGAAGTGGTGGTGACCCTCAAGGATGGGCATCCCCCCTGCTCCCAGGCTCTGTGCTGGCCCAAGTGTTGGAGGCAGCTTCTCTGGGTTTGGTTTGTTTTGTTTTTTAAAGCGAAGCCCAGATGTGTTCAGCAGAGGCAGCTCTAACTTCTGCCCAAAGCTGACCAGGGCCTCTGAGCACCCCACCATCTGCTGAGAATGACCCTAAAACTGAACTAAGCATGAGCCAAGTGCCACCTCTGTGACAGCCGTGGCAGAGGTGTCGGTGAAGCTCTGCTGATCCACATCCATCAGGGACGGGGTCTCCCAGGCTGGCGCCACACCCACCCCAGACCAGCCTGGCAGGCGGGCAGAGGGGCGAGGGCTTGTTCAAAGCAATCTCGGCCTGCATCTTGGCTTGAGAAGACATGCCTGGCATTTTTGTCAGTGGTGTCTGTTGAAATAAATCATCAGCCGTTCTGGAGAACCGTGCCTGCGTATTAGGACAATTATTGCTTTCTTCCAGCCTCGGCTGTGTAAAAATGCATTGCTTCTTTTTATGAGAAATTCTCATCTCCTTCTGTCAGTCATCTTGTCTCAGTGGGGAAAAAAATCCCCAAACCCTGTCATATCAGAAAATGAGAAAATTATCAATATCTAAAATGTATGTGAAAAATACGAGTTCTTTCTCAATTTGAGAGAATGGATCTTGGTTGTAAAGTCTTATAAATGTTAGCAGCTTCTCAGACATTCAAAAATGTTAATGATTCTAAGGTACTAAAATAGCTTGCCATCGAGTTCTCCATATTAAAAATACTGTCTTGCCCTCTGCAGCCATCTAGAAGACTCTATCAGAGATGAATGGTCCTATACATCGCTTTATGTATTCAGAAAGCAGAGTCGGGATTAGTATATTCATGCAGACACAACAGGCTCTGATGATTGCCTGCGTATCTGGAGTTAGGATCAAGCTTTGGTGCCTGAGATCAGCTTAATAAATACTATCATCTTCCTCCCACCGAGCGTAGGAATAGAAAAAAAATCTGTCAATAGCTGTAGCTTTGAATAGGAATCCTTGAGTAAAGTAAATCTCTCTACTTCAGATTTCCACTGGCCTCGTTACGCTGCCTTGGGGAGAGAGGTGACAGCTCCAAGCCGATGGGATGTGGCTGGGGTCCCTGCCACCCCCCCATCACAGGGGTGTCTGAGCCAGTCCCGGGGTCCTCTTTCCCCCGAAGAGCAGCATCTGACTCTACCTGCTGCCCTTCCAGGGGGAAAGTGGGGGTTTGTGTAAGCGGGCTCAGCCTCCTGTCCTCTCCTAGAGCCAGGCACAGATCCCTGTGCTGTCTGGGGGCTTGCACTGTTGTTGCCTTCAGAACAGTTGAGTTTGGAGTCAGCTTCCCATGGTAAACCTGGGAGCAGCTCCTTCCCTCCCTCGGGCTGTCAGCAGGCTCCAGCAGACCTCACCTCCTTTGGTGGCACGCAGCTCCTGTCCCAGTGCTTTGGGCTGCGACCCACAAACATGCACCTCCGGATGCTTCCGCACAGCCTGAAGCAGCCAAGGCTGCCGCACGCCACAAGACCAGAGGTCTGAATCACATCCCCAGGCATGCAGAAGAGTAGTTTAATTCAGATCTAAACCTTATAAACGCTACCTGGAATCACAGGTTTGAGCCCTAGCACCTGTGAAGCTGGCTGGCTTGGGGCACGAGCGGAAAAACGCAGAGGAACTCACTGCTTCTACGGCACTCCTGTAGTAGGACTCACAATTAGATTTGAATCTGTTCTGCTCTTTTCCTTTTCAAATAATCTGTCCCTTTTGCTTTTATGAGCCATCAATTGTTTTATTTCCCTATCAGATTAGTTTGTTCCTCTCGCTGTAGCTTTGGGCTTCTGCAGCTGAATGGGACCCAGGAGACCTGAGCGTCAGGACTGAAGGCACAGTACAACACAAAAAGGGCAGCTGGTGCTCAGCAGACACCACAAACCACTTAAAATGTCTTTTGTTTATTAGCTATTGTTCAGTTAAATATAATACCTGTAGCTTGAACAATAGGCAGGGGCAGAGTATGTGCTTTGTGCGCTTACAGGCTATTACCAAGCACCGAGGTGAGGCTTTAACACACGAGGCCAGAGTCAGAGAACAGCAAATTTGCCTAGAAAGCCCTTGTCATGCCATTATAACCGGCCCATTAGCAGAGCGACCAAGGAGACTACATAAATGATGTTTATGGCATTTCTGCGAGACCACAATGGGGAAGTTTATTTAAACGATTTCATCGGCAGGGCTTTGGGCTCCGGAGCCACGGGATGGTAAGATGGAGCTGTGGGAGTGCTGCTCCAGGAGAGAGGTCCAAGGGCACCCCAGGTGGGCCACCCACGCTGGGCTCTTCTTCCTCCCATGCCAAGGTGCTCTGGGCCCTGAGGAGAGGCTTCCTAACCTTTTTTGAGTCAGGTAGGTTATTTCTGCAATGCTTGAGCTGGAAGCAAGGGTCCCACTGCCCTGCTCGCAGATCACTCCCCCTCTGACCTGCAGGGACCCCAGTCCCATCCCAGCTGGGCCTTGCGTTGTGCCCGCTCTGCTCCTCAGCAAGTCTGGGGCGTTTTCAGACACTTCAGCAAGTGTTTCTCAAAACTTGTGATGGGACTCCAAAGGGAGTTACCATTTGCATGAATCAGTCCAGAGCTTTTTGGATGCACCAAGTGAATGAAATGTGGATTATTATTTTTTTCATTCATTTCCTCAGTTCTGAAGCTGAATTGAGTTTTCTGATCTAATTAGCCCTCCTTTCCCAAACAAATACAATGGCTTTGAAAAATTGCCCATGCTTTTATACACCCGACATCTGGATTTGGTAAAAATTCTGAAACTTTCTAAATGCTACTTGTGGTCTGGAGGAAGGAAGGGTGATATTTAGTAGATGATCTTTGCCCTCATTTTTAAGAAAAAACCCCAAACCATCAATTCTGCTGCTGGCAATTGAAAAAGCAGTTAGGCTGAACTCGCTTTTAAGTGAACAAATACTTACGGATCTATTTATACCTGCCCTGAAGCAGACTACCGCAGGTGGAAATGTAATTATTTCCTTTCCCTGCTTTCCACTGTCCTATAAAGATCTCCTGGAGCAGCTTGTTAACAAGTTACTGCCATACAAGGTGAAATTAAAATCATGCCCGTATTAACAACCAAACCAATTTGACCAAAAATTACCAAAGCTGTAACAAAGGTGAGACAAGCTTGAGAGCTGCTAAGAGACAGCTTTTGTTACTTGGCCCCATCTATCTAAGAAGGTTGAGAATTACAAATGACGAGCATGGCTGCCAGTTGAGGGGGGACAGGGACCTGATCGGTAGTGATGGGGAAGTGCAACAACATAATTTCTCCTGTGGTCCCTTTTCCATCAGCACACGTTTTCCAATTTAATTCCCCTCCCTAAAGAGTCCCTCTCCTTTGTTATCTTCCTACTTTTCTCCCTCCCCCTTCTCCCTTGGTTTATTTCTCAGAGCAGATGATCTCCTCTCACCACCCAGGTTCACTCTAGTTTCAGTATCAAAGATCATTTAAACTGAAAATAGCTTTTACTGAGTCCATGTTACAACCCAGGAGTGTCTGGTCACCAGATAGGATCTCCAGCTGCCTCTCAGACGGCATGTTGGAGGGTTATCTGCGTTCCGGTACTTTCAGTACTATGGCCACAAGCCATTACGCTTCATCGCAATTCAGGAGAGTCGTGGACTCAATTACAGCTGATTATGGACCAGGTGGGAGGAGCTGATGAAACAGGGGAAAAAAATTCATTAGCATTCCGCAGGGCAGCCTGTTCTGTAAAGAGATTTTTAATTTTCATGGAATGGAAAAGGATTATTTTATTTTTAAAGTGACCATAAACTCTTATTGCTCTGTGTTGCTACAGATTATTAGGAAATGGCTAGTGGTATTATTTACTACTGCCTCCTGGGTTAGAGAGTCCAAATTACTCAGTTATGAAAATAAGCCCTATACTGTTTAGAAGTATGAAATGTTGCCCTTCAGTTCCAAGTATGAAGTAATGATGGTTCTGGAGCAAGAGGATGGATGTGCTATAAATCCTGCTGCTGTGAACTTCTGCCTCCCTTGCAGCACAAGGGAACGGCACCTGTGAATTGTGAGCAGCCAGTGCGTCTGCAGCAGCCTGAACACAGTTAGATGTGCTCAGTATTTTAGTGACCCCCTAAATGTATAAGAGCATCTCTGCTTTGGGAAGATTATGCATACATGGCAGACTGGTGGAGGGAAGGAACAATGAATTGGCTATGGGGAAGGCTATAACGAGTCCCTAAGGAGAGAGGCCTAGTAGAGATTTCAAAATCCTCACTACACTTAAAAAGTAAATAGATTGTCTTGATAGCAAAAGATGCAAAAAACCGTAGCAATTCAGTGAAGTTTTACTGCAATATATTTTGGAAGATTTGCCAAATGGCTGGCAGCAAGACTTTTAAACTCTGACTTTTTTTCCGAGCCAGTCATATTATCATCCATCAGGCAGTCACTTTGGACTGACATTGCAGAGCGTGGCTGTCTCCTTTATGTTTGCCTTGCTCCTGTTTATTTCTAGCTGATTTATTTATATCTGGAACTGATACAAGTGGCACGATTTCTTTGTTTCATTAAAAGATTCCTTGATCTAAACTTTAAAAGATTTGTCTTCGGAGAGATCAAAGTCAACCAAGTGTATGTCTGGCATCCCTGAGTTTTTCTGATATCCCAGTCTTCAGATAAATTTGGAAAAGACGATTTGTTGCAGAGTAGTAAACTGTGGTGACTAGATTAAAGCTGGCCATTGAATTCTGGGGTACTAACACACACCTACTGTCCAGGCTTCTTAACTATTATTTTCTAAGAGATGAAACAATGTTGACAGAGCTTGCACTGTCAAATGCAAGTCAAGGTAAAACCGAGTGCCAACTGCAAGCATGGAAAATTACATCCCACTGCCCAGCAACTCACAGTCAAGCAAGTAAAATACGATTTGCACAGCTGAGCGGAGGCATTGTCAGGGTGCTAACCTAGGAGCCAAGCACTCCTAAACCCCATCTGTCACGACCTGTTGCTTACTCCTGGGAAAGCTGCATACAGCCAGTTCTCTAAAAGAGGCTATTAATTCTGGGTACCTTATTTATTAATTTTGGGGTGTGAATCTCCATGTTCCCTGATTTCTAGACCAACAGCAACATGCTGTGACGAGCACAGAGCTGTCTCATTCCTTCCTATTGCTGCAGGGACAATGGAAGCCGTTTCTTCCCAGCTTAGCTCAATTACTCCAAGAATTAGCAGGTCTCGAGTGCACATTTCAAGCCCCACTGCTGTTACCTGCCAGCACCATTGAAAGGACAGGGTGTTTGTGTGTGCTTTGAAGACGTAAAGCTGTATAGAATTGCTGAGTGTTATTGTGGATGGTTGGAGTATGTCCTGGATGTGAATCATCTTGCTCTTTCTGACCTACTGTCCTAATTGAGAGTCATTTATTCTTTAGACGCTCGTCACTGTCTGGGCCATACCTTTTTGCAAAGAAGCTGCAGCCTGGACCTGCAGGTGTTTGCCCCACTCCCTCATTACATGACAAATTAGAGGAGAATTAGTAAACTGACATGCTGAATCATGGATCCTCCCCAAACGTGACCCCCAAATCCCTGCCCCTTTGTTTTGCTGTTTTCTGTGGCAGGGCCAGGACAGGACATGGCTTTCCCGTTGGCTATGTGAATTTTACTGCTGTGCATGTTCCAGTAAAATCAAAGGCCTTAGAAAAGGGATTCTGTGGAACCTTTTTTTTTGTCAGTGCCTTTACACTCATTAGTTATAGTTTAGAGCACAAGCCTCAGGGCAGGACCAGCACAGTTGCTCCTGTTTGATTACGCAGGCACTACCGCTTCTTCAAAAACCTCCGTCGCCTTGCGGATCAGTAACGAGAGATGTTTCAGCCTTGTTTCTCCAGCATGTTTAAGAAGTATACTCTTCCCTGACAATCTTGTATCGTCTTCTATTTATTAGAGGGGAGACTGACTGCCTGCTTCAAGACCCCTGTGGTGACAGTCTGCCTGGTCACATCCCTTTGAAGAATTTCTATCCGAGGGCTTATCTTCACTGCAGAATTAGCTCAGGCTTTCAGCTGAGGGTCCCCTGCCTCCCCGCTCTGCCCACACTCCTCCCAGCAGCTGAACGGTAAATTGCAGCCGAGTGACCCCCCAGTCGCTGTAGATGAAAAGTTTAAACGCTCGAGTCGCTAGCACGACTGCTGCGGTGCAGATGTCGGCATACATCGCTCTGTGCTGCAAATCCCCCGGTGCCTCCCGCGAGTCTTCCCGGTGATGTTTGTTCTTGTCATCTAGGCACTTCCCTGATTCAGCTGAATTGGGGACATTAATACTTCCGCTGTCCCCATTTGGATGTCATTTGGACAGGCTGGTGTCAAACATTAGGAAGAGCAATCTGGAGAGGAGTATTGAGCTTGAACGTCTGTTTTTTCCCCTTTTGAAAACACACCTCTTGTAATATAAGTGAGAGAGATCTGTCAAATGCAGCCCAGGCTGGGAGTCACAACCAACCCTAACCCCTCTGGGGAAGCCATGGATATTTTTATGTGTATTGCTGCTGCCTTTGAAGGGTTCACACGGCCTATTTTTCTCTCAGAATGCGTTGCTTTCTTCACCATTGGAGATTCTTCTTTTTTTTTTTTTTTTTCATTATATCTTTTAAATGTGCCTGCATTTTGCAAAGGTACAGATCAATGAGAAGAGATCAGATCCTTAATTCTGGCCAGATTCTGACCCAGCTCTAGATCAGCTCTGAATTTCACATTCACCCTTTCATACTATTTTATGGTGGTTCTTACAATCAATTTTATTCTTTTATCTTAGGGGTTCATTTGTCTCTGGAAATGCATCCCAACTGAGTTTCTCTTTACTCTGTAGATGTAATTATTATCTGGAGAAAAGCTGATCCAACCTGGAAGACAACTTCTAGGTAACAGACACCTGGTCTCCTAGTGTGAAGGAACAATTGCATTATTACCTCTCTGTAGTTGGAGATAAATGAGATTTATCCTCTTTGGGGCAAGACAGGTATGATTTATTACCAGACAATAAAAGTTAAAATTCCTGTTAAGGAACAAGGTTGGGCTGCGCAGCAACAAGTGCTTCTGGAGAACCTAAGCCTGACATGTGTGCTGAAGTTGCTCTTTATTTCTGAGTTATTACCTGATATGAAACCAGTCCCACATATATAGGAAACAAATTTCAGCCTCTTCCCTACCCGATTTTCAACAGCTACTAATGCAATACTTCAGTCAGTGAGAAAGGAGATGTTCATGGCTAGCTGGAAACTAAACCAAGTTCTGCCACTTCCATGACTGGTTTCACTCCCAGATCCTCTAGCTCAGGGCTGGCATCTTCTGCAAATCCTTGTGGGTGGGATTGCTGGTTAATAATTGCTGTTCTCCCAATCATTTAAGTCATGGCTCTTCTTCCACTCCTCCTTTTCACTATCTGAGTGACAGAGTCGGAACAGAGATTACCCAAAAGCACAAGTGCTGGTTTGTCTTATTGCCACAGTCAGCTAAATTTGAGCTCTCTGCCCAGTATCCATGGCTCAGTTCACCTCGGGTCTCTGGCATTGCTTCTTAAAATTGCCCTTCTTCCACTTACATTTCAAAAACTGAAAATTGTTCTGTTTTTAAGGATAGTCACACAGTTATACCTCCAAATGGAGTTCTGTGACATGAGGCTACTGTCAAGAAAGAAAAGATTTCCATTTAAAATACTTGGGGTTGTGTTTTCTTGCTTGTGTTTGCAGGTACTTTTATTAAAAGTCTGCTATGAGCAGTGTCATGTATGTATGCAGCCTCAGATTTGACTGAAATGAAATTGTGAGAATTTATGGAAAAGCATTTTGTGAGAAAACATTCACAGCTATGTAGCCTTAGAAACTAGAGAGTTGGAGCTCGGAGAGTGGCTATGAATATGGAGAGACGGGAGTTGGAATAATCACAAGGGAGGCAACTGCACCAGCCAGGATGAAAGATGAGAGTTTCAGCAGAAAATTGATCAAGATAACGAAGCAGGGGGAAGATGTCTTGTGACAGCAGCTGGATTGGTAGCATCTAGCCTCAAATAGGAGCATGAAACAGAAGTTTGCTTGGAGGGGAGAAAAATCAATCAGAAGATTTCACATAGGATTGTGAAACTATAGAAAGCTCCAAGACGCCCTGGAACACTGCACCATTTATCCTAATCGGAGGGTGAGTCAGCACTCAATTATGTTCAGGCAATTTTATATTCAGTTTTCTATGCGTTGGCAACAAAGCAATTTAGATAATATGGTCATATAGCAGAATCACCTTCTTTACAAATCTAAGGTACATTAGCTACAATAAAAAGTATGTCACTCTGAGTGCTCATTTCCCAGCATATAAGATAGTCATGATGTGGGATCAAGAAGAAATCTCTTCTTCCCATTACCAACCCCGATGTAATTGTGCAACATGGCTGTTTTATCCCCTCTTCTGAAGTTGTTAGTTACGGCTACGGCTACCCTTGAGACTAGACAGATGCACCGCTGTGTGCAGATACTGTCTGAAGTCGTGTGCATTAATAATAGCGTGTGAGATAATAGCTCCTACTGCTTGTGTATTCAAGAGAAAACACTCTGTTATAACGAAATGGGTTATGTATATATAGGTACGTGAGGATTTCTCAGTCTGTCCATCACATGGTAAAGACCTGTGACCTGTGAAGTAGAAGAATCCGTGTTCTCTCCCTGCTGCTGCCTTATTGGCAAGTCCCAAGAGTACCAGCCTGGGAGATTTCAAGGTGTGGCTCCAGGTTTGCACAGTGTTTTGCCATTAGTTCAGGAAAGATGTTATGCTAATCTGACCTTTTGCTTAATCTTTTAAGGCACATATTATATTATTTTGGAGCAATTATACCTTTAGGAATCAGAAGTTGGAGAGGAAATGAGTGATTTACTATGCTTTGAATCAACAATTTAAACTGAATGATCATTTCAATGCCAGTGACAGATGCAGTCTTCCATGAACTGCTCCTTACCTGAACAGGATACATGAACTGTGTTAAAAACAGGATGCACAAACTGTGTTAAAATCTACTTTGTATGTCTCAGGAGCAAACACACAGCTTGAACCTTCATTCCTCTCCATTATTCCAGTCGCCATGACTCGAAGGACATTAATAAGAGTTGAATAAGGGCCAGATCTGAAGCACAGTGAACTCAAAGAGAAATTTCCATTGGCTTTTTTTTTTTTTCCATGGATAATACCCTTAAAGATTCAGGGTCAAACCTTCAGCTGACATAAGCTGGCATCTTTCCACTCAACCAGCGCTTCACGTCTGCACAAACAGAGTCAGTAGGTTTCTGTTCATCTGAAAAGAAGCACTCTCATTTTTTTATTAATATGAAGATAGTTTTCGATGATCTTCTTCTTATGAGAATGATTTTCAGACTGTATTCATCAAGACACTGAGGTTTGAACTCATTTTACTTTGAAGTCACCGTCATTCAAACTGTCACAGCTTGACAGCACAGCAGGTTAACTTGGCGCTTCTCAAATTAATTCTCTCAGACCCAGTATCAATACCTGTAACCTTTGGCTTTCCTAAATGTGATATTCTGCGTGTCATCTAGTAGTCACTAACTGAACTCTCAGAGTCCTGAGCAAGCACCGGGCTCTGCATAAACCACTGTTACTGATAGAAATAGTATTGCAGAAAGGCATAAGAAACCCAGTCAATGGCCACACACTCCAGAAAAAAAGATTGCTTATCACCTGAAAGCTTAAAATATGGATGGTTTCTTACTGAGCTGTACTGTTCTTGGTTGCTCTAAATTCCTAGTCAAGACCCAGGTGAGATCTTCTATGGATGTTAAAATTATATTTTGTTCTGGATTTTATTGCAAGAATTGAGGCATCTTCCAGTTGCTTCTTTATGATAAATTGACAGTGTGGGAAACATCCTTCCTCCCCTTCTCATTCAAGATGTGTCTACCTTGTTTTCTTGAAAGACTAGAAAACAGCAAGGGGTTCATCCGATCCTTACTAAGTCAAAAAAACCATTGTTGGGAGAGCCAAAGGGTGCAGATTCAGAGCAGAGGCTTAGAGGACATCATGGCTAGCAAGAAAAGTAGTATTGGCTGGATCTTTGCCTAAATAAAGTTGAGTTTCCATTTATTTCAAAGGGATCCCCCTGGTAATTCTCAGATAATCATTTTTCACCCTAACTGAAGATAATCAGAATGTCAAAAAATTAGCAAAACTTCTGTGTTTATCAGGCATTTTTGGTAAACACATGCCCTTCCATTGCTCCTTCTTCCCGTTTAAGCAGACTGAATGAAAGTTATTTCCTCATACGCAGTTTTTTCCCGTTTAGTATCTCTTTTTTCACATTCAGTATCTCTCAGGAAAAAGATCGAACAGTTTTCCTGGATTTCCCCTCTCAGGAAAAAGATTTGACTCGTTTTCCTGGAAAATGCTAAGTACACAAAATTCTTAAATAAGTTCTTAATGAAATGTTTCAAGCTACCTTTACTTATCATAAATTGAAAGGGCAAAAAATCAGACCTTCATCTTCAGTGCTTATTTTTGTTCCCAGTAAAATAATTAAGGTGAGCAGTCCTTACAGTTTAAAAAGCAGCTTTCTGTCTCTTTAAAACTGTTTATGATTCATTGTTTGGAATGAGAGTAGTAAAGCATTTGAAGCTGATTAAGTAGTTACATAGCTATCAGCTAGGACAGTCCTAATCTCATAATTTTATCTATTAGCAGATACTGCGGAACTAACTGACATTAAACTGGCAGCGCAAAGGTGAACTCGAGGAAAAAATTATATTGGATTTTAATAAAACTTTCCTCAAAGGTCAACCTCTCTAAGGTATAAAATCAATCTTTCTTCCTTCCTTCTTCTTCAGACCATTTATTCACAGCTATAGAAAATTCTGATACCCATTAAATATTTCCCATTTTCTTCCCGCCCCACCCCCATTACAGCATCTATCTACCTGTGACCATTATTTTCCTCAGCATTTTTATTTAGATTCCTTACTCATTATTTCACTCTTTTTACCAGGCCTTCTCAGGATTTGTACCCCACTCTCAAAATGTCACTTATCAGGCCCCTCTTCAAGAATAGATCCTGCCTCATACCAGTTTCAGGACAAAAACTCCTTTTTACTCTATCCTTGTAAGCTCTAAATTCCTGCAGATCAGTCCCCTTTACTGATACTGGCCCAGTAAAATAACTTTTTTTTTTTTTTAAAAAAAAGAGTCACTAATATCTAAGAAAGTACCAGCTTAGAAGGGGTTTTTCAGAGTGTACTGTCTGCACAAAGCTGTAGGTACCCAGATCTGGAAACTGCTTCTCAATTCATGGCATACAAGCTCCAGCTCTTGATAGCCAAGTTTCTAAAATCTTGGCATCACTGGAGCCACTAACATCATATACCATAATAGCAGAGGACCTTCTGTTGCTGGAGCGTGGCTTTGCCGGCCCAGCTGAGCTGTGTGGGGCAGGCCAGCCCCAGCGCACCTCATGAGAATCGGTACTCAGGCTTTCTGGGCTTCCAGGATGGGATGCGTGATGCTGTTCTCACAATTCCAGCCCCTCACTACTGGACCCTCAGTCCTCCATTCTCCTCCTTTTACCACCATAAATAATAAAACCTCCTTCCACTTCAAAGGCTATTTCTCCCCCCTCTGTAGCAAGATTAACTGTACCTATGACCGATAGACATTTATCCAGCCGCCAGGTCCTCCTCCCCCCATCCCTTCCCTGCATGCTCCCACATCCCCAGGACACTAATCCCATTCCTCTGAATTCCTCAGCCCCCCGCGCTACAGAGGAACAAGTCTGGGCACAGCCTGGATTGCTGTGGAGCCACACAGCAGTTTGCAGCAAGTCGCTGACTGTGGCTGTTTGCCCTGGGGGTAAGAGTCTGCAAACAAGAGTTATCACACACACATCCTGCCATGTGTGCATTCAACTTGGCGTATAAAGCTGCACACAGCAGCCCCTGCCTGCCAGCTGCTCTTCACTGGAGGGAGCTAACCATTTGCCCCCTTCCCATAATTAGAGACAAGCTTGGGACTCTCCTAGAAGATGACCTGGCTGGGACAATGCCCCACGAACTTCTCTGTTTTGGCTGAATTCTGTTCTTGGTTATTCTTTAGTCCATCAAAACAACGCTTCATACAAGCTAATTTTGTGGTTCCCATCTAAAAAGATCCTTGTGATCAGAGAGCTCCTGAAGCTGGGCAACATCTGATAGGTATATACACCCTCTATAATCTGCATTTCTGGAAAAATCACTGCTTAAGCTGGTAAAGTGAAATGTAAGAGAACCTGCATTACATTTCAAAATCATTGTTAAGGTATATGCTGGAAAGCATCCCAGCTTGGTTGCTCACACTGATAGATGATGGGGAAAGGGAACACATGTTAAAATCAGCAAATGGATAAAATTGGGCTAGAGAGGGATGAATACAATGGGAAAAGCTTTCCATTTTTTCAAAATCAAAGCCCAGACTCCCACGCTAAAAGACTTGTGTTCCTAAATAGGAAAATGTTAAAAAAGAGATCGTACTATATTCAGGAACGTATGTTACAAAGCTTTATGTCCACTGTCAGGATAAATCCTATATATTCTGTAAGGAACAGCAACATTCATTTAGCAGAGATGAAAAGGACAAAGATGGGTGGTGGAAATTGTAAGCCTTGCTTTCTACTGCTCTTAAATTCTTGTCCATGTTGACATAGATTAGTAAAAATTTTCTTAGATGCTTTGAATTCCTTTGAACAACTGTTATGATTAATAAATGTATTTTGGTTTTAGATATTGTATTGATCAATAAATAATACTTATTTAGATATCTAAAGAAGGCTATTAATTATTTTAGAAACCAAATGTAGATGGCAGTAGTAGAAAAAAGACGGTCCCTTTGTAGAGACCATATAGACTCTACAAGGTCTTGTAGAAATGTGGGTCTTGGCTCTGGAAACCAGACTGCAAAGACCCAGACTGTAGAAATTGTAGCTCAGTTGCTGGTGACGGCTGTCTTGCTGGCCAGCATCGCAGGATATGGCTATGAACAGAGGATGAGATCAAAACCCTTCTTGTTTAATATAGATTAAGAAAGTCTTCTTCTAATCTCACTCCTGCCTCCGTGCCACGCTCTGAAATACTTCTGTTGATTTGCTCTGCTGGGGAGAAAAATTGTCAAGGTTTGTCAGGAAGGATGAGAGTATATATATTTTTTTCCTTTTCTCTTAAGATTAATCTTTCAGTTGAATAGAATTGGCAACAAGAGTAAAATTTTGCTGCTGGGGTTGTTATTTTTGTATTGATTGCATTTTTAAAGATTTTTCTAGCAGGGAGAGGTAGACATTTTGTTATTGCTGTGTATTAATCAAAAGAACTGAGAAATACTGCAGGCCCTGTTCTGACCTCTTTGTGGATCAAAAAGCCAGCTGAGGTTTTAAGAATACAAGTGATCCTGGATTAGACTCTGTTTCTAAATGCTAATAATTTAACATTACTGCAGTTTCGCCACCTACTTCTGATGTGTTATATGTGGATGACATAATGATCACTGCAGCTTAGAAGTCAGAATTTTTTTTCAGATAAACAAGGATAAATTGAAACTTGCATTGGAGCACTAGAAGCGGTCTTGATTCTTGGTGACCTGAAGAGGTTATTCTTAGGGCAATCACCTGTCTTTAACATCGGATTTGTTCAGTAACATGAATTTTAGCATTGGCTGCATTAGAAGCTTCCTTTACATAAGCCGCAGAAAAGTACATCACCATTTTCACAGCTTTAAAGGATCCCGCAGCTGCCTTGATTATAAATGTATTAGCTCTGTATATTTAATTCAGTTCCTAATGCTTCTCATGTAGTGTTAAAGCCGTTTAAAAGGAAGTCTCTGCTTTTACAACCTTTCTCATTTTTTTTTTTAGCAACTCAGCAGCACAGTTATTGGGTTTCTAAAGCTCCTTACGAAATCTCACCTGAAAACATTGATCTAGAGTTGTGCAGTTTCTCCCACTTCAAAGGGAAATCTACTGCTGCTGCTACCCCAGGCAGCGCAGAACTGAGCACAGTAACATGTTGAACTGTTCAGCGACACAGCTGATGTTGGCTGTCAATGTGTTCAGTGTTTGCTGTACCAGGGAGATTTCTAAATTCTAATTTAAAAAAAAAAAAAAAAAAGCAGCAAACCAACAACTGTATTTGTCTTTTCACCTTATCTGTTTTGGTAGTTATCTCACATCGTCTCTTTATTTTCGTGGTAAAGGTAATGACAACTTGTTCAACACAAAAAATCCAAGACTCTCACTTGGATTCCCGGCTGTGCTGCAGCAATTCCCAGTAGTCTTCCAGTTACCAATGTTTTTAATTTTATAATCTTCATACTTTATTTTCCATTTGGGGTGCACAGTGCTGACAGATGACCCAGTTTTCATTGAAGGCCCATGCAACCCTTTGTGGTTAAAAACAAATGAAAAATAGGGGGGAAAAAAATAGTAACTATTTGAGTCCGAATTAAGCTTTTGAAGTTGTTTGCGATACTGCAATCCTAGTAGCATCAATATTGACACATCTGAATAAAAACTGTGCGTTTTACAATGAATTAGGCCTTCTAGCAGAAATTTTCAGCTGTGGAAAATCCCAAACATCACCCTTGCTATCTTCCTTTCCTTAACATTTCGGTTTTCAGGCTCCTGCCTCCCACACAGTCTCGTGTATATTCCAAGCTCCAAAGGGTTAAAGTCCTGGCATTTCTTCTGACTGGCATTTCCAAATCTCTCCTGGGGCCCATGCAGAGCTTATGCCAAAATGCTTTATTATTATACAAACAGAGCAAGAGGAGGAGGGAAAAAAAAAAAAAAAAAAAAAAAAAAAACACCTCCGCAGTTTGTCCTCCAAAACCCGGTCCTGCTCGGCGGTTGAAGGTAACCGCACCGACCCCGATCCGAGTAACTCCCGCAAGGGATCCTCAAAGCGCAACCCCAGGGATGTTTTAACGGGCAGAGGGCCCGGCTCTCCCGCCACCGGGCCCGGTTCTCCCCCGAAATGTCTCTCGGGGCGGGGGGAGGCGGCAGCCCGGGCGCTCGCCCGCTGGCTCGCCGACCCCCCCGCTCCCCCCAGCCGCTGCCTCCACATTTAGCCGTGCCCCGCGTTAAAATAAGGCCGGGCCGCCCGGCTGTTCCCGACAGGCCCAAATCAGGCTCGTTGGCACCGGCGCTGGGCGAGGGCCCTGGCGCCCGGCGCCGTCCCCAGGCTCGGCCTGACACCCCCACCCCCCCCCCTCCACGGCCTCACGGGCGCTGAGGTGGCGGCTGCGCCCTCCCCGTCGCCCCCCCCCCCCCGCCTCATTCCCCCCCGGTAACTTTTTTCCCCCCAAAACTGGGGTTTGACGTCTTCCTCCTCGCTACCGAGTGGCCAATCAGGCGGCTACCGGGGCGGGCAGGCAGCCAATCGCCCAGCGTTGCTACCTGGGGGGTGTATTTTTAGCCACGGCAGCGCGGGGGGGCGGAGGTGGGGACCCCGCCGGGCGGGGCGGGGGTGTCGCTGCCTGCGGGCCCCGCGCTGAGGGGCGGCCGCCCCGCCAGCCCCGCCGGGGGTGGGGGAAGCAGCGAGAGCCGCCGCTCGGCCCCCTCGCCCCGGGCCGTGAGGGGCTGCGAGGTGCCCTCACTCCGCGCCGGGCGGGCGGGCTGCCGGCCCCCACCGAGACGCCGCTGCCGAGGTCCCCGCGGGCCGCCAGCCGCCCCCCCAGCGCCGCGGCGGTCATGGGAGATGTAGTTCAGCGCGGGGCCCCTTCCCTGCGGAGATGAGGGGCGCGAGGGCAGCGCTTGACGTCAGCAGTGACGCAGCGGTGCAGCGAGGTGAGGAGCGAGTGACGTAAGAGCGGCCCCGCCGCGCCGGGGGGGGGGAGGCAGCAGCGGCGGGGGGCGGGGCCTGGGTGGGGCCTGGCGGGGGGGGGGCGTGGCAAGGGCGGGCACTAGTGGCGGGGGGCGGGGCTCGGGGGCGGGGCGTGTCGGGGGGCGGGGCAAGGGAGGCGATATATAGGGGCGCGCCGGGCGGCGGGGCAGGAGCAGAAGGAGCCCAGCTGCGGCGGCCGAGCGCGCCCGTCGTGGGGGTGTGAGCAGCGCAGCCCTTCCCCCCCTTTCCCTTCCCCCCCCTTTTTTTTTCCAACCCTCCCCCCTCCCTTTTTTTTTTTTTCTCTTTCCTTTCCCCTCCCATCCTCGCTGAGGGAGCCGGCTCTCGGAGATGGGGGTCGGGTGCTGAGCCGCCCCCCCACCCCGCACTCACACCCCCGCCGGGACTGTTTGCACTACCCCCGCACACCCCCCCGGGTGAGTACCGCTCGCTGAGGGCCGGCGCGGGGGTGTGCGCTGGCGGCGGGGAGCGGGGCGGGGGGGCCGGGCCGACGGCAGGCGCTGAGGCGGGGGTGGGGGGCTGAGGCAGCCGCCGCCCGGCCCCGGCCGTGAGGCGAGCGGGGGGCTGAGGCAGCCACCGCCCGGCCCCTCGGTGGGGCGGGGGGGAGCTGAGGCGGGCGGCGGGGGGCCTGAGGCAGCCACCGCCCGGCGGCGGCCGCTGAGGCAGCAATGGCCGGGCCCCGGCCCCTGAGGCGGCCCCGGCCCCTGAGGCGGGCCCGGCCCGGCCGTGAGGCCCGGGGTGCCGGGGCGGTCACGACCCCGCGGTGACGGGGCCCCAGGCGGGCACGGCCCCGCGGGGAGGGGCAGGCCCGGGGTGCCGTGGGGGGCGCAGCGGCGGGAGGAGGGCGCGGGGGCCGCCGGCAGCCCCTCCTCGGAGCGAGGGGGCTGGGGGGAGAGGGCACGGCCCGGGGAGCCGGGCTGCGAGAGGGTCCCTCCCAAGGCGGTCCCTGGACGCGCTCAGCTGGGAGGAGTGAGCGTTGCCGGCTGACTAATAGCTGCTGCTTGCGCTGGGCCTCTCCGGGCGAGCTGGACGCCGTCCTCTAGGACCCTGCCCCGCGGGGGGGCCGAGGGGGAGCCGCCGGGCCCGGGGGACTGGCCTGTGTGCTGAGGAGAGGGGCCTTGCAGCCCCCCCTCCATCCCCCTTCCAGTCATCTCCCTTCCTCTTCTTCATTTTCTCTCTTACGGGCTCAGAAAATGCTCTTCCTCCTCCTCCTGCTGCCGCTGCCGGAGCTCCCAGGGCTGTGAGCAGAAATCTAATGAGACCCGAGTGCCTGGTTATGTAACACCCACACTGCCCGCGGCTCCTGCCCTCAGCCCCCCGCGCAGGGCACTTGGTGGGCTTGGGCCCCTGAGAAAATGTTGTCCTCTGTAAATTAAAAAATTTAAAAAAAAAAGTTTGAAATGATCAAGCTGATTTGTTTGATCAGGTGCTTGCATCACGGATCAGTTTTGGGGCTTGGAAAAATTTATAGCGTCTGCTAGTGTGCCTTGAAAGGATCATTTCTTTCCTAAAGGACGTGGAGGAAGGGAAACAAAACAGATGGATTAATAAATCATTTTTAAATGCCCCTTTTAACCACCCAATCGGCTTTTCTGTACTGATTGTGTCCCTTTTGTAAATATCTTCTGTTTGCCCTTGATCTTTTCCTTATCCCCACCCAGTGCTGATCCAGCAAACGTTTAAAGGTCGCCTTATCGTACAAGCTTTCAAACTATTCCCATACCATGTTGGGGAGAACACGAGTGGCTTGGAAATAGGGTTCCAGACTTTAAAAGGAGATTATTTGGAGCAAGAAATAAAAAAGCACTGTATTCACATTGTTGAAGGATTTTGATACTGACTTTGATTTCTCTAATCTTTAGTGACAGCTACACTAAATTTTGTTCCTGTGATGCAGTGCAGAAAAGCACACTGTTAATTGAAATTCTCGTTGGGCATTTAACTTGAGCTAAGAAATACATATTTTATTTCACTGGAACTTTTTGAACAAAGGTGTCTCCTGTGGATGAGCACCTTTAGTCTAAGGTACTGCAGAATTTTCGTTAGTACGTGAGCTAATACTTGATTCTTGTCCCTCCTTTAACTTTAGACGGCTAATTTCTCTTTTGTCCTTTGTGAAGGAGTGGCAACCATATTTTATATTAAATATAAAATGGAGTCATGGAGAAGGAGAAAAGCAATCATTTTTGAGGCTATCAAAAGCCCTGTTACCTCTAGTAACTTTCTGAAACCTGAACTATAGACAGCGCGATATATGAATTTAGTATATATTAATATATTACATCTGATAATATAGAAAAATTTGTAGAAAGGGAAAAATTAATTTATTGAAATAATTTCACCGTCATTGCCACCCTTATGACCAAAGATACATGCATCTTATTTTGTATGCACTGACTGCATTGTCATTTTAGCTGTTCCAAGGAAGAATTGTTGTATATGTACAGCGGACATTTTCTCTTCAGTTAGCATAATTTCACCACACAGTTTATGCGGATGATTTGCTTGGACTTAAAATAAATGTTGCATAATTCTCGTTATTTGTGTGAAATCTTCTAAAGCAACTGTTAACATTTTTATAATTCTGTAGCTTACAGTGCAACCAGTATGTTTGCAAACTTTACAATGATAAATGACCCTTGGACTAAGACCTTTCAAGCTAAACTAATAGTCTGGTGCTAAATTTTGCAGCTGAGTACTATAAATCATCCAAATACGGGTTGGTAATTGAACCCTTGACAGGCCTGGCAGTTCTGTGATGTCTTAAAAATTATCCTTGCTGCTTTGTGAATAACTAAACGGCAAGCTCATGTGATTTTGAAATGCCCCATGCTGTATGTGTAAACACATGCCTAGTGCATCTTCTGCAGTGTTGTTTGTAAGTCATACTGAATGTGGTTGACATCCTCACCTTCTGCAGGCACGAATGTAAACAGTTCAATTCATGTTTTTTGATCTAAAAAGTAACCTATTTTATGCCGAAAGTGAAGCTAAAAGAATAGGCCTTGGAGCTTGATCTTACGCTTTCCTTATTTGGATGTGTTTGCTTTTGTTTTTTCTTAAAGGAACAAGAGCACTCAAGGTGAAGGATAATAATCAACTAGAATCAGCACTTTGAATGAAACTTTGTTTCCCCGTGGCATCTTGAACACTTTCTTCTTTGGGTTTTGAAACAGACTTAAAACTTTGTGGCATAGCAGCTATGCAGCTTGAAATCCAAGTAGCACTCAATTTTATTATTTCCTATTTGTACAATAAGCTTCCCAGACGACGTGTCAACATTTTTGGTGAAGAGCTTGAAAGACTTCTTAAGAAGAAGTATGAAGGGCACTGGTATCCAGAAAAGCCATACAAAGGATCAGGGTTTAGATGTATACATATAGGGGAGAAAGTGGACCCAGTCATAGAACAAGCATCCAAAGAGAGTGGTTTGGACATTGATGATGTTCGTGGCAACTTGCCTCAGGATCTTAGTGTTTGGATTGACCCATTTGAGGTTTCATACCAAATCGGTGAAAAGGGACCAGTGAAAGTGCTTTATGTGGATGATAATGAAAATGGATGTGAGTTGGATAAGGAGATCAAGAACAGCTTTAACCCAGAGGCCCAGGTGTTCATGCCAATTAGTGACCCAGCATCTTCAGTGTCTAGTTCTCCTTCTCCTCCCTTTGGTCACTCTGCTGCTGTGAGCCCAACTTTCATGCCCCGCTCCACTCAGCCTTTAACCTTCACCACTGCCACATTTGCTGCCACCAAGTTTGGCTCGACCAAAATGAAGAATAGCGGCCGTAGCAACAAGGTCGCCCGCACTTCTCCCACCAACCTTGGCTTGAATGTCAATGACCTGTTGAAGCAGAAAGCCCTCTCCTCCTCCATGCACTCTCTCTACGGGCTTGGCTTAGGCAGTCAGCAGCAGCAGCAACAGCAACAGCAGAAGACTTCTGCCCTTTCTCCTAACGCAAAGGAGTTCATTTTCCCCAACATGCAGGGTCAAGGTAGTACCAGTAGCATCTTTCCTGGTGACAGCCCCCTTAACCTCAGTCCTCTCCAGTACAGTAATGCCTTTGATATGTTTGCAGCCTATGGAGGTCTAAATGAAAAGTCTTTTGTGGATGGCTTGAATTTTAGTTTAAACAACATGCAGTATTCTAACCAGCAATTCCAGCCAGTTATGGCTAACTAAAAATAAAACGGAAGTGAAATACAAGTAAATACTATTGTACAAGTTAAAATGCACGTACCCAAGGGTGTATCTTTTTTTCCACCTCTTGAGATTTTTTTTAAGGCTTGTAGTATGAATACATTCAGGCTTGGTTAGATAAATACAACATGCATCATTTTTTCATTTGCCAACCAAGCACAAAATTATTTTATACTGATTGTACATTACAAAAATATACTCTCAAAATATGGCCTCTTACAGTATTTAAGATATAGCAAGGACGTGGCTGATTTTTTTCATGTGTGTATATATATATGTGCACAAACATATATGTATATATATATTTTAAAAATTGGCACTAATAGGTGGGTTTATTGGTCTTTTTCTAATTGTATAATTTAATTTAGTACAAAGTTTGTAAAATATCAGAGTATATATATTGTTTCTACAACATGGTATTGCATTTATATCTTTTTACTACAGTGATCTGTGACAGCTGCAGCAGCTTCATGTTGTATTTTTTTTACTGAAATTGTAAGATATCCATCTTAAAGACATCAATTCTAAAAAAATAAAAAGTTGTGTACAGAATATTCCTTAGTGGTGGAATTAAAATGTACGAAATATTTGCTTTTTTCAAAAGAAACACAAATTGTATTTTCTGTTAAAAGTTTAAAGATTTTTGCTATATATTATGGAAGAAAATGTAATCGTAAATATTAATTTTGTACCTACATTGTGCAATACTTGAAAAAAGGTATAAAAGTATTTTGAGTCAGTGTCTTACATGTTAAGAGGGACTGAAATAGTTTATATTAAGTTTGTATTAAAATTCTTTAAAATTAATTGACTGTTGTGGTCTGTGTTTTTACTGTTCTGCTGAAGATCAGAGCGCTGCGTTTATTGTGTTGTCAGTGCTAATGATGCAAAAAAGTCTGACTCAGTGCATCACAAAGGAGCGATGGAAAGGGCTGCTGTATTGATGCACCACAATAATGGGTTGCTTTACCTTAAATACTACTGACAAAGCACATAGCCTGATTAAGTACTTGCCTACAATTATTTGAGGAAACTTTCACTTGTTTTCCGTAACTGCAGCTCACTGAAGTCAGAAGGTAATTTTATTTTTATTTTTTTTTCCTTGAGTTGAGACTATAAGCTATGGGAATGCTGAGTTATTGTGCGATATGATGTATCTAGAAGGGACTCAGGTGATTCAATGAAATTCACTTTCCATGTCATCAGAATGGATTTGAACTATTATCTCGAGAGGTCCTAGACCAATGCATCAGCGTTCTGTTTCTGTATTAGGGATTAATAGCTCAGAAACTAGACTGAATAAAAGTGCTGATTTACAGTTTACTAAACTCATTGTAAACTTTCATTTTATATGCTCTATTAAAAAGAGAAATGTAATGCAACTACAATGTGACATTCTAAGGTTTTTATTTTAGTGGATTTTACCAATTTTAACTTAATAGACTCTCAAAACGTGAATGTGAGTGGGAGGAGAACTCAGAGGCTGACAAAACAACTCAGCTTTTCCAGGGCTATTTTGAAGTGGCATCCCTTGCTCTTTTCTGTCTGTTCGGCAAATTGTGTTCCTTGCTGGTGGACATTGTCCAGGGGAAGAGAAACTTACTATAATATGTAAATCTAACAAATGGCAACTTATTTTCCATGGCAGTTCCAGTTGTACAAAGAGAAGATGCCTGCTGAGTGGATAGTCCTTTGGCTCATGGTGATGAACTGTAAACTACAGGAGGAGCACAGGATTAAAACTATCTGAACGTTAGTATTCTGAAACTGGAATTTGAGACTGAAGATCAGTCTTTTCCCGTTTGATGCACTTGATTTTACAAAAGGTGTTAAATTCCACACGCACGAACACCCCCAGTTTGGTGTGAGCAGCGTTTTGGTGGAAATAGCCTCGTGCTGTAAGGATGAGGGTGTTTTCCAAAACCCGTGTGAGATCTTTGCTTTGGACAGAGGCTGTGAAGAAACGGACAGGGTGGAGATGGGAGGCTGACAGTGGTATCGATTTCTAACGCCATGACAACCAATTCAAAAGCAATAATGGAGCGAAGGATTTTTTTAGGCATTCATCTGTCTCTGTTTAACTGGCTCCTTTTTATTGAGTCTGCCATCTGGTTTATCTTTCCACTAGCAGCACATCAGTGGACAGAACTGTACTTGAAAGTGCATCATTTGGTATCTGATTTTAAGTGGATGATTTTGCTTTTAAAAGGAGTTAGAAAAAAATTACAAAATACTGGATCAATTACTGGAAATGGAGAATATTAGCTCTATTCTTTCTATTTATATGCCTAGACTTCAAGACTTACTACAATTTAACTATTTACAATACAATAAGAATAATAATACCTAAACTGCCTAGGAGGTTGAGCAACTCTGACAGTGGAGACTATTCTACTTGTTCAGTAATATTTTTATTCTGTGATTTAAACAGATCATTTGTCTTAAAGGTCATCGAGCTTATCTTCTTCCCGTGCTGATTTGTTCACTTCCAGTGTAACAGCTCTACAGACGAAGGGCAGCGGTGGTTTGCAGCAGCAAAGAGTCTCTGGAAACAAGGTGGTTTTTTGTAGCACCCTTTAACATAAAGATTTTAATGAGCAGGGTTTGTTTATGGTGCTTTGCAAGGACACGACCTAGAGAGAGAGCTTCCAGTTTTCTTGAAGAATGCAAATGTGAAGAGTTTTAACGTTTTCTCTTACTCCTTACAGAAATTAAAGATGTGTGCTTTCTGTTCAGTCTACTTCACCCATTTATTTAGCTTTCTAAAGTTTGGTGCTGAATTTGTTAGATCAAACATTTACATTTCAACATTCTGTTCTAAATGAGTGCCAAGTCAATCTCTGGTTCAATTTGCACGCACCCAGTATTCTGCTCTTGAGCCGTGCTGTCAGGTAAGTGCATTTGCTTTAATAGAAAGGACCTAGAAAGGAGTGAAGGGGGGAAAAGGAAGCATTTGCTTAGTTGTGCAAGTTCGGTTGTATTTTCTCTTGTGAACATGCAATTTACTTCCTTAAAATTGCCGGTGTAAGTTAAACCTCGAAAGATTCTTTAATTGAAGAAAAGGGTAAAACCGTAAGGATGCGTCCCCCTTGATGCTGCTCAGTGCACCCTGTCTCTTCACTCAAAGTCCCCACCCAAGCACAAATTAAAAGCGCTTTCATCTGTAAGGCTCACTCAATTCAGCACAAGTTGGTAACTTTTGAAAATTGTAACCTGAGATCTGTGAAACTGAGCTCGGAGGCATCTTGGCGTGGCAGGGCGGAGAGTGGGCAGCCACGGTCTGTGTCGCATTTGTTTTGTGGGTAGACGACAGACCTTACTCTTGATCAGAAGTCTAGTAGCGGTCACCAAAGTTGAATTGATCGGATTATTTCTGCAAAGGAGAGCCAGCTTACAGGTGGAGTTCACAACACGTAGTGCTTCATTACTGCGTCGTGTTCTCAAAGGTCCCCGCTGCGGGTGTGAATCCAGAGGGCACGGGCTGGCCTGACACTGGAGTCTCGGTGAGTACGAGTTTTGTAGTTCTCTTAACTTCAACTAAACTATTGTAATTTATACAAATGGAGGACTGGGTGTAAGCCACAGAAAGATCCACCCTTCCTTCACAATGCAGAATTAGAACGCTATTAAGCATTGCTCGTACAGTCTCTTGCTACGGCCAGCGATGGCAGACCATTTCCCAGCTCCAGCGCAGCCTCCCGCCCAGCTGTCTGCACCCTGCGCTCCCGCCGTACTGCAACCTCCAAAAGCCTCTTAGTAGCGAACAGCCCAGTTGCGTTTCTGAAATATCAAGTAACCAAACAACTAGTTGTTAAATCAGCTCTTTGGACCGGCATGGGATCAAACCAGAGTTCATTTACTGATCTGATGCCCCAGACTGTTCTATTAACATTTCGGGAATAAATACCTCGGAGTTTGTGTTGGTAGTTTTGGAGCAGATGAAGCAAACCGGCGGTTCAGCACTCTTTTTTATATCATCAGCAAGTTGATTTAAATTGAGTGTACAGAGTTGGCTGCATTCCTCTCATGAGCTGCATAAAAAGTTCGCTAAATCGAAGTGCCAGAGCTGTAAAATCCTGCTGAAGGGATTGTTTCCAAAGATCAGCGAGAGGAACGGTTAAACTGTGAACCGTGGCAGTGCGCGTATGACTTTTGTCCTCTTGGCTTTATTTTAGTGGTGGTAGTAAGGAGTTTTGCCTTACAGAAGGGAAAAAGCATTCAGACTCAGGAACATAAACCACATTCCCTTTGGCACTACGAGTTCTCTACCTCATAGACAAAATATGATCAGTGTGCGGAGCGAATAGCAGGTGTAAAATATTTTTAGAAAAACCTTGGCGTAGAGTGCGGACATCCCTCAACCCCCATCCTTTATTCTGTCAACTTTTGTTAAAAAAAAATCTGTAGTATTGATGGCTGCACTTTTGGTGAAACTTGCTGTAGTTTTCATTTGGTAATTTAGCACTTCAGAGGCCTGAAATCAGAGATCCTCTCCTCCTCTGAGAGCTGAGACACCATTACATTTAAACAGTCTGTCAGCTCCATGCCCTCATGGAGCTCATTGCGCTCCGTTCCCTCGTCGCCTTAGCTTCAAGATTACCCATAGCATAAAACAAAAGAGGACTCTGGGAATGTAGTGCCTTAATTATTGTTTAGTGCCCCTGCGAGCTTCTTTGAGAGGGTTATATCAACAGGACTGGCTAATGCAATTAAAACCAGACGTGGAAACCCACCTTTTTCCCTTGGCAGAAGATACTAGTTCCGTGTTACACCCGTAACCCCTTCCTTTGTCTTTTCTGCCTCTTCCCCAGCATCCTTGGAAGGACCAGCTTGTGCGTTGCTCCTTTTGCTGCCTCTTGCTACTTGCTCTGCTACACCAGGCTTCCACGTTGCTCTTCTTTTCACCCAGACTCTGCGTCTCTCTGACCTCATCTCTCCAATCGCTCCATGCCAGGAACTGCTGTGCCATGGCAGACCTCAGCACACGAGGCTCCAGCCACCGAAAGGTACCCTCTCCCTCTGTCCCTTGTAGGCTAAGGCTTACTTGACTTCACTTTATCTCTAAAGACAGTGTAAAGAACTGCTGAATGTCAGAATACAATTAAGGATTATATTCGAAGCTCACAGTCTGATGAAACTGGGCGAATTTGCTGCTTGGGCAGCCTCATCCAGTAATGCAACAGCCTGGGAGCTTTTAGTCACGTTGATGGAAATGGGAGGTGGCAGGTTAGTGAAGAACATGCCATAATAGATGACGACTCGAGCACCCCACATTCCAGATCTGACTCTGGGCAAGTCCCTGCCTTTTCTGTGTTGGTTTCCTCCTCTGTCTCCATTGAAATTCAGTGTTAGCGAGTGTCAGACGTTAGCTGGCGGTTGCTGTCTTTCTGCTGTCAATAAGGAACTTCATCCAAGTTCTGTATGCCACAGGAACATCTTCTGAGGTTGACCTACTGTTCCCTCCTTTTATTGTCTTTAGTCTCTGTGGCCTTTGAGAGTCTCCTCTGTTGTACAGTTCACTTCACGTGTATTAGATGACCTTTACATTTTGAAATAAGGCATGCATATAAAAGTAAAGCACTTGACTCTCATTGTCCATGGTATATAGAGTCTGATTCATCCACCATCAGAGCAGAAGGCCTCCAGAGCAATGAGATCTCACATACTGACTATTGTGATTCTCTAAAAGAATTTCTGTGGGTGTTTCTATAGATATGGAAGTATATATTCCTCCAGTACAAATCATGTGAAAATTTTGCACCAGCCTACTCACTGAAGTTGCTGCTGGTCAAAATTAGACTTGCATACAGATTTTACAAACTAAAACAAATTCCCCTTTGATTTTCATTAGACCATAAGGTTCAGCATCCCGTGTGCCAGCACAGAGACAGGGCTGCTGGGTTCTGCCACCGGCTGTGCTGTGAACTGTCTGCCCAGTCTTCAACAGTCTGCTTCAGCCTTGTCAAGAGTAGTTTTGGTGTTTTTAAGCCCATACTTTAGCCTTTAATTCCCTGCTGAGTCTCAGATATTGTAGATAACTGCAATGTATATTTGAAGCCAATGGGTTCTCGGTGTGTCTGTGTCTCTCAGGGTTAGTCAGGCACATACAGCACCTCAGTCTGGCGATTTAGTGGGAAGAGTGCAAAATTCCTAACTGCCTTTGAAAATGTTAATGCCTGGGGCAATTACCTACTTTGCAGGTATTTGTGAATCTCATGTTATCTTGTTAACGGCTTTTAGCCATAGATCATATTTTACTTGAGAACAATTATATTTCATTTTTAAGTAATCATAAGGATGTTCTCCATTTGTGTCTTCTAGACTGTTACAGTGCTGTCCTTAAAGACTCATTTCAGTCCTGCCAAACCAAATCACTTGAGAAACTGTGATTCAGGCCTTCAAGAATATTTTAGAAATTATGAGGTAATCATAAATAATAATCAACTTCACACCATATTAATTTATCTCTGGGTATAGATTTAAATAGATTTCAGAATGTTCTAGCTTTTTTCTACAAGTCCACTAAGAACTTAATTTTTATATGAAAGTTTAGATCCTTAGGAAATCACAGGTTCCCTGGGACTGGCACTTCATGGGAAACAAAATATCTAAGGGATAATGATGAACTCAGAAGTGTTAGCAATTAACCACAGCTGCTTAATGGAATCAGATTTCTAAGTGATAAGTGATACAGAAGGACCGAGACCTACCACTGCCCTCCTGTCTGTGCGGTTTGCATGACAGATTTGACAGTCTGGTGGCAACAACTGCAGGCAACCAACTCCAGTTAACTTGTACAAACTGATAAAGGACAGAAACACTCGGTAAGAGATCAACCACCGCATCTCTGACCTCTCACTCCTGACCTTCCAAGGTCTCCAAAACTGCTTCAGAAGACAATCCGGGTACTGAAATTCCTGACTCTAGGATATAAAAATCACACAGATATTGATTGCATATTACATTATAATTTTTGCTACCACCAGCCATCCCTAGGCAATAATTACTCCTCTCTCTCTCACCCTCGCTTTGTGCCATAAATGACATTATCAGCTGTCCTCTGGCTAGTATCCTTCCTTTGATCAACAGGAACCAATCATCCTTTCTCTCAAATTGCCTAATTCATTAATATAATGAAGTTTAACTCAGAACAATTATTCTCAACCTGTATTTAGCTCTAAGGTTATTGCTTCTATTTCAGACCTAAGGAAGCCTTATGTGCCTGAAAGCATGTGTAGTTTTTCCAAGTACACCACCTGACCCAGTAAACGGTGTCCCCTCTCCCTGCCCTTGCCTCACTTACGTCTTGTACTGTCCCCGCTACAGCTGCACCACTGTGCTTGTTCTGCTCAGCTGAGTCTACAAACGAAGGCACAGCCTTGATGAGCTGCTACGGGAGGTCCTCCACTAGCTTGGTTAATAGGAGGGAAGCATAGGCATGACGTGGTGGAGTCTCTAAGCCACCCATCCCACCTCGTCCCGGTTGCCTCGCTGTCCCCGAGTGTGCCGCGGGGCAGTGGCTGCTGGGAGGGAAGCGAAGCTGCTGTGCTGGCACTGGAGACCTGGGAGCAAGGCTGACTTGATGATCACCTCAGTAGGTGGCATACGTTTGGCGGTCGTGGACTTTCAGAGGTCAGTAAGGTTGTCTTTCATCTTTTCTTGGTGTCTCTGTGGTTTTAAGAATTCAGCATTTGGAGCAGCTTACCTGCCCGAACGTAGGCTTAAACGCAGGGTCTGGATCTCATCTTTATGAATCAGTCCTTTTTTCAGTGTTCTGCTATGCAAACTCTTTCTTCCCTTGTTTATTCTTTTAAATTCCTAGGTTTCCCCCTACTGATTTTCTCTCTGTTTTCCTTCAAAGTCTTCTCTTAGAGTTGCTTTTCCTAATTTCTTTCCCAAACCAAGCCATTCTCCCCATTCTGCTTGTCTGAGGTCTCTACCTCACCATGTATAATTTGCAGTGTATTATCTGATGGAGACTGTAATCTCTTCAGGGCAGAGATTACAGTCTCCATCAGAGATGGACTCTCTGGACTCACAGTTGCCTGTTTTACTCTACAAGGTTGAACAAGAAGGACAAAAATAGAAGAGTATACACACACTTCCAGATAAACTGTGTATTTTGTGATCTATGTTCGAGAAACAAATTCAGGAACAATTGTTATTACTAACATGGTTTACGCGGTACCATGGAGGCTTGAGAAGATGTAGATGCTTTAGGCAAAGAGGCTTCCTTTACAAAACATGTGGAACATATTTATTTAAAAATATACATAGTTATGGTAGAGAACAATGTTCCTCTGCTGATCTATAGTTAATTGTCAGTGGCAACATGGGACTCAAATCTTGTAAACAATCCTGCGGTAGTAATGTCATGTACTTTATTCCTTTCCTTCTCTGCAGTATCCCGACCCTGCCCAGGCTGATTTCCTTGGCCTCTGCTGCTGCTCTTGAAAGACTCCTGCTCGCCCAGCTCTACCACCCTGCCCACGGAGGCTCAGAAAAGGAGGATGGATGGAGAGGAGGATGACCCTGTTCACCTACAACAAAGGTAACTGTGGGGAGGGAAACTTTAACAATGCAGGACAGATTTTTGCCTTTCACAATCACTGCAACTTTTCCTCTCTACGTATGTGCTGTGGGTAATATGTGGCTAATAATGCATTTTAAATACGTTTTGGTCTGACATCTCCAATGAGTTTGGCTTTTTGATGCCTGCACAAATGGACTCCACATACTTAAATATCTGCCTGACAAAACTAGAAAATGAGCGATATGTAAGTGGAGACGGGGATCATTTGTGAGACTGACTTTGAGATGACTCTCCAAAAACCGGAGTGGTTAGAGCTAGGATTTTGACTTTGCCTATTTTCTGGAGAGATCTGAGACCATCCAGCCCAACCCTGCTGCCGGGGGCATTGCTGCAGGGTGGCAAACTGGCCCGTTCCCTATCATGGCATTTGCATTTGCTGGAACAAAAGGCTCATTCTGGCTGGGGGTGCTGCAGCCAGGTCTCGCGTTGTCCGGTTCCCAGTTGCTGGTGCTTGAGTGCCTGGCTTTGAGTCACTTCTGTGGGGCACTGTCATCTTGGACATTTTGGTCTTTTGTGATATAGAAAAAGATACCTGTATTATTTGCAAGCAGTTAGTCATCTGCTAGCCAGAATGGGGTTGTTTTCCTTAAGGTTGCTTAGGATCACATATCTCTTACAGTCAGAGGGGAAAATGTCCGTAGATGTTAGGATTAGTCATGTAACTGCTGCAGTTATCTTCATCCAGGGCCTTTTCTTTCACTCCCCGTTACAGCTCCTGAACTTGAGGGCTGTATCCTGTCTCCAGCCTTTCCTAAATGACATTTATCTGGGCAGGCTGAAAGACAAAGGAGAGCCAGGCTGTATAACCTCTGGCCAATTATTTCATTCTTTACTTGTTGGGTTTTTTTCATAACCACTTGATAAATCATGCTGTGGAGAGCTGGGAATGAAAGGATATGACCTGCTCACCGTGCTCGCCTGCTCTTGGCTTCCAGCAGTGGTTCCAACTTCTCTGGGCCTCCATTCCCCATCAGCACGAGGTGTAACCCCATTTCTGTGCCTTGCAGAGGTGCTGTGAGGTTTCCTTCTCACTTGGGAGCTCTGGGTGACCCTGGGGTACAATACCGCTGCTGTCGTAAAGCACCTCCCAGTCATCAACAGACTTTTATCATTAGAAAAGCCCCGTGAGGTATCGCTGTCCTCAGCCTCGAGCTGGGGACAGGGCAGAGGGGAGATGGAGGAGCTGCCAGCTGTCCCCTGCAAAGCCAGGGACAAGGTGAGCTGTGGACTTTGGCACTGTGAAGGTTGGCCTTATTCTTCAGTGAAATGCACAATCCCTCCCACAGCACGGGAGAAGGGAAAGTAGTGTTTGCTTTCCATCCATTCAGTGTCCTCTGCGTGATCGGGATGTGCTTAAACTGGAGACAGCTGCTTTACGGGGATGTTTTCAAGGGAGCTGATGTTGAGTGGGACTATAAACAGCAGCGACTGTCACTTAATTGTAGACAGGGACACAAATGCCTTTTGCTGGAGATGACCCAGGCTGTGCAGTGCCCACGGCGAAGGTGTTAATTAGTGTGCAACACTCAACGGCGTCCTAGCAGTATGGGCACAAGCCAGTTGAGACACAAAGAAGGAAAATTAGTCACTATTACTTGTAACTCTTTGAAGTCCTCTTAGAAGCAGTCCAAAGCAGACCACCAAAACCCAATGGATTTGTCCTGATAGTCCCTCTGCGGTGCAGTCAGCCCGGGGTGAGGGGTCTGTGCCTGGTGCTTTGCTGCTCTGAGAGTTTTTCGCAATTTACAGAGGTCAGGTACTTGGAGGCCACTTGCAGAGCAAATGCTTTCCCTGTACACGTTGTCCTTGTGAACTGGAAGAACCTGAAGGACTGGTGAAACAGGGACCCTGCAGCCAGCTCTTGCCAGGATTCACTTGGGGATTTTTCTTTCCTCGGTCCTTCCAGAAATGAAGTAACATTTGCTGAGAGATGCCTTTTGACATGGCAGTTGGCCCACAAGGCTGGGTTGAGGCATAGCTGGGTCTAGGATGCACTAAAAATATATGTGACAAATGTAAACATTGACTTTTGCCGGGATGGGAGTGTGTCTGCTGAGAAGCACCGGCACGGCAAGCGGGGCAGGCAGCGGCGCTGGGTGCTGCGGGTGGCAGGGCAGCGGGAGGGGAATGCTTTCTTCCTCTTGGTTGTTTTTATTTTAAAGCAATTGTTTAAAATTGTGACAGCTTCACACATTAAAATTGCAGCTTTTCCGTCACTGTGTCGTGGTAACCACGTTTCAACAGGTAGGGGAAAAAACTGGAAGGGGGGAAGTAAGGAACTGAAGAAAGAGGAAGGATCTATTGAAGGGGCAGTGCCTCCACCTCCTCCCTCCTCTGCTGGGCTCTTTGGTTTTTTAAATTTTATTTTAAAACATAAAAGTGAACATAAAAATTAGGAAGGAGGTGGTCTGAGCCCCTGTTCGTGGCCGAAGGGCTCTCCCCCCGTCCAGCCTCCCGGTGCGTCCGGAGCAGGGGACAGGGCAAGGTGACACAGCCGGGTGCCACGTCAGCAGCCTGCACGCTCCTGCCTGTGGCTGCCAACAAAGGTGGCCATTGAGAGCCCGCCGGCCTGTGCTCTCAGCAATTGTGCCATGGGAACGGGGCTGAAACCACCAGCCTCATTTTGTGAGGGCAGCTGATGAGCCATGTGAGCATGCTCTTCTCCTTCTCCTCCTCTTCCTCTCCAGCAGAAGGTCTCCAGGGCATCTGGGGAGTGGTGGCAGGTTGCAGGCTCTGTGCTTGTGCGAGAGCTGACGGTGTGGAGCCAGGACAGAGCACTGTGCTGGGTGGAAATGGGCTCCCGCAGGTGAACAAGAAACACCCACCCAAGCAGCACAAGGCAAACAAATGTGCTTTCCCCAGCCCATTGACTTTTTTTGTCAGCTGAGTGTGCAACAGCAGAATTAAGGGAAAATGTAGCTTTTTATTTCCCTCCCTTGCTCTTGCTAACTCCAGCCATCCACTATGTGCAGCTCCAGAAGGAATGAATAAAATTATTTTGTTCAAGGCACTTCTGCTCCAGAGCATAAAGTTACTCAGCATTTGCAGGACCAGGTTGTTGCAGATATTTTTATTCTGTGTCTATTTTGCTCTGCCTCAGACTGACATATTATGGATGCTTCCAATTAACAGTGCACGAATGTAAACAATGCTTTACTCATACGTTACAAATCAAAAGAGATCTAATTTTTTTTTTTTTTTAGTTATGTTTGCAAAAACGTATTCTTGTTCAGATTTTCTGTATGCAAAAGTGAAAGCACCTGAACTGCAGGCCAGGGAAGGTTTGGTGAGCAGAGAATGTAGGAGCCTGGCTACACCATGTTATATAAACAAACTGGTGTTTTTGAAAGCAGACCTAGAGGAGTTTGCAAATGCATTTATTTAAGCAAGCAACCCATCTGCTCCTACCAGTAATGGATTCGCAGACCAATTGTGTATTTGCTCAGCTCACAGGCCAATGAGTTTTACGTATGTTACATGATTTGCACAAATGGATATGTAACATAGACACACATACTCACATCTAGAACACACCAGCCATGAAGACAGGGATTTGAATAGTGACCTACTTAGCACCTAACATCGTCTGGATCTTCAGGGTAAAAATATAATATTTATCTTTATTTTTGTAATGAACTGTTAGATTTTATAAGGCAGACTGTAGCAATGCCCGTTTCACAGGGCTGTGTAGCTTCTGCAGGATGCAGCTACCACAGGAACGAGGCTTGGAGCTGCTTCACTTACCTGGCTGGTCAAGAAGGAAAACTCCAAATTACATATGAATGGAGCACAGCTGGATGGAGGATCTGCCCCCACTCAGAGCATTGCCAAGTACTTGGAGATGCATTTTAATTCTAGCATGGAAGTAGGGAAAAGAAAGCTTTATCCAGAAAAACAAAACTAGTCCTTTATATGGGCAATATGGAATATAAACAAAACTCCAAAGGTTCTACCTAGAAATATCCTTCTGAGCCCTTCAGGGTGTCAGGGGTCCCTGTCTCTATTTACATGTCCATCTCCCGCTGCTTCTTCCTGTGGTGTCACCTGAGGCTCTAGAAACCTCCTTTTTTGCCAGAAACGGTTCTAGAAACAGCACTTTTTTCATCCCGCTCAGGAATGCTTGCAGAATTCAATCCCAAATGGCTGGTCACGAGCGTTTGCCCTGGAGCTTGATTTAAGGAGCTGTGCTTGCCCAGCAAAATCCAGGAGCTGTTTCTATGATACGCTCCTTTGACCAGACTGGTGAGAAAAGTGGAGGCCAGGCACTTAAATTTTATGACCTTGTAATGTCCAAAGGCTCAAACCCGTACAAAAGTCTCACTGGTCGAGGCAATTACTAAAAAAAGGATAAGGGAAAAAAAAAAACCCAAACCTGTCCTCTCTCCAGATTACCAATGAAACAACCAGTGAGCTGCAATAATTCTGCAAGGGTGCTCTCAAGAGTGTTTTTTACAGTTAAAGTAGTCATAAATAACAATAAAAAAATGCATGTGTGTGTATTTTACAAAGGAAGAAAAAAATTTCTTTCTCTTCGAGCCCATAGTCTGTGAATAATTTGTGAACAAGAGAAGCAGCTCCATCTATCTTACACGATATTTGTTACAAATCATTTGCTCATGTGTAAATCTTCCTGCCAGGGTAGGAGCAGCAAATCCTCCTTCAATTTTTGTTTGCTGAAAAACTTCTATAGCTAAACATGAAAAATGGAATCAATAAGTAACAGGTGTAGAAGTGCATCTCGGGACAAACACATTCCCGGAGCCTGTGACAGAGGGGCTGGGTGACAGTCTTTATGAGGCAGCTGGTGGCTGCAGGGCAGGATTTCTGGCTGGCACATATTGCTGAGCCACGAGGGCTAATAATTTTGCAGGAAAACAAAAGCCAAGCCCAAAAGACCATTCACCAAAACCCGCTTTCCCTCCCAGCACACCTACAGCAAGCAGGCAAACAGCCACTAACCGAGTGAAGTGCATCAGAGCATCCCACCCTGGAGAAAACTTTCTTAGAGCTCACAGAAGGTCCCTAGGTGGCAACACTGCTCCTCCTGACCCTCCTGTGAGTCTTGTCATGGTTGATAGATCTCCGGAGGCTCCTGCTTTGGAGATTCTGTGACTAAGTGAGACCTCAAACTTCCATTCACAGATAGAAGTGAGAAAAGGAGTATACGTTTAATGCTGTTGGTGGCAAAGGAGAGCATAAATCTGTGATCCCTGAAAGGCTTTGCCATCTGAAGACAAATTAAAAGAACAACTGAAACACCCAAGAATTTATTTATTTAAAAGAAATAACAAGATTTTAAAACCAAGTTTGTGACACTGGGAGATGTGACTTAGGATCTCTAAATGCTTTGGGTTGCCAGCACGCTTAGATATTTCTGTAATCGAAAGCCCAACAAGTAGTTTCAGAAAGGTGGTTCAGCCCTTCCAGCCTCTGCACCCGGGACCAAGGATGCTCCGCAGGGCCACGGCACCCAGGGGGCCATTCGCTCCGTCCCGTCACCCCCCTGTTTGGACTCTCTGCAGGTGAGCTGCAGCTCTCCATCACTGTTGGCAGAGTGCAGCCCCCTTCCAGGCAGCCCCATAATACAAACACAGTAAATAATCCCAAGCACGGACATGGGCTAGACAGTCGAGGAGCAAAGTGCCCACCCCACCCTGCTCCCGATATTTTCAGGGGAAAAGTACATCAGAGACCCAACAGATAAGGAGAATTTGGCGTAAGTCCTGCTTATCACACCTGTTAGATGGGTAGATCTGAGAAAGCCATTAACTTTTTCCCTTTAATCTATGTTTATTCTCTGCTAACTCTGTGCAAGCCTGCTGTGTCTATATACAGCCTGTGTCGCACGTGCTTGTGAGCAGCGGCTCCATCACCAAAATGCCAAACCAACTGATAAAAGTAGCAATTTCGTTATGTCAGAGATAAGACACTTTTGCCCATCTCTTGATTAGATGACTTTTGGAACTAGCTAGCACAGTAGAAATGGTGAATTGCAAATGTTATAATCAAATACACAATTCGAGTTTCATCCTGAGTTAATTACCTGAGTAGTATACATCTGTTAGCTACAATAAATTAGAGCAGAAATGGAGAATTTGATTGCAATATTCACTTTTCAGATGATCTGCAGGTCAAGTATTATTCACTGAAGAGATTCATGAATAATTTTGAATAACTGGACCAATATATTTAGAAACTGTGAAATCTGCAAACAGGGAGAGAAAAAGCCTCAAATAAATTATACATTGTGTCTTTTTCCTGCAGCTCTGGAAATGGATTTAATTGCCTTATCACACTCCTTACTATATCTTTTTTTTTCCCCTGATAAACCTAAAATCTCTCCTGCTGTATTACTAACCAGACAAGGATGAAATCAGTCGAATGAGAACCAGCCATCCAGCTCGGGGAGGGGGGGGGGTGTTGCTTTCCACTTAGAAAATCTAAATTATACAGTCAAGTGTCTGTGAAACAGTTACATTAACTAGGGCGAGGCAAATCTAACCACAACTGGAGGAAGCTTCACTTTAAGAAGCAAATAAACCAGGCGGATGCAAAGTGAGCGAGTGCGAGGTGCCCAAACCGTGATGCCACACGCCACCTCGTGTCAGGCGCTGGGAGTAGCTGGACGCTCCTGCCCCAATTTCCAGCGATCTGACATCATTTCAGTGCTGAGGGGTAAGTTTTTTTTTCTTTGCACCCAAAATATTGCAAAAACAGAAAGATGTGACCGTGTGAAGAAGACCTTTGGTCCTCCGTGCGGAGGCCATGGTGGGTGCAGTAATTGTGTGTGTGACTAGTTGGGTGCCAGTGCTTGGTTTTGGCTCGTGTAATTAAATTATATGTTGGACACTGCTGGATGGAGAACGTGACCCTGCCTGTTTATATGGTGAGTCCTCCTGGGGGCAGTGAGCCATCCTCTGCCCCATCACTGTCTCTAGAGTATCCTGGTTGCACCTTGCTGTCTGTCCAGCCATGGAGTGACTTGGCCAAGGCCAACCTTGGAGTCATGTCCCGGTGGAGCTTTGTGATTTCCTGCATCTTCCCCAAGCTCCGTAGATGCAGCTATTGTGGGGCACCTCCTAAAGAGACTCGGGGCTCCAGAGTTGGGTTTGTGACTGTGACCATTGTCCCTCCTGCAGCATGGTGTTCCTGGGGGGGGGCAGATGGAGGTAAGGTTCCTATTTTAACAAGATGTGACTTTATGGGGCTGTGATGTGGCTGAGATTTATCTGGTGATCTTAGGAGCAAGTCTCTAGTAGCAAGTAGCGTTTTCTTAGCAAGGCAGTAACCAACCCAGTCTGAGCATGATGTGCAAATGCTGTTGGGTTTTTAAGACGTCCATAGACTTTTGTGCTTTTTAGTGGGATGGTTGCAAGTTGTGAGGCTGCTGGTGCTGTTTTGAGAGAGGCAATGTTCAGGAGCTGCTCAGGGGGCTGCCTGCACACCAGAGACAGGCTGGACTGGCCGCCCTGGTCAGACCCATGTGCAGATCATCCAGGTCTCGAATAGAAACAGCTTGTTTGAAGTCATCACAGGAATGCACAGCTAGGACTCACTTTTCCCCCCATAGGTCTATTAATCAATATTGCATTTCATCTGCTATTTTATCATCCTGTCACTTGGTATTACGATGCCCTTCTACAGCTCCTCACAGTCAGCTTGTGTTTTTGCAGCCCTAAATAACTCGATCTCAACAACAACCTTTGTAAGCCACCTCTCCCATCCCTCTTCCAGACCATCTACATCAAGCAGCCCAGGCCCTTGCACAGGTCCCCTGGGATGCTGCTGATGACTCCTCTTCATTGTGAAAACTGACCTTTTGGTCTCACCCTTTCTTTCCGATGTTTCAATCAGTTACTGGCTCAAGAGACTGCCTTACCTCTCCCTGCAGGACAGCTACATGTCTTGAAAAGCTTTGGATGAGGAAGTTGCTCTAAGGCCTTGATCCAAGTCAACTCTATCAGCTGGACCGACTCTGTCCTCATGATTGCCTCAAAGAAAGTTAAGTGTTGCGAAGCATCACTTCCCTTTGTTGAAGTCCACTGACTCTTCCTCTTTACATCATATTCATCATTCAGCTGTGAGTTTTAGCCTCTATTACAGTTTCTACCAGACTTGCTGAGTTTTCATACCCAGCTCCCAGGAACCCTCTTCTAAAATTAGCCATTATTCCATCCTCTGGTCCTGCCGCAGACTGAAGCAAAGGTTATCCACTGCAGTTAATGGTTAAGCAATTTTTTATGTAAGTACTTTTACCCTTGGGTGAATACCATCTGATCCTGGAGATTTATTACTGTTGTTTTTCTGGTTATTTCAAGCAGTAGAGGAAGTCGTGTCCTTTACATGTGTTACAATACCCCCCTTGGTTTGGGTGTGTTAGGAGCGGAGCGAAGGAGGAAGAGAAGGCACAAACCCCTTTAGGGTAGTTCCTTTTTATGCCAGTTAATCCAGTCCAACTACCATGTTGTCATGCCAGTTTAAGGTAAAAAAATGCTCCCCCTCCTCCCTCTAGATGAATCTTTTTCTCTTTTCTCCAGCCTTCTCCTTTCCTCCTGCATTTCTAGCCATCACTGGGACAAATGAGAGGGAGTGGGAATTGCAAGTGGGACAAGACCCATGGCCCTTTCCATCCTGTAAGCACCAGTGTCTGATGCCTCAGGGGGTCGTACAAGGTGCCCCAGAGAGGTGTCTGGAGGAGGCTCATCGCTAACCCCAAACTGGCTGTAATCCTGAAACATGGACATTCAAGTCCTTTGGGTTTTGCTCTCATTGCCGTTGTCAGAGCTGCTGTGGCCACGGGCTTCTGCAGCACGTGTAGGTCTGTGTCCACCAGCAAGCCTGTGGTTTGGAGGAGACCCTCCAAACTGTGCCAGCTGGGCCCCCAGTTCAGCGGCTGGATGGGTAAGCACCCAGCACAGGCTGGCACCATGGAGGGTTGGCTGAGAAGAAAGGTGGTAACAGGGTGTGCACAGAGGAAAACACCGAAATCAGAAAGTTTCCTGACTTTGAAACCTGAACCACATAGCAGCCTTTGGAAGACTTTCCATTGGCTTTCTAAACTCAGGCCTGCATGTCATATCATTTGCTTGGCCATAAATAGCTGTGAATTAAACAGGCTGTGCTGCTTTTTTGGCTAATAGATGTGTCCGCCAGTGCTACAGTGTTATCTTCATATCCCACTGGTGTTTGCATTGTAGATCAGGAGCTCAAGCTGACTTTTTTTTTTTTCTTTTTCAAGATTTAAAGAGCTGGCAGAACATTTATTCAGTTGTGCAACCTCCATTCAGAGTATTTCTCAGATCCTGGACATGGGGCTCGTTTTTTTGTCCTTTGACAGCCGCTGTAAATCAATAAGGCACTTGGAGGTCACTTGTAGTCAATCAGTAACCAGTGCCAGTGAAGGGGAAAACACTAAATATTTGGTATAAAAACACAAGCTCTAAACTTGGAAGTTCTCGCTCAGGGTGACATTTTTGCAGCTGCGCCTTCAGAAACCAGCCCCGGTGTAGATACCCAGCCTGGCCATGATCTTTTCCTGGTAATTATCTACATGGGGAATTTCACAGCACGTGCACATCGCACAAATTACATCAAAGCAGGGCACAAGGTGCTTCAGGTGGAGGAAGTGGGTCTCATAGTGCAAGGTGCTAATTTGGTGCCAGCTGAATTACCCCTCCTTTTTGCAGGAAGTCATTAGGTGTTGGCTGAAGCCGTGCATGACCTTCATCACAGCCACCTCCCTCAGGAACTGAGACCCGTGGCCAGGTGGTAATTCTTGCAGGGGTCCCTAATTCCCTTTGAAACAACTGGGAACTAAGCTCTTAAATACCTTTGCCATCTGAATCATCTTCCAATGGCGTCATCCTCTCTGTTTGCTCCTAGTTCTGGAGCTGGTTGCCCATAAAAGCTTCTGCGTGACCTCATCTCAAGCCTCTGCAATGAGAACACGCTCAATTTCCTCTTTCCTTTGACCTCAGCCGCTCTGGGCTTTGCGGCGATGCAGGATCCTATCTCTGAGTAATCACGCAGCCATCTCTCCAGGCATGCTAGCACGGGGCCCTCGCGCCCCGCACCGCCGGCTGTACAGTGCAGCAGGCCCTACACCTAACCTGGATGGGCTCTAGCCGTCCCCTGTGCAGAAGCCACTTGCCATCACTTTTTTTGCTGGTATTTTGTCCCCCTGTTAACAGAGCTCGGCTGCACAGACGGTTTGCACAATAACCTGTGACTCATTTTCGGATCCATCTGCTGGATGGTTTCCATTGAGCTCTAGCTGCAGGGTTTGCAGATTCATGTGTTGCACTTTTCATCTTCACTCCAGACTGGGAGGTGGGCACGCCACGCTGCTGCCAGCGGCTCTGCACTTTCCTCCTGCCACCCTGACCCGTCCCTGAGCCCTGGGGAGGTCCTGCAGGTCTCGGACCCAGCTAACGTGGCTTTGCTCCCTTTCTGCTTCCCAGGCCAGTGTCTGTAGGAAATGCTGCTTCTCAGGTGTCCACACACAGAGGAGAGCTTTGACAGCGGCCGATGGCTGTGGCCGGGTGGCTTTGGAGGTGACATCCTTCCTCCAGCTCCTCCCTGGAGCCTCAAACAGGCGCTTCTGCCCCTTCCCAGCCCACTGCTGTGCAAGGAGAGGAGTCAAGCAGGCTTTTTCCTTTCTCTCTCTCCTCTCATATGTTTAATACAAACTTTAAATACTGGCATTTCCTTCCAGCTTTCTGACAACCTTGAGAGATGCACCCCAGAGAGCAGGATGGAAAACTGAGTGCATGAGCAACACAAAAGGGATTTTCTGATCAGGAGCCACATGCAAGTGCCTATTAGCCTTGCAAAGGCTTTAACGACATCCTTCAGCGCCTGGCCGGTGTGTAGGCTTTCCTCAGGCTGGCTGACTGGTCAGACTTGAATTTTAGGCTTCTTAAGGGTTTAATAAGAGGCTGAACTAAAATACTAGCTTTGAGTGGAGAACTAAATTCTTCAAGGTCAGAAGGTGGAGAGGCTCAGGGTTAGGGTCAGTCCCATGCCACGGGGAGGTGTGGTGCTCTTGGGGTGGCCCTGGCAAGCAGAAAAGGGGATGCCCGTGGCACGGCTCCTTCTGCCTTGGGGCAGCTGTGGTGTTTCAGTGCAGCGGAGCACAGCCCTGTGCACCCGTGGGGAGCTCCCAAAGGGGCTGATCACGTCCAATATTTGTCTTCTCTGGGTGACCTGTCACTGTGGGGCTGCTTGCTGGCACCGAACTAGTCCCGGCTGGCACACCTGCATGGCACCACAGGAGCTGAACAGATCAGCCTGACCATGTCCCCGTACAGGGACGGTGGAGGGGGGTGGTGGTTGGGTTTGGTGCTCGCCCATGCTGCCTCGTACCGAGGGTGCATCTGCTCAGCACAGAGCCATCCTGCAGACCCCACGGGGCTCGGGAGCAGCCTGGCTCCAGAGGTTTGGGCAGGAGCTACGTGAGCACAGCCGTATCGTGTCTGGGAGCTGGGCTGGGCTGGTCGGTGTTCCCTCGCACTGCACCACATTGGAAAACTGACCCAAAATGTCCCCTGGGATCCCCCGTGCAACCAAGTCCTCACACACCAGGACTGCATGCCCAAGGGGGCTGGGAGACACGTTATGCACAACCCTGGCTCACAGCACAGCGCATCACTTGCACGCTCACGTCGCTTAAGTGCAGGCTTTATTCCCAGGGGTTTAACTGGGAGTAGAAGTTAAGACTGCATTTTAGACCCCAGGTTTAAACCCTGTAATGTGCTAGCTGGAAAAGCAATGAATCGTGTACTTTTTTGCTCTCAGCTACGTTTGCATCCCAGCTCTTCTGGAACAACCAGGTACATGTCTCCCGAGTCACTCCAACACTCCCACACTTGCAAAATCCTTTAGCTTTTGGGAAAAAAAAGAGCCATATAAAGCCAGTCTTTATTAAACTTTCATCCTCCGATGTCTCTGTGTTAGAAAGTATGGCAAGAACAAGACACTTCCTACGGCTTGCTTGAAAAATGACAGATGAGCCATCGGAACAGTGGCACTTGCCACAGCCAGGGATGATCCGGCAGAGGTACTAACTGCTTCGGAGGGCAGTGGGACCAGCATCTCCCAGCTCCAGAAGATGGTCTTCACAAGAACGTACACAAATATTATGGGCCTTTAATTGGAGTTTGTCTGATGTACACTTAAGAAAACAAGCAGGTATTTTCTTGGCCAGCAAGTCTGTTCCAGGCTCCTCTTCCTCCCACCCAGCTTCTTCTGAAATTATACAAATAACTGGAGATTCTGTTCCTGTTGCCAGAGCATTTCGGACATAACCCAAGCCCAGATCACTGGGAGAGGAGCCCAGTTCTCCATCATGCTGTGGTCTCTGCCCGTGGCTGGTGCGGTTCAGGGAAAGCCTTCACAGAAACCACAGCTGGCCTCACCTTCACCGCTGTCACCTTCACTGTTATTCTTCCTCCCTGCGACTGCAAAATACCCAACGTGTGCAGGCTTTGGGGGGGTTTAGAGCCTTGCACATCATGCTGAAGCCCAGCATGTGCCTATTCAAGCTCCTTCCGCCAGCCCTTATCATGCCCAGCCCCAGCACACATCTGCAAAAGCAGACACATGTCCACCGCCGGGCAGCAGCCACCGTCCTGCCGCCCAGCCCGCAGCAAGCCCGTTAGATGGCACCACGGAGTAGCACTCACTGCACCTTCCTTGCTCGCGCCCAAACGTGTCTTGACACCCGTCCAGCCTTGAACTGGCCTTTTGTGCCAGGCACAAAGCTCTGGGCACCGCCGTAGTAACTCCCTGCACCAACCGAATGAAGAGCAATGATAAGGCTCGCCGTGCCACGCTCACCCCTCCTCCCTGCAATGACAGTCCTTAGCGGAGGCAGGAATTTTCCAGGATCAGCTTTTTCTTTATTTAAGGATTTTTGAATAGGCAAATGTTACATTTTTGGACACACGAATGTTAAAATGATCGATCCTATGTGTTTGCACGTGCTCACACCGACAGCCCGTGCTGTCTTTCTTAGGATATTTATTCATATGCATATATACAGTGCCCTGGCGGAAAATGTTTTCCGTGGCTTCTGAGAGTGCTCTAAAAGGGTCGAATTAATAAATGGCTTTAAAGAGCGTTCGCTCTGTGTGTCTGTGTCTGTGCAGTTCGGTTTCAGCAGCTTTGTGCCTGTGTAATACAGTCTGCAGACTGCGTATTGCACTTTGCTATTTTGAATTTTGTTCTGACTCCTCTTCCTTTACTCTCTCACCTATAAAAGCAGGATTTCTAATGAAAATAAGCAATAAGTTGCTGCATACGCTCAGGTGTAAAGGATCTTCAAAAGCAAGACAACTGGCAGCACACTGCTGTCCTGCCTTGGACTGTTTGTTATAGACAATATATTGATTAAAATAAAAATACAGAAGTGCAATGGAATGAGGGTGTTTGCTGACCTTGTTCTGATGACAGAAAAGTCATTTCAGGGTGAGACTGTGCCTTGAGCTTCTACAGGGACCTGTTGTCCTGGGCATAGGATCAAGGGTGTTTCTTCTCCAGTAAGGATTGAAAGGTAGGTAGTAGTTGCCATTTAAAACCGAGGTACATTCCAAAGAAAACTGCTAGGAAAATTTCAATTACAAGAAGCAAATTCATAATGCATAGATTGGTTAAATGTGCACAATTGTAAATATAGACAATAATTTACAGGCTTTTGTCTTGAAATGTTAGTGCTGCTACAAGGACACAAGTGTGACTTTTTTATAATGGCTTACCATAGCATTTCCATACTGTAAATGAGACAGATTAAGTTGACATTATATATTACTTAGCTGTGTACCAATTAGCTAAACAAATGCTATGAATTTCGTCATTTATGATGGAAGCTACATAAAAATTGTATAATTACTGCAGTGAGTCATCTAGTTAAATGGCACTCCTATACGGACAAATTGATTTCAATGCAAGATTAATAGCCTTTTGCTGCTGTTTTACGTGCTTGCCAAAGACCATACTACATTGTTGCTAAGCATCATTAATGGATTAAAATAAGGGTTCTGCATAATTCCTACAGTGTATCTTCAAACAGCTTGTTTAGTTTGTGCACTAGCCTAGCGCTTGTTAGCCCTACATAACACACGGGTCTGGAAGGCTGACACGTGTGGAGGAGGTTAATGCAATCCTAGGAACTCTTTCAAAAGCTCACAGGTTTTCTTGTGGATGACTTCGCGGAGTTTCCGCACGCGCCGGATGCTGGAGGTGCCCACAAAGCTGTCTGGCTGTAGGACAGCCATGCCGTTGTGGACATCTCCCATGATGATGAGCTGGCCATCCACTGTGGTCATGTTGGGACATGGGCAGCTCCAGTCCATGTTCAAAAGCGTGATTTCTAGTGGTTCCTTCCCCAGGAATTTTAATCCCATTTTTTCATCTTTGAGAATCTCCTCCACTGTCACCAGGGCGTGTCCCGAGTCTTGGTCTTCGGTCAGCTCTGTTATACGGCCCAGGATAACAAAGTCACTTTTGCAGAAGCTCGTCACCAGCTTCTGGCGTGGTTTGCAGGCTTTGCAGTGCGTGTTCTTCGGGAAAGGGCACATCTCTTCACAGGCCTCCCGGCTCTCAAAGTTGTTCTCGTTGCCCCCACATCCACCATAAATGAAGGACTGGCACTGCTTTGTCAAGCTGTTATAGGCCCATCTGGGCTCGTAGGCCTTGCAGTGACCTTGGAGGGCCGGCAGATTGCAAATGTTGATTGGGCCGTTCATGCACGTTAACATACAGTTCTCGTAGGTCTCAAAGTGGTTGAGGTTGCTGTTACAGTTCCCATAGATGAAAGTAAAGCAGTTGTTTTTCTTTGCATCATAGTACCACCTGGTCTGCTCTTCCCCACAGTCTTCGCTGTCTGGTTGCTTCAGGCACTCATCAGTTGGAAAATGTGTTTTGTTTTGGGAAGCTTCTTTGGATGTGGGTTCTCCTTTGATGACTGACAAAGGGAAATCAGCCCTGAGAAGGCCACCGCTGTTTTTGGCGGTGCAGGTATAGATGCCTGCGTCTTGGAGCTGGGTGTTGTAGATGACCAGCTGGGCGATGTTGGTGACCACGACGTTCCCTCTGACGTGATTTGGCTTCATAATGACTTTGTCTTTCCCATCGACCTGCTTCTCCCACGTGATTTCTGGCTTGGGTCTCCCTGTAACATCACAGAGGAAGCTGACGGTCTCTCCCACGTAGACGGACTGATGGACAGGGTTGTTCACTAGAGCAGGTGGCAAGATATCAATGACTGTTGTCTCAGAATAGGCAGTAGTAGGGCGAGCTGTTGTTTCTGGTGGGATAGGGCTGGTGTTTGGCCAGGTAAGATGGTACCTACAGGTGACTACATTCAGTGTAATGCCTTTGATGCAAGCTTCTGCATCCATGTAGCACTTGTTGTAGTAGGTGAGCCCGTCAGAGGCACAGGTGAAGCTTGGCTCCTTCTCACACCGGTCCTTGCACTTGCAGACGGGCTGCCCGTCCCAGATGTCGCACTCTGAGCCTTGCTGGATGCACATGAAGCGGTCACAGGTTGCCTCTTTGGGCATTCCCACCGGCCCTTTTTTCCCCTTGACATCCATGTACCGAGCCGCCACACAGCTCTTCGTTCCACAGACATTGGGGCAGCACTTCTCAAAGGTCTCGCACTCCTGCGGGGAAAGAAAATAACCTGATCATTACTGGGGACAGAATAAAGTCCTTTTTAGAGACGCAGCAAGCAGAGAATCCAGAAACTTTCAAGGTGTTACGCAGGGGACTTGGTCTGCCACACCAAGAATTGTCTAAACACACTGGGGTTTCTGAAGTGCTTCAAGAGAAGACTCTCAAGAAGGAAAATGTATTTCTGTTTCTTAAACACTAACCTCATCATAAGTCTTTCCTAGAGTCACATGGACTGCTTGACTACTGAACCAACAACCCCCCTTCCACACTCTCTGAAATGCCTGAGGACAAGCCCTAAGAAACAAGAGCGGATGGAAAGTCTTATCATATGGCTGTAGGCAGTAATCCTTCTTATTTCCACAGAAGTATGTAAAGTATTATTTGAATTCCCTGGGACTAACAGCCTACTCTTGGAGGTGAAACTGCCAAGGATTTGTAATTGTTCACATTGTAGAGGAAATAATAGAATATCTCAAAAGTAAGGAACTTCTTGCTCCAAAAATAATTTTTCTATGGTATTTAGAAAAACAAACCCAAAACAGCTCATTATGGCTTCTCTGTCCTATTTTAGTCCTATTTTCAAATGCAGCATCGCTCTTCTAGTGATTTATTACACTCCATCTCAGCTACAGTCAGCTCTAAATTGCAGTTAATTTTAGCAGAATTTTCATCTACTGTGCAGGAAAGGTATTTGATATGTGTGATCACGGCTGCTGTGTTGTTACAGATTACTTTAAGGGACCGTGAACGCTGCTACCATGAACACAATGGGACACACTTCCACTGTGTGTTAAACCTCTACAACCCCCCTGAAACCCAATGGCTTTCTCCGTAAGTGAGAACAAAATGTTTTTTAAGCTACCAAACTGAAGAGCTTCCCCTGAGTCCAGTATCCTTTCCATATTGGGAAAAAGATGACCTAATAACATAACTCTTTCCCCATTTCCAGCAGCACATTACTATGTTTCAGAAGCAAAGTTAGAAACCAGAGCGGGTAACATTTTTGGCTGAGGTTAAGGAGCGTGGCTTTAGCAAAGTTGGTGGCAGAGTCCTTGGCTGCTTGCAGACCACTCATTCCATGTGAGGTCCCAGGACTCCGTGCTGCCACGAGGCAAAAGCAAGTATATTTAGCCAGTGGCTTCTGGCTTTCAGTTTTTGACCAGTAAATTATTAAAACAACGTCCTCTGCTGCTGCTGCTGGGGTTTTGCAAGTGTTTTAATATTCACTGCTGCACCTGGTAGTTGAAATAAAGGGAGCTTATTTGGGAATAGCAAAAGTAAAAACATCACCTTCATTCATAACACATGGGATCCATCTGAGCAAATCTCTTTGTTTACTTGATGGCCAGCCTTTTTCTCTACTACCCCCCCCCCCCCCCCCCCACCTCCTTCTAGCATTGCAGAAACAACCTGGCTACAGAACATAAACCCGGTGACTTTTTTCAGCATGGTACGTGCTGCTGTCAGCCTGGTTCAGGCTGCAGGAGCTTTGCTGTTGGACATGATGTAAGAGGCAGGACGAGCAGGTATTTTCAGATGCCAGCTTGAGCTGGCAGTGCTGACAGGTTGAAAAATGAATTTTAGGGTTGTAAGCTAAGCACATTTTGAGCTGGGAGCATCAGAGAGAACATCTGCCTGGTCATCTTAACCGTGCCCCTGTTTTGCACTCCAAGCATACTTTGTGTTTCAAGTGCAGCAAAAGCTGATGCTGTACATGTTAAATCAAATGATTTCACACATGATTCCTCCCAGAAATATAAAGCATGGATGATGGCCACCACCACCAAAGAACATGGTGACACTGCTAAAATGCTGTGGATTGCCCCAAGGCATGCTGAGTTCTGGAATGTCAAATTTGGACCTTTCTTTTGACAAGAAAGCAAGGAAAATGATCAAACAGAGCGACGCCATACCCACATCAGCATAAGTGACAGCTGCCACACACCTCCCCACTTAACTAATAAGTCATCAAACCTTTTCTATTTTATATAGGTCACAGGTCAATTAAATACATGCGCTGTCTGCGTCAGGTCCCACACGGTGCTGGCGCCCTTCTATCAGAACAGCAACAGACTGCGGTGCAAGCGAGCCCACCGCCAGACCCCATCGCCTGCCACGCAGAGAGAGAAAAATGTGCAACACTCACCAGATCAGCTTCGCACTCTCTCTTGCAAGTGCTCTGCGCGTCTACCCACAGGTTGGGGTTCATGTCATTGGGGCATATCCCAGCATGGGAATACCGGATCGGAGGTAGAGCTCTCCCTTTCAGAGAGACCTCCAGAAGCAAGAGGACACTGCTCTTCCCCAGCAAGATCCACATCCACCGAGTGAACAGCACCACCAACATCTCAGAACTTCTCCAGGGCAATGGCAGTGACCGAGCTGGAGGTAGTTCTTGTTTGCTTGGGGTTGCTTTTTTTGGTAAGCCTTAAATTTTCGAGGAACCCAAATGCACCTGACTTCTGTAAAAACTTCAGCAAGCTCCTTTGCTGCCTCTGTTGATAGTGCAGTTTGGTCTGGACCTCATTGGATTAAAGGTCCTAGGAAGTTACCCCCTTATTTTAAGAGAAATGCTAATAGTCTGAGCAGAGTTAGCTCTATTTATACCCTGCCTCTGTTAACAAGTCAGAAAAAGTAAACTTGATTTCTTTGACAGGCACACGCTTCCTATGTCCTGGTGGCAGTCAGACAGATTTGTTGCAAGAAAAAAAAGCTGGAAAGAGTTCAAAAGGCTGGAACTGGCACGGTGGGACCCCTGCATGTTTCTGAATGCAGGGAGGCCTTCTTAACCCCTTTAGACCTAAAGTACTTCCCTATGCTAAGAATGGCATTTACTTCTGAAAGAGTACTTGTCTAAATAACACGGACCCACGGTCAGGGGATTTCCCCACGGCAAGGGGCTACACAATCACTTGCTAAAGGGAACAAGTAATAGGATTGAAGCAATTAAAGCTAGAATATCATATTTTAACAAAGGAAGTAGGGAAGAAATAACCTATTTAAACTTAGGATCGACAAAGCAGTATATCTTCATAACTTCTCCTGGGGTTCCTCCAGGCTTTTTTCTTCTCTTTGGTGGGGAGATTTCCAGGATGCTGGGTTTAACGCTGCCCTCCAACCCCACCAGCAAGATGTTAAAAGTGTCCCTGAATTCCTCCACATTTCCTGACAGCCAGATCCCATTGTACAGTGCATTGCTGACCCCTTTAACAGTGACAACAAAAAAATAGTAGAAGTTCAACTCTATGGAAACCTGCATAAAGGAATGTACAGCATTTTTGCATTGGGGGGCAGGGGGGAAATTCAGTCAAGCTGAGTTCCTCGTTCCCTGATTATTACAGCAAGGGGCTGATCCTGCTCGTGCTGAACACGTGCCAAAATCCAGAGACGAGTGGCAGAAGTCCGAGTTGCTCAGCACCTTCCAGGATTAGAGCCTTTGGGCTGAGTTCTGGGCTAGCTTGGACGGATCCTGCATGGTGCTAAGAGCTCCCTGGGAGGACCAGGTAAGTTTGGATCCCACGTGGGGGTTCAGCAGGGCCGGAGCAGCAGCACTGTGCTTTGGGAGGAGGGAAGGGTGTGTGTCCGCCCTGTGCCCAGCGCCGAGTGCTGCAAAGCTGACAGACCCGGGCGCAATTAACCCTTACTTTAGTAAAGATTTTTCCATTGGGTTTATTAAACCAAGGTTGTTTTTCAGGGCTGAGTTTGCACCTAATTCTCTCCTGAGTGATGATGGCTGCCAACCAGTACAACCAGCAGTGAACTGGGCCACCCTGCAGGCAATGGCAATGCCCCAGGCCATAGGGCTCCTGCTCCTCCCCTGGGGCAAGGCAGCAGAGCGCAGTGACCTGCTGGTGTTTCCCAAGGATTGCCTCCGAAAGGAAAGGAAAGCAACCTGGAGCTGATCTGCCCTTGGCTGTGGCATTTCTGTGGCAACCCAGGCTTATAAAAGAGGCTCTAGCAGTTTTGATTTGTGTGACCGCATTAACGATATGCACAGTATTTGAATTTCATATGACGTGCAGAGAGAAGTTGTCCAAATTAGCTATTTATAAGGAGCGAAGTCAACTGCCAGGCAGCAGTTTGCAGTTGATTTATTCTCTCTGAAACTTTCGAAAACCTGCATGACACTTGTACAAAGTGCGGCTGTGCGCAAAATGTTTTATTCAATACTTGTTTACAAAGACAAACGCAGCACCCTGTGATGCCTAAAAAAGCCAACCAAAAATGACACATTCCCAAGAGGCACTTAAAATTCTTACAGCTCTATTAACAACAAAATCACATGTATTAGTGGTTCTGTTGACTAAACAAAGACAATTTATATTGTAAAACTGACTACAGATAAGCTTTGAAACCAGCTGTATGTGGGTCTCGAAGAGTGCAGGTATCCCGGGTGCTGGAGGAGCTGCTGTGATAACTCCAGCAGCCACTGTACATGCAGGGAATTTGCCCTCGGTCCACGGCATTGCCACCGTATAGCCATGGATGTCATTGTTCCCTGTCATCTTGAGTCTTTTCCGGCTGTTCTACCCCCTTACCCACTGGGCCAGAGCTGGGAGCTGGTGGGTCCATGGTGCTCTTGTGGCCTCCATCTCTTCTGCTGGTGCCAGAAAGCCACCTCCTTGCAAGCTTTGGCCACGCTGAGTGAGAGACCCACCAGTGTGGACCCACCCTAGGTGGACTCCCTTCCAAGGAGGAAAAAAATCGCACTATCATCTTCTTTATTTTCCTCCTTCCAGATCAAAGATCCCTTGCCCAGAGGCACATTTCAGCTGCGGGGGAGCAGAGTGGGGCTCTGAAGAGTCAGACACCGGTTTGCATGAGACAGACAGAGCAGGCTTCTGCTTTGCTACGTCCCCCTCCATCCAGAGGGATATTCTCCAGGGACAGGTAAGTTGCACTGCAGCTTTCTGCTTTCAGCTCCTGGGTATCATGTTCAGTGCATGGAAGCCAGGATGGTGGAGCTCCAGAGGTGACAGGTTAATGGGCCCAACTGAAGGAGCAGTCGCACAGGACATGCAACTCAGCTGATTTAGTTGTGTCCCTATTGCAGGTCAGTGGGGTCATTCAAGGAAAGGCCATTTGAATGGCTGGATTTGATGTATTGTCACCCCAAATGTTGAGCCAGCACTTAGCACAGTGGAGAGGGGCAAGGACATCCCATAGGAGCTTGGGAAAAAGGGCAAAGCAATTATCAATGACGATGATTTTGTTGGGTTGCTGTACTAACATTATAAATGAGGCACAGGAAACCTGTGTTAATTGAGAAATCATGCTTCCAGCAAAACTTCTGCATAGGAAGCCTCTTAGGGAATCGAATCCTGGCCGAATCCAATGGAAAATGGACAGATGCTGTGCCCCTCCAACTCCCATCGCTCCAGGAACAGGGAGTGCTCAGCCCCATGAAGGATCAGTCCCTTGGCCACTGGAACACAGCCAGGATAGAGAGGAAAACAGCGCCATAAATCTCCCCGTGAATGCAGGCAGGCAGCTCCTGAGGTCAGAGGAGGCAGTGAGGACTCTGAATAACCTTTGACAGCTGCCCCATCCCTGCCAGGACATCCCAGATATGCTGTTACCCAACCTGAGGAGCACATCCAGGAGGAGACACCACTATGCAGGCTGCCCCAGCTTGGCTCGGGGACAGCGGAGACACAGGTTGTCCCAGCATGGGCAGCCAAGCTCTGCTTAATGCATTTGCTATCTCCTGGCTTTCATTGAGGGCTGGTTTTCTGGCCTGATTTAAATTAGATTAACTCCAGTGACCTCCATGAATCAGACTGGGTACTCCAGAACAACACCAGCTAATGCCAGCTGTGAACTGGGGTCTTTGTCAAGGTCCCTGGGCATAGGTTTTCTGTTCTTTCTTGTTCATAAAGCACCATGTATTTTTTTTCTTTAATATAAGAAATAAAATAATTCTTATTCTCCATTTTTATGAACAAATCTATCATGAACACTGAATTTATGGCTTATCTTGTCTCATCTACGTCAGATACTGATGTGATAAAGGTCTTCCCAAATGAGTTCAAGCTTTAGAAGAAAACCCACCACTCCCTCAAAATCCCCTTTCTGATCAAGGTGTTGATCTGAATCTGTTGGGTGGGGAGCAGAGACGAGCTTTGTCTGGTGATGGTACTAAAGCAACATCCTGGATCTGCTGCCGGCAGTGGGGACATGCAGACTCTGACCAGCCTGTGCTCCACAGATGTCCACCCGACACTACACCACAGTCCTGGAAAGCCCTCCTAGGATGCCCAGGATCCTGGATAGGGCTGTTGATCTAGAATTGGCTTAACTGTTGGTGGTTTTTATAAATGATAATTTCTTTGCCCTTCTTCTTACTCTTGCCAAGCTCCTATGGGATGTCCCTGCCCTTCTCTGCTGCTCCAAGTGTTGACCCCTTGTTTGGTGTGACCCCTTCTAATTGAGGAGGGAAATGGGATTCTCTGATGCACAAGAAAGTATAATTGTATTGGGTTTTTTCTTGAACCACTGTTAAAGGAACAGCAAACCATTGATCGTATTTATTAGGCAAAACGAGCAATCCTCATCTGGAGTTACTCAGCGGATGGCAGATTGATTTGCTGGTTTTATTGTGGAAGGGCTCTTGGCAGGAACCGTCACCCTGCGACGTTAAAGCTCCCATCTCCCATTGACCTCTGCCTCGGCAAAGGGGCCCTTCCAGATTCGGCCTCTCGTGCTGTCTGGGCCTGCCGCCACTCGCAGCCAGTTTTGCCAACACAAACACAAACCACCCCCTCTCCAGGCACGGCTGTGATTCATCGCTGCTGGGTGGTAGCTTGCTGGCTGCGGCATCGAGAGCCCTAACACGAGGGCTCCCGGCTGGAGCGGGCACTCATCTGTGCTGGGGGTGCCATGGATGCCTGCAGCGCCCGCCACGAGGAGAGGCAAGCTCAGGGTTTGCAGGTTGGACCCGCGTGCTTCTGCTGGACCTCTTCTGCCTTTGAGCTTAGCTTAAAGCAAAGGCTCTGGTCCTTGAGGCCTCCCTCCATCTCCACGCGGGGCAGCCGGGCCCAGCAGGACCTAGTACTAACTCCCTGCACTGCCTGGGCTAGTGATCTGCCCCTTCTTCCAAGCAGGGCACTAAAACCTGCCCTGCCTGCAGGGACCCTGATCACGCAGGCAGCCCCAAGGACACGCTCTTCTTCAGCCCCACCATCACCATTCACGCTCCTTAGGTAGCTCTTTGTCCATGCACAGATGAAAATGTAATGCCTGAACAGAAAAGTACTTTAAAAAACCCCTCTGTGTCATTTAGAAAGTAACGATGTTCCAGTCTGTATGTAAAGCTTATTGCACTTAAAGCTGATAGCCAGACATTTGAGAGGGAACATCACTGCCAGATCCCTCTTGGAGCACAGCTGCCAACTGCTTGCCTCAAGCAGTAACATTGCTTCCAAACCCACAGAGAAATCCAGATAATGCCTCGGGACCTTGGCTTTAGCTTGCTTTGGACTGCAAAGGGCCAAATCTTCCCCTTTGAGCGATGCCCCACTCCCATGAACCTTGGCAGGACCTGCTCAGGGGATGGCCAGGAAGCCCAGCCCCGACGCCTCTCCACATCCCTTGGAAGAGTGCACGTCTCACACCGGCCATGAGGTTGGCTGAGCGAGGAGGATTTTTGGCACCATCTGATGCACTCCCGAACATCAAAGCAAAGGCAAAGGCTGCTGTGCTGGCCACATGCTTTGGAAGCACGTGCATACAGCAGGGGCAGATTTGGGCTGAAGGTATGCAATGGTAATAGCGTGCTTGGGTCCTATTTTCGGGGCTGTTCCTATGCACAATTAGCAGTGGAAGCATATTTCAGTTTCTCCCTAGTTAAGATTTTTGTCAGGGTTCCCTGTAAGTGCCCATAACTAACAAATGCTGGTTTTGACTTCTGAAACAACCCATCCGAGCAGATAACAGCATGTACGGACAGGCTCAGGGAACCGGGGGCATATTTAGAGCAGCGATTGCTCACCGAAATGAGCTGCTGTTTATGTGCATTCTGCCTCACGCGCAGATGCTCAGTAAGCAGAAGTTAATGTAGTTAGACAAAAGGGCTCAGTTTGGGGGGAAAAATCAATAATGTCAGGGAGTTTATTACAGGGTTATGGGCCACCTGCTAGAACTCAGCATTAGGCCTGCGTTACGTTGTGTTTTGGTGAGAGCTGATGGCATTGCACTCAGACAAGGCTAGCGCCAGAATTATTATTTTATGCCTCGGCAGATGGCTTCTGCTCGGGGGTTTTATCTTTGAGTGCAGACATACGACTAATCATCATTTGCTTTCTCTTTCTCTGCTAACGTAAGCTGGGCAGGAAGCAATTGCCAGTTTGATGATGGTTCATTATTGCTAGGTTTATTCTGTCTGAAACAGCACAGCAAGAGGCAAAGAGGGTACAAAGGAAGATAATCAACCAGTTATCAGTGAGATATGGGGAAAAGCTGGGCTCAGAGGCTTGGCTTTCACTGGCCCATCTCTTTCTGCCTCTCTTTCAGAGGCAAAGTCTTATATATCCCATAGATAATTCGGGGAGGCCACAGAGTTGGTACCTTTGGATTGCCAAGATTGCAAAGGTCAGATGTTGGGAGTGAGTCCATCGTGCCTTACAGGAGGGTCTAAGTCCCTTCCCAAAGTCCCTTCCAGCCCTGTTCTCTGTCACCCTCCATGTTGAGCAAGATCTGCTCCATCAGTTAAACTGTGAGCTAGGGAAATCCGAGATCTGCAGTGCAACCTGGAAAGCCAAGAAACAGAAATCACAGCCTCAGTGGCATCACTGCAGGGCCAGCAGGCCGGACAAGGGTTCTGTCACCTGCTGGGCATGGGGAAACCCGCACCACACAGGCACACAGCTGCAGCAGAGATGCTTGCGGACCTCGCTTTGTTGCAGGTTTTAGGAACTAGTGGTTAGTTTTGCGGCTAGCTTCGGTAACAGCACTTTAGGAAACTGGCGCCAAATCCGTGCTATGCAAATGGAGATGTTCCCATGTCTTGCAGCACTGCTGTGGCTGTATAAGCCCTAGCATGGAAATCTCAGAGTTGAACTGGTACATTTGTTGTTGTTGTTTATGATTTTCATTTTTTCTGCTTGGTTCCAGCTCAATTTGAATGAAAGCTCAGAATAAAAGCGAGGTGCAGGCCTGGCGCATGCTCAGGCTGAGTGCTCAGCACATCTTTCACCGAAGCCGGTGATGTTTCTCCAGGAATGGGAGTTAATTTAGTTCCACATGTAGGAGACAAACGAATATTATTAAACCCATTGCACAGATTCACTTCAGTCTGCAAATGTCCCTAATTTAACCTCCCTTATTTACTTATAGGAATTTAAAGCTGGGAGGAAATCACTTGCTGAGAATCACACAGCAAGAGCTATGACAGACCCTGTTTCCAACTCCACAGGCACCATTTGCTTTTCAAAAAGCTAGTTCAGTATAGAAATGTTCTGTTGCTTTTGTTTGTGATGTGATTCAACTTATATAAACAGTAAGGTTTTAACCTGCTGTGCTAACTTAATTTAACCCTCCCCAGCTATCATCTTTCTTCCCTGAAAACCCAGAGTTTCTCCTGGTTTGTACTGTAAGCCTTAATTCTCTGTGACTTCAGCATGAAGGTACCATCTCACCATCACTCTGAGTTGATCCATTTAGAAAGTTTATGAACCTTTCAGTGGATGAGGTCTGAGCTGAAAGTTTGTAATGTGAGATAAAACTGCTGCAGATTTGCCTGGTTTTGTGCTTCGTTGTGAGACTTTACCAAACCACTGAGTCTGTTGAAGTCTGGAAGCCTTCATTGTGGCTGGGAGCCTCTCCAGGAGATGCAGAGCAGCTCCCAACAACTGGGCTTTTCATCAGGCAACGAGCGTTGGCTTCTCCAGACAACCTGGAAGTCCCAGAGCTCCTCCGAGGGTTTGGTATCCAAAACTTTGCTATAAACAATAACTAATTTTCACAAACTGGAACTATTTCCATTTCTGCAAATATCATGAAATCCTTTTAGCGTCAACTCTGTCTTCTTGGATTTTAAATCTAAATTAGGACAAAATTCTTTTTAACTGAAGAATTATTGTCTTCGTTTGGCTTTACTGACTGCTAGCAGTCCTGGCTGTTGCACGGCCTATCCTCTAACCACGCTCCGCGTGTGACCTCTGCCAGAAGCAGTCCCCTACCCTGGCGAGTTGGGCATATGAACAGTCTTTACAAGAGGTGAACTATTTTGTTTCGGCTTGCCCTGCGTACTTTTTTACCACCAGATGCAAGACATCCTATGCTCAGCATTGCTTGACCCAGATGACAGCCATCAGGAACAGTAAATCTCTTCTGGGCCACTGACACTGTTACTCAGAATGCCCAAAGATGACTAAGTGCAGATCTGGTATAAACAGGGCACTCCTCTCCTGGCATTCATTCGGCAGCAGATCTGAACACAGACTAGAGGTGCAAGTGATGTCCACAAAGCAGTGATGATCTACTTCCATCGATCTTTAGAGTGGCAAGCCAATCCTGCCTGCCCTGGCAACGGGATGTTTGTCTGCATTTAATGGCTTTTTTTCATTGTCGCTCTTTCTGATTTCAACCAATTCAACGTACATTTTTATTCTGATCTTTTATTGTTTGCAGTGTGAGGAGTCCACCTGCAGCCTACATCGTTGCAGCGTTCACTGAGATGCAGCACTTTCTTTTCCACGGCAGTTTTGAAGATAACCAGTCCTTGATTGCCTGATGTGATGGTGGCCAGCAGAGCAATTGTAGGTAATGCTTAAGAGATTCATGTGGTTTAATCGTTATAATTTTCCTGTGCCTCTAGGGCCCATTGCATTGGGCTCATTTCGTTATCTAACCAATTGCTAGGATTGTGTTTTAATGATAGATGCAGCAGGCTGCCTTTGAGCAGGGAGGTACAAAGGAATCGGCGCATCGTTAGAGGCGAGCATTTCAAACACGCTCTGTAATGGCCTGATTTTTCTCCGATTGAAGTCGATGGTAAATATTCTGCTGACTTCAAAGGGGAGCGGAGTGAGGTTACAGCCAAACACTCTTGGAAATCCCACCCAGCACTTCGTTCTTCTTGACCTGAAGGCCAGTTCAGTCAGCTCTGCTTCCACAAAGGAGCTTTCAGGAGTCCTGTAAAAGCCACCGGAGTGATTTCAGCCCTGGGTTCACATGGTAGCAGCATGTGAACTGCGGCAAATCTAGAGGACGATTCAGCCCTCCCAAGTTCTGATTTCTCTTCTGCAGATGTCCGGCTGGCATTGCTCTTGCTCTCTCCTCGTTGACTGCGGGGAAGTTTAGGGCAATGGGATTCCTAATTAGGTACTTCAGTTCGGTGGGGCAAGCTCCTGCAGTGAGAAGGGAGGATTTGGGGTACCCTCACAAAACCTTTGGCTTTGCTGTGCGTCAGCCATGACAACAAGCTGGCCTATGCACCTGGAAAATCTTTACATCGTCTCTGGGACCCATGGCATGAGCTGTGACTTTGTCTCTTCCCATCACAGAGAAAATGGTCTTGAATTATTTTTTCTTTTGTGTTTCTTCTTTTGTAATTTTACACATTTTTTGTTTGTGTTTTTGTAACACTGTAGTTACAAAGCTCTATGCTATTCTTTTCCATACGTTTCCAAACATTTCCATAAACTAATTTCCTTTTAAAATCAATTAGATTCGTCAACATGGAATTGTTATCTACACAGGACCCGTTCCTCTCTCTGCCACTGACTTATTCCGTGAGCCTAGACCACGACCACTTACTCCCTCTGTGCCACAGCTTCCACCTCCCTGAAGGGGACTATAAAGCTCACAAGTGGGTCAAATGACATCAGTTTGTCTTTTAAATCCCTACTTCTTGTCATTGCTGCAGAACTGATGTGTGAGCGTGAAGTGTGATTTGCTGCAACCCCAAAACTGTCTGAAAAAAATGACAAATGCAAAAATTGTATCTACAGCCATTTGTTTGCATGTCTTAAGCTGCATCTTAAGCACAACCCTTTCTAGCTCATACACACACACATACTTTTTTAAAAAAAACTTTGCCATGGCTAGAAACCTAATGCTGCTACTGTTTCAGAACATATACTTGGTTTGCACTTTCTCAGCTCCTCAATTTCTTTGAGGTATCTGGCCATAGAAAACCAGGTTAGTGCACAGTAGAGGCTTTCATGGCCACTAATCTCGATGACAAAATTATTCGAACAAACACTTCTTGTGTCACCAATATATATTATGTAAAACCTTGTGACTTTGATTATGTGTCTATAATACAGATTAGTCTGTTTGGGTGTTTGGTGCTGACCTCCAATAAGCTCCTAAAGTATTAGCAAGAATTTGCAAGTGACAGGCAGGCAGAGGTGCTGTTCTGCCTAATCCCATTCTCGAAACTCTGACTATGTATGTCTGAACAGTTTCTGTTGCTTTCCTTAAGGCACTGGGTTATTTCTTTCTCTGCCCCCTCCCAACTGCCTTTGTCCTTCTCTCCACTGCATTGATGTATCACAAATGTTGGAAGATTTAGCTAACCTTATGGATTAGAGCCAGGAAGACAGCGAGAACAAATTTAGAATAGGAGGCAGAGAATGTACCAGCTGGGAGGTGATGCTGTCAATCTCCATGGAGACCTCTTTAGTTACAGCTTTGCTAATTACTCTGTTGAATTGTATAGCGTCTGGTTGAAAGCCCATCCAAGTCAATGGAGAGTTTCTAATTGACTGGCCATGTCTCAGAACCATGAAGAGTGCACAGGGCATAGCCCCGAAGTGTAACCAGTTATGATTTGCATTTGTGGCTTTCTTCTTGATGGCCAAAACACAACCTAAGGAGAATCCAGACACCTTGATCCGGTCTCCTGCATGGGTCCAGCTTCTTTGAAAGAAAAAACCTCTGCAGAAACAAATGTACACCTTGTCTTAGGAAAACAATTTTTTTCTTAGGCATGCAGGTGAACCATCTCCATCACCTTGTTGACAGCATGTGCACTTTCCACAGGAGTCGGCTCCTGTGGAAGATGAACTGGGACAGGATCCACAGAAGCCTTTTGGCTCCAAACACCTAGATAGGACATGGCCCTACACAGGAGTCAGGCAACTACATACACCTGCCCCATGTCCCCAGGATGAGCCTGCTTCATGGCTTGGGAGAGCAAAACGAGGGACTGCAGACATGGGCAGAGAGAAATGTAGCCAGACATCTGGAGAAAAAGCAAAGGCAGCCCCTTGTCTGCTCAGTTAGGACATCTCTTAGCTCAGAGGGGACTGAGCTCACGCCTGGGGACCCTACCCACAACTGCAACACAAGCAACAACAACCCTCAGAGGAAGAAGTTTGGATCCACAGCACTGCAGCTCAGGCTTGTCATTACTTGAAGCCAAACTGGCTTTAGACACTAATCCACTGAACAATTTCCAGTTGTTATCAAAATCTATTGGACTTCTTAACCACGAGTCCCTGAGCTGATGTACCACCCCCTTCAGGTTCCAGTTCTCTGACTTGTTTGTTCAGAAATTATTTATTTGTCCTACAAATAGGAACAATGTTAAATTAACAAATGAAAAAAAATCAGCCGCACACCATGCCTGATTTCTAAAGGGATTTGGCTGTCTGAGCAGATCCTTCCCCTGCAGATAACCATTTCCCCCAATATCGATGCCATTTTCCACCCCCCCATCATTCACTCCGTGCTGCAGGCGCATGCATCTGTGTGCATGTGTATGTGCTCACACCTGCTGAAAAATCTCTTTCTTAGGCACTCACCTCCCCTTGAGCCCCTGCGTGATGCTCAGCAGGGCTGAAAATCCATGGGATAGCTGGTTGCACTGCGATTCAGGGATGCTCCAGGTGGCTAAAACCTGTCCTAAATCCCAGTCCTCTGTACCACTATCAGTGCTGCAATTCCTGCCTGGCGTTTTGGTGAAAAGAGCTGTGATTTAAGGTCAAAAGAAAGATGATCAGTGAGTTCCCTGCAACTTTGCAATTCACTGGAAGGATTTATTTATCTTGGCAAGAATAGAGAAGCTAAAGTTAGGGCCCCAGCCACCCTGCCTCAGGTGCTCATCTTGCCTGACACTAGACATCTGGAAATTATTGGGTTCAAAGCTCACTACCTTTGGCTCGTTTGACAGTAGGTGAAACACAATAGGCACCTCCAGAGGATGATTTGTCTGCGGTATTCTTAGACACCTGCCCCAGGATGAGATGAATCAGCCTCTGTGTTGAATGTTTCTTCTCATGGGCATGAAATGAGCATTGGGTGACGCAGGCTCAGACTTGATAACGTGGAGCTTCAAATTTAACCTAATTCACCTACAAACTCTCAGACGAGGACTTCCACGGGGCCAGCACAAAAACTGGTGTAATATAAGCTGCTTCTCCCATGTGACTTAGACTTCCTCCTCTGAAATGGTCTCCTCCACATTCAAACACTCATTGAAAGGCCCAAAGTAAGCAGCGTAAATTAGTTTAAATCTAGGTGAATATTGGGCTTCACTTCTAATTAATTCCATTTTTATTCTCCACCAGTCCTGCCATTTCCTTGAGCCTTAATGCCATAATGGCTTTAAATACCTGTGTATGCACATTAAGTATAATGTTCAAGGTTTCTGACTACCCCTAAATATTATTCCTAAAACCCTTACACAAGTGCAGGGTTGGTTGAAATTGCCAGAAACATTATTTTGGTGGGTTGGGTGGGGACTGGGTGCTTCAGATATGATTGTACAGCTGTATCACTGTGTAACTGGGAATTAAGCCTTTAAAAAGATGTTTAATAATAATTTTAAATGACTGAGAACTTGGTTAAAGGAGTTGGGGACTGAAACCTGAAATGAAAAGGGACTGAAAAACTTCATAAGCCTTAAAAAAAATGGGAGCAAAGAGCGGACAGACCATGGTTTCTCCAAAAAAGGAGAAAAGAACCAATCCAGAGGTTCAGTCACAGTCGGAAGCTTGCAAAAAGACAGATATTAAAACTAAACCAATAAAATCTGGAAAACTTGCTCTGAGGACAAAGACTGGCCCAACTCTCCCTTGTGGTTACTCCCAGCAGCAGCAGGATGTCCCAGCATGTCCCAGTCTTCCCAGCGACGCCCGCAGGCTGCCAGGGCTGCACCCAAGGCTGGTCGATACGGTTCCCCCTCGGGTGGTGAACACACAGAGCGCCCCAAGCACCTGTAAATCACAAAGAAAATAAAATATCACTGATCTGAGCTCCACACACACACTCTCGCTGCAGCTCAGAGCTCAGCATGTTCCTGCTGAAGGCCAAGGACATTTAGCAGGGACATTTGGGAGGCAAAATGACTGCTCGCTTTCGCGCAGCCGAGCCACGAGCACGCAGCACCGGGTGTGATTCCCAGCAGCTTCCAAAGGCGATGCCCAGCCCTCTGCCAGCACCTGCCTCCGTGCATCCGGATCCGCACAGCTCCTGCTGCTCTTGGAAGGGAGATGTACGCACGTGTGCCCCGCACAGGTACAGGCACCACGGGGGCTTGCCAAGCGTGGGCACAGACCCAGCTGCCATATGGGAAAGGGGAGGGAAGGAGCAGGGGAAGAACATGTTCTTGGCTTTGCTCGGTTCTGCTGTGTGCAACACTAGGGCCGATAAACGGGGAGGGGGCCAGGCGTGCAAGGGGTCTGAGGCTCCTCACGTGAGGCACGAGCAGGAAGGCTCATGGCGGCAGCGGGGAGTTTTGAGTCAAGTGAACTCGCTGCTAATCCTCTTCTACAGAGTCTTTCTTGCAGGAGGAAATCTTATGACTCCAGGGAGAAGTACATTGTGTAACTAAGCAATGGTGAACCCGAGTTGCATTTAACAGGGCTTGGCACAAGCACGACAGAGTAGGATACTCATCCCAAGAGAGCGTGAGAGAGACCATCTCAGTGCATCGCCTGCCGGCTTCGAGTCCTTAAAAGCCCTGGTGTGGCCTTGGGAGAGGAGCTCAAGTAGAGGCAGGAAAAAAAAAAAAGAAAAAAAGCCCCACAACCCTGAAGAAATCAGCTCACCGCACAGGGCTTCCCTGTGCTTGTTGGTGAAACATTGCATAATGTCCCTTTGCACTGTGCAGAGCTTTGAAATCCGCAGGATCAAAGCTGTATGGAGACACTATGGATGTGCTGAGACAAATTTAAAGGCATTTCACAATTATAGCAAGAAGCACAAAGCCACACTTCGGGCATCTCTTGCTGTTCCACCATGACATCTAGTGGCACGGTGCAGTTTTACTGGTGGACTGGGATCTGTGGTTCTGGTTTTAGGCCTACTCCTGCACTCTTCTCCTGAATAGCTTTTCCCCATCAGTCTGCGAGATGTCACATACGACTTCAGAAAAGGCTATTTTCCCATTTCATCCTATTGGATTTTTCCAGATTTAACAAGTTGGGGTTTAAAGCTTTCACAGTGTGCAGGCGAGGGTTCTGCTTCCTACAATGTATTGCTGGGTCTTCACATTTATGTGCCTTGTCTTTGTTTTACAACTTTATGCCATAGATGCTGAAAACGGACAAAAGGGATCATGGGTTAAAATGTGTGATCATTTAAGTCAGTTAAAATAAAAATATCTAGGTCACAGCAGCGTCCAGTTGAAGGCTGGTCTTTGAGGTCTCAGAGGTCTGAATTTGCAGCTGTCACTGGGTAAATCTCGTTTGCAAACCATCCTCTAAATCAAATTGCTTCTCACACAGTTTCTCATACTTTGGTATAAGCCGGGCACAATTTTTGCTCAGCCTGTTGCAGTCTGTTGTGTGAGATCAACAGCATGTGATCCAGTGTCAAAAAAAATGCTACCGAGTCACTGTGTAACCTTTGTCATGTTAGTTAAAAATGTCACCGCTGTCTGGGCGTGTTCACACCAGGGCGGTTTGCAGGGATGCTGGGCATTCACTCAGAGAAACAGAAAGGCCTAGCCTGTGGGCCACCGCCTCTCCCAACTGATTAAAAGGAAGATGATTGTTCTTCTTTTTCTGTGTTTTGAAGCTTCACATATACTGAGAGATATTAGGGAACTGTCTGGACAGTAAATGCTGCAGGCGCAGTCTTCACATAATTGCCACAACTGCCAGAGCAGGAACATGGCAGTCCAAAGCGACTGCAAACCAAGTCCTGAATTAAATGGTAGGTTAAAAATAACGTCTCTAATAAGAAAAGTAAGCAATAAAAGAGAGGCCATGAAATAAACCAAAACAGCTTAGCACAAATTTCTCATTGGTGGCAGACACCGATGCCAAAACAGAAACTGTGGAGCTAAAAAAGAGCTCCCCAACACACACCGCAGTGATTTAATCAAGAGCATGAGCAACCCAGCAGAGAGGCAAGGGCTGGGAATGGGGGGTACGGGGCTGGGGGTGTCAGGGGAAACCCCCGGCGGTTTGGCTCCCAGCCCATGGCTTTTGAACCCATCCCCGGCACCTGCCTGGCCCCAGCCCATGGCGGCCTCACGGCGTGAAGCAGGAGCCAGGCTGCGGCGGCTCGAGCTGCTTAAAAACGCCCCGAAGAGGGCAAAGCCAGTGCGATGCGCCTTTGCACATTCTGAACCGCAGCTCCTTCCCTCTTCCCCAGGAGCCGTCTCCCCTCAAGCCCCCGCGCAGGGCTGGGGCTGTTTGCCGGGCAGGCGGCGGGCGAGGGTGGGAAGAGCCCTCCACAGGAAACGCTTCAGCGTCGGTGTTTTCACCCTACCCGGGCCCCTGCGCCGTCCCAGCGCCTGGGGGTCGGTTCCCCTCCGGGCGGGTTTGCCTCCGGGAGGACCCTGCGCGGCCCGCACCCCGCCCCGGCCCCGGGCACAAGATGGCGGCGGCCGTGAGGGCGCCCGCCGGAGCGAAGGGCCGGGGCGGCGGGCGGCGGGGCGGAGAGGGCCCGGCGGCGCGGCGCTGAGGAGGCCGCCCGGCCCGCCGTCCCCTCGCCGCCTTCTGACGGGCTCCGGCGCCCCCGCCGCGGCGGGGTGGGGCTGCAGCGGCGGCCGCAGCCGGGCCGAGGAGCCGGGGGGGGCTGCCGGCCCCGCGCCCCGGCCTCGGCGATGAGCGGCGCCGCGGAGGCGCGGGAGCTGGAGGAGCGGCTGCGGGAGGCGGCGGCGCTGGGGGACGTGGAGGAGGTGCGGCGGCTGCTGGGCGCGGGGGCCGACATCAACTCCCGCAACGAGATCAACGGCTGGTGAGGGGCGGCCGGGCCGGGCCGGGGGCGGCAGGGCCGGGGGTACGGGCGGCTTCCCGGGGGCAGCGGCGGAGCCCGGGGGGGCTGCCGCGGAGGCGGGCCCTGCCCGTGGCTTGCGCGGGGCGTTTGGCCAGGCGTGTGCTGGGCTCGGGGGTCCCCGCCTGAGGCCGGGCACCCCTCGTTAGGGGTAGGGGAGAGCCGCTTTGAGGACGCGGCTCTTTTGGTTCTTAGTTCTCCTCTTTACAAAAAAGGAAGTGCTAATCTCAGGAGGCTTTGAGATTTACTGCTAAAGAGGATCACAGTAAAGAGGCCACCCTCCTTCCACCGGTCACTACGTGTTTGCTCGAGGGCCTCTTCCAGAGCTGCTCATGCCCCCCAGCACGGACACCAGTGGGGAGTCACTCCTGCGCTGTAGCAAGGCAAAGGGGGGCCTTGCCCCGCAGAACTTACACTGGATTCATAACTTTAAAATAAAGTGATGCAACGAAGGAAACTTTATCCCCAGTTGTTGTCACTCTACATGCAACTCAGGTGAATTAGGAGGGGCACGTGAGGAGGAGCCGGGCGACAGGGCTGCGGCTGACAGCACAACCCCTCTGCTTCCTTCCCGCAGGACCTGTCTGCACTGGGCCTGTAAGAGGAACCACGCTCCAGTGGTGTCCTGCCTGCTGGATGCTGGTGCCGATAAGCAGATCCTCACCACTAAAGGAGAGCTGGCTGCACAGTTAACTTCGAAACCAGACATCCAGAAGATTTTGGGAGGTACAGTTCCCATCTGAAGAGTCATCTCGAATTCTTGGTCTAAAAACTAAAGCATTTTTAGTGCTTTTATATGAGGCAGTAGATTGGCAAAACTTGGCCTGGGACTATTGCATCTCATTAGATAGCTCTGATTTGTAACTGTAATTCATACTCGGGCAAATAGACGTGGGGATTTCAAGTAGGAAGGGCTTTTATTCTGAGCTGTGTCATCAAGAGATTGAAAAGCTGTATACTTTGGGAAATGTGCTACTGCAGTCCTGTTTGCTCTCATTAAGCAGAAGCTAGCATGCAGGCTGCAAATGGATAGAGGCTTTCACAGTGGTACAATTTAACTGTTGTCTGACCGGAAGAAATCTTACAAATCCACTCAGAACAACTGCAGCATTTCAGAAGTTACGGTTCCTGAGGATTTTGTTATACTGTGACTTACAGTATGATTAATTTTTGCCCTGTGCTTCTGTCATCTTACACTTTTCATATGCACAGCAAACCTAGTTAGATGTATGTGATGGTCCTGAACTCTGCCAGTGCCTGTTTCCATCAGCATCTAGGTACTGTGCTCCAGCTTAAAATTTTTAAGTGCTTCACCTTTGGAAATGTTGATGTTCTGTCTTCTGCTAATTGCACTTAAATTGCTCTCTACAATGATATGCTCTTACATCAACAGTGCAGTTATCTTAAATGAAGTTGCAGCTAAATCATGACAAGGTTACAGCTGTCACAACTGAAGGAATGGCACGTTCTTTGCATGAGCATTTTATTTTCTGTTGGGCAAGGTGTTCATCTCTTGCACTTCGTTCATGACAAATGACTTGTGTTCTGTTTTTAACATCTAAACTGTCAAGGGTGCGTGAATGAACTCTGTTCACAGTTGCCTTATTTTGTCTGTTAAGCTTTCATGTGTTTCCTGGGGAACAAACACATATCACTTATATTCTCCCAAATGGTTTTTATTCTGGGAGTGCAGTGCTGTTGAGCAGATCTTTCCGAACCGCTTTGACATTAATATTAATGTCCTGTAATGCTCAGTCAGGCAAGAATGTCATTTACTGCAGTACTTTTAAGCAAGAGAAGAGTTGGCTTGGGTATTATATCAAATAGTCACTTACCTGAAGAAATACTCGGTTTAATTTGTTGGCATGGGTCATAATAAACTATTTACAGCAGTGTTATTAAAAGCATTGTAAAACGAGGTTTAGTGAAGAACTACTGGTCATACAGTTCCTTTGAAAATCCTGGAATAACACTGCTAGAAATGAGGTATCTTTCAACAGGTATTTTTTTCCTACTTTGCTTTTAAAAAGCACAATACATTGTAGAAATTTGTAGGTTTTTCTTTCATTGTAGAGCTACTTGCCTTCCAGGTGTTACATGCGTATGATACATTAGTATCACCTTTTGCTTACCTCAGAATGCCATGTAATTTTAAGACACAGCAGGAAAACTAACTACATTCAAAATGAGAAAGAGCTATCCAATAACATGGTGGGTTTTTTCTCTCTCCATCCCCTACCCCTCATTTTTGAACTTCATTAACAGAGGAAGAAACTGAATGCCAAGGAGTGAAGGATTTAAATTTGCCAATTGTTGCAAACTACTTGGCCAGCCCACCGCTCCCTTACGTTTACACAGAAGAAAGCATTCCAGACAGCTTGGCAGAATCCCAGAATGAAAGTGCTTCCATCTCTTCTGCTTCCCAGTGTGAAACTAGTCCTTGCTCATCCGCAACTCAGGTTGAAAGCATATGCACACCTACATCATGCAACAGCGACGATGACTTTCCCGCACTAGAGGCTGGGGAGGAGCCACCCACCCCGCCAGCAGCTGCCGCGGCACCGCACTGCGCCCAGCCCGGGGTGCACAACGGCCCCGCTCCCCGGCCGGCCTCGCCCCGCCGTGGAGCTCTGGTCTCGCCCGGAGCAGCCCGACAGGCCGAACCTCTGCAGCCCGACAGGTCACCCACCGGTCCCGCGCCAACCTTTCAGCCCTTTTTCTTTACTGGAACTTTCCCATGTAACATGCAAGGTAATGAAGTGTAATTTCCCATCTTTCTCTTATATTCTGTTCCATGTCTCTGTGACAGGGTGAAAGAGGACGTTAAATAAATCGTTCCACTTTCAGACTTGTGTGGAATAGAGGCAGAGATGTTGAATTCTTTGACCAAAACTACCCAGAACATTTTATTTTTCTGTTCTGCTAGGTAAAATAACTGTTATACTGTATGTTAGACATGGTAATACTTTGCAGATCAATGGAAAGATCAGTCCAAGCAACATAAAAATTCAAGTTTTCCACTACAGCCTATAGCATCAAATGCATCTCTGGTAGGTTGGTAACAACTTGACTTTGTGACCGGACAGATCAGATTTTTAACATTGTAAACATGGTTCCCCTGTGTACATCTTGCTGTTCAAACGGAAGCTTTTATTAACTGCACAGTGTTTCTCAGTGAGATACAGGTATTGTGTTATAAAACCTGAGTTCAGAAGAGAACGGTAAATACTGTAGTGTTAGGTATGGGTTGGCTTTGTTTGGTTGTTTTTTTTTAGGAAAAAAACCCTTTTAATCTTTTTTTTCAATCAGAACTTGTGCTTAAGGTGAGAGTCCAGAACCTCAGAGACAATGACTTCATTGAAATTGAACTGGACAGACAAGAACTGACCTATCAAGATCTGCTCAGAGTGAGTTGCTGTGAATTGGGCGTTAATCCAGAACAAGTAGAGAAGATCAGAAAATTACCTAATACACTGGTAAGAAAGGTAAGAATTGAAATCAGAGATTAATTTGACTTTGCAGACATCAGAGAAGGTATTTTTGAAAAAGATTGGCAAAACATGGCCTTGTGTTAAAAAAAAACCTGACTTAAGCTCACAAATTGAAAAGGATTTTGGACTTCTCTTAAAACTTCATCACTTCCTTTAAATATTCTTGTCAAAATAGGCAGAGTGTTTCAGCTCCTAAGTGCATGAAACTATTACAGCTTGACTTTTTTTAAAATGTATTAGAAACAGCGCATTAGTGTGCTTTTAACATAATTGCCATGTACTACTTCACTGTTTGCTTGCCTAAAAAGAACAAATAGTAAGGGGAAAAAAACCCACAAAATGGGGTGTGAATAATTTAAAGATATGCCATTATCAAACGAACATGCCCTTCTGTTCCAAAAATACTTATTCTGGAGGTCTGTAAATGAAGTGCATTTGGTCACAACTCTTCGTTAAGTGACATGCACAAATACAGTGAAATCATAATGAGGTTCAAGGAGAAAAAAATGTATGGTTCAAGGAGAAAAAAACCCAAACATGCTTTGAAAGAAAGTGTATACTGGTAGCACTTTCTTCATTATTCTTGCCATTGGGTGTGAGCTCCCTGGGATTTTAGTTTTTACTTCCTTTAGCCATTATTATAAATAATAATAACCAGATAGGTTTAGAAGTAATGCGTAGTTCTGTCTGTTCTTTAAAAGGACAAGGATGTTGCCAGACTTCAGGACTTCCAAGAGCTGGAGTTAGTTCTTGTGAAAAGCGACAGCTCTCCTTTCAGAAATGCTGCGTCAACTTTGACCGAGAGACCATGCTACAACAGCAGGGCATCGAAGCTGACTTACTGACTCTTCTAGACGCATCTCGAGTGTGAAAAGCTGGTAATTATATGCTGCTGCCTTCTGAAGGCAGTGAATTAAGCGTGTGTAAAACCTTAAGTTATTGTTAGGGTTACTATTTTAACTAATAGTTTATCTTTTATATTTAATATCCCCTTTGCTTTTATTTTTTTACTTGATACTGTATTCAGATAAGGGATACCTCATTTGTCTACTAAAATCACATGCTTCCAGTGTATTTCAATGAAGTTTATTGGTGGTATTTGGCAACAGAGGGCAGGAAAGACTTAAATTATTGATATGAAATGTATGTTGAGTACTCCCACTCTTTGACCAAATAAGACTCATGGAAAAGAGATTCAGGAAATTGTGTGTGTGTGTGTCTGTGTATATATATATTTTTTAAACTTCCTGATTAACTTAAACGTCAGAGCGTATTTGGCATGCAATGAACAGTTGCTCTCTAAAAATGTAAAACTTGCAAGCCCCTTCTCGAAGACTTACCAAGATGTGTTGTTTTGCCTGCTGGGGATAGAAATACTTAATGATCTGGAGTGACAGGAGAAAAATTTTCACTGGGCTGAAAGTAAGTGGAGTGTCCACATTTAAATGTTCCTTTCCCATCTGAGAATATTGTATCTTAAGTGATGGCATTCTTCCACTTCCACAAAAAAAATACAGAAGCCTCTCTTAATTAAGGAGCATTTAAGTCACAGAGCAAGTTAAAAGTGCCCTTTCAGAAAGCCCTTCTGTTTCAGGAGCTAGGGAGGGGATCACAACTCTGCATCCGTGGTTTTGTTCATTTATCTTCCCACCGCTGGGAGGAGACTGCATTACGCACACCAAAAGTCAGTACAGTACGGTTAAGTCAGCCCCCCCTGCCAGGCCAGTCACAGGCTGTGCGGTTCCCGTCTGCTGCGCGAGGAGCAGAAGCACAACAGGATACTCGTGAGGTCCCACAACTGCCAGGAGCATACCACGCTCTTGATTAGCCATACCGAACTGGGAACGTAGCCCATTAGCAAATAACTGACCTGTAACCTGTAACATGCGCAGTCTGCGGTCACTTTGCGTCCACAGTTTTAGCCAGATGAGTACTGAAAGGGCTGAATGCCTCTAGGTGCTTTCAGCTGAATTTTTTTTAGAGGAAAAAACCCCAGAATCTGGTTAAGCTACAGGCTACTTAACTTGTATTTAAGCAAGCCAGTAATAAAAACATCCACCTGTGGTTTTATGAATGGCAAAAGTCATCATTAAAACACACCCTGAAGTCACTCCCTTTCAGTCCAAACAAAGTATTTAAGTAGCAGCATTGCTGGAGGCTTTTCCTGTTAACATGGTAGTCTGCAAAGTTCCACCTTAAGAGGCTTTTCGGTTTTTGTATCAAAAACTACAATGATGACTTATGCACCAAAAACCTTAATTGGGTACTGGGGTGGATGAAGGGGTGAGGGAATAGTTTTATCTGAACACAAGCTGCTTTTTTTATTCTTCCCCCAATAGCACTGATTTTTCCTTCCATCTCTGTGTTATTAAGCAGCACTAGAGCAGAGTTTATGCACAGCTGATGCAGTGTTTGTTGCTGTTGATCTGGACTGTAATGTTGACATTCAGACCATAAATAGTGCAATCGACACGTTTTGGTAGGTGCAGCACAGCTGCTGCCCTGCCCTCAGCTGCTTTAGCTTTGAGGTGGCTCCTCCGAGCAAGGCCGGTCAAAGCCTGTCAGAATACAAAACCCCTTCTGCCAGCAGAGGAGACGCTCGACTCTGGGTTCAGGACTTCACCATGTTACTTAGGCTTAAAATGTCTGCTTAGTGCATTCAAAATAATTACCATCCTTTCCCCCTTTCACTTAAACTCTGCTGACTCCCTCTTCTCTATCCGGGAGCTGGGCTACTTTAAAGCCCGATTCAACTCCTGGTACAGCTTCAACTCCTGGTATGCTCAAGACTGTGACACAGTATGAAGTAGAATTTCCTAACTATGGCTCCCGCTTTGTTTTTCTTGTAGGACAGGGAAGTTTTTATTTTAACAATTGTGTATTTATCTTTTCAGCACAGCTTGGAGGCTAGTTCAGATTATGTGCAATAACTGTTTCAAAAGCAGTAGTAGTTAAATGGCTCAAAACTAAGTATCTAATTTCTTTTCAGTTCTTTTAGGAAATCAGTGTAAAGACTGCCTCCACTAATTACTGAACATTCAGCTACAGGAGCAGCTGGTTTAAAAAAAGCTTTATTTGCTCTAGTTTCCACCAAGAATAACTGTTAATGTGACAAGACTAAAACGTTAATCATGATCTGACTGTAATATTAACAGTAAGTCTATGCATTCAGAGAAATATTTTTGTATGTTTTATGCAGTTTGATAAACTCTAAGGCACACTAGTTATGTTAACTTTTTTTGTTGGGTTTTTTCTTTGAACAACAAACCGTTGGTATGACAACTGAAACTAAGTTTACAAAACTTACTGTTCTTCCAAGGACAACTTTTGTTTGCACTACAAACTTGTACTGAACTGACATTGCTACTCTTCACTTATATTAAAGTATCAGTTGTTTCAAGTACCTAGATCTCTTCCTTTTTCAGGGGGGGTGTGGGGGATGATACAAGGCACTCGAGTGGACAGGACGCTCTTAAAATTTCAACGTAACTTTGGAAAATCATGGGCCAGTACATTTTTAACACTCATAAAAGACTGCCAGGCTGTCAAAACCAGTATGGAGAAAGCATGTAGGAGGTGCTTACTTAAATAAGATACTTGCTTTTTGCTTAGCATTCCTAGAAAATCTGAGATTATATTTATCATGGGCTCGAGCTCTGAAGACGATGCTTTTCACACAGATGAATCTGTTGTGGAGATGCTCGTTACAGTCAAATCTGAAGGTAGTTACTAGAAAGCCACCGTGCCTCCTATGCTCCCAAAGATAAAATTTTTCCTTCATCTTTCATGCACTAGAGAAAGACTCCACTGTCAGACATGTCAGAATCTGAATCCCAGTCCAAGTTGCTACAAGGTACCTCATTTTCTCATTTATACCTCTGCAAAATAAGGAAGGGGTAATGCTTAGTGCTGTAGCAATGTGCAGCTGAAGGTGCAAGACAAACATTTTAGCCACTGAAAGAAGTAACACATCCAGGCAGCAGCTGAATGATGTCTCTTACACAAGTTTCAAAAGGAATGGGAGTTCATGCACTGTCCAATTATAATTTTGCTTGCTCCCACTTGCATTTATTTTTCTTATTTTTTCCACACACATCCCCCCGCCCAGTCTCAAGCTCCTGTGCCCCTGTACAGGTGTCTGCTTAGAACAATAAAAGTCAGAAAGAGCACATGGCTGGCTGCACCTGGTGTCCCTCCTTACCAGAAACTAGCGCTCTGGTGCAGAGGGACCGAAGTGCAGATCCTTTTATAAGTGCACTTCCACAAACAGGCGAGACTCACCAGCGTTAGAACAAGCAAGTTACAGTAGTATAGTCAGCTACACGTGTAGTCAAGTTCTGAACACAAAGGATAATGCTTTTTTTTAAAAAAAAAAAAAAGCAAATTCAGTGCCTTACAGACACTGCAGTAACTTCGCTGTCGCTGATGCTGACCTGGTGCAGTTCTTCCCCAACATGAACTCCACTTGCTTGACCTACAGCTTTGCAAGGACCTGTGATGCTTACCAACTGCAGAGCGTTGTTAATTAATATTCCAAACAGATACTACAATGCAAATATAAGGCAGTCTGATGGCCAATCTCAGCCGGGGCATCTTTCTGATAGATTCTTACAGCATTAAGTGCTTTATAAAGGCTTAAGGCCTACAATTTTTACTGTGAGATTTCTGTAATTTCTGAACCAAGTGCAGCACAAGCTGCACTTTTTTTAGGGGACACAGTATCCAGCAGCCATCTAACTGCAGAAAAAGTAAGCTTGAAATGAAATACTAACTGATGGCACAAAAACACCCCAAACCCACAAACACCACAGAATAACTAAGCATCCAAATTAATGGACTAAGCTTGAAGACATGAGTAGATTTATTAGGAAAGAAACTTACTTAATATTAAACGTTCAATGACAGAGACAATCGAATTTGTAACAGAAATTCAAAGATACTTTATTTCCATTTCTTGTATATCAAGAAGCTAGGAATAGCTTAAGTTGTAAAAATGGGATTCATTTTAGTTCGATTCACACAAATACTAAACATTTATTCTTGTGTTTTAAAGTCCAAGAATGAAAACTTGCAATTAAACACTGAGCAAGCCATGTGTTCAGGTTATGTTGGTTTCTTATCTTAAAAAGTCTTAAAGAAAAAAAGGATACAGGACTTATATTCTCAGTAGCATATGTGCTATTATCAACACATCTTTCTGAACTCTGGGAGGAAACACCAGTCCTGAATTAAATTTTATAAAAAAAAAAATTTTCTAACTCAACTTTATATTTTTCTACGCCACTACAGCTTTCTTTCACCTCATTTTAAAGCAGATCTTCAGTTTAAGCTGTCTTCCGCTGTCTTCGCGGACTCTTCATGTAGTAGTCCTATAATGCAAAATTTTGGGAAAACAGACAATTAGACAGCATTAAGAGCACTCAGTTTACCATTCCTATATATTGGCCCAGTTGTTAGCTGTCATCTTAACTCTACAAAAATGTCAACATTGAACGTGACTGGCTTTAGAAGCAATAATGTAGCATTAATGGTTTAATAATCAACATTAAGTGTTTAAGAGTTCCTAGCATAAATAATGAAATTACAGTAACAAATTATGTTGCGAGAAGCTCATTTATCAGCTGTACTCTCCATTGTTAGTTCCTTATTTCAGGAATACAACTAAAGACCTTCTGTAAGAGTAAGAAAGCTATGTCAAGAGTGGGGAAAAAACTTCGAGTTTTCCTTTTAATACAGCATTTGTATTTCCTATTGTTTAGCTGTTTCATTTCCAACAACAGTTTTTCAGCATACATTCTTGCCATGAACATTGTAATCGTTTGGTGGCATCTGTCTTTGTATTTACATTTGCCTTAGAAGTCTGTTATCAGCCGTTCCACTTCTCTGTACTATGGCTGACTGCAAATTCTCCTACACAGTAGGAAATATTAAACACATACCTCTTAAAGACTTGAATTGCATTGAAAGTAACAAGGCGATTATTATGTAGTGTTTATTGCATTTTAAACTCTTTAAAGATATCTAATTCTGGGCAGCACTGCATCCCTACATACAGTTGAAAGAAAATTCCATTCTGTTAACATCAGATTTACAGTATTCACACAATACACAAAAAGTCCTTTTCACTATCTTGAAAATCAAAAACACAACAGTAAGCTTAAAGATTACAGGCAACAGCATTCAAACATGGATGTGGGTAGAGAAAGGAGTACCTGGCATGAGTACCTGCTTAGTTTGACTGAATCCTTGATTTTTAATTTGGCTTTTCATGGGCCGCTCACAACACCAACGCTGTGTGAGGTATGGTAGTCAGCTGCAATAATTCATAAACCCTACACTTCCATCAATCCAATGCTACTGGCTCTCGAGTTACAGAACAAACTGCATTAGAATGCAAGGCAATAAAGCAAAAAAACTAGAAACATCCTTGACAAAGAAATACTAGCAGTTTATATGAAAACAAAGTAGTCCAACATGTGCCTCAAATATTAAGTATTAAAGCAAAAGTTTCCGCTGATGTACCAACACAATATGGACTTAAATACAAAAACAGTTCAACTTTTTTAAAAAACGATAACAAAATCCCTAAAAATAAAAAAAGGATAATTAATTTTTCTATGGTGACTATATTACAAATATGTCCCAAAGAGGCACACTAATGGGGGCACGAGTCTGCTACAAAATAGCTGAGACAAAACAATGTACCTCAAAATGTTTTGCAGGACTACACTGTCTTTTCCTTCAGAAGGTGCTTTAGTATGTCTTCTTACTTGGCTTAGTTCCATCTTCATCTGTGCATACTTACGCTGCACTGTTAAACAGTAACAAAAAGCCCTAATCAAAGTTTGAAATAATGCACTTACCTCTGTCTGATCTGAGGTCATATCAGATCAGTTTTAATTGGACTGAGTGTCACCTTCAGATTTAATGTCTTCACTGGTCCCATTGACCTCATTCTTAGTATCACTCTCCTTCGAGTCTGTATTTGTGTCTTCACTCTGTTTTTCTCGACTACTGGACTTCATACTACTTTTTTTATCATCAGATCCCCTCTTTTCTGCCATGAAAGAAGACATTGACCATGGATTTCAAAGTAAAAACAAACATTGCACATGTGAGATATATATCGCATACAAAATGGGATAGTTACTTTCTATAGCAATAACAGTAATACTCTTGAAAGTTACAGAAAGAGGCTTCAGGCTACCATGCTGGAATGGAGAGGGTACAAAAAAAAGGTCAAAGGGGACAGTCCAGGGTGGGGAAAAGAGGAGAAAGGACAGACCTCCTAACAGAGGCAGCTACTCAGCTGTCTGTCAAAATACACAAACTGGGGGGTAAAGAGGCAGTCAAGAAGTTAGGGAAATGTGTCATTACGGTGCATGGCTTCCTTACTTATGGGACTCTTTCTGTCCCCAAGTTTTAATTTACGATGTGTATGGCTGCCGTGGGTTTACAAATCTCATCAAATATGGTTCTTGAAAAGAGAATCAAAAAGAGTGATGGGACAATGCATCAAGTGCATTATCAAATAAATCAATACGTGCCAATTAAACCAACTAGCAACCCCAATCAAATACTTGGGGAAACAAACAATATTCAGCACCACTAGCTTTGAAAGTGGAGATCACAGTGACAATCAAAATTAACTTTACTGTACAGTATGTCACAGAAGCTGCAGGCTTGTCAGCATTATTCGTTCTCACTTTTATGAAAATGGCAGTCATTTATAATCCACTCATTAAAAAGGCCTGGGGACACGGTTGGGAAGATATATAAAAAGCACTGGTTTCCAAAGGCAAAGGACCAGCAAGATGGGAAGGACCCCACAATTTCATCACGAATTGGAAAGCTGTCTGAAGAGTTTGCTACACTGCTGAAAAACTCTTTTCCTCAATAATCTTCAAAGAAGGAAGGAAGCCAAGAAATAAAAAAAATATTTCCATGGGAAGAAAAACATTCAGTATTAGAGCTGCGTGCCTCACCCATAAATTCAGTATGTGCAAATTTAATAAAAATATCAATTCTTTATTATTTCACACCATAATATTCAACCTTTGATCAGTAAAGACACTTTGGGAGAGGAAAAAAAAAAAAATCTGAAAAACCAACCTCTTGGATGTCATCATACAGAACAACATTCATGCTCTTTTTTCTGATTATTCCCTGCTATCCGGGCAATTAAAATAAATAATATAAATATATATATATATCCCCAACACAGCAGCACACAGATCAAACACTCTGAAAAAGCTATTTTAAATAATGTTATCACCTAGACTGGCGTAACACACTTTTATATTCCAGAAGACAAAGTAGAAATTAAGCTTTAAGAGAGAAGCATCATCCCAACTTCTTCGTTTTAACACAGACCACCACAGGGAGGGGTAAAGCCCCCACACAGAAATGAGGGCAACTGCCTAATGAACACTACCACTGAGGTTTCACCTGAAGCAGCACATCCAGTGCGCGGTGCTTGGAGAAAGCACGCAGCGATGTCAAAAAGCTAACTGAAGAACTAATAATTTTGGATCTGTCTGCCCTCAGTTTTGCAACTCCGCAGGTAGATTGCACTCTAACTAACCTTGTTAAAAAGTCTTCTTTTTGTGTCTTATAGGTATCTCCGATGCACACGTAGATCCACTGAGGAATAGTAGTCTTGTTTCCCCGCAGAGGACTAGTAGTCAGTCCAA